>NC_136488.1:100238967-100508967 GCF_053919585.1 Euprymna scolopes | reverse complement strand
GACTCTGTTGAATACGTTAAGTTTGGGAAAGTAAGTTGAAAACTAAAAACTATACAATACAGTGTCAAAAACCCACCAAATATGTTTCCATGACATAGGTTGACATAATCGGTGGGTTTATGACAGTATTTTGTATAGTTTTTTTAGTTTTAACTCACTTTCTCAAACTTAACGTAATCAACAGTGTCCGCCACCATTTGTATCTTTCAAATACACCGATAAACAGTTTTTCGAGCCGACTAAACGTTACATTAAATGAAAAGGGTTTGTATTACTAAACACAGATACAAAGAAGTTGTCAAAAAATAAATATATAACAAATAAATGTTATCAAAGGCAAGAAAAGTAAATGTTCTACCTAATTGGATAAGATTGTAGTGTTTTTCTGTAATGTATAATGTTTAATTGGTTCAAAAACATGCAGTGTTTATCGGTATATTTGAAAAATACAAATGGCGGCAGACTGTATCAGACACATTAAGTTTGGGGAAATTTTGGGAAAATGAGTTTAAACTAAAAAACTATACAAAATACTGTTAGGAACTCACTCAATATATGGTACTGTGACGTAGGCTGACATATAATCAGTGGTTTTAAACTTTTGCTCGATGCAGGTGACGACTTTTAAGAGTCCCTTTTAGTGATTACCTGGTTTGAGGATATTTGTACAACTAAATGACAAATCTGCTCCAAAAATCCGGTATTATTTAAGGCCCGTCTCATGTTCGTATATAACGAAATCTTTTATTGTAGATTTCGGTGTACTAAAAACGAATCTGCAAACCGTTTCCGTCGCAAAAAGAAAGTTTTCATGATATTCATGAAATTACTCTTTCGAAAAGTGGGTGATCACTTTTCAATGTAAATTTAACTTAGAATGAGCACCCACTTTCTGACCACCTGAGAGAGGGGCATTTTTCTGTGTGTTTCTTGGCTAAAAAGGTTTTTGTTTGATTTCTTTTGCATGGTAATAACCCCTGAACTCTGGGACTATTTTCCATTTCACAGCCGTAGCCTTCCTTTATGCTGCGTGCGAGCATAAGTGAAAGCTGTTTAGCCAATAAACATGGGAAAAGTCCCACCCTCTCTCAGCTGGCTAGAAAGTGAGTGCTTATTTTAAGTTAAATTTACATGGAAAAGTGATCGCCTACTTTTCGAAAAAGTATTTTTTTCATATCATAAAAACTATTTTTTTTACGACGGAAACGGTTTGCAGATTCGTTTTTAGCACACCGAATTCTACAAAAAATTTTTTTTGTTATATACGAAAATGGAATATTTTATCAAAAATCCGGGAGAAAATTTCAATAAAAACAGCAAATGAATTCGATAGAAAAAAATGAATGCTATTTTTTTAAATTTTTCTGTGTGTTTTTTGGCAAAAAAGTTTTTTGTTTGATTTTTTTTTTGCATTTTGCAATTTAAACAGGTAATTTTAAAGGATTTTCCAAGGGTAAAAAGAAAGTACCCCCCCCCCGAAAAAAAAATCGTGGCCACAAAGTGGGTGATAATTTTACGTTAAATTATTATGGAAAAGTGATCCTCCACTTTTTTAAACTAACATTTCTTCATATCTTGGAAACTACTCGTTTGCCTTAATTATAAATGTTATTTTCGTTTTCAGCGACCCCGAAAACCTATAAGAGTGGTAATTTTAAAGGAATTTTCGAGGGTGGAGTAATTCTTCATATTTACCCCCCCCCCCCCAATAAAATAAGAAATTAAGAATGAGACATATTTAATTTAGGTAGGCTTCGCAAGGAAATCTTTTAAAAATAAAAAAATAAGATGAACAAATGATGCTAAGTGCGTGCTTATTTTAAGTTAAATTTACATGGAAAAGTGATCGCCTACTTTTCGAAAAAGTAATTTCTTCATATCATAAAAACTATATTTTGCGACGGAAACAGTTTGCAGATTCGTTTTCAGCACACCGAAATCTACAAAAACTGTTTTTGTTATATACGAACGTGAGACGCACGCATGGAAAATTTTATCAAAAATCCGGGAGAAAATAGTTTTCAATAAAAACAGCAAATGAATTCGATAGAAAAAAAATGGATGCTATTTTAAGATAAACAAATAATGCTAGTGCACTTACCGGACCGCGCTATTTTTTAAATCGTATTTCCAAGTTTAATTAAAATTTTATGTTTTTTTTTATTCAATTGTAAGCTTAAAGTACAATATATATATATATATATATATATATATATATATATATATATATATATATATATATATATATATATATATATATATATATATATATATAAAAAATAGGAATTTTTTTTTACCCATCTATTAATTAGAAAGTTAAATGTTGTAATTCGAAAGTCGTCCACGTGTGGTGCACGTGAAAGGCTAATTTCTACCGGAAATGGCGAATAGTCCCGCAGTTATTTATTTTTTTTTTTTTTTTTTTATTTATATGTTTAATTATTTAATTTGGAAATGCATTAAAATTGCATAAAATTTTATATTTATCTATTTTATATAAATATAAATTTTAATGTTCCGTTATTAATTATGAAAAATTTCCAACGTGTTTACAAAAAACATATGAATTAAATGTTCATGATTTAAAATTTCAGTTTCAAGTATTTCAACTTTGCGAAGCGATAACGAATTGGTAAACCCATAAAAAGCATTTTCTTTGTATTCCCTTCAAAAACTTTCAAACTCAAATATGTAGAACTGTTGCACTTATCAGGATTATCTCGCTTGGCCAACGTTAGTGAACGCCATCCTCATTTTAGAGCAAAAATCTTGTTTCACTTACTTTCGTTCAAGAACTTGTAGATTTTGACAAAATATTGAAAAATCATGCGTGTTGTTAAATGCTCTTTGAACTTCTTTCATTTTCTTAAAATAGATTAAATTAACTTTACCTTCTGTGTTTTCAAAATAGATTACACTAGCAGGGAGACCCGCCCTTGATCGTTTCACAATCCCATATTTTTATTGTCATCGAAATCGGTGAAAAGCCCCATTTTTCAATCAGATCGATTGTCTGCTCTAGTTGCGGACCCATCATGGTGCACCGTTGCACTGTAGAGAATCTACAGTTGATTTTATATTTTATATATATATATATAATAGCTTGAATTAAAGTTTAAAACGGAAAAGGCAAGTATCATGCTTTAATTGCGCTCTAAACAGAAACATGCATTTCAAACGCGCCCCTGTCATATCAAAGAACCTACTGTTGATTTTATATGACTGGCCTTACTGCTTGTACGGTGATTATGGTTTAAATTTAAGTTTAAAATGAAAAAGTCACGTATCATTGTGCAATTGTGCTTTAAACAGAAACATTCATTTTGAACGTGCGCCTATCATATCAAAGAACCTACTGTTGACTTTATATGTCAGGCCTTTTGGCCTGTGTGATAATAAAACCTCAAATGCACTTGTGATCTTAGGCTGTGGAAGGTGTTAACTTTGGTCAAAATCGCCTGTTCCAGATTATTTCGATTATCGATTATCGATACTTATCGAAGACATTCCGGTACAAAATCTGTCTGAGAAAACTGACATGCACATAAAGTAACTTCATGTAATTTTTTTTTAAAAGTCGACCCAGCCGTTTTCGAGTCCATAGGGAAAAAACATACATATACACACTCAGAGACAAAGTTTCTTTTTATATAATAGTAGAGATCGAGATATGTTGTGTGTAAATACTAAAATGAAAAAAAATGAATTACTTTGTGGCTGTTCGAAGTTTTTAAGTTATTTAGATACGTTTAAACTCAAATAAAGTCATTTCCGTTTTTTTTCTTTTAGCAAATTTTTATGGATTGCAAGTTATGTACATCCTATGATTGTATACTTAGAGATAAAAAAAATTTACATTAACGAAATTATTTGTAGTTTTATTGGTTTCATTAATAATTCAAACGATTTGTAAAAGATAAGTAAAATTAGCTTTCATAAAAACGAAATATTTAATCAAAGAAAAAATTAGAAATAAAAAGACTCCTGGGCAAAGCCAGATATGGACAGCTCGTAATGAAAGAAGTATTGTTATCACATCTGGTGCATGTACTACTAGTCGCTCCCTCTAAAACAGGGCCTCAAAAAGAGTCTCCAATCTTATAGCTCCCGCACTATCAACCAAGTTTCAATCCCTGTCCCATCGCTACAATTTTCATCCCTGTGCTTGTTTTATAAGTATTTTAATAGAACGTGCTCCGACGAACTGAGCACTGGTGTCCCCTCGATGTAAATAACTTTGACTAACCTGACAAGCAACAAAATCCCACTTCTTCACTGTATATGTTCCCAAACGCTGGAAAGCTTTATTCTCGCATAGTGCTAACTTATGAAGTCAAGAGTGACTTTGTAACTGGATTCGAATCTCCCGACTGGCAGTAATCATCAATTCCAACACTGATAATTGATTAAGCATGAAACACGAGTGTCTGTAGGCATGAATTAATTGTTAATATTTACTTTATATATGTAGTCATCCGCATACAATACTGTTCCGTTGTATCACAACTCATCAGTGCGGCTAAACTAGTACCTTTCCCTACAATCATCACATTGATAGGCGACAGTTCTACCCATCGACCCATGGGAGCGGCGCTCGTAAATAGTCTCTCTCTCTCTCTCTCTCTCTCTCTCTCTCTCTCTCTCTCTCTCTCTCTTATATGTATATATATATATATACATATATATATATATATATATATATATATATATATATATATATTTACTCATTGGCATATTTTGTGTATATAACTATGTATACAAATCCATATATGTCTGTGTACGTCTATCATATGTGTGTGTGTCATTACTATAATACATATAATGTTTGTGTGCCTTTCTATGTGTCTGCTAATATGCATTAATATCCAAATACCTATTCACATCCAACTCGCACACACATATATATGCAGATATATATCTAGAAGTAAGTAATTAAGTATATGTATGCATGTCGATGGAACTAGAAAAATAATCAGAAAAAAAAGTTGAAAACATAAGAAAATTATGCATTGAATGGGAAGTTATGTCTCAGTGATATGTAAATATTGGGAACTCTAGCAACGTTCGGAAATCGTTCCGAGTTTCTTTATTGGGCAGTGAAGCTCACAGCTAATCCAGAATGCTATATAAGATTGTCTATTCAGCTATGAGGACACAGTATTTGCTCGCACAAACTAATTCTTTCAACTGACTAGTCTATTTAGACATGCATCGTACAAATCATCCCGCCCCAAGAAATCATTCTAACGTGCAATATGTTAAGGCATTCATTTTGGAGTCTTTATTTCCTTTTGCATTTCATTTTCTTTCTTTCTTTTTTCTTTTTTTTTTTTTTGTTTCTTTTTGCAAAGGCCGCTTGTGTGTTTTAGAAATATATTTTTCTTATATTTTAATTATAATCTTTTAAAGAAATAAGTGCATTTTGCTGTTCTTTTTATGGATTCATTACGGAATTTTTAACTTTTATAATTCTGGGAATCATTCTTCAATGCAAATGTTTAAGTTTACAAAATAAAACTTTAGATCCTATAGAAAGTATATTGGATGCTTTTAAGAAAGTTTAAAAATAATTTTAAAAAAAGTTCGATGATGAGGAAAATAATTAATATGAACACCGATTCTTTTTAAATCTTTAGATTATGTATATGCTAGCAGACCGCCCGGCGTTGCCCGATCGTAAAATACACATAAATATTATACTTTAATTAATGCAAACGTTTTGTTCATAATACACAGAAATACCGTAGGTATTAAACGTAATTTTTAAAGATTTTTTAAAAAAAAAGGAAAAAAACTGACATGTGCTTGCGAGTATTATGTTTTTTTTTAACAGTTCACTTCTTGTAAGTAAACAAAAAAAAAAAATAATAATATTCGAACTGAAATCGAAACCGCAACCTAAAGACAGTGAGTCAAGTACGATAACCATTAGACCAGCTTGATACGCTCTTTAAAAAGTGTTTTCAAACCTATTTTTTAGCATAAGTAATCTGTCATATGAAAGATTCATGTATGCGCATTCTTGAAACAGTTAAGAAACAGATAAAAATTTGATGACTCCCTACGTACCAATTTTTCAATTTTAAGCCTTTAGCAGTCCTTTTTCCGGATGAAAACCGATTAAAAAGTTTTCCAAATGTTTGAATCTATAGAAAAAGATTTGTTGAGTATATAGGTTGAGAAATGTCCTCACACACACATCCTCACTTATATATATATATATATATATATATATATATATATATATATATATATATATATATATATATATACTCGGGTTTTTTTATTCAAAAGTAATGGACTAGTGAATTCAACGAGGTTGTTAGATAGTGCTCAATAAAAAGAGCTAATAATACTTGTTTATTGTTATATAAACATGCTCACATCCCGCTACTACAAACAGCCACTTGTTTCAATCAAACAACATATCATCAGGCAGCGACTTGACTATTCAAATGTTCAATGAATAAGTCAAGTCGCTGCCTGATGATATCTGTTGTTTGATTGAAACAAGTGGCTGTTTGTAGCAGCAGGATGTGAGCATGTTTATATAACAATAAACAAGTATATATATATATATATATATATATATATATATATATATAATATATATATATATAGTCCGACATACGTTGCCTGATCATAAAATATGCTTAAATATGATATTTTAATTTATGCAGATTTCGTATATATTATTATAGAGCGAATTCTTTATTGATTATTATATTGTACCCAATATATAGTAGTGATTTCAAAAATTAAAAAAATATGACTTGGGTGCCATCAGCTAGAATCGAAACAAAAAACATGTAGCTCTTCAGCTATCTTTTTTTACTGTCTGATTTAAGACCATACGCATATGAATACTTAATAAAATAACGTTGTTAAAAATATTAATTTATATTTGTACATGCATAGAAATAACATTTTTAGTTGACTTACGCCTGCCTAGTTCTAATTTTTCAATTTTGACACTTTACCGACTAAAAACCAAATCGAATTTGTTCTGCAGGTCCAAATCTCCTATATATAAAGTTTTAAGTGTGTAGACCAAAAAATTGAAAGAGTAGTTTGTTAGAAAATATTCTTCGTACAGACAGTCAGACAGACTAGGTCACTTTAAGTCGGTTAATTTAGCTCATATGTGCAAATCATCATATAATGATTAGATTACTCTGACAGACGTTAAAAAAACATTTAAAATAAATGTTTAAATTTCAACAGTAATTTTCGCGGTTAACGGTAGCTGAATGGATTAGTTCCTTGCTAATAAAGCCAGAGATGGCTTCTGTTGCCGGGTTCGAATCGGTGTTAATCGTGACATCCTGCACTGATGATTACCGAAAGGATGAAACGCTAGTAACTGTAGGTATTTAATAATTATTATATTATTATCTTCAGTGCAGGATGTCACGATTAACACTAGTCGACAAACTCAAACCCAGCAACACGAGCCATCTCTGGCTCGATTAGAAAAGACCGTATCCAATCGGCTACCATTAACTACGAGAAATAACGTTGAATTTAAACATTTCAATTATAAATGTTCTTTTTACGTCAGTCACAATGATCTAATCGTTATACGAGGATCTATGCATGTACATATATATATACATATAAAGAGAGAATGCAAGAGAGAGAGAGGGATAGAAGTTTAATTTTTGCATATACTTGACAAAGCAGGAGAGGGTAGAGCGGTAGCTCTAGATATATCTAAGGTTTTTGACAGGGTATGGCACGAAGGTCTTCTCAGGAAAATCAGATCATAAGGTATCACTGGAAGAATCTTTAACATAATTAAATCCTTCTTAGATAAGAGAAAAATCCAGGTTGTCATCGATGGTCGTACATCCAAACAATATGATATAAATGCGATGGTGCCTGAGGGGTCTATCCTTGGAACTCTGTTATTTCTAATATTCATAGATGACCTTGACAAAATTGTCTGTGAGATGGGTATATATGCTGATGACACCACTCTCTATAACCGACACAACAGGAAAACAAATGAACACATATCTAGAGAAATGGCAAAAACACTAGAGGATGACCTCCGATGTGTCGTGGAATGGGGACAAAAATGGATGGTCACATTCAATGCTGCTAAGATTAAACTTGTTTCCTTCAATAACTACAAGAAACCTTCTCTACTACCAATAGCAATGGCCAAAGACTCTTTATCTGAAAGCACATCCTTTAAACTCCTCGGCCTAACGTTCACAGGAAACATGAGTTGGAACAATTACATTGAGAGCATTGCCAGAAACGCTGCGAAAAAGATAGGCTCTCTCTACCGTGCTAGAAAACTACTAATGTCCGAAAGTATCCTGTACCTCTATAAGGCCACCATTCGCCCATGTATGGAGTATTGTTGTCATATTTGGGCTGGTGCATCTGCTACTAGTCTCTCTCTCTCCTAGACAGGGTTCAAAAGAGAGTCGCCAACCTAATAGGTCCTGAACTGTCATCTAAGCTTCAGCCTCTGTCCCATCGACGTAATGTAGCATCCCTCTGCCTGTTCTACAAGTATTTCAATGGTGAATGCTCTGACGAACTGCAATCACTTGTGCCCCCTCGACGTAAGTACTCCCGACAAACCCGACAAGCAGCAAAATCCCACCCCTTCACAGTTGAGATCCCTAGATGTAAGAGAGCCTTTTAGTTTCTTCCCTAGAACCGCTGGACTTTGGAATTCCCTTCCGAGTTCCTGCTTCCTCAACTGTACTGACATGCAGAGGTTCAAGTGTAATGTGAACCGACATCTTGCTGCCCAACTCCCCACATAGTACCCCTGTAGTTTATGTCCCTCATAGTAGCCCCCTACAGCAAAGTTTCAATGTGCCTTGTTTGGGGTGAAATTGCAATAAAAAAAATTATTTTTTTTAAATTGTGCTTTTTATTTCTAATCAAAAAAAAAATTCTCTTCATCTGTACGAAAAGGATTTTTTTTTCAGTATTAATTAAAGTATTGTAGCTCAACTGTTTTATCAAAATCATCTTAAATGTGAAAATACATAAATGAAATTGCGATTGATATTTTCTTTATACTAGCACGCCACCAGCATTGCCTGATTACGCTTAAATATATCTTAATTCATGCCGATTTTGTATTTAGTATTAAAGTCAATTCTGTATCGATTATTCTATTGTACTTTGTTATAGCTCTGTTAAAGGGTTACAAAGAAAAACAGAACGCTAAAATAAAGTAACAACGTGTATTCAAAAACATAATAGGTGGGTTGTTCGTCGTAGCCATCGAACGACCTAGGTTGGTCCACCGGATATCGATTAACACCTTAGTCTTCCTGTATTTATTGAGATTGGAATAGTCTATTAGTAAGTAACATAGGTTACATAGTGAGATTGGAATAGTCTACTAGTAAGTAACATAGGTTACATAGGTAACATAGTGAGATTGGAATAGTCTATTAGTAAGTAACATAGGTTACATAGGTAACATATTGAGATTGGAATAGTCTATTAGTAAGTAACATAGGTTAATTCCGACACAACACCGCCTCCGGGCGATGTATCAGTATTTTTCTCTTTGGTTAGATTATGAACGGCTCGCTGATTTTTCTTTTCCTGACCGAATGTCGTGGTTCTGGTGTGATTTGGGGGAGGCTTAATATCAAACGTGTCATAGACGGTTTCAATAGCTCCTACTTCTGGGAGGAATTCATGGTTCAAAGCGAAATTTTTCTTTTGACCTGCACGAAAAACGTTTTATTGCACATTTTCTCATGTATTAATCGCTAGAATTTAATAAAACAATTGATTACTTGCATGGGTAGACTTCACCACAAGTAATTAAGAGTCAATAAACCTCATCTAGGACCCCGCTTGTAATACTCTATCAGACAAGGAGCGATATTGTCCCAGGGGTTTCCACTAGTGTTTTTAACCTGGTGAACTGTGTATTTTCAAGAGACGCCGGGTAAAATGGTTTGGCAGTTCTTCCATATTGAGGAAAAGTTTAAGCTGCTATTATTTTGCTGCACCTTTGAGTGACGTTGACTCTCCGTAAATGATGTTTCAATAAAGGGAAAAATAGAGTTGCGACTGCTACCTATTGTGGTGTAGCTGAAGTTTTCGTATTCAGTGAAAAATCGCCTGCAGTTGCATAGGCATTTATGACTGGGTCGGTTGGCGAGGGTGGCATCACTTAAGGACTAGCGATAGAGTACACTGCCTGAATTTGGTTTCTTGGTTTCGGGTCAGGCGCTGTTCTCGTAGGGGAGAGCCGCTTTTGTTCGGTCTACAACAGTATCGGGTTGTTTGTGCCTTCTGTTTGGTTTTTCGTTGCCTAGAACAAGAAAAGTTTCTTTTAAATTTGTCTTTCAAGGTATGGGCGTCTGTTGTATTTTCGTTTTGCAAAAAATTCGATTGGTTGATTCCATAATTTAAATTCATGAATCCAGTCCGAACCCAGTAGGTTAGTGGTATTCCTTAATACATAAGCTTTTTAATTTTTTCGTCTTTCCCAATAATGTGACATTCACTAAAAATTCACCTTCGAAGTAAATTTCCATTCCGTTAACGGCCTTTGCTGTTTTGCGTGTTCTCAGCATTGTGGGTTTATTCAATTTCTTCCAGGTATTTAAGTTTTCTATCGAAAGGTCTGAACCCGAATCAAGTTGCATTTTTATTTCTCTACCATGAATTTTTATAGTCACATATTTTTCATAACCCTTCTTCGTTATTTTCAGTTAATGCAATGAGTACCTTTGTGGGCTATTCTTTTTTTTTCTTTTTCTTTTTTTTACAAACTAATCTTTTTCTTGGTAAATATGGACCATAACCCAATGCAAATTACCATATCGATTAAGTAGAGACAGGATTTTTCTTTCTTCAAATCCTTTCTTGGCTACGTGTCGATATGTATGTCCTTTTTCCCTAACTTGTGTTTTATTTTTTACATGATTTTAAATCGTCTCTATGTTTTTTTATCTGCGCAACTCCAGCTTCAATATCCATCAAATCTTTTTTAATAATTTCTATTTTCTGGCAGTCTTCCATTAACTTTTGTAGGGTAAGGTTTGGTTCATTTTCTAATTTTGTAGGACACGCCTCCTAATTTCCACATCTCGGCCGGAAGTCAATCCTTGCACAAATACTAAACATTTAAAATTGTCCGCATTAAGGTCTTCAAGTTTGAATTCGTCACAATGTTTATTTACCATGGCTGCAGACGTTGCAAAATCATCTTCGTTATTTTTCTGCAAATTCAGACATGACCAACGCTTATGGAATAAAGAGACTTTTGGGCTAAATAGTTATGTAAGAAGTTCCGTCTTGGCAAAAGTTAATTCCGACGTTTTCCGAGGTAAAATAAAATCCACAAAGTTGTTATGCTCAGCCATTTCTAGTTTCTATAATAGTAAACCAAGCTTTTTCTGGATCATTCTCTGTTTGCAGTCGATACTAAAAAATCTTCAAACTGATGGAAATCAGCTTCAAATTATTTACCTTCTTCAGGTCCGTAACAGAAATTGTCAATCACATTCCACATTTAGATTATGCCCGTTCCTTACTTAATTAGTTCGTACGTTACTCTTTGAAAAAGGCAAAATACAAATTTTGTAAGAAGACCAAACTGCTTCCAAAAAGGCCAAAGTGTTATTGGTTTTTCTGTCTGAAATACTAATCTTTTTCACTATCCAAGAAAAATATAAAACCGTGTGCTCGATACTGAAGGTTAGTATGCAAGTCTCCTAGATCTTTTCCTCACAATTTGCCCTGAGCTACGTTCATCTTCTGTTCTCTCTCCACTGGGATCTTCTGACCACTCTATTATATCAGTTAAAATAAAAACGAAATGTAATGTCCTTTAACGTACCTCTCCATCGTACAGTATATCGATACTCTATGGCTGACTGGGAAGCTCCATTTGTGTCTGATCTACCTCTGCGTTCCATGTTTAAAAAGGATGTATCCTCTATAGTAACAGACCTGGCGGAATGGCTTATTGTAGGTATAGACTGTTTCAGACCCTCCAAAAAATTCCAGCAAATACCTAACAGCAAGCCGTGGTTCTCTCCAGAATGTGCTGCTACCATTGCGCACAGAAATCACTTTTACCATTGCTTCCAACAAAACAGATGTACTGAGACTAAAGCCACTTTCAGGGCTGCCAGCAACCACTGTAAAAGAGTAATGAAGAATGCGAAAGAGTTGTATGTTCAGTTCATCAAGTCCAAAGTGGCTGAGCAGCTGCTCGGTTCCCACCAGTTTTGGCAAATAGCAAGCAGAATTGCTTCCCAACACCCTGGAAAATCTCATCGGTATGCCCAGTATTTAAGAATTCAGGTGATCGATCATCTCCCTCTCAGTACAGACCTGTAATCTCCTGTGCACCATGAATAAGTTACTTGAATCTGAGTTTAATAAAGAAGTAGTCAACCACCTCAGCAAAAATAACCTTCTTAGTGACATGCAATATGGTTTCCGTTCTGCTAGATCTACAGCGAATGTGCTTACGGTTATTTCTCATAGAATTAGCGAAACTCTCGATGGAGCTTCCTTTCTAGGGCAATTGCTCTTGACATATCAAAGGCCTTTGATAGAGTATGGCATAAAGGTTTACTTCACAAGATCTCCAGCTATGGTATAGCTGAAAATGTCTTTTCAAGTATTAAATCATTTCTCTCTGATAGGTCCATAAGAGTAGTGGTTGATTGGCAGAAATCAGAAGCTCACAGTATAAATGCTGGAGTCCCTCAAGAGTCCATCCTGGGTCCAATTCTCTTCCTGATCTATATTAATGATCGTCCAAATCACATCCTTAGATCATTCGTAGACATTTTTGCTGACGACACTACCATCTATGGCAGCACATCAAGGGCCGTAAACGACCAAGTTCTCTCTGATTCTCTCTCCTCTGATCTTGAGCATGTGGTACAATTGGGAAAAAAGTGTCTGGTTACTTTCAATGCATCTAAAACCAAGCTTCTATCTTTGCATCATCAACGTTCTAATCCCCATTTGGCATCAACTGAAATGAATTATAGGGGTAAAATTACCCCCAAATTGTGCATCCGTTCATTTGTTCACACTTTTTTCAATAACCATGCCTTGGATTTAAAAAAAAATTTGCACAAACATTTATCACAGTGAAAGTAAATTTTTTACTCGTGGAAGGGGACCTCTCATGCTCGGCTTGGTTTACTTTAATTTCAATGTACATTTCAAAGCATTGCAAGTAAATAAGTGTTATATTCGTTTTAGTTAAACTTCAGATGAGACTGACAACTATTTTTATAGAAGACAGATGCAATATTTTCTGGTATATTATTAAACTTACGGGCATTATTTCAAGGGATACAGTAAATTATACCAGTAAATGGGAATGACCACGTCGACTGAAGGTTCGAATCCAGTTAGTTCCATGGTATCGTTTTCACTTATCAATGTAAAATAAAATACACTTTTACGAATATAAAATCTTTTTTATTATGAACTAGTCGGGGGGGGGGTAAAATACGTTCGAATACATTTTAATTCACGCAGATTTCGTATTTATTATTACAGAATCAATTCTTTATTGAATATTATATTGTACCTAATATATAATAGTGTCTTCAAAAGTTTTTAAAAAAATGACTCGGGTGCCACCAGCTAGAATCCAAACCAAAACATTTAGCACTCCAGCCGTGTTCTTGACCGACGTAGCTATCGAGAGATGGGAAAGAAAGATTTGATATTAAACGACTTCAAGAAATTAATTGAATTTGGCCATGAGCAGAAAGAAGTGAAAATATGTTGACAAGTTGAAATGAACATTTTGCAGTTCGACTAACCAACGCGTTATTCATCCATCCAAACAAAGATTTTACTCATTATAAACCATCCTTGGTGTATGGTTACTATTTTCTGTTAATTTCAGTGTCCTGTGACCATTAGTTTGAGAGATTATCGGTTAAATATTATCATGCAAACAGACAAAAACACACATATACATCTACGGTTTTATTTATATAGATTGAATATATTCTCGACTTATCATTTTGAATGGTAATTATTAAATAAAACATAATTCTTTTCTTTATAGTAGTAAATAACAGATTATTTAAACGTTGGGTAAAAGTATAAAACAATAATCAGTTGAGAAATCATAAAAATAACAATACATAACTTATAACGTATAACAAATGCAGTATAATTTCACTATCTGCCAAACTGTACACGTTCGTGTTGAAACTTGTAAAACTTTTTTTTTATTTCAAAATCTGATTTTATTCGAAGTCGTCTCTCCAACATACGACAAAAATAAAGATAGTGGCCTATATTTTTGTTTATGTTGAAAAGATAGTAAAAAAAAAATACTTACCCTGCTACCAACCCTAAGTTCTTGTGACGGTGAGGCTTACCATTCGGACTTAAGGTTAGTGGTAGGGTAAGTTTTATTTACTATTTTGTCAGAAACGATTCTCCTCCCCTCCACCCCCACACCCAAACAAGAGACATTTTAGTGGACATTTTGGTATCATTTGTCGATAAACCAGCTTTTGTAAAAATGAATTATGAAAAAAATTTAGCAAACAGTTTCACTACGTTAAAAGTACACAAATCGGTATGTAATTTACTTCTACTGCGTTTGATATAAATTATTTTTTGTTTGTTTTTTGTTTTGTTTTTTGTTTTTTTAGTATTTTCCGTTTGTTAAGTTTTCTGCCCTTTTTGCCTAACTTTGCATACACAAAGTTGATTCAAGTATTTTTTTAAATTGCTGTTTATATACTTGTCGAGTGATGTAAAAAAATGATATTTGCTCAAAAGGTAAGTGAATGAAAAAGTCTATTCTAATATACTTTATCAATGTTATTTCACGCCTTCACTCAACAAATAAACAAAAAGGCGTCAAATATGACAGTAGGATTCCATGAAGTAGTAAGTTAGACAGGGTGCATTTCACATCCGTTTAAGTTGACATCTTAAGTCCAACAAATAACAAATAAGATGCAAACCAATAAAAACATTTGCTAATATTTTTCCTCTGAGGAGATGAATAAGCATTGAAAATTCATGGGTGAAGGAAATAGATTTATTTAATTGTATTCTTTGTTTTCAAACAATAAAAAAATTCTGTATTTGAAGATTAACCTTTTCAAACCATATAATTTAAATGCCTAAATTATATATATATGTATATATATATATATATATATATATATATATATATATATATATATATATATATATATACGTACACACACACACACACACGAACATATGTGTGTGTGTGTGTGTGTGTGTGTGTGTGTGTGTGTGTGTGTGTGTGTGTGTGTGATTTACATGTTATGTGTTATGCAGGAGTGGAATCACAGACTTTCATTTAAAAATTGATTATTAGTATTTATTTGCTTTCCCATGTAAGCAAAATGTGACACAAGGTCGTTTTTAATGTGAGGGAAAACCCAGCTCCCCAAAAAGGGGCATTCCGAAAGTAGGCAAAAATAAAAATTGCCTTAGCATAGAAGGGTTTCCCTTCCACTGACTAAGAGAAAATTAACTTAAGTGTAGCATCAGAACAGTTACTACGCTGTGATCTTAGATATATGATTTATTGCATGTAATTAAGATTTACAATAAAAATTGAAAAAATAATACTACACAACAAATTTAGACACAAGGCCCTCTAAGAAATTGGGGAGGGGGAGGGTACAGGGTCTTTTGTGACTAAAGTTTTTTTACAACTATTAAAACTTACTCTTGACTGGCAACATTTACCACAATACCTCATTCACTCGGTGGAGTTGGACCTACTTAATTGCCCAGAGATTTTGTAGAGCTATATACATTTGCAAAGAATTTGTGTGTGTGTGTGTGTGTGTGTGTGTGTGTGTGTGTGTGATGGTGTGTGATGGTGTGTGTGTGTGTGTGATGGTGTGTGTGTGTGTGTGCAGTTTTTTTTAAGTCTTAAAAACGTAATTAGAAACTCATAAAATTCATGAGAACGCAGAACAAGAAAATTTGAAATTCATACAAATATTTCAAAATTGAAATATTTATTTTGTTATCAAAGGTCAATTATTACGTCAATTAATAATTTACAATTAATTTCATGTTTTTTTATGATTGCACTTAATATTCCGAAATAATCTACCACCATTCTATAGTTATATTGCTGTTTCAAAAATATACTCGTACGAAGAACATTCAGTAAGTAGATATGATTTGAGGAGAGCAGAAAGCAAACAAAATATACTTTGTACTAATTAGATTCAGACTACTATTCACATCTTGTTATTTTGACAGAATTTCGGCCGATGAAACCTTCGACATTTTTCAAGTGTATCTTTTTCAACTTGAGAATATTTATCTTAAACGAAGGAAATTATTTGAACTGAACACTTTATTTGATAAACAGGGGCAGATTTTTATTATTCTGTCAACCATGATCGGGTAAAATTGTTAATTAATTATTATGATATTCTTAGTTATTATCGCCGGTAGTAAAGATTGAACCTTCAACCTCCAGGAGACTATGAGAACTCAGAGGTTTACGCTTACAGGTGATAATAACTAGGAATAGTACACTACTTAATAAGGAAATTTACTAGATCATGGCTGATCGAATGACTTTCATAACATGCATTAAACATAGATTAAAGATTTAAGAAATGTCGTTTCGGTTGATTATATATATATATATATATATATATATATATATATATATATATATATATAAGCTGTGTGTGTGTGTGTGTGTGTGTCTGGTCACGAATAGGCTCCTATATGGTTGACTATTTTAAAAAACTGATTACATATAATGATATAAAATGTATCGAGACACAGGAATGGGTTTGTTTGATCTGGCAGAACTGTAGTTAATATGAATTGTGGGGTCTGCGTTCTCGCCTGGTCCACAAAGTATGGAAATAAAAAATTTAAAAATAAAAAAAAATCGTTTACAAGTGTTTTTGATATAGATGTACATAAGAATACTTTGATAAGTATGTTTTAACATAAATAGAGATGGTATAATAAAATTGTGGGATCTGCGTTCGCGCCTAGCCTCCATAGAATGGAAATAGGCACAAACTTTAATAAAGACTTTTCATATCTATCTGCGTAAGTATACTTTGATAATTATGTTTCAGTTTGAAAAAATATGGTATAATAAAATTATGGGGTGTTCGTTCGCACCTGACCTCCAAAGAATGTAAATATGTCACAAAGTTTAACAAGGTTTTTTAATACAGATCCACAGAATATTGTGATAAGTGTTTCAGTGTGAACAGGTATGATATAATAAATTATGGGTTTTATCTATTTTATTTTTACTTTCATCATATTTTGCTTTGGTTTTGATACCCCCAAATTCAATCCAAATTTACAGCCATTCCTTTTCATAACCTATCATACGTTCATAAATGAGAGTCTATTTTCTATAGGCTATTTTTGAACCCAGTCAACTACGGGTACTTTTGCTAGTATATATATATATATATATATATATATATATATATATATATATATATATATACTAGACTACCCGTGACCCGTTGGGTCAGTATGTTATATTAGCTTATTGGAATTAATGTAGGAACTTGACACTTGTGATGTCAAGAAAATAGTTTTTTGTGAGATAACAGAAACATTTCTATGAAAGTATATTGAAATGAAAAAAGAATATAGATAGATTTCTATGAGTCGTTCTTTTTATAATTGTTTATTTAAAAAAAAATCTTACAGTCATTGAATTATAAGTGGTTTGCCATACTTATAGGTGAATGTGCACTGAACAGATATCGGCACTGGATGACGAGTGTGGACTCTGCGCAGACATTGGTTTAACCATGAAAAACTTTTTCAAGCCAAAAAAAAATTTTTTTAAAGCCAAAGAAAATGCCAAATTGATAAATAGTAGTCACATTTAATTCGCATAGATCAGCAGGGACAACACCAGTGATCTGTCTCGACCAGACATACAAATTTTTATAAATTCTTGCAAAGTTAACTTAGAGTTTTCTAAAAAAAGATCCTTTTTTAATAGATGTCTTCTGACTCTTATGAATTTTGCAATAAAAAATCTTTGTGTCACGATACTTTATGAGAGGCATCTTCTGAGTACAAACACTTCATTGCATCGTAGATGCAAGTATTTTTCGTTCTTTGAGGAAATTATCAGAAGAATCCTTTGTCCACTCAAATAGTTGCGTAGGCATTTTTTTTTATTATAAATGTAAAAAAAAATATTCAGTAGAGAAAATAAAATAAAAATTAATTTAAAATAAAATAAAATAACAAATTTAGAATGAAATAAATAAAAATAAATTTAAAATGAATAAAAATAAAAATAAATTTAAAATGAAATAAAATAAAATAAAAACAAGCACAAAATAAAAATATGAATGAAATTTACGCTCGATAAATTTAAGTTTAAAATCAATTTGGCATTTTTTTAATTTAAAATTTTTTTTATTACATTTTCACCCCAAACAAGGCACATTGCCACTTTGTTGTAGGGGGCTACTGTCAGGGACATAAGCATCAGGAGTACTGTGTAGAGAGTTGGGCAGCAAGATGTTGGTTCACATTGCACTTGAACTTCTGCATGTCAGTACAGTTGGAGAAGCAGGGACCTGGAAGGGAATTCCAAACTCTAGCTGTTCTGGGGAAGAAACTACTCGAGTAGAAGGGAGTAGTAGGGATCTCTACCGTGAAGGGGTGCGATTTAGCTGCTTGTCAGGTTTGTCAGGGGTATTTACGTTGAGGGGGCACAAGTGCTTGCAGTTCATTAGAGCATTCACCATTAAAGTTCTTGTAGAACAGGCAGAGGGATGCACCATTTTGTCGATAGGACAGAGGCTGAAGTTTAGATGACAGTTCAGGACCTATCAGATTGGCGACTCTCTTTTGAACCTTGTCTAGGAGCGAGAGACTAGTGGCAGATGCACCAGCCCAAATATGACAATAATACTCCATATATAGTGGTCTTATAGAGGTATACTTTCGGGCATTAGTAGCTTTCTTGCATGGTAGAGGGAACCCACATTCTTTGCAGCGGTCCTGGCAATACTCTCAATGTAATTGTTCCAACTCATGTTTCCTGTGAACGTTAGGCTGAGGAGTTTAAAAGATCTACTTTCAGATAAAGAGTCATTGGCTATTGCTATTGGTGGTAGGGAAGGTTTCTTGTAATTATTGATAGAAACAAGTTTAGTCTTGGCAGCATTGAATGTGACCATTCATTTTTGTCCCCATTCCACTACGGATCGGAGGTCATCCTCTAGTGTTTCTGCCATTTCTTTAGATATGTATTTATCTGTTTTCTTGTCATGTCTGTTATAGAGTGTAGTGTCGTCAGCATATATACCTATCTCACAGACAATTTTGTCATTTATGAATATTAGGAATAACAGAGGTCCAAGGATAGACCCCTGGGGCACTTCTGCATTTATATCATATTTTCTTTGGCTTTTTTTATTTTATTTTTTTTTGGGGGGGGGGGCTGAAAAAATTTTCATGGCTAAATAGAACAGGGTCCACACTAGTCATCAAGTACCCAGATACCATAATACTTAAAGTTAAATTCAAATTTTGATATATCTTTTAATTTAAACGCGAAAAAAAAAACACAAAAAAAACAATGAAAACGTACACAGTAAAACACGTTTTATTGTCGCATGATTATGTACGCATGCGCAACCGGAAGTCATAAACTGGCTGTTGGATTACAACACCCGTTACAAGGTCATTTGAGTTTTTTATATATATATATATATATATATATATATATATATATAATCATTCAAACACTACCGTGTTTGAATATATGGTTAAGTGTCGATGTAATAAAGAGACACGGAGACACAGTAATTGTTATATGCTTTTTATACTTCGCAGTCTACTGCTCATCAGAAGAGAGGTGAATGGACTAGGTTGCAAACAATTCAATGCGACACCTATATAGGAGGATAATTCGTGGGAGGTATTAAATATTTGGTATATAGGGATATGAAGGACGAAGAGTGAGCGGGTCAATCTGGGGGTGTTACACAAATGTAGGTGAATTTAAGTTAGCTGGGTACTTTCAATGGATTAGAAACTATAAGGAATGTATCATTTCATGCCTATACAGATATAATATTATAAGGTTATGTAATGTATATTTCAGTATTTAAACAGTGTTCAGTACGTGAATAAAGGTTAGTAGTAGTCTGAACATATATCGATGGCAAGTAAGCTATACATATTACCTGCAAAGTGAAACATGGGCTCCTCTGTGCCATAGATATATTTTCATATGACTACTTTATGTACACGTAATGTTTATAGTAAACTTGTAAAGAATGTAACTTATGAATAATACTTTTAAAAAAATAATGATGGAAATAAAAATTGAATAAATTACAATATTTATTAATCCATCGAAAGTTCAAACAAGGAATTAAAATAAAGATAAGTCTTTAACTCATGGATTTTCAATTTTTTTCATGAAGAGATAAAAATTAAAAGTGTATCAATGAATAACATGCGATAGAAAATGTATCAAAAACTTTTTATGAACCAAAAGGTATTTTTAATAGAATAAAATAAGATAAAAAAAAAGTAAAAGTCAAATAATCAATTAATTAATTAACTTGTACTCCGTAAGGTCCAAAAAGTAGAATCTGGAATCTGAAGTGTCAATCAAATACAGTGAAATCCAAAAAGCTACTAAAATTTGAGCATATCAAACAATTAATAAAGTTGTACTCTTCAAGATTCAAACGCAAGAAAAATGCAATTCGAGGTGTGAATAAATTATATTAAAGTTCAAAAAGTCAATTAAATTTGAAAATATATGAAACACTTAATGAAGTTGTAACTCCTTGAGGTCCAAAATGAAGCATCTGCAATCCGATATGTGAATAGATTATGCTTGAGCCCAAAAAGTCAGTTGAAGATTCCTAAAATATCATGAAAATATTGAAAATCCAAAACGTCCGTAGAGAATCCATTTATAAATAAAAATCTTTTTTGCTTTTATAATATGCTTTCCGACAAGTTAAAAAAGAAAAGATCAGTTTAATTATCATTATATATATATACTAGCAATCGGTGCCCGGCGTTGCCCAGGTGTTTTGAGGTTAATGCTGAGAAAAAAAAAAAACGGTCAATTTTTTAAAACTTTGACCCCTATTATGACCTCTTAACATTTATTGTTTAGGGATCAAGTAAAGTTAATAAGTTAGATCCATGTCCAAGGAATCTATATCTAAAATATCAAGTGTTTACTGTTTAGACCCAGAATTGTAGGAGGAGTTTGGTAGAGTTCTCAAAGGTCAAATCGTTGAATATTGACCACTTAATCGCCAAATTTCTGTCGAAAACCTATCACATCGATTTTCCCAAATCGCGAATTTGGCCCTTTTTTAAAGCAGTTTGGCCTTCAAAATTTCTGTTTGGCCTTTTTCTTCACCGATGAAATCTGGAGACGCAACGGGAATTTTCGGCAAAAAAATGTTGTTACTATGCACATCTATGTAATGAAATACAATTTGTGGCAAAATTTCAGGAAAAACTAATGGATGGTTATCTCGCAATAGTCCGGACAATTCGCTAAATTATCTCGTCAAAACCATAAATCTCGAATTTTTGTGCATTTTTTTTTTGGGGGGGGGGGCTAATTTGGCATAATAGTGTCCATTTAATAGTATTTTCTTGTAAAAATAAAAAAAATAAGGAAAATTACCAAAAAAAAAAAACAAGAACAACAAAAGTGTGCCGTATTTTTAAAAGTTTTATTGCGTTGTTTTTATTTGCTTTTTTTATTTCATCGGTGAAGAAAATGGCCAAACAGAAATTTTGAAGGCCAAACTGCTTAAAAAGGGCCAAATTCGCGAAATTTGGCCTTCAAAATTTCTGTTTGGCCATTTTCTTCACCGATGAAATAAAAAAAGCAAATAAAAATAACGCATTAAAACTTTTAAAAATACGGCACACTTTTGTTGTTCTTGTTTGTTTTTTTGGTAATTTTCCTTATTTTTTATTTTTTCAAGATAATACTATTAAATGGACACTATTATGCTAAATTAGCCCCCCCCCCCAAAAAAAAATGCACAAAAAAACGAGTGAACGCGCGTATTTGTTTTTTTTAGTTTAGTTTCATAATGGCGGCCGTGGTGTCGGAGGTTCGATTGTTAGATTGTAAGTTAGTTTCGTATTTTTTTAAGTTGTAAATCGCAAGTTAGAAAAAAATTAAACCCTTCCAAGATGGACAATAAATAAGACCAAAATATTTTATGGTAAAGTTAAGAGCGTAAGAACTATACTTTTTTAGGAGATGTGATTATTGGATTAACCAATCAGAAATCGTCTGTGGCACACACATCTCTGTTTTTATAGATATATAGATATATATATATATATATATATATATATATATATATATATATATATATATATATATATATATATATACTATCATGGTTACTCTGCATTGCCCGGGTCAACATGAAGTTCCGTTTGGAACACACCTGTTATACTAAGGACATTAATCATTTTCATCAAGGGCAACGTCAATACTCCCACAACAATTTCAAAAATAAAAGAACAGATCAAAACACGTAAATGTAACACCCCCCCCCCCCAAAAAAAAAGAAGTACGTGATACCAACTCCACCAGATATTTTGGCAGAAGGGATAAAAGAGAAGCTACGCTGTGGATATTGATCATATTTGTTGACTGTGCGCCCCCCCCCCCAAAAAAAAAAGAAAAAGAAAAAAAATGAATTAAAACAACTTTTCTATTAGTCAAAACAGCAGGGAGTGCCCGTGTGACCGAAAAAAGAAAGAAAAAAAATAAGCCACGACATGAAACGCGGAAAAAGGTAAAAACTTACGGACACACTATTTTGCCCACACAACCACGAAGGTGTATGACGTCATATCGTAGCAATTTTTTTGTTTTAACGCACTTTTTCAATGGCTAAAGGAAATGTTATATTTGTTTTCTTGAGGATGGGGGCTTTTTTGTTTCTAAAATTGTGGCTTAAGTTTCAATTTGGCTTTTTGGCACTTTTTCCTTTATAATTTGGCTTCCATTTTGGCCCTTTTAGCGTGAAAAATAATTCCGTGTAGGAAGTAAAAATGATTTTTTGTTAAAATGTAAGTAAAACTTATTTTTACTGATTACATAGAGTAATTTTGAGATAACACTTATTATTACTGACTTTCCACATGTAATATTAAAAAAAATTACTGCCTACACGGAATTATTTTTTCACACTAACAAATTATTTTATTTGATGGAGTTTTTTTGTTAGTCATTTTTTCAAAACGAAATTAAAAATGTAAAAATTGTTTCATCATTTTTATATATAAAATAAGGTAGTTTCTGGAACGGTCAAAAGTTCTGTATAGCGGTTTCAAGAATAATAAAAACAAACAAATTAAATACTTTTAGTTTATTCGTAAGTGTTTGATTTTTTTTTTTTCAATATTGAAAAAAAAAGCAAAACATTTTTATGTCTAGACGGAATTAGATAAATGTGCCTATCAGAATACCCTAACCAAATCACCGCGTCAATCAAGCTTAAACATCGAACGGGAAACTCGAAAACAAAATGAAACGAAATTTATTTATTTTATTTATTTGTTATTTGTTATTATTTTATTTTGCTGTACTTATTTTTTTTATTTTAGTTTATATATATATATATATATATATATATATATATATATATATATATATATATATATATATATATATATATATACTAGCAAAAGTACCCGTCGTTGACTGGGTTCAAAAGCAGCCTACAGAAAATGGACTCTGATTTATGAAAGTATGATAGGTTATGAAAAGGAAGGGTTTTAAATTTGGGTTGAATTTGGGGGTATCAAAACCAAAGCAAAATATGATGAAAGTAAAAATAAAATAGATACACCTCATAATTTATTATACCATACCTGTTCACACTGAAACAGCTATCACAATATTCTGCGGATCTATATTAAAAAACCTTGTTAAACTTTGTGACATATTTCCATTCTATGGAGGTCAGGTGTGAATGAACACCCCATAATTTTATTATACCATATTTTTTCAAACTGAAACATAATTATCAAAGTATACTTACGCAGATAGATTTGAAAAGTCTTTATTAAAGTTTGTGCCTATTTCCATTCTATGGAGGTCAGGCGCGAACGCAGACCCCACAATTTTATTATACCATCCCTATTTAAGTTAAAACATACTTATCAAAGTATTCTTATGTACATCTATATCAAAAACACTTGTAAACGTTTTTTCTTTTTAATTTTTTTATTTCCATACTTTGTGGACCAGGCGCGAACAGAGACCCCACAATTTTTATGAACCACCGTTCTGCCAGATCAAACAAACCCATTCCTCTGTCTCGATACATCTTCTATTATTATATGTAATCAGTTTTTTAAAATAGTCAACCATATAGGAGCCTATTCGTGACCACACACACATTCAGATTTATATTATATATATATATATATATATATATATATATATATATATATATATATATATATATATATATATATATATAGTCCTGGTCAAAAGACTACTTAAGAAAATAAGCGTTTATGCATATTATCGAATTTTTAATCAAACAAATGGTTGAAACCATTGCCAAAAGGGAAAATATGATTAAAAAAATGAAATCTGCTTCATTCGAAACCTTAACTCTGATCTAATAATTATTTTTTAAAATAAAAAAATTGACATGCACACACACACACACACACATATATGAAAGAGATTTATATATATATATATATATATATATATATATATATATATATATTTGTCTTTACATAAGCAGTAGTTTGTTGCTACACAGTAATCAGCATGTTTCGGTCTACCAGTATTTACCAACTAGAGACCTCATCAGGCAACAACCCTTATTTCCGAAAACGGAATTCTAAATTCCGTTTTCGGAAATAAGAGTTGTTGCCTGATAAGGTCTCTAGATTGTAAATACTGGTAGACCGAAACATGCTCATGACTGTGTAGCAACAAACTACTGCTTATGTAAGGACAAATGTAACTTGTTCTACTTCTGTATTGAGCACTCTCGTATGAATCTCGTTATATTTCACTGATTAACCTACCTTTGGAAAATAGCAACCTCAAATTATATATATATATATATATATATATATATATATATATATATATATATATATATCATTCAACCACGGTAGTGGTTGAATATATGCTTAAGTCCGAAATTGAATGAATCGAGACACATTCAAACCCCCACCACTAATTCCGTTCGCAACCAAATTTAAAACAGGTTATATAGTTGGATAGAACACCTCATTAGCTACATTTTGAAAAAAAATTTCGAAAATTGGTTCAGTAGAAAAAAAGTTACAACAAAATATGTGGGTTCACAAACAGGAGAGTAAATACATAAGTGACTAACGCTTTTTTTTATTTTGCATAACTTTTTTTTATATAAATATTTTTTACTGCGATTTTGCCAATATGACATGTTAGCGTAACGGTTAGAGTACCGGGGGTTGGTGGAAAGATTTTAGGTTCAATCCCGTGTATCGTTTTTTTTTTATAATTAAAAAACCGAACTTTTTTTTTAATAACTATTTTTTTTTAACTCTCCTTATGATTTTATAGCAAAAAATGGTGAATTTATCGATTAAAAATATTAGTGAATTCTATGATATACATATTCTTTGAATGAACTCAAATTTTTCGTTATCACATTTGATGAAAAATGTAGTCCCATTTTGGCAATGCGTCTGACCAATGATGCTTTTGAACCCGCGACCAGCACTGCGATGTCATCAGCAGCAGGCTGGGCATAAATATTCCTATTTTTAAACTCCTTTAAAAGAGGATTCAGCATACAGTTCCATAGTAAAGGTGATAAAATCCCACTTTGGGGGTTTCATTTAACTACTTCCCTTTTAACAGTTGCATTCAGTAGTTCTACTTGAACTGTTCTGTGCCTCACCATATACTCAATCCATCGGATGAGTACTGGTGGCACATTGAGTTCGACTTGAACATACTACTGAAGGGTATGTTGTCAAAAGCTCCAACGATATCTAAAAAGACACCGAGTACCATCTTCTTTTTTGTTAGTTTACGCTCTATACAGATCACGAATTCATGAACCGCAGTCTCGGTAGAAACCCTGGCTCGGAACTACTGTGATTGAATGATAAATATTGCATAAATGTGTGTTTGAGAGCTAATTTTTTTTGACAATCATTAATAAATATTATAAATTTATATATTAATACAATAGCAATGCCTGGAAAAATCATGGATTATATGGAAAAATGCGCGCATGAAAAGTAATATTCTTAAGATTTTATTAAACCTGGAAAAGTAAAGGACAAGAAATTCAACCTGGAAAAGTAAAGAACAAGATATTCTAGTAAAGCAAAAAATAAGAATTTTTTAGACTTAAAATATTGCAGCTAAAGATAAAATTTGAATATTGATAAATATTTTATTTATTATTTGCATAAGTTGTTGTTTATTGTTGAGTTAGAAAGAATTAAATGATCCTAATTATGATATAATAAAATTATTAATTTTTATGTAAATTATAAAATTATTAATTCCATCTACTAACTAACTAACTAATGAATTAATTTTATTCAAACAATTTTCACTACATAAATATATGCAAATAATAGGGGGGAAATAAGTTCAATCCAGCGACTGACACCCTTTCTAAGTCAACAATAAACAACAACATATGCAAATAATAAATAAAATATTTATCAATATTCAAATTTTATTTTTAGCTGCAATATTTTAAGTCTAAAAAATTCTTATTTTTTACTTTACTAGAATATCTTGTTATTTACTTTTCCAGGTTGAATTTCTTGTCCTTTACTTTTCCAGGTTTAATAAAATCTTAAGAATATTACTTTTCATGCGCGCATTTTTCCATATAATATACATATATATATGAAAGAGACAGAGAGAAAGGGAGGGAGGAGAGAATAGTTATCTACAGACATGTGTTTCAATGTACTATGGTTCATTACAGTGGCTGACTATGCCAGAATGCAAACTCACAACCAGTGTCTGCAATATAGAATACAATGTGGATTGGTTTTGAAATATTAGCTAATATTCGCCCATTAAAATACTATTTAATCAATTACATTTTATGAAAATCCTACTGGTTTCTATGAACCAAAATTGTTTTATCTGGAGAAAAGGCAATTAAAATCCCCGCAAAGACACGAGTTTATCTGTTCGCTTCATTGTACAATCAAGCCGGAATCTGAAGTTGATTTCGACATTGCTTATCTCTCATGAAGAAGAAATCTTTTGGAAGTGATAATTTAGTGGCACGCGAAGAAATGATAGGTGATTTAATGCCGATGTGAAAATGGTAGATAAAACAAAAGCTGTACAAGATGATATAAGAAATATAACAGGTAATTCTGATTGGCTGATAATTAGGGTTGATAAATGTGCCATGTTTGAACTGTTCACAAAACCGATGAAGAGAAAGATGGAGAACAGATATAATAAGCGAAAGGAAAGAAAAAACAGAAAATATAATAAATAAGGACAAAAAAGAAAGAGAAAGAAAAAGTACAAGAAATAAAGGTGGAAAATAGTTGAGACTTGTTTTTGGTTTGAATTTTTTATCAGCGAGTGTCTTGAACTGTTTGACAAAAGTGAAATCGAGAAAGACGAAAAACAAAACATAAAAAGGAGGAAGAAATGGAAAAGGGAGGAAGAAAAAGTAAAGACATTAAAGAAAAGTAAGAATTTAAAAAAAAAAAAAAAAAAATTGACAAAACTGATATAGAGTAAGGTAAAAGAGAATGGGAAAGAGGAAAGAAAGAAATAAAAAGAAAGGAAAACCAGGAAAGACAGAAGAAATAATGAAAACTGCAGGAAAAAGAAAAAACAGAAAAGTGATAAAATTACAGGAAAAAGAAAGAAAAAAAGAAATAAATATGGAAGGAAGAAAATAGAAAGAAAAAGTCGAAAAGCTGTTTTTGACTTTATCATTTGATCAACCTGTATCTTAAACTGTTTGTCAAAACTGAAAAAGAGAAAAATAAAAAAAAGAAGAAGATGAAGGGAAAAAGGATGGCAATCAATAACACAGAAAAAGAAGGAAATCATTAAGTAAAAAAAAAAGAAAGAAACGAACGAAAAGCCTAGGTCTGTTCTGATCAGCTACAGTCTTGCGATAATAATGTTTAATCAATGTTTAAAAAAGCTGAGAGAAAAGTATGAATTGATCTCATGATGTCTATAACTTCAAGATCAATTCGTCAAAATAGATTTCATTGGTTTGATTGATAGAAACGGGAAATTGTTTCTTTAAGTTTTAACATTTTCGGTGCCAAAGTGCACAGGTTATCGAAAACATCTTTAGACTAAGGATAGGACACCGGAGACTCTGCATAGAATAAATAGAATTGCAGGGAAACAGGTATTAGTCAAAGCACAGACGATGAAATAAAGATAAGGCATGGATTTAAAAAATGAGATCTTAATTAACATTGTTAACCACTTATAATACGCACCACACCTTTTATACGGTTCACAGGTTTATTAAAAAAGATTAATTAACATTCTACCACGCATATCATAATTGATTGCTATATCTTTTAACTTAAGTTGTTTCAGTATATAAAACCAAATAAATTTGCAACACCACAAAAGTATAAATAAGTAACAATTATTCAACAATCTAAACTATATTGTAGTATTGTCTCTCTCTCTCTCTCTCTCTCTCTCTCTATATATATATATATATATATATATATATATATATATATATATATATATATATATATATATATATATATATATATATATATGGGGGTGTTGCTTGGATGGGGATAATTAATTATTAAGTGGTACAATGCTTTGATTCAACATTTGTCTGATTATGACTATACTGATGATCGCTATCACATTGTTTAATTTTTATAACCAGCCATCATGAATTAGAACTAAGCACATGTTGACTTGAAGCAAAAGCTTATCAAGATGCAACGACATCTTTTGTATGGTTCACAGTTTTATTCATATATCTAGAAACGAAAGTGGTGAATCGTGGTTGTTTAAAGTAGCCCAACTATTCCAACCCAATGGTACTGAGGGGAGAATTATACATTCTAAGCATTAAGACACGTCTGCCTCATACAGGGTGGGCCAAAATAAGGGTCCTATCTTTAAATTTGAATAACCTCCACAAAATAAAAGTTAAACTCACCAAACTTTATGTGTGTGTAGACTGACCCTTCCTCTGAAAGGTCAGTCTACACACACATACACAGTCTACACACACATAAAGTTCTTTGAAATAAACAAAACAAATTTTGGCCGAAAAACACTTCTTAAAACTTACAAAAACTAAAGTATTGTTTTTTACACTGTTTTGAGTTTTTTAAGCAAAAATAATGTTTTCTAAATGGGCGCCATTGGCGGCTTCACACTCTTCGGCTCTTTTTAAAATATTTTCCATAACAGTTTGCAACATCTGAGGACTTATGGCTCTTATTTCTGCTTCAATATTTGCTTTCAGTTCCTCAATATTGTTTGGTTTATTGGCATAAACCTTTTCTTTGAGGTAATCCCATAAGAAGAAGTCAGGAGCTGTAAGGTCGGGTGATCGTGGAGGCCATTGAATTTCGCAACTGCGAGAGATAATCTGATTTCCAAATATACCCTGTAAAAGTGTAAGGGTATCTCTCGCAGTGTGTGCTGTGGCTCCATCCTGTTGGAACCACATCCTATCAGGTTTGGCGGCAACCCACGGTTGCAAGAAATTTTGCAGCATTTCTCAGTAGCGGTCACCCGTTACTGTTACCTGATTTCCGGCATCGTCTTCAAAGAAATAGGGGCCAATTATCTCTTCAGCAGTAACGCCACACCACACCGTGCACTTGAGTGGATGTAATGTGTGCTGCTGAATTATCCTTGGCAATTTTGTTTATTGATGAACCCATCAAGATGAAAATGGGCTTCATCCGACATTATTAGTTTTTTTAGAAAATACGGATCATTATTGGCCAAATCCTGGAGTCGCATAGCGTACTCAAGTCTTTTTTCATTATCTCGAGGTTGAAGTTCTTGAACTAGCTGCACTTTATATGGAAAATACCCTCTTTCTCTTAGCATTCTCCGAAGTGAGGTTCGAGAAATGCCAAGTTCTTTTGATCTCCTCCTTGTGGATGTGGATGCATCCTCCTCCAAACTTCTCTCCAATTCCTCGAAATTTTGAGCTGTTCGTACAGTACGAGGCCTACCACTTCTCGCCATGTCGGATATTCCTTGTTGGTCCCTAAAACGAGCAATAATTCCTCGGATTGCTTTTGCCGAAGGAGAGTTTCTGGTGGTGTAATGACGCCGATAGATGAGTTGAGTCTCCGAAATCGACTCATTGGATTTAAAGTACCACTCTATTATGAGGGTACGTCCCTTAGGGCTAATACGGCTCATGCTTGCTTCGGAAGGGGTCCTTTACTTATTCTGAAAAAAAAAAATCAATAAATAAAAAAGTTATGAATTTTTTAAAAATAGGACCCTTATTTTGGCCCACCCTGTACAAAATGCATTAGAAGAAACAGATTGTGAGAGAGAGAGAAAGAAAGGAGGTGGAAACCACTTCACTTTTCTTCCGGTCCTAAAATCATTTGCCACGACTTAGTTGCCCCTAGTGGGTAAACATAGGCGCTTCCCATCTCCAATTTTAACAGGAGGCTTATATTTTGCACCAATCGATATGCTGTCCTTTGTAGTCATGAGATATGCCAGTCTTTAAGACTTGCATTATACATCCATTAATTCTAACGAATGTAAGTAAATTATATGTAGATGAATGAAAACAATATTAAAATAGTACTTTCCACATAAAGTTGGAGTAATCATTAGGGCTATGACAACAGCATATACTTATTGTTTTGACTCTCGAGTATATATCCGACACAGTTAGCCACAGTTAATCAACCGAGAATGACATCACTCTACATAAAAGCATATAAGATATTAACGAATACACACTGGAGAGTCAAAAGAATGAAAAGTATATGCTTTTGTCATAGCCCTAGTAATCACAGAGTAGTGGAAAAATCCATTAAAAGTTCAAGATTTAGAGTTAGGACTACAAGTCAGGATGTGATATAATGGATAGCCCTATGTTGGATAACATATCAGGTAATATCAATCTTAAGAAAGATCGAACTAGGTTCAAATAAAAGTGACACAAAGTTTGGGAAATAAACGTATTCTCACGAAAGATGAACAGGAAAAATTATCGTGTAAAGTTAGCGAGGTTAAGTAGATTAAAATTAGAGTAAAACAAAAAGACGTCAGTGACATGATGCCTCGAGTATCGAGCTTGATAAAGAAACTAAGATTTAATTATTTTTTCTATGGGACGTCGCACAAGGTGAAGTAGCAATAATGCTCTAAACATGAAAGGAAAACTTTGATAATCGTCAAAAGCGAAATGCTTTCCTATTTATCCTTAAGACAATTAGTTGAAAGAATATTAATTTCCCTTTAATTTCTTAAACATTTCTCTCCATGAAAATAAACATTAAGAACTCCCAGCCGTCTTTGTTTCTACATACGTATAAAGACTTTTATTTAAAAAATTACAAGGAAATTACATCATAGACAGGAAGTCGCCATAGACAGATAACAGAGGAGGCGCGGATATTATCTGTGCATACTAGGAAAGAAAAGGAAAACTCCAAAAGCCTTGTAAAGCTCCAAATGAATCCTTTGATGTCATTATTTAATAAATTTTACAACTACTGATATTAAAAACATAATGACAGCAATATCAAAGAAAAGGAGAGAGATCGAACAGTTGCTATGTGTCATCAACACAACGATGTGATGAGCCACTGCCCAAGAATTGAATAATTGGTCCCTGTAGTGCTACAATTGTTTATTCTCTAATCTTCGATATTAAAAAGTAGAAGATGGCAACAATGAAAAAGAGAGAAGAGAAAAAGAACTACTGCTATGTGTTATCAAAACAACAAGTCTCATTGTACGCATCTTGAAATCTATAAATAGAATTTTATCTGTTAAACAGTTCTGGTGAGCATTTTATCAGATTAAAATGGTCCATAAAACTGATAGTCATTTTTTTCTTCTTTTCAAGAAAATAAAAAATTATTTAGAATTAGGATTAGCTCAGATTATATAAAAAAAAAAGAAAAATTTATGGTCAAGATTATGATCTTTTGCAAAGGGTAGTTAAGCTGATTAATCCAATTGTTCTTGTTTCTTTGTCTCATTGTACAGCTATGTTCAGACAGACGATCCAGATGAAAAGATGTACGAGCAGATCTCCATCTTTTTCAAGATAATATAAATAGAAATTGATCATCTTTTTTTATACCATCTGACAATATTAGTAAGAAATAGAAAGAGATTGCCAACAACATTTCCATATTGATTCTACAAATAAAGGTGAAGATAAGGTGACTCACCCCCCCCCCCACACACACACATATACAGATACACCAAAATGACACCCATGGAATTATTAATAAAATTCACAATTTGTTCTGCACTCCAACCATATTTGGTACAGTCCGACTTGTCCACCAAGTTTCAGTAATGAATATTCAACAGTCTTTGTTCAATGTTATACTACAAATGTGCAGTCTTATGTAACAAGCAAACCTGAATGTGATGTGCAATAATTCTCAAACACTCTTCTCTTGACCCATCCTGTTGAAAGCACTGTTCATCCCTCACAGTACCTCCTTGACTACTCAAGTTTGCCCAAAATTTCCTGACCACTAGGTAATGATTAGTATTGCTCATGACAGCCTATTCATTCCGATCTTGAAACCAGTAAAAATAAATACTCACGTTTTGATATTGCTATCCATGCAGTGCATTTGATTAAATGCAGTGATCCTTGTTTGAAATGGCTGCAGGGCCTCTTTGGTCATCGCTTCATCAGTAGGATGTACGATTCTGAGGGAACTTTACACTCTCCAAATCTAAACTTTTATGTTAATAAAATTCACAATCCTTTCTGCAATACAACTATAATTAGTAATAACTAGGGCTATGACAACAGCATATTCTTTTCCTTGTTTTGATTCTCAGGTATATTATTCATTGATATCTTGTATATTTTTATGTAGTGTGATGTGGTTCTCGGTTGATTAATTATGTCTGTGTCGGGTATGTATTCGAAAAAGTAAAAACAATGAAAAGAATATGCTGTTGTCCTAGCCCTAGTAATAACTAACAACTTCAGACAAACAGTCTTTGTTTTACTACTATTCAATGGCATGTTGGGACATTTTAGTGATTTTTGCATCTGTAGGTGTGATCCTAAATTAGCTTCATACTAACTGAATAATAGCCGCCTAGAATAAAAGAATAAAAACTCAAATAAACCTAGAACCCCATCTTCCAATGTAGACCCCTACTACCAGGTCTCCTTCTCCAACATCAGGGGTCTACGTTCCAACCTTCCAGAGGTTGAAACCCAATTACAGGAGACGAAACCTGACATATTCTTTCTAAGCGAAACTGGAATAGGGCCGACCACTTCCCTAGATGAGTTCATAATTAACGGATACTCTAACTTAACAGCTAAATCTGACCCCCAAGATCGCCATGGGCATGGAATATGTGCCTACATTAAAGATGGCTTCCCATGTGGCAGGGATATCTCTAGAGAAGATCCTAATTTACCCTATATGTGCTTCAGGGTTGCACTTGCTAACACCACTGCATTTATATTTGCCCTCTATCGGCCCCACAACAGCGGAGTTACTATCTTTAAGAGCATATCTGAGAAAATAGATCATGTCCTGTCTGCACATCCCTCAGCTAACATCCACATCTGTGGTGACTTCAACGTCCATAACGTAGAATGGCTGACCCATTCAAATAAGACAGACGATGAGGGGAGGTTTTGTCATGATTTTGCCATTGCTTATGACCTCACTCAGATTGTTTGCGAACCCACCCGTGTGCCCGATACACCCGGTCATTATGCAAGTCTCCTAGACCTTTTTCTCTCAACTTCCCCTGAGCTATGTTCATGTTCCGTTCATTCTCCTCTAGGATCCTCCGACCACTCCGTCATATCAGTTAAGATGAAACGAAATGTAATAAGTCCCCAGACATACCCCTCCACCGTACTATATACCGATACTCTATGGCTGACTGGGATAGCTTCCATACATTCATATCTGATTTACCTCTGCACTCCATGTTTAAAAAGGAAGTGTCCTCTATAGTATCAGATCTGACCGAATGGTTAATTGTAGGCATAGACCAATTCATACCATCTAAAAATTCCAACAAAAACCTAACAGCCAGCCATGGTTCTCCCCAGAATGTGCTGCTGCTATCGCGCACAGAAATCACTTTTTCCATAGCTACCAACGTAATAGATGCACTGAGACTAAAGCTGCTTTCAGGAACGCCAGCAACCACTGTAAAAGAGTAATAAAAATGCAAGAGAGCTATATGCCCAGTCTGTTAAATCCAAGGTAGCTGATCAGTGGACTATGTTCCCACCAGTTTTGGCAAATAACAAATAGGATCCTGAACAGAAGTGTGCGTTCTATCCCAACCATTATCAATGGACCAGAGGTCATCTTGTCAGCATCAGACAAGGCCAAACTATTTGCAAAGAACTTTGCAGTTAATTCTATCCTATGCGACGAAGGCCATCAACTCCCCATATTTCCTCCTATAACACAGAACACGCTAGGTAACATACAAATATCTTTGCATGAGGTCGCCAAGCTAATCAAGAACCTTGATTCCAGTAAAGCAACTGGCATCCCAATTATAGTGTTAAAAAAGCTTCAACCAGAACTTGCTCCCATACTTACGAAACTGTTTAAGCGCTGCCTTAAGGAGAAGTGCTTTCCGACTCCCTGAAAGACCTCATCAGTTTGCCCTGTATTTAAGAATTCAGGTGATAAGTCATCTCCCTCTCAGTACAGACCAATAAGTCTCCTGTGTGTTATGAGTAAGTTACTGGAATCCATATTAAATAGAGAAATAGTAAACCACCTCAGTAGAAACAACCTTCTTAGTGACACACAATATGGTTTCCGCTCTGCAAGATCTACCGCAGATGTGCTAACGGTTATATCTCACAAGATTAGTGAATCTCTTGACAAAGGCTTCCTTTCTAGGGCAATTGCTCTTGACATATCAAAGGCCTTCGACAAGGTATGGCATAAGGCGCTACTTCACAAGATTTCCAGCTACGGTATAACTGGAAATGTTTTCTCAATCATTAAATCATTTCTCTCCGATAGGCTCATAAGAGTAGTGGTTGATGAACAAAAATCGGAGGCCTGCAGTATTAATGCTGGAGTCCCTCAGGGGTCAATCCTGGGCCCAACTCTCTTCCTGATCTACATTAATGACCTCCCTAAACACATACTTAAATCATTCGTTGACATCTATGCTGATGACACGACCATCTACGGCAACACATCAAAGGCTGTAAATGACAAAGTTCTCTCTGATTCTCTCTCCTCTGATCTCGAGCACGTAGTTCAGTGGAGGAAGATGTGGCTGGTTACCTTTAATGCATCTAAAACCAAACTCCTATCCTTACATCATCAACGCTTTTATCCTCATCTGGCATCAATTGGGATGGATGGCTCTCGTCTGGGAGAGGCCCCATGTTTTGACAAGCTTCTGGGTTTGACCTTTACTCCTGATCTGAAATGGAACACGTACATCAAGTCTGTTGCCAAGGTCGCTGGAAAGATGGTGGGATCCTTCTATCACTCCAGAAGATATCTCACTACTGATGCAATTCTCTATCTATATAAAAGCCAAGTACGTCCAAGGATGGAATACTTCTGAGCAGGAGCTGCTAAAAACAGCCTATCCTGCCTTGACAGAGTACAAAATAGACTTCGTGGCTAAGTGGGGGATGCCCTTTTCTCTACCCTGCAACCTCTCTCCCATAGAAGCGACGTTGCAAGCCTATCCTTGTTTTCTCGTTATTTCCATGGCAGGTGCTCGTCTGAACTCCAATCTCTGGTCCCCCTCGCCAATCTTTCACGAAAAACACCCGTCTAGCTGAATCCAGTGTGAAAAATTTCCCCCACTCTTTATTTGTGCCTAAATCAAAACGTGGATTCCATGAACAAAGCTTCTTTCTTAGAACTGCACGCCTGTGGAACTCTGTTCCGTCTGCCTGCTTCCCACCTGACTACAACTTGGATGTCTTCAAGTCCAACGTTAACAAATTCCTAATGAACCGCCCCTTAAGTAAACACTTCATCAAATCTCCACACTAACGTAATGTACTTGCAATAACCCTTATCCCTGAGTGGCTTCCGGGTCTTGATAAGTGGTGACCACTATGTAAAAAAAAAAAAAAAAGTTGGTTGGCTGTTTTTGTTTTATGGCACATCAACCTCTCTCAGTGATTTTCAAGAAAAAATTTTTAATCGAATATATTTGCTTTTTTTCAAGTCGGTTTCTATTTAACCTATAGTTGGGACCCTAACAGGTACTACCACTCCGAGTCAGAGTGAAGCTGGGAGCAATGGCAATTAAAGGGTGGCTTCACACTCCCCAAAGCCCGCAAATAAAATAATTTACTTTTTTTTTTTTTTAATTTTCTTCCTTTGAAGATTGTAATGCTGGGTATGGGGCAGTCAAACCAGCTGCCAACATAGCCCTGCTTTTTATTGGAACCAGCCGATAGCTCTTTTTAGTATCCTCGTTGTTCCCTTAAGTGCAATTGCCTGGATCTCTTTTGCACTTGGTTCACCAGGAATCTTAGTAAGGTAGGATTTGAGGTTCTTCTTCATAAGCCCTGTGGCACCTACAATAACTGGTATGATTGATATCTCTCTATGATTTCAGTTTCTTAGCATGCAAAATGTTTTGACTGTGAAACGACAATTTCTGCCTTCCAACATAAACACACCTTCACCGAGTAATTGCACTTTTTTTTCTTTTTCTTCCTTCTGAGGATGAGGTGTACCTCGAAAATTAGAGAACATAATATTACATTACCATCCTGGTGCAACATATATTAACATATAACTATTTTATAATTGAAAATTGTTGAAATCTTTCAATAGCGTTGTTATTTTTTTTAACTACCTTGTCATATATCCAATGGTGTTTTTCTACAAAATTGCATTGTCTTAGACGTTTCACACACACACGAACACACACACGCAGATAGTGTACTATAATTTGAAAAATATATCAGAATTATATATTAAAGATATTGATGTTAAAATTTTTTCTATTAAAATATAGCTATAAAAAGTCCAAAGTAAATAAAGTGTTAATGTATTTCAACATTTACATTGAACTCATCACTAACCCGAATCCTAACCTCCTTCTTATGTTTCTGCATATGCATTGTACTTGTCTGCTAAGGCATTTTCCACTCTAAGTTTTGTTTTTACAGTTTTAGTTTTGTAAATAAACTATTGTTTATTTTCATGTTATATAACTCTTCAACATTTACAAAGCAAAATTTTTCTTTAATTAAAAATATGCATATAAAAAACATGCCTATAAATATCTTTAGGCAATTAGTAAAACTTTGTATAGGCTGTTTTATATATAGTTCAAACGGAAGTAAAAAAAAATCTGTATTAAGATAAAATGAGTCTTTTTGGTTGCTGCTTATTCTAAGGTGTCTCAAATCTATTTGATCCGTTTTATTATATCTATTCAAAATGTAGAAATGCTTTATGTTTTAATTTGCACTTATGTGTAAGCACTGCTTGCGTATATTCAACTACTATTATCAACAACCATAAACCCTGAATTTTCCCCAGGACATAAATTTGCGTACATTTTCGACTTTCAGTTGTCTGGCCAAAAGAAAACAGCCTTGAGGTATTGTCGGATTTTTTCTTAACGTTAAATAAATAAACTGGCCTATTATTTTCTATGCAGATAGAAGAATATTGCTTTTCATCATCTTTCCTCCTTGGAAGTAGTGGTGATGATGGTACAATGATTACTGACGCTGACTTTGGACTAAGTGGCCCATGTTTGAATTAAGTTGCAGCTGTTACACCATTTTCTCTTAATACTCTTAGGGAAGGTGGTCGACTGAGCTTCAATCTCTGGTCCCTTCTTGTAAGACATTCATCGAAAAACCTCATTTTTCGACAAAAATCTTTCCTTTCTTACTCTGTGTGCCTAATATTAAACAGAATTTTCATGAACAGAGTTTCTTTCCAAGAACTTCCCATCTGCAGAACACATAGTCACAATGCTGCTGCATAAAACTAGACTCCAGGGAAAGAGGGATAAATAAAAACCTAACCAGAAACAGGTTACCTTGGAAGTTAATCTTTTTAAGCTGTCCAACATATGTCAGCATGTAAAAGGGACGTTAAACTGATGATGATGATGATGATGATGATGATGATGATGATGGCACCTGTGGAAATTCCACAGGGGCTGATTCATATGTAATATATTGATGTTGCCATTCTGTAGATATTCAGCGTAAATGGAGACGCCCTGATATTATTGTAGCTATTTTGTTAAAACTGCAAAAGTATTTATCCAAGCTAGCAGGGACTTAAATATGATATTTTAATTCTTGCAGATTTCATATATATTATAATATAGTTAATGTTCTATCGATTTTTATATATTATAAAGTTGCAATTTCAAAAATAAAAAATATATCTATATGACTTGGGTTCATCAACTTGAATCGAAACCAAATCCCAAACTTACTTATATATATATATATATATATATATATATAAAGTTTGTTTTTGAAATGTCGTTACTTTCAATGTATACCATTTTCGTTTAACGGATCTAGATTGTTATTTTAAAACCATTCACCGTTAATTTTGAGTTAAGTTCAATGTGTCTATTTAATAGGGACAGAGCATATATAGTGCAAAATTTTGTTGAAAATTCAAAACCTCACGTTTTCTTTTTTATGACCTTCATTTATTTTCTGGATTTTTCCATTACAGCTGTTTCATTAATGAGTTGGCAATTTTATGATTTATGTTTCCATAAAAATATTCCGTCCCCACCAACTTCTTCAAATTTTTATCCATTAGATTTTTACAACAAATCGTATATTTTTAACATGCTGGACATCGTATTCGGGTAAAAAGATTTCCACAGCCATGCTTCCTTACTTCCTCCATCTTTTGGTGTTATGTAAAGATAGTTTTCCGTTTTAACCCGTACTTTCGTATTTTTATTTTTTATTTATTAATTATTTATTTTTGTTTTAATTTTGCCTGTTTTTCCTATTTGTTTTTTTCCAATTATCATATAATTTTATTCCTATATTTATACGTGTTTATTTTAATATTGTTTATTTGCTTAGTGTTTGAATTCGTATTATATTACCCGATGCAGGGGAGGTCACTCCCGTGGTATCATTTTTTATCTAGGATTACCTCCCTTCCATTTTTTCCCCTAATCTGCTCTAGTGCGTGAAATTAAATATTTGTTTTTGTGCAAACACCCGTGTATTACATCTAGTCTTTTGTTTAATAATTTTTCTTTTGATATTAATATATGGTAAGATTCTAATATACATAGGTTGCATCTTTTCGATTTGCTAGGTTTATATTTTCCCCTTATCAATTATTGACCATCTTAATTTATATTCAGTTTTATTTTCCTTTAATTCCTTAATCCATACTGCTAAAGTGGTTGAATTTTTCTTTGTTTTTTTTTTATTTTTTCCGGTTGAATATTTTTACGGAAACATAAATCGTAAAATTGCCAACTCATTAATGAAACAGCTGTAATGGAAAAATCCAGGAAATAAATGAAGGTTATAAAAAAGAAAACGTGAGTCTTTGAATTTTCAACAAAATTTTGCACTATATATATATATATATATATATATATATATATATATATATATATATATATAGCTTAGAGCGTTAGAGGAAAAGAGCAAGCTCAATTCTATTACAGGAGACTTATCTGGACATTATAAAGCTCAACAAGTATCAATGGACCTTATATATGAAGACAATAGGAGTTGGAAAGGAAGACACAGAACTATATATTGGTTCATTTATTCAATAAGGGAATACAATCGATCAGTTGAGGGATAGAAGGGACTCTTTATGCCAAGGCATTTCGAAGCCTAATGCTTCTCATCAGAAGAGGAGCGAAGATGCTAGGTAGCATAGTGGGGATGCGGCGTCTAGTGTTGGATTCATTAGGAACGAAATAGATAAAAACAAATTAAAACAAATTAAAACAAATTAAATTAATTAATTAATCAGAACAAATTAAAATTATAGATGATGTTGGGGGGATCGAATTCGACTCAGTCGCCACCCCCCCAACATCATCTATAATTTTAATTTGTTTTGATCTATTTCATTCCTAATAAATCCAACGCTAGACACCGCATCCCCACTATGCTACCTAGCATCTTCTCTACTCTTCTGATGAGAAGCATTAGGCTTCGAAATGCCTTGGCATAAAGAGTCTCTTCTATCCCCCAACTAATCGATTGTATTCCCTTATTGAATAAATGAACTAATCTATATCCACTAATATATAGTTTTGTGTCTTCATTTCCAACTCCTATTGTCTTCATATATATATATATATATATATATATATATAGTGCCCCGCAAAAGTTTACAATACACATTTGAAACTGTCAGTTTTGTATTTCTAGCTTCCAAATGGTAATGAAACTTTTTATAAATATAGAAAATATATTGAAACTAAGAGAGGAACAGTAGGAAAAATAAAAAATAACAATTTAACACAACACGAAGAGAAAACTCAATAATTAGCAACACAAAAGTTTACAACACATTTACAAAATAACTAGATTTCTCAATAATTTTATGGCGGATATTGTACCTCGGGGAGCGAGATCTTACTGATACCTGAAACTATTACTATTCTCTATATCTTTCTCTATATCCTTGTACCTTTCCTTAATACACTTGTAAACCACCTACTACATGTTTTTCTGTGTCGTTCTTATGGACCAAACTGAGCCCCACAACAACTAGACATTGAAGTAAGCAGTTAGTAAAATTATTGGTTATTCTTTATCTAATAACCGTATTGCAAGCAACCACATCATGGGAAAGAATAAACAGATTGGTCAATATAATTAAGCAAAGAAAAGGGTTTTTCCACGTTGCTCCCTTTCTGTCGAAAATAATTATCAAAGAAAACAACTTAGACACCGGTTAAACGCGAAAAAAAAAAAAAAAAAAAATTCGTAATTTCACTTAATTTTATTTTTATTTTACTTATTTACTGTATTTTATCATTATCTATTTTTAGACTCCATTTTATCACCTCCTATTCTTATTTTTAGATACCATCTTTTAAGTTACTGCGCTATTTTATCCCAATTCAATTATTTCTAATTTAAAAAAAAAAAAAAAAAAAAAAAAAATTCTTTCGTAATCTCGTGTCATTTTATTTATTTAATCTATCACCGCTATATTTCCAAACACAATTTTTAATCTCTACGATATTTTATCTTTTAGACGTAATCCACTACACTAGTTTACTCTAATTAGTTCTTCTCTCATAAAATGTATATACATGTATATATGACATCTAATTTACATAAGGAAAACACGCTGCTCTCCCCCATCATTATATATAGCCCCAATCCTCCGACTCTCTCGTCAATGACCATCCCTCTTGAAGAAGCCCGCATAGATCGGGCGAAACGTTGAGTATCCAGGTCCTTCCACCTCCATTTTATTTCATATATATATATATATATATATATATATATATATATATATATATATATATATATATATATATAACTTTAGTTCCTTCAGCTATAATCGAAACCGAAACCAAAACTTATGAAGAATTCTTTATAAAATCATTTGTAAAAAAAAATAGATTACTAAGGTGCCATCAGCTAAAATCGAAACTGAAACCAAGACTTATGAAGAATTCTTGATAAAATTATTTTTAAAAAAATAGATTATTCGAGTGTCATTAGTTATAATCGAAACGGAAATCAAAACTTATGAGGAATTCTTCGTAAAATTATTTATAAAAACAATTAAATGACTTGAGTGCCATCAGCTATAATCGAAACCGAAACCAAAACTTATGAAGAATTCTTGGTAAAATTATTTATGACAAGAAATGGAAATACATAGCAATTAAAAGGCCTGGATATAAGCGTGACACAGGAAATAACATGCACATTATTGTATTAATGTATAGATTCCTAATTATTGTCTCCTGTGAAGAGGACTGAATCTCAGTATCAATAAGACTATCGCTTAGAACTGAAAAAACTCAACGCATTGATCCGGTGGACATTTCTAGTGTGAATTTTAGGATTTCTGGAGTTAAATATATATAAATATATAGCTTCATAATTCAGAAATTGTTTACTCATTAATATTGCAATCACTTAAAATTATTCCTTGTTATTAGCTATCATCTTGCATGTGTTCTCCTTTCTCCAAGGACTAAGGTAATTTTCATTAGCTGCAATAAAAAGTCCTCTGGCACACTTCTTACTGTAATTATTCAATTCAACACGTTCTTAGCAGAATAATGGATTTTCTCCAGTCAGTGATCGTTGCATAGTTCAATGGTCAAAAAGAAGCAGAAGAGAGAGAGAGAGAGAGAGAGAGAGAGAGAGAGAGAGAGAGAGAGAGAGAGAGAGAGAGAGAGTTTATTTTTTCCCCCCATTTTCACCCCAAACAAGGCACAGTGCCACTTTGAAATAGGGGGGTACTATCAGGGACATAATTTGCAGGGATATTATGACGGGAGATCAGCAGCAAGATGTCTGTTCACATTACACTTGAACTTCTGCGTGTCAGTACAGTTGGGGAAGCAGAATCTCGAAAGAGTCTTCCAAACTCTAACAGTTCTGGGGAAAAAAAATATTAGAGTATAAGGCTTTCTTACCCCTAGGGATCTCTACTGTGTATGAGTGGGATTTAGCTGCTTGTCGGGTTAGTCGGGGGGTATTTACGTCGCGGGGCTACAAGTGCTTGTAGTTCGGCAGAGCATTCACCATTAAAATACTTGTAGAACAGGCAGAGAGATGCAAGATTCCGTCGATGGAACAGAGGCTGAAGCCTAGATGACAGTTCAGGACTTATCAGGTTGGCGACTCTCCTTTGAACACTGCCCAGGAGTGAGAGGCTAGTAGCATAACGTTTTACACACACTGTTGTCTAATTATTATTGCCTCGTTGATAGCAGCATAATTAATACGTCTTGTCTAATTCAAGTTCCCCTCAGGACTGATCTATATTTTCCCATCGATCTCGTCAGCTTCCAAACACATGATGTTAAGATCGCCCATTTTCTCGGCTTTCGTTTTCACAACACAGCAAGAACAATCTTTTCATCTGAACTCCAATCTCTGGTCTCCCCTCGCCAATCTTTCACGAAAAACACCTGTCTAGCTGAATCCACTATGAAAAATTTTCCCCATTCTTTATCTGTGCCTAAATCAAAACGTAGATTCCATGAACAAAGCTTCTTTCTCAGAACTGCACGCCTGTGGAACTCTGTTCCGTCTGCCTGCTTCCCACCTGACTACAACCTGGATGTCTTCAAGTCCAACGTAAACAAATTCTTGATGAACCGCCCCCTTAAGTGAACACTTCATTAAATCTCCACACTAACGTACTTGCAATAACCCTTATCCCTGAGTGGCTTCCGGGCCTTGATAAGTGGTGACCACCGTGTAAAAAAAAAAAATCTTCCTTTCGCGACAATTGTCTGAAACGTTTCCTGTTTTCCAACATATATCTCGGCAATATATTTTCATATATACACTGGGAAACGTACCCACCTGATTCATTAACAGAATGTATATATTGAATATTCAAATGTAATTTGTATTCATCCATTCATCAGAAGCCAGCTTCCAGCCATGAATATGAAATCCAAGATAACCCCCATATATACCAAAGTATATATCTACTAGCAAATGTTCTCTCACTCATAGGTTAAATCAAATATATTACTATAGATCCAATATGTATAAATATTATTATATATTATGTTAAATATAAATGTCAATGTTGCCATCGATGAACGATTTCGTGCATGGTCCTGTTCATCCGAGAGAAAAATATTCCATGAACATCATCATTCCTGGCCCAAGAAAAAGAATCAAACAACATGTACCCCCCCTCCTCGTGACATGCAAACATTCCTTATTAATAGCTTTTCTTTTTAACGTTCAATATGTAGAGGAAAAAATATAGAAATATAAATTTTGTAAATAATTGAAAACGATTTTTTAGGAGTTCATTATGAAATGTTACGTTATCCCAACATAAAATCAGGTTTCCTTCCTATTTCATCAGTTTTTTTTTCCACATACAGGTACATATCACTTTATATCTTAATATGTTCTGGCTAATGGGACATTACACAACTTGTATCTCAGGCAAATATACTTCAGTTTATCCATATGAGACAATAAACATATATGCAATCAAACATTAGGTAAAAGGACATAGACTGAAAATATATGATGTGTGTGTGGGGGTGGGTGCGGGTGTGTAGGTGTGTGTGTGCGCGCGCGTGCGTGCAGTAAAAATCAATCGATGAAAAATCGCAACTAGGCAAAAAAAAAATGAAAAAAATTATCTAAGTGGGCGAATTTAGAAGTAAGGTAAATCGAATTTCGTTTTTGCTTTTACGTTTTCATTAGGATACACATGTATATATATATATATATATATATATATATATATATATATATATATATATATATATTATATATTGTAAATGTAATTGATATACTGTATAAATATATATATATACATATATATATTATATATATGATATAAATATATATACATATAGTATATATATATGATATAAATATATATATATTATATATATATTATATGTATATTATATATTGTAAATGTAATTGATACACTGTATAAATATATATATGATATAAATATATATACATATCGTATATATATGATATGAATAAATATATATTATATATATATGATATACATATATATTATATATATGATATAAATATATATATTATATATATATATGATATATATAAATATATATCTTACGTATATGATATAAATATATATATATTATTATATGGAAAAATGCGCTCATGAAAAGTAATATTCTTAAGATTTTATTAAACCTGGAAAAGTAAAGGACAAGAAATTCAACCTGGAAAAGTAAAGAACAAGATATTCTAGTAAAGTAAAAAATAAGAATTTTTTAGACTTAAAATATTGCAGCTAAAATTAAAATTTGAATATTGATAAATATTTTATTTATTATTTGCATATGTTGTTGTTTATTGTTGAGTTAGAAAGGGTGTCAGTCGCTGGATTGAACTTATTTCCCCCCTATTATTTGCATATATTTATGTAGTGAAAATTGTTTGAATAAAATTAATTCATTAGTTAGTTAGTTAGTAGATGGAATTAATAATTTTATAATTTACATAAAAATTAATAATTTTATTATATCATAATTAGGATCATTTAATTCATTTTTTAACTGCAATATTTTAAGTCTAAAAAATTCTAATTTTTTACTTTACTAGAATATCTTGTTCTTTACTTTTCCAGGTTGAATTTCTTGTCCTTTACTTTTCCAGGTTTAATAAAATCTTAAGAATATTACTTTTCATGCGCGCATTTTTCCATATAATCCATGATTTTTCCAGGCATTGCTATTGTATTAATATATAAATTTATAATATTTATTAATGATTGTCAAAAAAAATTAGCTCTCAAACACACATTTATGCAATATTTATCATTCAATCACAGTATTTCCGAGCCAGGGTCTCTACCGAGACTGCGGTTCATGAATTCGTGATCTGTATAGAGCGTAAACTAACAAAAAAGAAGATGGCACTCGGTGTCTTTTTAGATATTGTTGGAGCTTTTGACAACATACCCTTCAGTAGTATGTTCAAGTTGCTACGAGAACTCAATGTGCCACCAGTACTCATCCGATGGATTGAGTATATGGTGAGGCACAGAACAGTTCAAGTAGAACTACTGAGGGCAATTGTTAAAAGGGAAGTAGTTAAATGAACCCCCAAAGTGGGATTTTATCACCTTTACTATGGAACTGTATGCTGAATCCTCTTTTAAAGTTCGTTTTTTTAATTATAAAAAAAAACGATACACGGGATTGAACCTAAAATCTTTCCACCAACCCCCGGTACTCTAACCGTTACGCTAACATGTCATATTGGCAAAATCGCAGTAAAAAATATTTATATACAAAAAAAAGTTATGCAAAATTTAAAAAAAGCGTTAGTCACTTATGTACTTACTCTCCTGTTTGTGAACCCACATATTTTGTTGTAACTTTTTTTCTACTGAACCAATTTTCGAAATTTTTTTTTCAAAATGTAGCTAATAAGGTGTTCTATCCAACTATATAACTGTTTGAAATTTGGTTGCGAAAAGAATTAGTGGTGGGGGTTTGAATGTGTCTCGATTCATTCAATTTCGGACTTAAGCATATATTCAACCACTACCGTGGTTGAATGATATCTATATATGGTATAAATAGATATATATTATATATATATATGATATATATATATATTATATCTATATATGATATAAATATATATTATATATTATATAAATATATATATTATATATATATGATATATATATATTATATATATACGATATATACATATTATATATATACGATATATACATATTATATATATACGATATATATATATTATATATATACGATATATACATATTATATATATACGATATATATATATATATATATATATATATATATATATGATATATATATATATATTATATATATCATATATATATAATATATATATCATATATATATAATATATATATCATATATATATAATATATATATCATATATATATCATATATAATATATATATATATATATATATATATATATATATACACATACACGATGGATTCTAACAGTTTAATAATCAGTTTGAATCTTTATGTTGAAGATGAATTTTAGTCAGACGACTAATTCGCAAACTACCACACAAAAATTTGTTTATTGTGGTGAAGACCTGTGTAGCACCATCCAAGCTTCTTAGAATTGATAGCACACAGTCGATGCAATGGTTTGCCAGAGATAACACGAACCACAGATATGAGGTTTTATATCAAAGTTTTCCTTCTCCTAGATGCCTTAATAAAAGATTGAGGTTGCATTGCTCCTAGTGGTTTAAACCGTGAAAAGTTAGAAGTTTTTATACTTTTCGTATTCTTTTTTATACATTTTCATTCACACACACACACACACACACACACACACACACACATATATATATATATATATATATATATATATATATATATATATATATATATATATATACGAGGCCTGTCTAAAAGTATCCAACCTTTATTTTTCCTATGCAAAATATAGACTTAGCGTGGCGCCACTCTACATAGTCAAGGAAGATACCTTCATGCGCATGCATAAAGTTTTGGGGGAACTTCCAGCACGTCTGTCGCTGCCTGTTCGTCGTTAAGTAAGGTGTTACACAACGTGTTTGTTGGATTACCGATTCTCTCAAGATGACTGAACGTGTTGAGCAACGGTACTGCATGAAATATTGTTAAAAGCTTACTGATTCTCCAAGCGAAACAATTCCTAAGATTTTGGGTCTAAACACTTTAAATTTTAGATATAGCTTACTTGGACATGGATCTAACTTTATAATTAGATTTGAGCCCAAAACAATAAATGTTAAGGGGTCATAATTTGGGTCAAAGTTTTAAAAAAAATATTTCCTCTGCGGTCTTTACCAAATTACTCAGCCAATTTTTAATCTAAACATTTGAAATTTTACATAAAGGGTATTCAGACATGCAGCAAGCTTTTTAATCAGTTTTTGGGGATGAAAATTTGGTTGATAAGAGGTCAAAGTTGAAAGAGTTGACCTTTGTAGACTCTACCAAACTCCTCCGCCAATTTTGGGTCTAAACACTTGAAATTTTAGATGTAGGTAATTAAGACTAAACTCGTTTCATTCAATAATTACAAGAAACCCTCTCTACCACCTATAGCAATGGCCAACGACTCTTTATCTGAGAGTACATCTTTCAAACTCCTTGGCCTAACGTTCACAGGAAACATGAGTTGGGACAATTACATTGAAGGCATTGTCAGGGCCGCTGCATGAAAGGTGGGCTCTCTCTACCGTGCTAGACAACTACTAACACCCAAAAGTATCCTGTACCTCTATAAGGCCACCATTCGCCCATGTATGGAGTATTGCTGTCACATTTGGGCTGGTGCATCTGCTACTAGTCTCTCAATCCTTGACAAGGTTCAAAAGAGAGTCGCAAACCTGATAGGCCCTGAACTGGCATCTAAGCTTCAGCCTTTGTCCCATCGACGAAATGTTGCATCCCTCTGCCTGTTCTACAAGTATTTTAGTGGTGAATGCTCTGACGAACTGCCATCACTTGTGCCCCCACGACGTGAGCACCCTCAACAAACCCGACAGGCTGCTAAATCCCACCCCCACACTGTAGAGATCCCTAGATGTAAACGATCTTTCTACTCCAATAGTTTCTTCCCCAGAACCGCTAGACTTTGGAATTCCATTCCAGGTCCCTGCTTCCCCAACAGTACTGACGTGCAGAAGTTCAAGTGTAACGTGAACCGACATCTTGCTGCCCAAATCCCTACATAGTACCCCAGTAGTTGTTGCCCCTGATAGTAGCCCCCTACACCAAAGTGGCAATTTGCCTTGTTAAGGGTGAAAATGTAATAAAAAAAATTTAAAAAAACATGGGTAAAACTTTGTATTTTAATTTGAGACCAAAATAATGTTAAGGAGTCAAAATTGGGGTTCAAGTTAAAAAAAAAATGACATTTGCGGACTCTACAAAATTACTCAGACAAATTTTGGTCAAAACATTTGAAATTCTACATAAAGCGTATTCACATATAGGGTAATTTATGAACAGTATATAGGACCCAAGCAAAGCCGGGCTCAACTGCTCGTATCTATCTATCTATCTGTCTATCTATATATATATATATATATATATATATATATATATATATATATATATATATATATATGTATATATATATGAAACTTGGTTAATAGGAAGTTAAGCAACATAAAACTGTGTTTGTAATGATTGAAAAAAATATATAAAAAAGAAATATCTGTAATACAAATATAAAGAAAATGGAAAAGAAAGCCTTAAACGCAATTTGCATTATAAATGTAAGGTACTTTTTTTACAAAGGAATCACCACTTATCAAGGACCAGAGGCCACTCGAGGATAAGGGTTAAAGAGTGCACCTTGATCAAAAGAACAATATCATAGTAATCGTTAGAAGTGTAAATTTGGTACTTTTTGATTCTCATTGAGGTTTTCTTTCCGTATTTTAGTAAGATTTTTGAGATATTTGTAAAAACCTAAAGAAACTGAATAGAAATGGAATGATTCTAAATTAAAAAAATAAAATACAAGATGTAGATTTCAGTAAAACATGTTTTTTTTACTGTGACATACAATTAAGTTTTACTTGAGTTGAATACAAAACGGGGAATATTAAAGGAAGGCATTATGTAGTAGAAACTATTTTCATTGGCTGCTGACGTGTCTCTATAAGAATGGTGAAGATTGTCAATTCAAAAAAAGGAAAGTTTTTGCAATGTCGACTGGAGTCGCTGTTTAAGGCCGACATGATGCGAAGCTCGAAATTGGCAGTGAAAACAGTGCATCACTGAAGACCACCCTTGACGTATCTAGAAAATGTATTTTACAGTTAACCTACACGCTCTGTCAAAAATTACATTAAAAAGTCATACTTTGTTAGTGTTCACACTAATATTCATATAAAATCATAGAATTACGTCAGTAATTTATGTTTTCATGTATTGATTACTAGAACATTACTGTCCGAGGACGTTTAAAATTAATTTCTTGAACTGAATAGTTTTGCACCATTTTTATGTGCTATTACAAAAAGTAAAATCAAGATATAATGACAAGAAAATTTAATAAAATTTCGAGGAAATTTTATTCCTATTTTGATCAAGATTCATTACAATTATTTGGATTCTAGAAAATCTGGCCTTTCATCTAAACCCATGCAGAGGAAGTAAATAGATATAAATATGCATAATATAATAATATATAGGGTAATGCCCCACCCCCCCAAAAAAGTGCCACCACAGAATCGTTAATAAAATTGATAATCTTTTCTGCAATCCAACCATAGATTCATTTATGACTGACAACAGCCTTTGTATTTTTTAAGGAAACTATATTTAATTGAACCTCGATAAGTGTATGTATAATTCGTTTACAGATGAACAGAAAAATCACCATTACTTTATGTTGCAGCCTTTCATGGTGATAATAATCCATACAAACACAGTGGTATAGTCATCAAACAGTGTATTAACAAAAGAATTTTGCAGAAGTACACGTCTGGGGCCATAATTGTCATGAATCGCTACACAATAATATGTTAAGTGTAGCTATATTTATGGTTTCTCGGTAAGTCCATTTATTCCTGAAATGTGTAGATCAGCTTATCCCATAACACTTTATATATTAGATCAATACAAAAATGTAAAGTTCCAAGCAGTGTTTTTTTTTTCTTTGTCATGAACTCACGTGATACACTTCTTCTGTGATAATCTCATTGGTACTAAATATGTTCACTTTACCTTGTGTTTAATGCTGTAACAAATTCTCCTCCAAGATGTTTATTTGTTTTTTATGATACACTTTGATTTTTGTAGAATTAAGTAATTGCGAAAGTTAGAGAAATCATAAGGAACTAAAAACATGGTCCATAAAACAACTAAACAGTTTCATTCAGCTTTAGTTTATACAAATATTTATTGTCAGACAATCATAATGTTATTATGCCGTAAGTATAAAGTAAAATAAAAAAAGTAAAATAAAAGCTATTCTTCTGGTATTGAAATGAATGCTGATTTTAAGTGCTTATGGTTACTAGGGGGGAGGCAACACAAAAATTATTTTTAAACTATTTTAAAAATAAATCGTTTCTTTCGTTGGGTGTGATTATAAAGAAGCACTTACATTTCAAATATAACATCATGACGAGATAGAAATGTTTGGATAATTTATTCCTAATTATTGTCGCCAATGATAATAGGAATTTGACTGTTTAGAAAATAATTCTTTTTGTCATTCAAAAATTTGGATTATTTTAATAATAATAAAGTGCTTTTTTCATATTTGAAATATAAAAAATGAAGCATTTTCTTCGTTAACTATTTTGAAAATTGAACTAACAATAATAAGGCCATGTTTTTTCATGAATAATTTTTAAAAATTGGACAATTTTAATGAGAATAAAGTGTTTTTTTTTTCATTGATGATTTTAAAAATTTTACTATTTTAAAAATAATAGGGCTTTTTATGGTTACTGTACGTTTTCAATCGAATTGGAATGGAAAATATTTATTGGAAAATTAATATATTTCTTTCTGCTTGAGTCCTTATGTATCATTTATGAAAATCAAATATGTTTTAATGAAATCTTTGCAGAAATCTATTTTATTGATTTATTAAATTTTCTTTTTCTTTCATGAATTAAAAAAATCACTGACAGATAAAAATGAAAACAAAAATGGCTATAATCAATATACCTCAACTATTTGATTTCTAAAGGGATTAAGGAATTAATATAATGATAGCAATCAATTTAAATACACAATATTTGAAAGTATTTAGAGTGACGAAAAAATTGACTCTTCAGAAAGTAAATTCATCAATTCATTAAAAATTGCATTTCAAATTTTTTTAATGGAACAATTTCTTTCTTTTTTTTATTTTCTGATGTAGTACTTCAGCCGTTGATGATATGTGTTGCATGGAGATAAATAATATGAAATGATATGTTTAATATGAGTCTTAAAGACAGATTTACATTGATATTAATAATTACCGTAACTCCAGCAACTTCTGGTTATTTTGATTGTCAATTTGATTTGATTAAGAAGCTTTTTCTATTTTTTGTTTTAAATGAAGTATGTAATGAAGTTTATACACTACTTTCAAATGATTCCAAATACTGAGTAATTTACACAGGCTAAGCTTTTTTTTTAACATAGGAGGCACCACTTATCAAGGCCCGGAGGCCACTTGAGGATAGGGGTTATAGAGTGTACAGTAGTCAATGGGATAATATTGTAGTAATCGTTAGTAATGGAAATTTGGTAAATTGGATTACTTAAGGGGGCGGTTCATCAAGAATTTGTTTATGTTGGACTTGAAGACAACCAAGTTGTAGTCAGCTGGGAAGCAAGCAAATGGAATAGAGTTCCACAGGCGTACAGTTCTAAGAAAGAAGCTTTGTTCATGGAATCTACGTTGGCATTAAATTTATTATTTTTTTATATTTATGAAAACTGCTCCAGACAAAGCATGAAGCCACTTTATGTATTAAGCTCAAAATATTACTTCAAGGTTAAAAACTAGCCGACAGTAAGTCTTAAATGAATATATTCTTCCTCAAAACATACTTTTTTACTTTTGTCAAAAACATCACTCATGGAATGTGAGGACTGAAAGACAAAATAAGGGAATCTAGAATTACAAGTCTGACGAAAATAAACGTAAGGTCCACTTTCTACTCTCGTTGTTATTAAACAATTTCTGGTGTCAATGTCTATCTTTGGACTGATAAGGAGATGGTTGTAGTAAAGTGGATAGTGATGTGAATTGATGATCTGGGCGTGTTAGGTTCAAATCCAGTTAGTTCCATAGTACCATTTTTATGTGGTCTTTCCTGTAAAATACTAGAAAGAATTGAGAAAGTCAATGTCAACAACAGAATTAAGCCAATTAATATGAATTTACAGTTCATATTATATCGCACATATAACATATATATTGGAGCACACGAAGCTAATGCTAGTATTATTGCAAGAGTTAGGGATAGATGAAGTTCAGGGCACTTCTGTCCTTATTTACCAGCAGAACGTTACCATTGTCGACCAAGGCAAGAGTCTATTAAGCAACATATTTAGTGTGATGAGGCATGGAAGTGAAAACAAGCCCATGAGAGTTGAAGACATGGGTTGCATGGAGAGAAGTTTTATAAAAATGATACAATAGGCATTTGATGTGATTCTTAAAGACAGGTTTAGATCTGTTGATCTTAGTGGAAGATTAAACCTGAATAGTATAGAGAGATTATGTAGACAGGAAACTTTGCTGGTTTTAAAAATATGGATAACAGTCCTTAGGTTAGAAGATGTAGAACAGTTAAGATTGGGTCAGTTATCAAGGAAATGTCAAAGGAAATAGGAGAGTAAGTGATAATTAGGGCTATGACAGCAGCATATTCTTTTCATTGTTTTGACTCTCGAGTATATATCCGACAGAGTTAGACACAGTTAGTCAATCGAGAACCACATCACTCTATATAAAAGCATATAAGGTATCAAGGGATACGCACTCGAGAGTCGAAACAATGAAAAGAATATGATGTTGTCATAGCCCTAGTGATAAGTATGAATTTGAAATAAAAAATGAATAAATACCTGGCCAAAGTTGGTCAATTTGGAAATTAATTTCTAAAAGCTGTCTAACATATGTCAACATGTAAAACAGACGTTAAACCGATGATCAGATATGTTATCTAGAGCATATATTGTCTTCTCTTATGCAACTTGGATGGACTCCAAGCAGAGATTCACAAGAAGGAATAATTTCAACATCTATCTCAGGATCGTTTTAGTTTTTCTTCGTATTGTCAGAAAAATAGTCGTTTTAAACAGTAATGACAAAAACGTGCAATAAAAAAAGAAGCTTACTGCACATCTGCATTAATTTGGCCTAAAACTAAATTCCATAAATTTTCTTACTTTTGAAATAATGTTAAATTTGAACACGTCTATTCCTTATATTTTAATTAAAATTAGATAAATCTATGATTTTTGGTGAATTAAAAAAATGTAGCATATTGGTTTGTTTACAGAAAGTAATCTGCAAAGTACGGCCTCATCTCATAAATTGGAGTTGGGGGCTTTAGCACAAGCACTGCTCATAGCAAACAATTATTATTGATATTAGGTTTGATTTTTACTAAGTAACCCGTATTTATTTGTAAATGTGTGATAGGCTACAAAGTAGAAAATGCTAACATATATATATGAACATATATATAAAATGTATAGTAATATGTTCGTAACTACCAGCCTCTGTCTGTCGTACTTTAACCGTTTGTTAGTTTCGATCTTTTCTTTTTCAATTATCTATCTGTCTTTCTGTTTCCAAGCAACGTCATCTCCTAAAGAATATCACAGAGAACGAATAAGAGTTAAGTAGCAGTAAACGACATGTCTTAGCTTTACTGTTTTCTTTTCCCTTCTCTCTCTGTAAGCCCCCCCTCTCTCTCTCTCTCTTTCTTTCTTTTTCTCTCTCTCTCTTGCTGCGCATACATGTTAATGTAGTCCATATTTGAATTCCGCCAACCATCGATTCTATTTAAAATCGCCATCATGTTAAATTTGAAATTTTGTATTTCTTATAAAATATTATAATTTATTGAATATCTGGATCTCTTGTAATTGAGAGCGACCCAAAGACTTTCTTTTCATTAGCTACTATACCGAGATGTATCAGAGGACACAACTTCTTTTCCTGGATTGCTCCACTTACCCTTGATCGTCATAAGATAATGATGAATTTTTATCAAGAAAGCATCAAATACCATTTTCTGAGTATAACTTGATTGAGGATTTAACCCCGACCTCATAGCCTGTTAGCAAACACTCTAACCATTATTTCAAACGAACTGGTTAAAATTTTTGGAGGGATAATTCTTTGATTCTTTGATGATTAAAGGAAATGAACATATTGGCTTACTTACAAAATGTAGTCTCCTATTAAGAGCTCCTATATTGTAAACCCTATACATGAGCCCTTAGTGCTTGCACTGGTGCTATTATACATTGCTATGAAATAGCAGGCCTGCATTTCTTTTACAAATACTGTGATAGAATGTGCTCTGATCAACTTGTATCCTCCTCAACGTAAAACCTCCCAGCCAACCTGACGAGCAGTTGTAGAGGTCTGTCGATAATAGAATATTTTCTATTCTAATATCTATATCTCTATAAAGTCATTCTTTGCCCATGCATGGAGTATTGCTGCCATATCTGGACTGGTGCACCAACCACTAGCATCTCTCTCTTGGACAAAGTGAAAAAAAGAATCTCTAACCTAACAGGTAACTGGTGTATCGCTGCAATGTGGAATTCCTGTGCTTGTTTTGCAATTACTGCCAAGGAGTGTGCTCCAATGAACTTAGTACACGTGTACACCCCCTAACATATCCGAGTAGTAACAAAATCCCACCATTTTACTATAGATGTCTCCAAATGCCGTAAAACTTTCTGCTTTAATAGTTTCTTTCATCGGAGTACTCACTTTTGGAATTCACTCTTTCTAGATTGTATCAACATGCAGAAATTGAAATGTAACGTGAACAAATATCTGGCTGTCCAAGTCCACACAGTGGATGATACCCTATAAATCTGGCCCCTATCACAGTAGCCTCTTATGCTTCAGTAGCAATATGCCTTGTTTGGATTATAAAAAAGTATTTTAAAAAATAATAGAAGGAAAGAAAAAACTTGCCCATGAAATAGTAGATATTTGAAAAAAAATCATCATTTATCTCATCAAAATAGAAATATATATTCATGAGTTTAGTTCACAGTTAGTATATACTAGTAAGCGTACATGGCATTTCCGGTAATGAAAGAGAACCTCTGTGGACTCCTGCTTCCAGCCCTGAACTCTATATTATCATTTTATAATGTTTTGCAAGAAGTCATTTTTTTTCTTTTCTTCTTTATTCACGTCTTTTATTTATTTACATCATCCTTTTACTGTCCTTTTCTATTGTTAATGCTAGTATGATTTCACATTCCTTATTCACCTCTTCTCACTTCTTCTCATCTTATTCACCTTTCTTTCTACCATCTAAGACATTTAATGTATGCAAACAAGCAAGATTATTAGGGTTTTAGTATTATATAAACACTATGATAATACCTGTTCTGGGACAGGTAAAATTAATTCCCTTTATGTTCATTACAAAAATTAAAATCATGATATAATGATACTAAATCTTATGACTATAATCTTTATTCCAATTTTTATCAAAACTCTTTAAATGGTTTTATTTCTAGAAAATGGCGAAAATTTAAGGCTTGAGCTCATAAAGGCTTAAGAAGGAATTGAAATTCAAGGAATCTTGCTTAATTAGTGTCTAATGGTTATAAACTAAATTTAATGCAAATTTGAAATATTTGAATTTTTAAATGGGAGGTTGTGTTCAAATTATTCCCCTCTCCGACAGCCCTTTAAAATATTCCAAAGAAACTGAAATTTGGGAAATATTTATTGATTGATGTCTAATACTTGTTAAAATTTCACCAAAATCTGAGGTATCCCAATTTTCACAAGCGGATTCCATTCTTTTTTCCGCATTTTGCATAAAATCCAATTAAACTAAATACAGCCACATTATGACCCCAAGTATCTAGCAGCCATGTTTCCAAATTAATAACGATCATTTAATTAGTTTATGTACATAAGAAATACAGAAACATATACACATTCTTATTTGTTATAAGGTAAGCTGATATGCCTATTTCTTGAATAATGAACTTACTCAAAGACTATGAATACAGCTATATTTAGCATGTTATTGGGAAGTGATTCGTAGCAGTTATGGCCACAGAATCATGACGTGTACTTCTATAACATATTTTTGCGGACACATTTTTTTTTTAATTATACCAATGTATTTATCTTGATTATTACCAGTCTGCGTGGTCATAACAGTATAAATAGAGATTATATATCATAAGAGATACACCACGGAATTTCTATGGGTGACAATATTTCATGTTGTTTTGTAAAAAAAAAACAAAAAAAAAAACAAAAAGAAAAAAACAAACCCAAAACCAAACACTTACGCTTTTAGTGCATTTTATGAAATTACTATTTGCCTTGAAAACATCACTTATGTTAAATGAGTTCGGAAACAATGAACTTTTAATTTAAATGTATTCTAGAATCGGAATCTATTTTTAACAGGTATGGCTACAAGAACTTAATCAGCTTTTTGTTACCTGTAGCATAAGGAAGACAATTTTAAATGTATGAGAATATGGAAATATTTTTAGCCGATTGAGACCTAAAAATAATTCCAACGATTGAATTATCCATCAATGTTAATGAGAACAACTCTCCAAGTTTTTTTGCGGAAAGTTAATTGCGAAAACGTAAAGTTATTTTTTTCCAGGAGCGTAAATAAATATTATTTCGCACTTACAAAAAAAAAAAGTATCGGAAAGTCCTTGAGCCATATGCATGCGTCGAGGAATTTAAAAAAATTAAAAAAACAAAAAACAAGAGAAAGATGGTTTTTGTTGATAGAAACGATGTGCTCACCACTGGACCTTTGTTACGTGGCATATTTTCCTTGGCTAACACGTTACTCAATGCCACAACGTATTTACTAAACACAAGTAGTAGACTTTTCTTTAACAACACCATTTTCAATACTGAACTCAAGAATAATGTGTTCGCCTCTGGAACATTGTTATGTGGCATACTTTTATATAACAACACCAATTTCAATATTGATCTCTATTGCTTATTGGTCTTAACCTTTCAAGTGCTAAAACGTCACTGACATCTTCTATTAGACTTATCTTTATGGATGGAAGAGCACGTTGGTCACACATGGTTAACACACCTAAATAATTTTATTCCAAAGTGCGTTCTTTCTCACATCTAGGTTCTGCACGTGAGGCAAAGATAAACCATTTCATTGCAGTCATCATCATCATCATCATCATAATCACCATCATATGAATCGGAAGATTCTATTGTTGTTATTTGGTTTCCCCGATATTTTTCTAGTCAGAATTCTTTCTAGAAAGACATTGGATACTTAGGGGAGGGGCCACAAGAAGGTTGCCAATATCGTAAGTGAAACCGGTTTTTGTAGAACGAACTGGATTCGAACTTGAAACACCTAGGTCATCAGTTCGTTTCATTAACCACTAGACCATGCTCAGTTCAAGTTCTTTCTCATCAAGTCTGCCACAATGGTTATAAAACTGCTACACAGAAATGTAAATGCAACTAACACTAACTTAGAAAGCATCTAACTCCTTACACAATCCTCTAGATGTAAGAGTTAAATACGTCCTAAGATGGAGTACCCTCGTCACATCTGAGGAGGTGTCACTAAGTGTACCCTTTCCTGCTTTGATAGAGTACAAAACCAATATGGCAGATGCTCGACTGAGCCCCAATCTATGGATCCTCTGCAAAACATTCGCAATAAAGACTTGTCTAGTTACAACCACAATAAATAATTTTCCTTTCTTCCTCTGTGTATCAAAAAGTAAATAGAACTTCCATGAACAAAGTTTATTTTTAAGAATTAATCATCTGTGGAATACAATACCACAGGGCTGCATCCCAGATGAATGCAACATAGTTGATTTTAAGTCCAATGTTAACAAATTTTTGTTGAGCTGTCCTAGTAAATAATTAAATCCTGCCAAATTCCCACCATCATTTCCAATCATCATGTTATTGTCTCACTGTCCATCTAACTAACTCATTAACCCTTATACTTAAGTGATCTTTGAGTTTTGAAAAGCAGTATATAAAATAATTTTAAGAAAAACTAATACCCACTATAAATGTTGAATATTTGATTCTCATTTTAATGTTTTCATAGCAATGCTCATGTTAGAAGCCCTTCACCATGTTGAATAGATTAGATAACACATGGTTTAGACATGAAGTGAAAAAAAAAATAGTTGAATTTGGATATCCCTCTTTATATAAAGTTAGGTACATATTTGTATATTTGTATGTACAGAATTCACTCTTAAAATAATTAACCGATTATTATGAATTTTGAAACACATAAGGTAAGGGTAGGTAATGCGGGCTATGTTTGCTTTTTACTTGTATATAAACAGGCAAAAGAGAGTGGAAACCCTTTGCTAACATTTAAGTACTTCTGATTCTTATTAAATGATTAATAAGAGGTGTTAGACATTAATAAGTATTGCCCAAATTTCAGTTGCTTTGGAATGTTTTAACCGTGTTTTAAAGGGCGTCATATGGGCATATTATCCGATTTGAAAATTCAAATATTTCAGATTTGTATTAATTTTGATCCATCGTCGTAAGAGATCGATTAAGCAAGATTCCCTGAATTTCAATTTCTTCTTATGATCCTTTAAGCATTACATTTTAGACATTTTCCAGAATCAAAATCATTAACATTAGAATAAGGATTCTAGATATAAGTTTTAGTGACATTATATCTCGATTTTAATCTTCATAAAAGGGCATAAAAATGTGGCAAAATTTTTATGTTTGGGTAATTAATTTTACCCGTACTGGAACAGATATTCTTCTAATACACATAGATGTATTTCTTACAGAGAATATTTGTGATACATAAGAGCAACATCGTACAACCTCATGTATAAAAGGGGTGATAATGACAGACATAGTCATTAATGAATGCGTTCATATTAATAGTCCTTTATAGACAATGGAAATATACATGAATTGTCAGGACAAACAAATTATACAGAATGCATGAGCGATATGAAGTAAATGAAATTTAATTTGATACTATCTAGGAACTATTTTGTGACCAGTAAAAAGAACTGCAAATGATAGTCATGACCCATGATAAGACATGTCCAAGTCGAGAAAGCCATGTACAAATGTTTAGCTAGGTGGAGCATGCCTACCCAGCTCGAGCCCACAGCCAGAAAGATCATGTTATTATTTGAATCTTGCAAATACTGTAGTGGGCATGATGAGCAGAGAACCTGGATCGCATGGCAGAAATAGTTTTCCCCACTATAAAAGAGCCTTTTTTTTTTTTTGAAGTGTAAAACCTCGATATGAGAAACAACAAACACGCATTGGAACGAGAGCATTTATAGAATGTTTTGTCATCCATAAAAGATGAGTATAATGGAAGTCAACAGAAGGCATGTTAGAACATGATAGAGATCAATATTGAAAACAGTGTTGTTGGAGAGACGTTTACCATGTGATAAGGATCTACTGCCAAATACATTTTTGCATTAAATATGGTGTCACCAGATAAAAGTATACCATATAATAAAGTTCCAGTCATGAGCACATTGTTCCTATCAATAGAAACTATTTGGTCCTCTTTTATTTCCTTGTTATTTTTCCTTCGCTTATATGTTGCAAGTTTCTTTTTACTTGTCAATTGAAGAGTTCAGTTTTTTGTTGGCTAGTATAATTTAGGGGAAATAATCTATTATGGTTCAAAAGAAAAAAACACCTGAGCTGACACTATTTTTACTCGATCAGTCTGCTCACTTGCTTTATTGCTATGAAGCATCGCTTTGTTATGTTTTATTAGAATTACACTGAGCTCTATCTACTTGCCTGAGACTGTTTTCTTTATCTTGATTGTTGTCATTGTTGTCATTTTCACAATGTTCCGGCAATTGTACTCCCCTTTCTTCTTCAGAAGCTCTTTGTTGGAGTTAGTAACCTTCTGTGAATTCCAAACTGAGCCTTTTATTTCCACTGGGGTAGATTGTCTTGATGCTTTTTAATCGTAAGGCGACTCCTAAAAATGCACTCATAAAATCTTACTAAAATTCACAATTCTTTTTTGTAATTCAACTATGTTTGGTACAAATAAACTTCAATTTATGCCTATCTTATCTAATGCAGCAGTCACTCTAGGTGTATTGAACTCGCCTCCTCCAAAGGAGAAAGTTTCATTGGAATATCAAATTTACAAGTAATCCTCAGTCACTTTTATATCCCCATCATGAGAGATGATAACGTTAGGCTGTTACAGTTCTTTGCATGGAGTTGTCAACGTCCTCCTACATACAGCACTTAGTATTCTCATTGGTAAGGTTGAAATCAAAGTCAATACCTGATGCCTGAAGGGGTGAAAATCTAAAGTGCCAACTTAGGATCTGCAGTATTTTTTGTTCTTGCTCCCAATATGCAACGCACAAGATAATCCACATTAAGCCCGACTTTTACTATTTTCTAAAATGGAAAAACAAAAATAAATATCAATCGTGTGTTTCATTACTCCAATATATAGAAATAAATTGATTTGAAATACATTTTTAAAGAATATGGACAATGTTTGCCACAAATAAAAGGCGAAACAGAATTAAGTAAGCGAAGCATGCATGGTCTCCTGTGAGTGTACAGTAAACGTGGCATAAAAAAACTCAGTATCTCCTCCCCCATTTAGCCTTAAAAGTCCCCAGGGGACGTCGAATCCTGGTGAAAATGAACAAACAGTGCAGTTTTAGGCCATAACATGTGTAAATTTGAATTCTGCACCATACAAAAAAAGAAATGAATAAGTCCGTCATTACCTCCACCCTCATTTAGCCCCAAAAGTCCCCAAGGCCTTAACATATTTAAATTTGAGTTCAGCACCATGCAAAACTGCCAAATAGACATACACAGAAAATTTTGGACAAATATAGTAAAATAGTCCCAAAAATGGAGTGTTTTTATTAGACTTAAAAAGAGCCCCTGATCACACCCAAGACTTATCGCAAAGTATAGACAAACCAAATTATATAGAAATCACTTAGTTACAACTTTTCAGAAAGTTTTATAAAAATCCAAGGTATCAATTTTTTTTAATAAGCACAAAAGTGTCAATTTTAGTCATTTTACTCCGAAAGGCACTCCTAGGGAGGCAACCAGAGTTTTCCCAGAAAATCTGTTCTGTTACTTTTTTACTCATATCATGTTTAATGTTTGTACAAAATTTCAAAAAATTCCAAGGTGTAGTTATTAAGAAAAGTTTGGACAGACAAACAGAGGAACAGACAAGGGTGAATTTACAAGTCTACACTCCTTTTGTCAGGGGACCAATAATTATTTTGTATTAGAAAAACTATTCAAATTTACATCTGAACACATTTGTTGGCTTTACTTTATATATAAGATTTTGGGTTGTTTTTTATATTATAGGAAGAAAACAATTTTCTTTGATTAGAAACACAAATAAACTATTATTATTGAAGCTGCCTTTATTTCAAATGAGAAGTTACTTAATAATCGATGTAGTCCATAATTGATGCAGTCTGTTTATATTATTTTATAACAGATGTAGTCCATTTATATAACTTCATAACTGATTTAGTTCATCTATATTACTTTATAATTTAGGTAGTCCATTTGTATTATTATTGATTAGTTCATTTATATTACTTATAATTGATGTAGTCCATTTATATTATTTCATAAATGATCGCGTCCATCTACATTATTTTATAATTTTATGTCATGCATCTATATTACTTCATCAATTAGGTAGTTCATTGATATTGCTTTATAATTTTGGTAATCCATTTATATTACTTTTGTATAATTGATATAATCACTTAATATAACCTTATGAGTGATATAGTCCATTTATATCATTCAAACACTACCGTGTTTGAATATATGGTTAAGTGGCAGTTTTAATCTTCACCACTGACTCATTTTTCAACCAAATTTCAAACAATTGTTACAGTTTATAGATCACCTTCTCAGCTATACTGTGAAAAAAAATTCAATTTTCGTTCAGTAAAACAAAATTTATGATGAATCTACTGATGTTCAAAATCGTAAAAAGACGTAAAGAGATGAGCAATATTTTTTATGACTGGTTTCCATAGCAACCACATCGTTTCAATGACTACTGTTGCTACCAATTCACCGATCTCGCGAAAAGAGAAGTAACAAGTGAAACAGACAGAATGAAAGAGAGATAATTAAGGGGATTTTATTGAAAGCAGACGAGTGCCGTACATTGTTATTTTTACATATGTGTATGTTATGTTTATGGAGGCAAAAAATAAGACTGAAATTAAACAAAGAACAAGTGAATTTACTAGAAGCCTGGAAAAATCATGGATTACAATAGAAAAATGCGAGCATGAAAAGTGATATGGTTAAGCTTAAACATGGAAAAGTAAAGGACTTGTTGTTAAAACTGGAAAAGAAAAGGACAAGATATTTTAGTAACAAATATAATAAATTCATAACTTAAAATATTGCAGCATTAACATTTTTTTAATTCAATTCATAACATTATATAGTCAATTCTTAATGCTGCAATATTTTAAGTCATAAATTTATTATAATTTTTACTAGAGTATCTTGTCCTTTTCTTTTCCAGTTTTAACAACTAGTCCTTTACTTTTCCATGTTTAAGCTTAACCATATTACTTTCATGCTCGCATTTTTCTATTGTAATAACTTTATAATTGAGACAGTCTGTATATATCATTTATAATTGATGTAGAACATTTTTATTATTTTATAATCGATTAGTCCATTTATGTTATTTTATAATCGATTAATCCATATATATTATTTTATAATCGATTAGTCCATATATATTATCTTATAATTGATTAGTCCATTTACACTACTTAAAATTGATGTAGGTCATTTATATTACTTTATTATAATTCATATAGTTACTTTCATTGACGTAGGCCATTTTGTAGTCTTTTATTTTAGTAATGAAGTTTAATCATAAATTTTTAACAGGAGAAATTTCTCATAAAATTTCCTACCATTATTTAATTCCAACTATGTAAAGAAATGATACAAAGATTTATTTTAAAAAAAGATAAAGAGGACGATCACTCAAGAGATGACTCAAGATAAGAATTGATAATCGTATAACGCTTCTGACAGCTGAAAGATTGACCCAAGACCATGTTGCAGAATTTTGTTCTCAAGCATATGACGAAGCTCTCTGAAGTGTGCACATAAGTAAATTATGCTATGATCTTAAACCAAAGAAGGCATGAATTCTTGCATAAGAACCACGTTTGATATTAAAGAAACAAACTATGTGCATGATGTACATTGGATCTATTATATAAAAAGCAGTTGTCTATTTGTGTGCGTGTTCACCTAAAGACAAGAAGCTACACAAGGCACATCCACAAAACTGATATATTCGTTTTCAGCATTACTTTGGATAAAATATGGGCATATTTTCATTGTATTATTCATTTTTTTGAGAGGCCAAAATTAGTCAGATCGGCATTTAGAGAGACATTTTTTTTCCATCTACATTTAGTGTGAAACTCGAACTGAAATTCACTTTCTTGGCTTTTGAGCTAAAAATCAAAGTGTAGTGTCTGTTCTGATGAGGGGGGGATCTTTCTTGATTGGGGAGCGGAAGAGGTAGCATGATAGAGGAGGAGAGAGAAGGAAGAAGGATAGAGGGATAGATAGACAGGGGGAGAGATAAAGAGAGAAGTTTTAAAAAAAGTGTGTTGTCAATGCCCCAGGCAATGCCGGATAGTCATGCTAGTTTAAAATAAATGGGTGTCTCAGTAATAATAATGGGTATATTTGCCATTACTGTTACATCAATTTCATGCAAGGTGTTATGGTTGTGCTTCTGTTTTCTTTTTGTATTATGTCGTCTTGGTGAATAGGAGCTAACCTATGATGAATAGCGGTCGTGTTTATTCAAGTGTGTTTTATGGCCCTAGACATACATACGATGTCTTGACGCAAAAAAAAAAAAAAAAAAAAAAAACATTGCAGGCGAATGTTATTTCTATGCGCGCGTAAGGCTATGAATGAATGTGCAAAGTTGCGTAAAATTCTCTTCTTTTTATGCACTTTGTTTATATCTTTTTTTTTTTCAACCCTTTCACTCACTCTCTATATAGAAGCAATGAAAAAATATTTTTTAAATTAAATTTAAAAGGAATACAAAGTAGCTATATGACTTTTTTTTTTTTTTCGGAAGGGGTATATTCAGATACAGAGAAAAGAAAATGTGCATCCAATCAAATATTTATTTATAGAAAACAACTATTTTCTTTCCTTGTCCCAAGAGAAAAGTCATACTTTAACATTATTTAATTTAAAATAAGCACAGAAAAAATAATGAAATTCTTTATCTTACCTGTCGTTGTATTTTTTATACCAAGTCGACGATATGTCTTCAATTAGACTGATTAGTCTAATAGAGTCTGGGCCATTTGAGTTAGGTGGCCTTTTTCCTGTCAGGATAAAGTAACGTTCTGTGCTATGCTAAAAGGTCAACCATCTCAGGCTTTACCTTCTCTCTTTATAAAAAGGTTTGTTTACTGCTAATTCTATGAGGCATCCCTACCGGAGAATGCCAACGGGGTGGCTCAGTCAATTTGTAGACTAGAGTGCTCTTCCATTTGGGAACTGTCTTTTCAGTCCCCACCTTCCGACGCTATGCAGTAGAGAGGGGAGGTATTAACTCTATCATCAATTTAGATTCTATGTTTTTTGGGCTTGAAAATAACCTTGGATTATTGTTTGGAGTATCCAACTGTTCTCATTTTGTCTGTTATTCTCACTTAGATTCGTCCTGTAACTGATAAGGTGCTAAGTGATAATCAGTTTTAAGTGACAGTTTTCTGGGGGTTAAAGTTCAATCCTCAGTATGGGCGATACTATGAACAGAATCAAGAATTACTTTAGATTTCTACTTGAATGAGAGTAATCTACCTCTGTGGATTAAATAAAGGATTCAGTTCAAAATTCCATACAGATTCACGAGTTTGGTATGAAGATTCCAGAATTCACGCAACATATACCAGAAAAAAGTTTGGAGGTTACATCAGATGGTACGTTATGAAAATAACACCCAAATAATATAATTTATCAAACCTCATGTCAAATATTTTTAAACAAAAGTAAAAGCTATTTTTTTTATCCATTTGTGTCAATGCCATTTATGAAAAATGCACAACCGTTTTAAAAAACAAACTAAGTGGAAATAAAACAAAAGAAACGATTGAAGGCGGGGGGAGGGGCGCAATTCGCTAATGTACCTTTCTTGTAAAATTGGAGACTGACTTTATGGTCGGTGTAACTGGAATCCCTCCATTAGAATGTAAAACATTGTTTCTGGCAGTTTCAATGACAGAATTTTGAATTTTTTTTTACTTTTGTTTGCTCGAAAGAGTCCGATGAAAAATGACACCAGGGAATGAAGAAAGAAGAAAATTATTAAGTTATTTTTTCAACTCGGAAGAGAGTTGTAAAGACATCTAAACATGTTGTAGCCAAAAACTCTTACCCAGCCATGAGAACGACTGATGTATATCTCAGACAGAATCATAGTAGACATTTTTTTTACATAGGCATCACCACATATCAAGGCCTTGAGGCCACTCGAGGATAAGGATTAAAGACTGTACAGTAGAAATTGGACAATATAGTAATCGTTAGTAATGGAAATTTGGTAAATTTGTTAACTTATATGGAACGGCTCATCAAAAACTTGTTTACATTAGACTTGAAGACAACCATATTGTAATCAGCTGGGAAGCAGGAAAACGGAAGACAATCCAATAGGCGTGCAGTTCTAATAAAGAAGCTTTGCTCATGGAATCTACGTTTAGGTTTAGGTACAGATAAAGAGTGGGGAAAATTATTGATAGTGATTTCTGCTAGACGAGTGTTTCTTGTGAAAGTTTGGCGAGGTGGGGGGGCATAGATTGGAGCTCAGACGAGCACTTGCCATGAAAATAATGATAAATCTCTAGATATTTAGATAAAAACTTTTGACAGCTTTATGGTCACTTATCTACGCACCCCCAAAATGCAAAAAAAAATTAATATTTAACAGTTTTAAGGAGTGCTCAGATCCCCATTTTTGAAGCATCGATTTTTATCGGTTAAATTTCATTTATCGGTTAAATTTCATTTTTATGTTGTTGGGCCTTCAAAAAATGGCAAAAAAGGCTAATTCGCAAAATTTGGCCGAAAAAATCGATGCTTCCAAAATGGGGGATCGATTTACTAGAACGTTGTATTAGAAACGGAGAACTCCTTAAAAATGTTAAATATTGATTTTTTTTTTTTTTTGGGATAATCTGATAGATTAGTGACCATTCGATAATACTCTGCTGAAAAAAATGAAAAAAAGACGAAAATAAAAAAATTACAGAAAAGGGTACTGCTTCCATACGTGCACCACAAAATCGAATATTATTTTTTAAAAGTATATGGGCTTCATCTTTCATTTCGACATCAAATCAACACACAGCAAAGAGAGAAATGAGTCTAGTCAACCTAGTATATAAGAGTCAGGCGTGATCTCTTTTTAGTTTATGTTAGAGTAGCCAGATAATTCATTTTATTTCCAATTTGCCTTTTTCACTAGCATGTATATAATTGATGCTCATTCCTGAGGGAGGAGGGGTGTAGTGGGTGTGTCACCTGGTGGTCATACTGCATGGATCCATCTATATTCCTTACCTTGAGGAATTCTGGGATCGTATTTTCAGATATAGGTTCTTCAAGAAAGTATCTTCTTTGCGGATATTATTAACCTATTGAACCAACCAGATTTATTTTACTAAGTTTGTCATTTTCTGGGTGAAAATTTCTGTTTTTGACTTTTCTGTTTTCTGTGGCATTTGGTTAAAAGATTTATTTGATTAAATCCTATTTCCCCCACACAATTTAACTGTATGAAAATGAGGATTATTTTCCACAAGAAAAAACAAAAGTGTTTTCAAAGAATATTGTTTTTAAAGAATCCAACTTGATTTAGCATTATTATGGAGAAGTGCGAACGAGCTAATGTCCAAGCAAACAAAAATAAACAATGACCTTCTTAATGACCTGGATCCATGACGTCAAATCGGTTATGGGTCAGAACAGGCAAACGAAAATAAACAATGGAATCCCTGGGCTGGTGACGACCTGGATCCATGACATCAAATCGTTTATGGGTCAGAACAGACAAATGAAAATAAACAATGGAATCCCCGGGCTTGTTAATGACTTGGATCCATGACATCAAATCGTTTATGGGTCAGACCAGGCAAGCAAAAATAAACAATGAAATCCCCGGGCTAGTGACGAACTGGGTTAGGAGGTCGAAGATACTTCAATAAGAGAGAAAAGATAAACAAAGCAAAAGACAGTCAGAGAGATGGACAGCTGAGGGACACAATTGTCACAGTTCGCGATCACCCCTACCACTAACCCCCCCCCACCACCACCACCACCATCGCCGTCATTGTGTTGAAATGTGTATATTAAATATATTGTAAAATAAACTAAGTTTGTTTTTATAAACAAAGTGTCTCGTATTCATTGATAAATGAATTAACTGTTCATTTAATCGCTAGATGATCACCAACCAGACATATATGTAACAGCATTAAATGACCAAAAATACTGTAAAAACCAAACAGGCAAGCAAACAGATGACTATTAAGTATTACGGGAGTTATGGAGAAATATTTTCATGAGAATGTGTAGTAACGGTGCGGAGAGACAGAGAAATAAGTGGCCATGGTTAGCATGCGGCTGCTGTAAGGAAACAGAACTATTAGAGTATGAGACAAGCGTGACTATGCAAATTTAGGCACTGCTGCGGTTCCAAAATTATGCTGGGGTTCCAAAATTATGCTGGGGTTCCAAAATGGCTAACTAAAAAGAGACAGATTTTTTTTTTTGCTCATGTGTTTTGAACTGTTGTTGTTGTTTATCTTTGTTATTGAGGAAAAGAAGAAAGAACTACTGTTGCTGCTAACACTAAGAGCGAATGTATTTATCATGACTGAATAGATGAAAATAATCCGGCACAAGTATGGGTTCTTTCAACTAAATAATTTATGTGACAGAAATTGGAATTAATTATCTAAATATATATTTCATAATATTGCAGTTTCCCTTTCAGAATCAACACATTTGCAGCATTACTACTAACAAGCTGTTCTTGAGTTTTTGTTGAATTTCCACTTTCCTAGTGTTATAAAATAACACGAGCGTATGGAAGCAAGGAGAACAAACGAAATAATTTGGTTTCAACCTTTATTGAGGGTCAAAGTGAATAAGCATATATATCCTCAATCAAAGCCGGATCGGTCAGCTGGGCGTCAGGAAGGCCGGAATAGGGATTAGAGAGGTAGGGATCCTGGCCTGATCAGGTTCGGGCAGGTACAGGGGCCTAGATGCTGGTACGGTCTAGGGATGACGTCCGGGACTGGAACAAGCGGTGATATGGTGACTAGGCGCTTTGAATCAAACTGCTGTCGCTGAGCTGCCGCTGCTACTGCTGGATGGAGCTGAAGGGAACGGCTATTGCTGCTGCCGCTGCTGCTGCTAGAAAGTTGAGGGGAACGGCTGTCGCTGCTGCTGCTGCTAGACGGTTGAGGGGAACGGCTGTCGCTGAGCTGCTGCTGCTGGATGGGGCTGAAGGAAACGGCTATTGCTGCTGCCGCTGCTGCTGCTAGAAGTTGAGGGGGACGGCTGTCGCTGAGCTGCTGCTGCTGGATGGAGCTGAAGGGAATGGTTACTGCTGCTGCCGCTGCTGCTGCTAGAAAGTTGAGGGGAACGGCTGTCGCTGAGCTGCTGCTGCTGGATGGAGCTGAAGGAAATGGCTACTGCTGCTGCCGCTGCTGCTGCTAGAAAGTTGAGGGGAACGGCTGTCGCTGAGCTGCTGCTGCTGGATGGAGCTGAAGGAACGGCTGTCGCTGGTATGGTGCAAAGGGTTGAGGGGAACAGCTGTATCTGCTTCTACTGGTAGCGAGGCGACCTGCTCTGGCCAGCGATCTGCTGGAAGACTGGTTTTTTCTCTGACGGCCGGCTTATTTATACAGCACGTGCGGACGTAGTAAAAGGCACATCGGCTCCGGCGTCAAAATGGCCGTCGTATTTTTTATTTGTGTTTGTTTTTCGTGCTTTAATGGATTGTAGAGAATTATCTGTTTGGTGTGTGTATGCATGTGTTATATCGATTTAAAGCTGAGAAAGTTGTGAATGTAACCTAGTCGGTGTCGTATTGTTGGGGTGTTTTGTGGAATCATTATTTGCGTTTTTATGCTATCTGAGTTGCGTTTACGGTAGTGTCTGTGATTTTTTATTTAGGTTTTTTCTTTTGCTGTGCAACTTTCTCTGGAGGTTTTCTATGTTGAAGTAAGGTGCGAGTTATTTTAATGATGTGTGTATTTAAAGAGATGGGATTTGAAATTGTCCTGTGTATTTATTGTGTTTGACTACGTTGTAACGGCGAACAGATTTGTCTTAGGGTCGCCATTGTTGCTGCCGTCATTGCCTTGCTGATTTCCGGTTTATTCATGGAAATGTGGAGAGATATGCGAATATAACAATGCTCCCCCAGATCTCGATCATATTTACATGATAAAGTCTCTGAAGCGTGTAGGGAGTTGTCCTCTTGTTGTTCTGGCTGGTAATCTCCTGGGTTGGCTGGCTTGTGAGGATGGCGTCCGATTCTCGTCCGGATTGCATGTGGGGCCGTTCGTGGAATGCTGTTCGTCGGTGATGCTGGGTGGGGGTGGGAGGTTTGTGATAGACAGGTGCGGCGGGCGTGGTGCTATTCGTCGGATGTGCGCCCGGTGTACCCAGGTTGTGATGCCACTCTCATCTTGTACTTGGTACATCAAGCTGTTGGTTTTGGTGATAGTGAAGCTTCCTATCCATTGCATGTGTGTTGATTTGGCCGTGGCTGATTGAGGACGGTGAAGTAGGACCTTGTCTCCTACTTGTAGCGGGTTCTCGTGGGAGAAGTGCTTTTCGCGGTTCTCCATTTTATGATCTGCTTCATCATTGGCCAGGGCGACACGGTGATGAACCTGTCTTAGCAGGGCGTTGATTTGCATGCCATATGCACCTGGGTCATCGCTCCTGGTTTCCCTTCTGTGGGGTGTTGGCAAGCCGATGCTAGGGTGGCGGCCCGTGACTGTGAAATGCGGGGAGACACCGGTGGGGTTGTTGATTGTGGCGTTCATGGAAGACACAACAGATTCGAGAACATCTGTCCACTCGCAATTCCTGTCTTCACACAGCATGTAGATGGCGTTCTTCATTGTTCGATGTTGTCTCTCTATGTTCCCTGAGCTTTGTGGGCGCCACGGGCAATGCAGTTCCTGTGTGATGGCCATTTGTTCGCAGAACTGTCGATAGACTTCCCCTGTGAAGTGTGTACCTCGGTCGGAGGACACTATGCATGGGATTTCTCTGTGTCGGAGGAAGAACTGGTATAAACCACGGGCGGCGTCGATGGCACGGTCTCTTGCACATGGTATAGCTGTGAGATGCCGGCTGAAGCTGTCCAGTATCGTAAGTATATATCTTTTCCCCTTTGAGTTGGGCATTGTGACAAAGTCAACAAAGACGAGTTCAAATGGTCTCTTACCCCGCTTGCAGTGGCCCATAGGCCAGCGGGTGCGTCTGCCATAATTTCCCTTGCATTTTGCACATGTGATGCAGGAATCAGCATAAGCCTTGATGTCGTTGTTCTTGGACTCCCACCAGTAACCGGAGAGGAGTTCCTGCATCCGTGTTATGCCTGAGTGGTTGGTGGCGTCGTGTGCTTGATGCAGGTATTTGGGTCTGAGCTTGTATGGTACGACCAGCCTAGGGGAATGTTTGTGGTCTCTTATCATTAGGACCGTGGTTCCTGGTTCTAAGAAGAATTGATGTAGCTTTCTCTTGAATAACTTAGCTCGGTGGTCATCGGGGTCAATTTGTGGGCCGTCCGGGTATGATGTTTGGAGTGCGTGTATGATTCTGGCCAGGGTCTCATCCTTCTGTTGTTCGGTTGCAATATCCAGGTGTTCACAGATTTGTTCAGCAGGAATGGAGGAGTTGGTGTGGTATGCGAAAAACGCGTCGCTGATGCGTCTTTGCGTGTGGGCGTTCCGTGGTGTGTGCGTCTTGGGAATAAGTTTCAGACTGTCGATGTCATTGATGCACCATGATGGGACGTAGATGCGTAAGCTTGAGCCATCCAGTATGAATGTCCTTCCTGCTGGATTGGGGTCGCTGGGAGTCTTGATCTTCTTCTGTCCACAGCCTCTGCTGAGCATATCAGCCCAAACGTTAGATTCGCCCTCCACGTATTCTAATACGAATTTGTAGCACGATATCTCATCCTGCCATCTTCGTATTTTTGCATTGTTGAATTCCCGTTGGTCAAGATATGTCAGAGATTTGTGGTCAGTGAACACCACGAAGGGACGGTTACGTAGAAAGTAGTCAAATTTCAGTATCGCCCACTTCACTGCATATGCCTCGCGTTCCGTTGTAGACCAGTTTTGCTCTGTTGTATTGAAGGAGTGGGACGCGACTCCGACAATGTTCTTCTTCCCGTTGCTGGACTCTTGCATCAGGATTGCTCCGCATGCGACATCACTGGCATCAGTAGTGAGCGTGAAGGGCATGGAGAAGTCTGGAAATGAGATAACCGGCGGGGAGGATAATCGGTCCTTGATCTTCCTGAATGCTCTGTCTGCATTCTCGGTCCAGTGGAATGGCTTGTTGACCTTGTTGAGCTCGTGTATAGGGGCCATGAGTTTTGAGAACATGCTTGATCTGATCTGTTCATGAAGGCGCGTCTCAAGGAATTGTCTGATCCAGACCAAGCGGCCGATGAGACTTTGGAGTTCCTTTCTTGAGGTTGGGGGTTTCATTTCTCCTATGGCACGGACATATTCGGGGTCGGCCTTGAACCCTTCGCTGTTTATTATGCGGCCGAGAAATTTGGCCTCAGGTGCGAGGAAGGAGCATTTGTCTGGGTTCAGCTTAAGTCCAAACTTTTGGAGGGCCATGAACAGTTGTTCTAGCGCGATGATGTACTCCTTGAATGTCTTAGCATGCACCAGGTTGTCGTCGATGTAAGATGATATGTTGCTGCGAGATGTGACCGTGGCTAAGGCCTCTGCTACGCAACGGGAAAAGATTTGTCCGGCCGAAGTGAGACCAAAGGCCAGGCGTGTGTACTGGTAGCATTTGTCCTTCCATGTGAAGGCTGTTTTGTGCCGGTCCTGCTCATCTATTTCAATCTGCCAATATCCACTACGCAGATCCAGGGATGCAAAATACCTGTTGCCCTTGCCGATTTTGTTGAGCAGGTGATCCATCCTGGGTATTGGGTAGGGGTCCAGATCGACTAGCACTTTGTTTAGTGTTCTTTTAAAGTTTGCAACGACGCGAATTGACCCATTTTTCTTACGTACGGCGAATACTGGACTGTTGAAACCTTTGGGGTCGCTGCAGGCTTCAATGATGCCTTTGCTTGCCATGCGGCCAATCTCGGCATTGACCTCCTCTTCCAGGGCTTGAGCAATCGGATGTTGTTTTTGGCTGCGTGATTGGCCGTTGGTTGGTATCCGAATGGGACGGATGAATGTGCCCTTGTCGCCATTCTCAGTACCGATGATGTCGGCATAGCGGATTAGTAGGTTGGTGGTGGCCTCAAGTTCATCACGGTTGGGATGGTTTGGTAGTGTGAGTCCTGTGTTGTGTTTTAGCCATGTAAGCTTTTCATCCAAGGTGTGGAGTTCGGGATGGGGTCCGATAGCTAGGTAGTCCTGGATGACCTTGGTCTGGGAGTCGTCTGTGGGACTGTTTGGTGACGACGTTTGCCGTACGATGTTAGCTGTGTGTGTGGAGCCTCCTTGGGCAAGTGTGCGTTTGAACTCCACTTTCGCTTTTTCGTTGTCGACCATGTACGAGATGAGGGTATCATGGCATAGGATGTTTTGGCCGATCAGGATTGGTGTAGATTGTGCCGTTATTAGGGCGTTTATGCCACAGAATGCGGGTGTGTTCTGGTTGCCGATTACAATGTCGCATGTTAGTTGGCCAAGCGCGGTAATGCTGCCATTGATGCCCCTCACTTTGGCGTCCGAGCGTTTTATGTGCTTCTTGGCTTCGTCTGGTAGTTGTGATGCTGGTATGATACAGGTCGAGCATCCTGAGTCGAGCATCGCGATGTCTGAGAATTTTGTGTCGCCAATGTAAAAGGTGGAGTAGACAAGTGGTGAGTAGTTAGATTGCTCTTGAAAGTTGAAGACGTGATGGCTGATATTGGAGCGGGTCGGGCGGGGCATCACATCTCGTCCTGACCGAAGTGAAAATCCTGGTCCTCTGTCTCCGGCATGTTGTTGCCTGTTGTTGCGACAAGGGCTTGTGTTTGGGTGCGGGGTGGGTGACGGTATCTGCAATTTTGCCTAAAGCAGGATAGGCCTCTGAGGTATCTCTGGCATACAGGGAAACTTACTGTTTGCCTGCAAGCTTCTTGCTGCTGATGTTGACGTTGATCAGTTTTCTTGTGTGCGTCTATCAAGTTCGAGCGCTTGCGTCCACTAGAGTGGGTGTGCATGTTTGTTACATGGTAAGGTTTTCTTTGGCTCAAGTGGTGCTCTTGAGAGAGGAGTGCGGAGTCTTGGGAATTGGTGACATCGGATTTTATGCCGCGGTCCAGGTATCGCTGTGCTTCAGCCGCTATACCAGTTGCCGTATAGTGGTTGTCCATTGTTCTGACGAGGTGCGGGTAGATATTTGTGTTCCATGCTTTCACCTTTTCACTCATAAGCATTGCGCCTATTATTGCTATGAGTCCGTCAACGGATAGTTCATTGTTTCTGTCCTTTCTGTGTTTTGCCTTGATGTGGACGGCCGCTTCCCTGAGTGTGGTTTCGAGTCGACCGGCAAAATCGGTTAGTTTTTCGCCGTCATGTCGTTCTAAGTCCCAGGCCTTGCTTAGATGTTGGAAGGTGGTCATTTGGCTGCCGTGTGTTGTTAGTAGATACTCCTTCAGGTTGTTGAAGGTGGATGTATCTTGTGCAGAATCCAGCATTTGCTGAAATATACCCTGGTCCAGCATGTCTTTCGCGGCCTTGACAAATTCGCCCTCCAGGCTTGGGTATGTTGCTCTCTCCGGTAAGACGTGTATTGCGTATATTTTGGTGAGCGCTGATATGAACTGGTTTACGTCCTGTCCAGGGCGGAAGGGCTTCTGTTGTCTCATGGCGTCCCGAATTGTTTGCTGGCGCATTAGCATACTGTAGTCGCTGCTTGTGTGGGGGGTGGTGGCTGTTGTTATTGCTGTTGATCTCAGGGCGGTTGTCATGGCATCTATGTCATTTCGGATCTCCTGAAGTGCCTCTTCCGATGGTTGTGTTGAGCTTGTCCTCAGGTTGAACAGCAGATGCTTCTGTTCTTTGATCAGTGTGAATAGTTCTGACCGCGTGAAACCCTCGTAGCTGTCTGTACTCATCTTGCTGAACGCTCTGACACCAGTTGTTATAAAATAACACGAGCGTATGGAAGCAAGGAGAACAAACGAAATAATTTGGTTTCAACCTTTATTGAGGGTCAAAGTGAATAAGCATATATATCCTCAATCAAAGCCGGATCGGTCAGCTGGGCGTCAGGAAGGCCGGAATAGGGATTAGAGAGGTAGGGATCCTGGCCTGATCAGGTTCGGGCAGGTACAGGGGCCTAGATGCTGGTACGGTCTAGGGATGACGTCCGGGACTGGAACAAGCGGTGATATGGTGACTAGGCGCTTTGAATCAAACTGCTGTCGCTGAGCTGCCGCTGCTACTGCTGGATGGAGCTGAAGGGAACGGCTATTGCTGCTGCCGCTGCTGCTGCTAGAAAGTTGAGGGGAACGGCTGTCGCTGCTGCTGCTGCTAGACGGTTGAGGGGAACGGCTGTCGCTGAGCTGCTGCTGCTGGATGGGGCTGAAGGAAACGGCTATTGCTGCTGCCGCTGCTGCTGCTAGAAGTTGAGGGGGACGGCTGTCGCTGAGCTGCTGCTGCTGGATGGAGCTGAAGGGAATGGTTACTGCTGCTGCCGCTGCTGCTGCTAGAAAGTTGAGGGGAACGGCTGTCGCTGAGCTGCTGCTGCTGGATGGAGCTGAAGGAAATGGCTACTGCTGCTGCCGCTGCTGCTGCTAGAAAGTTGAGGGGAACGGCTGTCGCTGAGCTGCTGCTGCTGGATGGAGCTGAAGGAACGGCTGTCGCTGGTATGGTGCAAAGGGTTGAGGGGAACAGCTGTATCTGCTTCTACTGGTAGCGAGGCGACCTGCTCTGGCCAGCGATCTGCTGGAAGACTGGTTTTTTCTCTGACGGCCGGCTTATTTATACAGCACGTGCGGACGTAGTAAAAGGCACATCGGCTCCGGCGTCAAAATGGCCGTCGTATTTTTTATTTGTGTTTGTTTTTCGTGCTTTAATGGATTGTAGAGAATTATCTGTTTGGTGTGTGTATGCATGTGTTATATCGATTTAAAGCTGAGAAAGTTGTGAATGTAACCTAGTCGGTGTCGTATTGTTGGGGTGTTTTGTGGAATCATTATTTGCGTTTTTATGCTATCTGAGTTGCGTTTACGGTAGTGTCTGTGATTTTTTATTTAGGTTTTTTCTTTTGCTGTGCAACTTTCTCTGGAGGTTTTCTATGTTGAAGTAAGGTGCGAGTTATTTTAATGATGTGTGTATTTAAAGAGATGGGATTTGAAATTGTCCTGTGTATTTATTGTGTTTGACTACGTTGTAACGGCGAACAGATTTGTCTTAGGGTCGCCATTGTTGCTGCCGTCATTGCCTTGCTGATTTCCGGTTTATTCATGGAAATGTGGAGAGATATGCGAATATAACAATGCTCCCCCAGATCTCGATCATATTTACATGATAAAGTCTCTGAAGCGTGTAGGGAGTTGTCCTCTTGTTGTTCTGGCTGGTAATCTCCTGGGTTGGCTGGCTTGTGAGGATGGCGTCCGATTCTCGTCCGGATTGCATGTGGGGCCGTTCGTGGAATGCTGTTCGTCGGTGATGCTGGGTGGGGGTGGGAGGTTTGTGATAGACAGGTGCGGCGGGCGTGGTGCTATTCGTCGGATGTGCGCCCGGTGTACCCAGGTTGTGATGCCACTCTCATCTTGTACTTGGTACATCAAGCTGTTGGTTTTGGTGATAGTGAAGCTTCCTATCCATTGCATGTGTGTTGATTTGGCCGTGGCTGATTGAGGACGGTGAAGTAGGACCTTGTCTCCTACTTGTAGCGGGTTCTCGTGGGAGAAGTGCTTTTCGCGGTTCTCCATTTTATGATCTGCTTCATCATTGGCCAGGGCGACACGGTGATGAACCTGTCTTAGCAGGGCGTTGATTTGCATGCCATATGCACCTGGGTCATCGCTCCTGGTTTCCCTTCTGTGGGGTGTTGGCAAGCCGATGCTAGGGTGGCGGCCCGTGACTGTGAAATGCGGGGAGACACCGGTGGGGTTGTTGATTGTGGCGTTCATGGAAGACACAACAGATTCGAGAACATCTGTCCACTCGCAATTCCTGTCTTCACACAGCATGTAGATGGCGTTCTTCATTGTTCGATGTTGTCTCTCTATGTTCCCTGAGCTTTGTGGGCGCCACGGGCAATGCAGTTCCTGTGTGATGGCCATTTGTTCGCAGAACTGTCGATAGACTTCCCCTGTGAAGTGTGTACCTCGGTCGGAGGACACTATGCATGGGATTTCTCTGTGTCGGAGGAAGAACTGGTATAAACCACGGGCGGCGTCGATGGCACGGTCTCTTGCACATGGTATAGCTGTGAGATGCCGGCTGAAGCTGTCCAGTATCGTAAGTATATATCTTTTCCCCTTTGAGTTGGGCATTGTGACAAAGTCAACAAAGACGAGTTCAAATGGTCTCTTACCCCGCTTGCAGTGGCCCATAGGCCAGCGGGTGCGTCTGCCATAATTTCCCTTGCATTTTGCACATGTGATGCAGGAATCAGCATAAGCCTTGATGTCGTTGTTCTTGGACTCCCACCAGTAACCGGAGAGGAGTTCCTGCATCCGTGTTATGCCTGAGTGGTTGGTGGCGTCGTGTGCTTGATGCAGGTATTTGGGTCTGAGCTTGTATGGTACGACCAGCCTAGGGGAATGTTTGTGGTCTCTTATCATTAGGACCGTGGTTCCTGGTTCTAAGAAGAATTGATGTAGCTTTCTCTTGAATAACTTAGCTCGGTGGTCATCGGGGTCAATTTGTGGGCCGTCCGGGTATGATGTTTGGAGTGCGTGTATGATTCTGGCCAGGGTCTCATCCTTCTGTTGTTCGGTTGCAATATCCAGGTGTTCACAGATTTGTTCAGCAGGAATGGAGGAGTTGGTGTGGTATGCGAAAAACGCGTCGCTGATGCGTCTTTGCGTGTGGGCGTTCCGTGGTGTGTGCGTCTTGGGAATAAGTTTCAGACTGTCGATGTCATTGATGCACCATGATGGGACGTAGATGCGTAAGCTTGAGCCATCCAGTATGAATGTCCTTCCTGCTGGATTGGGGTCGCTGGGAGTCTTGATCTTCTTCTGTCCACAGCCTCTGCTGAGCATATCAGCCCAAACGTTAGATTCGCCCTCCACGTATTCTAATACGAATTTGTAGCACGATATCTCATCCTGCCATCTTCGTATTTTTGCATTGTTGAATTCCCGTTGGTCAAGATATGTCAGAGATTTGTGGTCAGTGAACACCACGAAGGGACGGTTACGTAGAAAGTAGTCAAATTTCAGTATCGCCCACTTCACTGCATATGCCTCGCGTTCCGTTGTAGACCAGTTTTGCTCTGTTGTATTGAAGGAGTGGGACGCGACTCCGACAATGTTCTTCTTCCCGTTGCTGGACTCTTGCATCAGGATTGCTCCGCATGCGACATCACTGGCATCAGTAGTGAGCGTGAAGGGCATGGAGAAGTCTGGAAATGAGATAACCGGCGGGGAGGATAATCGGTCCTTGATCTTCCTGAATGCTCTGTCTGCATTCTCGGTCCAGTGGAATGGCTTGTTGACCTTGTTGAGCTCGTGTATAGGGGCCATGAGTTTTGAGAACATGCTTGATCTGATCTGTTCATGAAGGCGCGTCTCAAGGAATTGTCTGATCCAGACCAAGCGGCCGATGAGACTTTGGAGTTCCTTTCTTGAGGTTGGGGGTTTCATTTCTCCTATGGCACGGACATATTCGGGGTCGGCCTTGAACCCTTCGCTGTTTATTATGCGGCCGAGAAATTTGGCCTCAGGTGCGAGGAAGGAGCATTTGTCTGGGTTCAGCTTAAGTCCAAACTTTTGGAGGGCCATGAACAGTTGTTCTAGCGCGATGATGTACTCCTTGAATGTCTTAGCATGCACCAGGTTGTCGTCGATGTAAGATGATATGTTGCTGCGAGATGTGACCGTGGCTAAGGCCTCTGCTACGCAACGGGAAAAGATTTGTCCGGCCGAAGTGAGACCAAAGGCCAGGCGTGTGTACTGGTAGCATTTGTCCTTCCATGTGAAGGCTGTTTTGTGCCGGTCCTGCTCATCTATTTCAATCTGCCAATATCCACTACGCAGATCCAGGGATGCAAAATACCTGTTGCCCTTGCCGATTTTGTTGAGCAGGTGATCCATCCTGGGTATTGGGTAGGGGTCCAGATCGACTAGCACTTTGTTTAGTGTTCTTTTAAAGTTTGCAACGACGCGAATTGACCCATTTTTCTTACGTACGGCGAATACTGGACTGTTGAAACCTTTGGGGTCGCTGCAGGCTTCAATGATGCCTTTGCTTGCCATGCGGCCAATCTCGGCATTGACCTCCTCTTCCAGGGCTTGAGCAATCGGATGTTGTTTTTGGCTGCGTGATTGGCCGTTGGTTGGTATCCGAATGGGACGGATGAATGTGCCCTTGTCGCCATTCTCAGTACCGATGATGTCGGCATAGCGGATTAGTAGGTTGGTGGTGGCCTCAAGTTCATCACGGTTGGGATGGTTTGGTAGTGTGAGTCCTGTGTTGTGTTTTAGCCATGTAAGCTTTTCATCCAAGGTGTGGAGTTCGGGATGGGGTCCGATAGCTAGGTAGTCCTGGATGACCTTGGTCTGGGAGTCGTCTGTGGGACTGTTTGGTGACGACGTTTGCCGTACGATGTTAGCTGTGTGTGTGGAGCCTCCTTGGGCAAGTGTGCGTTTGAACTCCACTTTCGCTTTTTCGTTGTCGACCATGTACGAGATGAGGGTATCATGGCATAGGATGTTTTGGCCGATCAGGATTGGTGTAGATTGTGCCGTTATTAGGGCGTTTATGCCACAGAATGCGGGTGTGTTCTGGTTGCCGATTACAATGTCGCATGTTAGTTGGCCAAGCGCGGTAATGCTGCCATTGATGCCCCTCACTTTGGCGTCCGAGCGTTTTATGTGCTTCTTGGCTTCGTCTGGTAGTTGTGATGCTGGTATGATACAGGTCGAGCATCCTGAGTCGAGCATCGCGATGTCTGAGAATTTTGTGTCGCCAATGTAAAAGGTGGAGTAGACAAGTGGTGAGTAGTTAGATTGCTCTTGAAAGTTGAAGACGTGATGGCTGATATTGGAGCGGGTCGGGCGGGGCATCACATCTCGTCCTGACCGAAGTGAAAATCCTGGTCCTCTGTCTCCGGCATGTTGTTGCCTGTTGTTGCGACAAGGGCTTGTGTTTGGGTGCGGGGTGGGTGACGGTATCTGCAATTTTGCCTAAAGCAGGATAGGCCTCTGAGGTATCTCTGGCATACAGGGAAACTTACTGTTTGCCTGCAAGCTTCTTGCTGCTGATGTTGACGTTGATCAGTTTTCTTGTGTGCGTCTATCAAGTTCGAGCGCTTGCGTCCACTAGAGTGGGTGTGCATGTTTGTTACATGGTAAGGTTTTCTTTGGCTCAAGTGGTGCTCTTGAGAGAGGAGTGCGGAGTCTTGGGAATTGGTGACATCGGATTTTATGCCGCGGTCCAGGTATCGCTGTGCTTCAGCCGCTATACCAGTTGCCGTATAGTGGTTGTCCATTGTTCTGACGAGGTGCGGGTAGATATTTGTGTTCCATGCTTTCACCTTTTCACTCATAAGCATTGCGCCTATTATTGCTATGAGTCCGTCAACGGATAGTTCATTGTTTCTGTCCTTTCTGTGTTTTGCCTTGATGTGGACGGCCGCTTCCCTGAGTGTGGTTTCGAGTCGACCGGCAAAATCGGTTAGTTTTTCGCCGTCATGTCGTTCTAAGTCCCAGGCCTTGCTTAGATGTTGGAAGGTGGTCATTTGGCTGCCGTGTGTTGTTAGTAGATACTCCTTCAGGTTGTTGAAGGTGGATGTATCTTGTGCAGAATCCAGCATTTGCTGAAATATACCCTGGTCCAGCATGTCTTTCGCGGCCTTGACAAATTCGCCCTCCAGGCTTGGGTATGTTGCTCTCTCCGGTAAGACGTGTATTGCGTATATTTTGGTGAGCGCTGATATGAACTGGTTTACGTCCTGTCCAGGGCGGAAGGGCTTCTGTTGTCTCATGGCGTCCCGAATTGTTTGCTGGCGCATTAGCATACTGTAGTCGCTGCTTGTGTGGGGGGTGGTGGCTGTTGTTATTGCTGTTGATCTCAGGGCGGTTGTCATGGCATCTATGTCATTTCGGATCTCCTGAAGTGCCTCTTCCGATGGTTGTGTTGAGCTTGTCCTCAGGTTGAACAGCAGATGCTTCTGTTCTTTGATCAGTGTGAATAGTTCTGACCGCGTGAAACCCTCGTAGCTGTCTGTACTCATCTTGCTGAACGCTCTGACACCAGTTGTTATAAAATAACACGAGCGTATGGAAGCAAGGAGAACAAACGAAATAATTTGGTTTCAACCTTTATTGAGGGTCAAAGTGAATAAGCATATATATCCTCAATCAAAGCCGGATCGGTCAGCTGGGCGTCAGGAAGGCCGGAATAGGGATTAGAGAGGTAGGGATCCTGGCCTGATCAGGTTCGGGCAGGTACAGGGGCCTAGATGCTGGTACGGTCTAGGGATGACGTCCGGGACTGGAACAAGCGGTGATATGGTGACTAGGCGCTTTGAATCAAACTGCTGCCGCTGAGCTGCCGCTGCTACTGCTGGATGGAGCTGAAGGGAACGGCTATTGCTGCTGCCGCTGCTGCTGCTAGAAAGTTGAGGGGAACGGCTGTCGCTGCTGCTGCTGCTAGACGGTTGAGGGGAACGGCTGTCGCTGAGCTGCTGCTGCTGGATGGGGCTGAAGGAAACGGCTATTGCTGCTGCCGCTGCTGCTGCTAGAAGTTGAGGGGGACGGCTGTCGCTGAGCTGCTGCTGCTGGATGGAGCTGAAGGGAATTGCTACTGCTGCTGCCGCTGCTGCTGCTAGAAAGTTGAGGGGAACGGCTGTCGCTGAGCTGCTGCTGCTGGATGGAGCTGAAGGAAATGGCTACTGCTGCTGCCGCTGCTGCTGCTGCTAGAAAGTTGAGGGGAACGGCTGTCGCTGAGCTGCTGCTGCTGGATGGAGCTGAAGGAACGGCTGTCGCTGGTATGGTGCAAAGGGTTGAGGGGAACAGCTGTATCTGCTTCTACTGGTAGCGAGGCGACCTGCTCTGGCCAGCGATCTGCTGGAAGACTGGTTTTTTCTCTGACGGCCGGCTTATTTATACAGCACGTGCGGACGTAGTAAAAGGCAAATCGGCTACGGCGTCAAAATGGCCGTCGTATTTTTTATTTGTGTTTGTTTTTCGTGCTTTAATGGATTGTAGAGAATTATCTGTTTGGTGTGTGTATGCATGTGTTATATCGATTTAAAGCTGAGAAAGTTGTGAATGTAACCTAGTCGGTGTCGTATTGTTGGGGTGTTTTGTGGAATCATTATTTGCGTTTTTATGCTATCTGAGTTGCGTTTACGGTAGTGTCTGTGATTTTTTATTTAGGTTTTTTCTTTTGCTGTGCAACTTTCTCTGGAGGTTTTCTATGTTGAAGTAAGGTGCGAGTTATTTTAATGATGTGTGTATTTAAAGAGATGGGATTTGAAATTGTCCTGTGTATTTATTGTGTTTGACTATGTTGTAACGGCGAACAGATTTGTCTTAGGGTCGCCATTGTTGCTGCCGTCATTGCCTTGCTGATTTCCGGTTTATTCATGGAAATGTGGAGAGATATGCGAATATAACACTAGCCACCAAAAACGACATATGCATTCGTCCATATTTATAAGCAACAAACTTCACAAACTCCTGAATAATATTAGCATAGGTTACTTGCTTTTCCCATATAACCCTACATAGTAATACATGTAATTCTTATAATGTGTATGTGCATATCCCAAGCATCAGCATCACATACAGTTAACCTGCCATGTAGAAGGAATAACAAAATGCACTATCGTCCACTTTATCCACAACATTACACGTTTTGTAAACAAACAAGCAATTCATGTAAAATGTTGCTTGATCTCCGGAGAACCAAGTCAACATGATTATGCAGTGATTTCATTTGACCAAGATATATATGCCACTGGGGACCATTTATGAATTTAATATTCCTTAGAAACTTTCTCCTTTGGAGGAAGCTGGCTCAATCTGACATGGGTAAATGCCACACCAGGTACCGGGCAGGTATGTAGTAATGCTCCAATATCAACAGCATAAATATGGAATGCATATGGTTACAATAATTCAGTCTCGGAAAGAAGAAAATTTTATAGCATTGGTTTGACAGACTTCTGCATCATGCCATCTTTGAATGATGATGTCAGTTCTGGCATCAACTCAAATTCAAAATAATCTATATCATCATCAGATCCCATAATGGGAGTTGGACCAGCCTTGATGGATTGATGTTATCTACTTTCAGCCTCAGCATGGAGCACTTCCATTGTATGTGCACAATGCAATCTTTTTATTTTGGCATCTGCAATGCAAGCATTATCACTTTTCCTTTGTGCACCTCTTCCAACATTCTCGCTATAAATGTCTTTGTCAGCTTCTGTTGGACCAATTTCCAGACATTTTAAAGATGCCTGCTAGCTGTTAAATGGATCCAGCAAATCAAATCAATCCGAGATTTTATATCAATTATCATTATTTCATTTTATTCTACTATGACACAATTCAATGTGCTGCAAATCAGCAAATCACAATAGTTCATCTGAGCATACTGTTAGTCCACAACATTCTCATTGATTCTGACCCTAACCTCTTTATCTTGCTAATTCTTTATCTTGCTAATTCTTTATCTTGCTAATTCTTTATCTTGCTAATTCTCCTACATCATTCCTTAAACTTTTCGTCAAAACTTACTCCAAAACAAGATTCATAAATAGCCACTCCCAAAATGATAAGGAGATGTTGCAGTTCTCCCACATACAGTGTTTGGTATTTGTAAAGAGTCACGAATCTGGTACTGACCAGTCCCATCATTGCTTAACTATTGTGATCTAACGAGAATCAGTGTATAGACATGATTATACCTTTTAGCATTGTTCACTAATGTTTGAATGCCTTTACTAACTTCTAGCAAACTTCCAGATTGAAGTTACATATGTTGCTAATTGATAGTCTTCTGGAAGTTGAAGATCCAATCTTAACTAAAGGTGATAATAACTAAGAATAACATATTATTAACACTTCTACTCGGTCATGAAAAGAGAGCAATCTACCCCTGTTGATTAAATAAAAAGTTTACTCGAAATTCTGTATAGGTTTTCCAGTTTAACATAAGTTCCCAAGTTGGAAAAGATTAGAAGTTACATTGACCGAAATATAAAAACATCAGCCAAGATGAGAATAGTAGTCTAAAGAATCGAAATTATCAATCCTCATCTAAAAAATAAAAAATAATATTCAATATTTCTTCATAATGGGGATAAATTGTGACTGGTATACAGGGTGTTCCAAAATAGTCGACCCCATTCTAAATGGCCATATCTCAGAAACTTGATGGATCTTAATGAAACTAAATACACTTTATGTTGAAGGTCATCAGTTTTATTGGTTAAATTTACAAAGACAAGTAATGTGGTTAGAAGCTAAGAAAAAAACAGTCTTACCGTGGGTGTGGAGCGAGTGAGTTCAGACCGAGAAAAGGAAAAACAAAGATGGCAGCCAGCATTTTATTACGTGCGTTCTCGTATAATCTTGTGTGCGCATGAAGCTGGAAACTACAAAATGAGCTTCGTTTCTCGGTGCTGAGGGATTTCAGATCGGGCAGGAGAGTAGGCGCAACGGGAGTAGAGATACTTTCTGAAATTATAATCCTTTTTTTTGTGTGTTTGAGATGAACCTCCCCTCCCCATTACGGAGGCTCAAGTAAAAATAGTTGTTGGTTCTATGACAGATTTTCATAAATGTTCAATATTAGCGCCGCCTGTGACTCCATTACGGAGGCTCAAGCTATTTCAGCGATGGCCAACGCAGGCATAAACAACATGATTAAGCCTTTTAATGGCAACGGTGACGTGACTTAAAAAAGTGAACCTTGTGGCAAAGATTCAAAAGTTGGACGATATGGCCGCAGTAATACCACTGTTTCTAGAAGGGGATGCGCTGGCCCTCTATTTGGAGCTCAGTGAGCGAGAACAGAGTGACGCGGACGCCATCAAGGGTCAACTGATCAAAGCTTTTGCAGAGGGGCCTTTCGAGGCCTTTAATAAGTTGAAGGAGAAGAGGTGGACTGGTGATTCTGTTGATGTCTACGCGAAAGAGATAAGGAGATTGGTTGAATTGTCGGACATCAGGGGAGACGCCACGAGTCACGTAGTCAAAATGACATTCATTACCGGGTACCTGGAAGAGATATCTAAACGTTTGCAGCAGGTCTTGGGAGTGGAGATGCTGGATGTGAGTGAGCTGCTCAAAACTGCAAAGATCTTGGTGAGCATCCAGCCCACGGAGTCTAGAGGGACAACAGCAATGGTACAGCAGGATGTGGATAGGAGTCTGCCGAACCCGAGGGTGGCATGCTTCGAATGTGGGGTACCACACATGAGAAGAGACTGCAGGAAGTTCTTGCAATGGACAGTGTGTTATAAATGCAATCAGAGAGGCCATTTAGCGGTGAAATGCACGAGTTTGGGAAACTGGCAAGGGGAAGCAAACGCGCCAGTGGCCGCCCCGATTTGGGAATAGTGGCGCACTCACAGCAGATGCCCAAGCAGAAGATTGTGGTGGAAGGATGGGGAGTTATGGCCCTGATCGACACTGGCTGTACCACTACCATGGTGCACACGACCCTGGTCAGAAGATGGAAAGGGAAGAGTGAAGTAGTGGCATTCGATGGGTCGCGAGTGAAGTGTCGAGGGAGGAAGACTGTCACTATTGATATTGCTGAACACCGGATGAGGGTCCATGCAATTGTCACTGATCATCTGGTGCCTTGCATCCAACCCATCATTGGAATGGATGTTAAATGCCGACTTGGAGGCGTTACCATCACATGCAACATTTGAGGTTCGGACTAGCTGAGTGTGCAGTGACAGTGCAAGCTCCCGGAGGGACCAACAAGGCCGAGGAGGAAAGAAAAATGTCGATCAAAGATCAGGACTTCTGAGCTGAATTCGACAGAGAGCAGTGGATGGTGGAGTGGGCATGGAAACATCAAGTGCCATCGCTGACAAACAGGGTGGCGTGCTACACTAATTCAACTAATTCGCTTAGAGGAGGAGTGAGAAAGGAGTTTGAACAAGAAGTGAACCGATGGATTGAGGAGGGTATACTGCTGCTTTGGACAGATGACGTTGAGTCGGGCATTTTGCCGTTGATGGCCGTTCTGCAACCAACTAAAGGGAAAGTAAGACCGGTCCTGGATTTCCAAGAGCTGAACCAACATGTTAAGTGCCATACTGGAGGCGACACCGTAGATGTGCAGTGAGACCATTAGAGAATGGAGGCAGATGAATGGCGCGTCTACGTTGGTAGATCTAAAATCTGCATCAAAACAGACTCTGCTACAGTGTTTGCTTGGCTAAAATTCCTCATTTCAAGCGAAAAAAGGATAAGAATGAAAGGGGCAGCAGAGATGTCAGTGAAGCGCAGGCTTGGGATGCTAGCTGAGCTGATGCAGGAGTTTTGTTTGAAGCTTCGAGTAGACATGGTGGCTTCTGAGAAGAACCGAGCAGATGTTCTCACGAAAGTGAAGAAGAGTTGGCTTTTACCAAAGAAAGATGTTGTTGCTGCATCAGATCTAGATGATGTTGGCATGCGAGAGCTGCACAATCTGCACCATATGGGGGTAGAGAGGACTTGATACTTGGTGAAGAAAGTCGACCCGAGTGTCACCAAGGAGCAAGTGAGGCAAGTGGTCAGAACATGCGACAGATGTCAGTCGATTGATCCTGCTCCAAGCATCCATGAAGCTGGTCAATTGGAGGTGAGTGGGACCTGGGAGAGACTGCCATGCGATGTCACCATTACAGGGGTGGACTTTACCTGACCATGATTGACTGCGGGCCCAGGCGATTTGCCCTATGGAAGAAGCTGTGGAGGAACAGGCAATGAAATAGCGGCAATCCTTGGTGAGGTGTTTTTGGAGCGAGGTCCCGTGGAAGAGTTGTTAACCGATAACGGGACCACATTCAAGTCAGTAGCAGTGACAGAAGTAATGAAGAAATGGAATATCCAACAATTTTTCAGAGCTGCCTACAGACCCAGTGGCAACAGGATCATGGAGAGAAACCACTGCACCATAAAGGCAGTTGCAGAAAGAGGAGGCACCTCACCTGAGCAAGCTGTCTACTGGTATAATATGTCACCTAGATTGGGACAAGTGCCAGAGACGATTCCACAACTGTCAACGTTCGCATATTCCTGGAGACATCCTAGGGTTGAGCCGGCAAGCAGAGAGGCAGAGGCCACAGGGACTATTAAACTCGGGGATGAGGTATGGGTGAAGCCACCGGGGGTGCACTGCACCACACAATAGAGTAGAGGTCACGTGACTGAGAGGAACACTAGAAACAACATTGTGGTGGACGGAGTACCGAGGCATATTCTCGACATCAGATCAGTGAAAAGTGAAGCAATGGAGGGGAATGTGCAGCAACAGGAGGAGAACGAGACACCTCAGAGGTCAAGTAGAGAGAGGTGACTGCCACAGTGGATGAGAGACTACGAAATATTATCTTGAGATCAGAGAGGCATGTGGTTAGAAGCTAAGAAAAAAACCAGTCTTACCGTGGGTGCTCAGCGAATGAGTTCAGACCGAGAAAAGAAAAGTAAAGATGGCGGCCAGCATTTTATTACGTGCATTCTTGCATAATCTCGTGTGTGCGTAAAGCTGGAAACTACAAAATGAGCTTCATTTCTCTGTGCTGAGGGATTCCAGATCGGGCAGGAGAGTAGGCGCAACGGGAGTAGAGATACTTTCTGAAATTATAATCCTTTTTTGTGTGTTTGAGATGACCCCCCCCCATTACTGAGGCTCAAGTAAAAATAGTTGTTGGTTCTATGGCAGATTTTCATAAATGTTGAATATGAGCGCCGCCTATGACTCTGCACACGTCGAGTCGGTATTCAAGCTTGTGCCAAACTCGCTGTAGCATTTAGGTATGCATACACAGCACTTTTCTTGAAATTTTTGGTGCCAAGTCCTAATTTGTTTTGTAGTTGATGCCTTCTTTGCAAAATTTGTGAAGAATGCACACTGCACTGTCTTCAGTGACTGAGTCCGAGCATACTCTAACACACAAAATGCCTTTCCTTTTGAAGTGAACAGCATTTCTTAACCTGAAAAGATAGAAATGCCAAACGTTACACACAAAAACTTGAAACGTTTCTACACAAGCTGCGAAAATTTGAGGTAATTCCAATGAAAATTGTCAAAATTATTGGCCTACAAAATGGGGTCAAACATTTTGGAAGACCCTGTATTACTTCTTTCAAGATGTTGATTGTTTTCAAGTAAAAGTTTCCACAAATAAAGCAGTGTCGTTTTTTTATAACAGGTCTCATTAAAATCATTGCCATTTTACTCACATGCCAATATTACTTTAAGACTTGCACTCTTTCTATGCAATTCATTATAAACACTCTTCTGAGATAAATGATAAATTTTTATATGAATTGAGTTTTTAACAGGTACATTTCAAATTTTTTTTTTTTTTTTTTTTACTTCAGTTGTATAGTTCCCCAACCTCTAACCTTCTTCAGACGTCTCTTGTGGAACTCAGGAATCTTTCTCTTGAATTCTGGAATCTGCACAGAATTTCAAACATGATCCTTTATTTAATGCATGGGGTTAACATGCTCACTTTTTGTCACTGATGATCGAGTAGAAATCTTAAGCAATTCACAATTGTATTCTGAGTATCGTTTGCACTGAGGATTGAACCTTCAATCTCTTTGAAGAATGTCACTTACAACTGAATTTCAGGAAATGGGCTTTGCATGGGAATAACAAATTTAGCAAAGGTTGCATCAGACAGTTGGTTGAAAATGTACAGTTGACATGGAAGATTTGGATCTATCTGATATATTGTCAAGATGGTCTAAAAGAGTTATAATCATTAAGCCATACATGTCTCTTTCTTTCTCCTTTTTGTTTTTCAATCTAACAAGACAAACAATTATTGAATAAATCATCTTTCTTATGTGAAAATGTATTGAGTTGATTCATCGAATTTTGATTGTAGCTGATAAATTATCCTCAGTCTGGTAGTATAATGGCAACCAACAAACATAGAGAGGTTAGCCAAAGAAAAGCAAGATATGATTATCTAGGATTTGAACTGTTAATTCTTACTTGCTAAAATATTATAAGAAAATAGTTAATATCTAACACCATTAGTGAGTTAGCATGAAAGTAAAACTCTTCTGGAATGTTCAATATAATCATCTATAAAAACTAAGGTTTATCATTGATGTATAATGACTAGGCAGCAAAATAATTCACACATTTTCCACAAAGAGAATCGTCCGGCTTTACTCTCAGCTATAATCTCGGTTAAAGAAATACTACCTGCTATATTTGTCATAGGTGTGCAACTTTCAAACAGACCCAAGCATCAGCATCACACACAATCAACTAGCCACATGTAAGTAACAACACACATGCCCTCGATCACAAACAAAAAATGTTGACACTTTTTGCATGCAAACAAGCAAGCGATTCAATAGCACGGCCAAACTGCTACATCAAACACGTCTCATTAGGTCAACTTTTGGCTTACATAAGGAGAGCTTCAGTGTCATTTTACTCACATAAAAACTATCTTACAAATGCAAAAGCAAATCACATTCAAACATCCTCAAACATCTTTCTCTCAATAAATATTGTTACAAAAGAGGAACCAGACATAACCACGTGTTTTATCACAATTTATTTATGTTGATCAACTACATTTTAAACTTTTATTCTATTTTGCTTGTTGTATAATTTATAAGGTGATATCACACAGCATGGTTCATATGTCATATGTGAGTCTACATGCTTATCCCTAACACACAGAAATGCATATCCAGTATCCGTTTTCTAGAGTTCCTCATATTGAGCTACCATAATGAATATTTGATCTTCTATGTCTGTGTAAAACAATAAAAAATGTGTGCAATTATGTTTCAGAAGTTTTGAGATGAGGATTGATTATTCATATTATTAGGACTACTGTTCTCACCTTGAGTGTCACTTGCACAACGTTTCAGCCGATGTAACCTCTAACCATTTTCAGATATATCTTGTTGAACTTGCAACTCTTTCTGTGAACTCGGTAATCTGCACGAAATTTCAAACAACACCCTTTATTAAATCTATGAGGATAGCATACTCTCATTCCATGAGTCATGTCTGGGTAAAAGTCTTAAGTAATTGGCAATTGTATTCTTAGTATTATCCATGCTAAGGATTGAACCTTTAACCTCCAGAAGAGAACGTCACTTACAACTGAATTTTACCTAGTACTTTATCCGTTACACTACAGGTCCTTCTGGACGATTCTAGTATGGGTTTTGAGAGCTTTAAAGTTATTCTTGTCTTTAGATGAAGATGGTCGGAGGTTACTGAAACATGTAAATAACACTCAAGCTCAGAAAAATAGTCCAAATAATTCAAATAATTCAAATGATGCAAATAATGCAAGTGTATGCAAGTAACCAAATAACACATCACTCAATAAACTTGATAAAATTTGAACCCAATCTGATTATTAATTTACAAATTACAAATAAAATAAAAGTGAAGCTACTGTTTCGAATTTTTAAAAATGGAAAAATTCTCAATTTCGTGTGTTCATATAGTATTGCTTTCTGATGGGAACAAATACTGATCAAGCGAAACAATGACTTGATATTCAGATGTCTTGATATTTTGTGTTATTCAGACTCTGTTCTGTTGGAAACAACGATTAAGAGGTGGTATGCTGACTTTAAACATGCATAAATGATGACGAACAACAATAGTTTTCCAGGAAGAGATCAAAAGAGTTCATAAACTCGTTTCACTTGAAGTCGAATGAGATAGCAGAGAAATTAAAAATATCAGATTTGTCAATGAAAAGCTTTGTTCAACATGGAGGCCAAGTTTGCTCATAGTCGATCAAAACAACATGTCAGCAATTCAAAGCAGTGTTTTTAACAAAACAGTTTTTTTTTGCATCAATATATGAATGAAACACGGATCCAGCATTTTTCTCCAGAGTCAAACTGGCAATCAGTTGAGTAGATAGCAGCAGGTAAAAACCGTTTAAAGTGATTAAAGATGCCAACATCAGCAGGCAAAGTTTTGGCCTCTGTATTTTGGGATGTGTAAGATATTTTCATTGATTATCTTGAGGAAGGAAGAATCGTCACAGCATATATAAAATAACATTATTGATGCATTTAAAAGAAAAAATTGACAAAAAAATAAAGAAGAAAAATGCTCTTTTATTAAGATGACTAGCGAGGGGTACCCGGCGATGCCCGGGTGTTTTGATGTAAATCAAAACTCCGGGGGGGGGGGTTTTAAATAATTTTAAAAAATGTTTTGGTAGGTGAGTATGAGGATCAAACCCGTACCCTTGAGTTGGAAATTAATGTGTGAAAAAAAAAAAACCCGTGCGACGTTAACCATTGGGCAACCGCGACACACAACGTAGACAGGTTTGAATTTATTTATTTAACTATAAAAACAGGCATGCGCAATAAAAGTGAACTCTGCTGCTTCCATTTGATCTAATTAAGAAGGTCAAATAGAAGTCACGCAGCGTTTGGGTTTGTTTACCCAAATTTGACTGTTTTTTGCCCCAACAGATGTTGGGGAGGGGGAAAGCAGCTCCCAATTGTCCAGATTGAATAGCAATTGTATGATATACAAAATTGATCAAAGCTGATTGCTTCTGGATGTTTCCCGGCATGATGCCGAGAAAGCTTACTTAGCTTTGAATTAGTTTCGCTTTTTATACGAAAAAGCCGAATCAACACATGAGAAGTCAAAATAGCAATAATTTTGTAAAAGTCGTCGCAAATAAATCTATACGCTACACACGTTCCCAAATCGTAGATATTATTATATAGGGGGTATATAAACAGTTCTAAGCAATAGTACCCCCCCCCCCGGGAGCGTGTGCAAGAAAAGCCTTTGCGAGACATACACGAAATGGTCACACATATTTTGCCTTTTATATATATATAGACTAGCGAGGGGTACCCGGCGTTGCCCGGGTGTTTGGAGGTGTGTGGGAGGGGGGTTAAAAAAAAAAGTAAGTATGAGGATCGAACCCATACCGTTGAGGCAAAGTTGTAAATTAAAGTGTGAAAAAAAAAATGTGCGACGTTAACCATTGCCCCACTGCGACATGCTAACGGAAACGCGTTTGAATTTATTTAATTACTTGGATTTAGCAGGTGCACCGTTTAATGAGTTAATGAGGTGAAGTTTGACTGTGGGATTTCATTTACTGCTGAACGCTTTTTTTTTTCTTCCCCCAAGATGTTATAGGAAAAAGACTAACCCACATGCGGCAAGCGACAAATGTTGAATATTTATCTTCCTGAAATCGAGCAAATTAAATAGACAGGCGAGCTTCGTTGTTAACTGTGAGATATTACGATTTATATGTGATATAAAAAGTTTTAAAAAGTTGTGAAGCGAGCGACCGCTTCTCTGAAAGAAGCCTTTTGTAGACACACAGAAAAAGTGAACATACATACATACATTTTCGCTTTTATATTTATAGATGTTACCATATTACAAATTTTATTAAGATGATGGCACCATATTACAAATCGAGCCCAACAATAGCAAAATTCTATGAATTGCACCTTATTGCTTCTGTACCAATCCTATTCTCCAGATCTGGTCTTAGTAACTACTGTGTTTACAGACCTCAAATGAATTCTCCAGAAGAAGACATTTAGCTCCAATGAAGGAGTGATATTGGAAACTGAGGTCTATTTGTGGCAAAAAAATAAATCATTCTATATAAAAAAAAAGAAGCATGGAATCAATGTATCCCCATAGAAGTAGACTATGTTGATGAATAAAGTTAAATTTTGCCTACAAAATGTCTTATTAGTCAGACCCGAATGTATTATACAGCATCGATAATCACTACTACAATCACTTCATTCATTATTGACATGCAAAATAAAGATGGTAGTAGTCACATATAACTATCAGATGGAAATTTTTATATGTAAAACTGTGTCAAAAGTAGCTTTATTTATTAACAGGGACAGAATTAGGCTCCAAAACAGGCAGATATAAATTGCACTAAAACATTCTTTAACTTTGCTATCATGTGGAGAATAATATTTTCTGTTCTCTACAGTGATGCAGTTAATCTTTCTCTACTCTGTTGCTGTTTCAAATCACTACTCCTTTGTTTTTTAAACAAGCATGCCTTCAGCAGAAACCTGACACTCTTCAAAACATGTCACAACTATACGGGTTAAAAATAGCAATGACTCTTTTTCAACAACGAAGGCAAAACACAAAAAACTCATTTTTCTGTAACTAAACAAAAAATAATAAACTTTAATTTTGCATGAAAATAAACGCTGCCTACCTTTTTGCCTGTAAGAAACCTGACTCAAAATTAAGTATAGTCACTTATTTGTTTATCAAACTAGTCGACGGTAGCATGAACAGCTCTCTATGAAACAAGCGACTTCTCAACAAATTGCAGTCTCGAACCGGGAGTTAGGAGCACTCTCATCCTGACTTGATGAGAGTCAAGTTGGCAGACATAGTCATCATGGGAACTGGGGAAGCAGCAGCAGTGCTGAAACATACTATTAATTCGAGTCACAAACTACCTGTGTACAATACATATTCCACTCTCTACTTCTGCTTGCCTTCTGGAATCCCCTCCCTCACAGTCTGCCACTCTAGTTCCTGAACCAGCTTCACCTTTGGCTATCTTTCAGTGACTCCAGCTTACTCTTGCAACTTCCAGTGACTCCGGCAGCCTCCAGCTCACTCTTGCAGGTTCCAGTGACTCCAGTTTACTCCTGCAGTGACCGGTACTTTCAGCTTACTCCCGTAGCCTCCAGCAGCTCCAGCGCTTCCAGCCACTAGATCTTACAGCCCTTAACCTCCAGCCACCAGCTTCGGTTCCTGTCGACATCCAGCTATCTGTTTCAGTGCTCACTGAAGTTCAGCTATCTGTTCCAATAACCTCTGCCCTCCAGCTACCCTTACCAGTGCTTACTGACGTCCAAAAACCCATTTCAATGACCACTGACATCTGACTACCAGTTCCAGCATCAGACCCTGCCTATGACTTGGATCAACCCAAAGCATGTAATCCTACTTCAGGGACCCAATAATCTCAACTCTGCAAGATGACTGTTCTTGCTCTGGCTGACTTTGATATCCATTGTTATAAACAATAAAACACGATATCCTATCATCTTTAACAGATCATCTGTTCGTCATCTCTCTTTGCTATTGTCTCATCTTCCTTGCTTTGTGTCTATTTTATTAGTTGTAAGATGAATTGGCATCTTCACCTTTCAAGCCTCTGCAACAAATCCATGGAAAGTACTCGATTGAGCTCCAGTTTCTGATTCCTTTCTTTTTGTGCGAAGATGTTGTCATGATGATCATAAAACGGGACTTCTGTTATGCAGGCTAACATTAGTTTGCATAAGGTGTTAGAGTTAATTTTAAGTGAACATTGATTAGGATTATCTATCTATATATCTATAAAAGTGAAAGTGTCTATCTGTGTGTATGTGTGTCTGTCTTGTACATTTCCCTACACAATAACTCTGTCAATTTTCAGTCTATGGACTCGAAATTTGATATACAGGGTATTGAGATTTTGAAAAATGTTTGTAATTCATTTTCGGCAAGAAATTTGACTGTGAAGGGGTCAAAGTTCAACGATTTGACCTTTGAGAACTCTACTAAACTTCTCCGACAATTTTGGGTATAAACAATTGAAATTTTAAATATACGTTCCTTGGACATAGATCTAACTTAATAACTTGATTTGAGCCTAACACAATAAATGTTAAAGGGCCATAATAGGGGTCAAAGTTAAAAAAAAAAAATTGACGTCTGCGGTCTCTACCAAATTACTCAGACAATTTCTGGTCTAAACATTTGAAATTTTACATAAAGGGTATTCAGAGATAGGCCAAGCTTTTAATCAGTTTAGGTAAAAAATTTGAGCTACCAATATATAAATGTATGTATGTATGTTTGCATGTCTACCTAAAACTTTCAACAGAGGCGACAGATTTTCACAAGATCAGTATCGTTTTGAAGCTCAACCCTTCAGACGACAAATACCAAAAAATTGGCTAAAAATATTAATTTCTTCAACCTCAACTGGGCACTTTTCTATAAGGAAGGGTCTCTTTTTTCACAGATATTTTCGGAAGTCATCCCCTCTTTTCGATTCTCTAGCCTTAATTTAAACCTACATCACTTCCGGTTTGATGGTGGTTGTAATAGCAAAGACGTCACGTTTTTTTCACGTTCTTTTCCTCTTTCGCGGTATGGGTTCGAGCCTGCCTTCCTACTACCACTTTTTTTTTTTTTTGCTCAACACGCAACCTCCAAACACCCGGGCAACGCCGGGCACCCCTGCTAGTTATATATATTTTTCATGATATCTATTGTTTCTTTTACTGCAACATTAGCGAACAGATTTTCAACATCTAAGGAAGCAACGGTACCATTTTCAGGTTTCTTGCTCCTAACAGTCTGAATAAATTCTTCTGTAGATTTTATACTGTATTTGTTTGGAATATAGGGAGATATCATTTCATTTCTAACTTTAGAGAGTTGATAAGTAGGAGTTACTATTTATATATATTTTTTTAAACTTGTCTTTATCATTTAAAATATCATCTAATTTAGAGTAATATTCAGATTTGTTAAGGATAACGAACATATTAGTTTTGTCTGCTTTTTTTATAATTAATTCTGGGTGGTTTTGCAATTGTTTTTGCAGCTTGGTTTAAATGTTTCGCTAGTATGGAGGTGCCTGGTTTAGGATTATATTTATTTTTTTTGTAGCTTCAGCTTTTAGTAAATCACAGAGTTCAGGTTTCATTGTAATTTCACTGTCTTCCTCAAGTTTAAAAATATTTTGGTATAGAATTTCGATTTCAGTTTTTTGTAAATATTTTGTAACCATGGAGTAAGTGACGGTTAAGAAAGTCTTTTTGTGCTTGAGTTATTTGAACATCAGACAACTTCATGAATTTATCTTCGTTGTTAGTGATGTGCCTTGGTATAAATTATGAAGTTTTTGTTGGATTTTAGGTTTATGCTTTTTGTTTTTTTTTAATGTTAATTTGTGAAAATCTGTGTTGAATTTCATGAAGTTCTCCAGGAGATAGAAAGTTTTCTAATTTGGTAATGATCCTTTTCGTTTCTTTGTGAAGATTGTTGAGTTGTTCTTTACCTATTAGTATTTGTCTTTTCACGAGGTCACATCTGTATTCCCAAGTGCTGGAATCTTGGTGAGCTGCAGGATCGTGTAATTTAAAATATGTATATTTAGGCAGCATTTTTTCTCTGGCAATTTTAACCAATGGAAAAAAGAATAAATAATTAACCAATGAAGAAAAAAAAAAATTATAAATTGTTCAAAACCAGTTAAATTAATTTATTCCTGACGATGAATTCTGAAGGATTGGAAAGTACTCGGACTTATGAGAAATATGGTGATTACATCAGCCAGTTCCTGCCAGAAGTGAAGACTGTTATTCGGAAGTTGGAAAAGATCAAAAATAGAATAGACAAAAAACGTCTATTTTATTTAATGATATATATATATGTATTTGTATTTCTATCTCTAACCCATATTAATTTTCTTATAAATTTTAAATCCAGACCTTTTATTTCAATTTTTCAGATTCATCTGCCTTACTTTTAATGCTAGGTTTATTTATGGTGTCTTTTAAATTCAATAAAAACCCTCCTAAATTTGCTGATGAGGAGACCTTGCTTACCAAAACACTATATAAAATTATTCTACATAACTTGATGTATACCACAATAAAAAGCATTGTTTTCCGAAACGATCGTACAGATAATTGATTTTGTTGTTGTTCCTTCTTATGAAACTGATCTTTAATTTAATTAAAATTTGATTTTTAAATTTTAAATTATAAATCACATTACTTAATATATATATATATATATATATATATATATATATATATATATATATATATATACTTAACTGTATAATTTTTGCGTGTCTTTACTGGTTGTAAGATTTATTATATATATTTGTTGCTGTAACTTTTACTTAGCACATAAACATTTTTTTTTTTTTTACACAGGCATCACCACATTATCAAGGCCAAGAGGCCACTCGAGGATAAGGGTTAAAGAGTGTACAGTAGATATTGGACAATATAGTAATCGTTAGTAAATGGAAATTTGGTAAATTTGTTAACAAGTGGAACGGCTAATCAAGAACTTGTTTACGTTAGACTTGAAGACAACCATATTGTAGTCAGCCGGAAAGCAGGAAAACGGAAGCAGTCTAAGAAAGAAGCTTTGTTCATGGAATCTACGTTTAGGTTTAGGCACAGATAAAGAGTGGGGGGAATTATTGATAGTGTTTTCAGCTAGACGAGTGTTTCTTGTGAAAGTTTGGCTAGGGGGGACCATAGACTGAAGCTCAGTCGAACACTTTCCATGAAAAGAACGATACATCAGAGACAAACTCGCAACATCTCTTCTGTGAGATAGAGGTTGCAGGGAAGAGAAAAGGACATCTCCTACGAGGCTACAAAGTCTATTTTGAACTCTATCAAGGCAGGACAAGTCCTTTCTAGCAGCTCCTGCCCAGATGTGGCAACAGTATTCCATCCTTGGACGTACCTGGCTCTTATATAGATAGAGAATTGCATTAGCAGTGAGATATCTACTGGATCGATAGAAAGATCCCACCATTTTTCCAGCAGCCTTGGCAACAAATTTGATGTACGTGTTCCATTTAAGATCAGGAGTAACGGTCAAGCCCAGAAGCTTGTCAAAACTTGAGGCCTCCTGAAGACTAGAGCCATTCATTTTAATTTATGCCAGATATGGATCAGAATGTTGATGATGTAAAGAGATAAGCTTGGTTTTAAATGCATTAAAAGTAACCAGCCACACCTTTCCCCATTGTACTACGTGCTCAAGATCAGAGGAGAGAGAATCAGAGAGAACTTAGTTGTTTACTGTCTTAGATGTACTACCATAAATCGTAGTGTCATCAGCATAAATGTCTACAAATGATGTAAGGATGTGATTTGGAAGATCATTAATGTAGATCAGGAAAAGAGTTGGGCCCAGGATGGATCCCTGAGGGACTCCAGCATTAATACTGTGAGCTTCTGATTTTTTCCCCTCAACTACTACTCTTACGAACCAATCAGAGAGAAATGATTTAATAATTGAGAAGACATTTCCAGCTATACCATAGCTAGAGATCTTGTGAAGTAAACCTTTATGCCATACCCTATCAAAGGCCTTAGATATGTCAAGAGCAATTGCCCTAGAAAGGTTGCTTCTGTCGAGAGATTTGCTAATCCTATGAGATATAACTGTAAGCACATGTGCTGTAGATTTAGCAGAACGGAAACCATATTGAGTGTTACTAACAAGGTTATTTTTGTTGGGATGGTTGATTACTTCTGTATTTAACACAGATTCCAGCAACTTACTCATGACGCACAGGAGACTTATTGGCCTGTACTGAGAGGGGGATGAGCGATCACCTGAATTCTTAAATACAAGGCATACTGATGAGATTTTCCAGGGAGATGGGAAACTATTCTCCTTAAGACAACGTTTAAACAGTTTTGTAATTATGGGCGCTAGTTCTGGTTGAAGTTTTTTGAGTACTATAATTGGAATACCGTAAGGGCCAGTTGCTTTACTGGAATCAAGGTTTTTGATTAGCTTGGCAACATCACATACAGATATTTGTATATCGCATAGCGTGTTTTCTAATACAGGAGGAAATATTGGGGTTGGCAGCCTTGGTCGCAAAGGGTAGAATTAGCTGCAATGTTCTTGGCAAAGAGTTTGGCTTTGTCTGATGCTGACGAGATTACCTCAGGTCCATTGATGATAGTTGGGATAGAGCACACGCTTCTGTTCAGGATTCTGTTTGCTATTTGCCAAAACTGGTGGGAACCAAACCACTGCTCAGCTACTTCGGACTTGATGGATTGAGCATACAACTCTCTTGCGTTCTTTATTACTTTCTTACAATGGTTGCTGGCAGTCCTGAAAGTGGCTTTAGTTTCCATACATCTATTACGTTGGAAGCAGTGGAAAAAGTGATTTTTTTTTTTTTTACATGGTGGTCACCACTTATCAAGGCCCGGAAGCCACTCAGGGATAAGGGTTATTGCAAGCACAGTACGTTAGTGTGGAGATTTGATGGAGTGTTTACTTAAGGGGGCAGTTCATTAGGAATTTGTTAATGTTGGACTTGAAGACATCCAAGTTGTAGTCAGGTGGGAAGCAGGTAGACGGAACAGAGTTCCACAGGCGTGCAGTTCTAAGAAAGAAGCTTTGTTTATGGAATCCACGTTTTGATTTAGGCACAGATATAGAGTGGGGGAAATTTTTCACAGTGGATTCAGCTAGACGGGTGTTTTTCGTGAAAGATTGGAGAGAGGGGACCAGAGATTGGAGTACAGACGAGCACCTGCCATGGAAATAACGATAAAACAAGGATAGGCTCGCAACGTCTCTTCTGTGGGAGAGAGGTTGCAGAGTAGAGAAAAGGGCATCCCCCACTAAGCCACGAAGTCTATTTTGTACTCTGTCAAGGCAGGATAGGCTGTATTTAGCAGCTCCTGCCCAGATATGGCAGCAGTATTCCATCCTTGGACGTACTTGGCTTTTATATAGATAGAGAATTGCATCAGTAGTGAGATATCTTCTGGAGCGGTAGAAGGATCCCACCATCTTTCCAGCGACCTTGGCAACAGACTTGATGTATGTGCTCCATTTCAGATCAGGAGTAAAGGACAAACCCAGAAGCTTGTCAAAACACGGGGCTTCTCCTAGATGAGAGCCATCCATTTCAATTGATGCCAGATGGGGATCAGAGCGTTGATGATGTAAAAATAGGAGTTTGGTTTTAGATGCATTAAAGGTAACCAGCCACGTCTTTCCCCACTGAACCACGCGCTCGAGATCAGAGGAGAGAGAATTAGAGAGAACTTTGTCATTTACAGCCTTTGATGTGTTGCCGTAGATGGTCGTGTCATCAGCATAGATGTCAACGAATGATTTAAGTATGTGTTTAGGGAGGTCATTGATGTAGTTCAGGAAGAGAATTGGGCCAGGATTGACCCTTGAGGGACTTCAGCATTGATACTGCAGGCCTCTGATTTTTGTCCATCGACCACTACTCTTATGAGCCTATCGGAGAGAAATGATTTAATGATTGAGAAAACATTTCCAGTTATACCGTAGCTGGAAATCTTGTGAAGTAGACCCTTATGCCATACCTTGTCGAAGGCCTTTGATATGTCAAGAGCAATTGCCCTAGAAAGGAAGCCTTTGTCAAGAGATTCACTAATCCTGTGAGATATAACCGGTAGCACATCTGCGGTAGAGCTTGCAGAATGGAAACCATATTGTGTGTCACTAAGAAGATTGTTTCTGCTGAGGTGGTTTACTATTTCTCTATTTAATATGGATTCCAGCAACTTACTCATAACATAAAGGAGACTTATTGGCCTGTACTGAGAGGGAGATGACTTATCACCTGAATTCTTAAATATAGGGCATACTGATGCGGTTTTCCAGGGAGTCGGAAAGCACTTCTCCTTAAGGCAACGCTTACACAGTTTCGTAAGTATGGGAGCAAGTTCTGGTTGATGCTTTTTTAACACTATAATTGGGATGCCGTCAGGGCCAGTTGCTTTACTGGAATCAAGGTTCTTGATTAGCTTGGCGACCTCATGCAAAGATATTTGTATGTTACCTAGCGTGTTCTGTGTTATAGGAGGAAATATGGGGAGTTGATGGCCTTCGTCGCATAGGATAGAATTAACTGCAAAGTTCTTTGCAAATAGTTTGGCCTTGTCTGATGCTGACGAGATGACCTCTGGTCCATTGATAATGGTTGGGATAGAACGCACACTTCTGTTCAGAATCCTATTTGTTATTTGCCAAAACTGGTGGGAACCAAGCCGCTGATCAGCTACTTTGGATTTAACAGACTGGGCATATAGCTCTCTTGCATTTTTTATTACTCTTTTACAGTGGTTGCTGGCGTTCCTGAAAGCAGATTTCGTCTCAGTGCATCTATTACGTTGGTAGTTATGGAAAAAGTGATTTCTCTGCATGATAGCAGCAGCACATTCTGGGGAGAAACATGGCTGGCTGTTGGGTTTTTGTTGGAATTTTTTAGATGGTATGAATTGGTTTATGCCTACAATTAACCATTCGGTCAGATCTGATACTATAGAGGACACATCCTTTTTAAACATGGAATGCAGAGGTAAATCAGATATGAATGTACAGAAGCTATCACAGTCAGCCATAGAGTATCGGTATACAGTACGGTAGAGGGGTATGTCTGGGGACTTATTATATTTCATTTTTATCTTAACTGATACGACGGAGTGGTCGGAGGATCCTAGAGGAGAATGAACGGAACATGAACATAGCTCAGGGTAAGTTGAGAGAAAAAGCTCTAGGAAGCTTGCATATTGACCAGTAGTATCGGGCACACAGGTGGGTTCACGAACAATTTGAGTGAGGTCATAAGCAATGGCAAAATCATGACAAAACCTCCCCTCATCGTCTGTCTTATTTGAATGGGTCAGCCATTCCATGCTATGGACGTTGAAGTCACCACAGATATGGATGTTAGCCGAGGGATGTGCAGACAGGATGTGGTCTATTTTCTCAGATATACTCTTAAAGATAGTAACTCCGCCGTTATGGGGCCGATAGAGAGCAAATATAAATGCAGTGGTGTAAGCAAGTGCAACCCGGAAGCACATATAGGGTAAATTAGGATCTCTCTAGAGATATCCCTGCCACACGGGAAGCCATCTTTAATGTAGGCACATATTCCAGGCCCATGGCGATCTTGGGGGACAGATTTAGCTGTTAAGTTAGAGTATCTGTTAATTATGAACTCATCTAGGGAAGTGGTCGGCATTATTCCAGTTTCACTTAGAAAGAATATGTCCGGTTTCGTCTCCTGTAATTGGCTTTCAACCACTGGAAGGTTGGAATGTAGACCCCTGATGTTGGAGAAGGAAACCTGGTAGTAGGGGTCTACGTTGGAAGATGGGGTTCTAGGTTTATTCGCATTTTTTTTTCTGGAGATATTTCATGTTGAGGTTTTGGGATTTGTGGAACAGCTCGGCATACTTGGTTAGAGCAGTACAGAGAGGGAAAATAAGAGAGAAAAAGACAGGAAAAAATTTTTTTTTGTAGCACATGAAAAGGTAAAGCCGTAACAATTACCCACTAGTATGGCATCGAGAGGTCCCACCAGAGACTACTGCATGGTCCAGAATCCATTCACCAAATGGCAATACAGCAGTCCCAGTACTTTGCGCCTGCTGATAGGACAGCCTCCTTAGTGGTTAATCCAAGGTTCGGGTCCCTGACTATCAGGCGGATAACGTCAGCCAGACAAAACGTTTACCTCCAGCACCCTTACTAGTGACATGGCCACAAGGATAGACATAGAGATAGAAAATTTCCGACATCTCAGACTACTGTTCACCAAGTACTACCGACCTTTAAAGCAGCTTTTTCTTCACCCTTTGTCAGAAAAATCACTCATTTGAATGAGGACTGAGGGACAAAAAAGGAGAAGCAAGACTTACTGGAGCTGCCGATAACACATCCACTGTATTATCTACTCTCCATAAAAAAAAAAGGGGAAGGAGGGTAATGGGTACAAGTGACTTATTAATATCTAAGTAGTAAAGTCCGGTGCTAAATTATCAATTCAGGACACTTTTGATGATAATCTCCCCTCCCATATTAATGGGTGGAAGTTTTTGACATTATCTATCTCGAGTTTGAATCATTGGAGTTTCACCTTATAATTAAAATCCAATAATTAACTTTTATCAATTTGTAAAGTCGACTTAATATTACTTTACATTTGAGTTTAGATAATTATTCAAGGCTTTAATTTAGGAGGTTCGTTTTCATAGGTGAGTTTTTTCTTTGCTAATATTCGAATTATAATTTTCAAATATAATTGAAAATAAGACTAACTATATAAGATGGTTTGATTGGCTAGCTAGGAAGCAAGCATTTTCAATATAAGCAAGCTTGCAGTAATATCATATATTAAGTATATTACTTAAATAAAGTCCTAACTTTATCTATTGTAATAGAGAAAATAATTCCCGGCATTTTGTTTTTTTATCGCTAGTTTACTTTGTAGCATGGGTGAGCAGTATTTTGCCTGTTTCAATTTCAGTCGCAAAGGGGGGGGGTGACGAATAAATCAGGAAAAGTGCAGACAAATAAACACATATACATAAATAAAACAAGAAAAACAACTTTAAACAAGGTAACATAAAAAACATTTGTAAGGACGAATTTTAAAATACTTAACGTCTGTTTGCCATAATGGTTTGGCATCTTTTTGCCAACTGGCATATTGCCGTGTCTTTCTAGAGCGGAAGAAGATTTCTATTTCCGGATAACTTGTGCACGTGTGCCGATCTATTTATAGAATAAAAGTCGTTACGTTCAGATGTGTAAATATTAAATTTACATTTTTTTCTGTGCGCAATGGCAGCACACATTCTGGAGAGAACCATGGCTGGCTGTTAGGTTTTTGCTGGAACTTTTTTCGAGGGTATGAAATGGTCTATACCTACAATTAACCATTCTGTCAGGTCTGATACTATAGAGGACACATCCTTTTTAAACATGGAACGCAGAGATAGATCCGATATAAATGTATGGAAACTATCCCAGTCAGCCTTAGTGTATCGATATACTGTATGATGGAGAGGTATGTCTGGGGACTTATTACATTTCATTTTTATCTTAATTGATACAACAGAGTGGTCGGAAGATCCAAGAGGAGACAGAACAGAAACTGAACATAGTTCAGGGCAAGTTGTGAGAAAAAGGTCTAGTAGACTCGCATATTGGCCGTCATTGTCAGGCACACGGGTGGGTTCGTGAACAATCTGAGTGAGGTCATAAGCAATGGAGAAATCATGACAGAACCTCCCCTCATCATCGGTCTTGTTTGAGTGGATCAACCATTCGACGTTGTGAACATTGAAGTCTCCACATACGTGAATGTTAGCTGAAGGATAAGCAGATAGAACTTGGTCAATTTTCTCAGATATACTTTTAAAGATAGTAACTCCGCTCTTGTGGGGGCAAATGAGAATAAATATAAATGCAGTAGTGTGAGCTAAAGCAACCCGGAAGAACATATAGAGTAAGTTAGGATCTTTTCTGGAACTGTCTCTACCACATGGAAAGCCATCTTTAATATAGGCACATATTCCATGCCCATGGCGATCTTGGGGGTCAGATTTAGAAGTTAAGTTAGAGTATCCTTTAATTGCGAACTCTTCTAGGGAAATAGCCTGTTCAATGCTAGTTTCACTTAAAAATAAAAGGTCTGGTTTAGTCTCCTGTAATTGGGTTTCAACCTCTGGAAGGTTAGAACGTAGACCCCTGATGTTGGAGGAGACATGGTAGTAGGGGCCTACATTGGAATTTGGAGAACCGGGTTTAATCATGTATTTTTTCTTGAAACTTCCAACAATTTTTGGAGCACTTGGTTGTGAATTTCGGGCTTAAAAGATAGTAAAAATAAATAAGTAAAAGGGAGTTAGTGAAACCGTACCCCTAAGTCTGAGGGTGGTTGCCAATTGGATTAGAGTAGGTTGTTATAGTTGTTTATTATTATAACTCAGAAGAAGAAGACTTAAATTACTTTCACAGTTTACAGACCGTGTGGAAATAATATTTTAATTTAATAACGATATTATTTAGAAATCCATTTAAACAGCACGAGTGGTCTTTGTTAACTAATCTGTACTTTCACCTAAAAAAACTTTAAAAACAAAAAGATACCGTAAAAACTGTAATTTAACTCGCAAACCCTACCTAAAAAAAATAGCATTGTCCGTAAACTTCAGAAGTACTGAATATTGTTGAATTATTGTACTAATTTTATATTTTTAAATAGACGTCCACTTTTGCATCCATTTCTACTTAGAGGAGATATCCTTCTTGACTGAGGTACCTTTTATTGTTGTACTCATCCAAAGACGGAAATCTCCCACATAAAGGCGACATATTCTGTCCTGGTTGGGAAAATGCGCTTAATATGGACGTCGTAAGTTGCAAAACACATGTTTAAAATAGAAAATAAAAACAGCCAAAGAAATCAAAATTTCTGTTTACATTTGTGTAAGAAGTATTTTAAAAAAATAACAATGAAAACATTCTGGTAAATTTTTACTTAATTTCCACCTTAACAATCACCTTTAAAATGACGACTTTTATAGGTTTAGAGTATGCTGAAAATGAATATCGCATTTAAATTTGTTTTCCGGATATTAAACTATGTAATTTATTTTTTACTTGTAAAATAAGGAATTACATTGCTTAATATGCGGAAACTACTTGTTTGCGGAAAATTTAAATGCGATATTCGTTTTCAGCATACCCGAAAACCACTAAAAGTTGTCATTTTAAAGATGATTGTTAAGGTGGAAAGTAAGTAAAAATTTACCAACATTTTACGCATTAGAAATACATAAGAACACATTTTTTTCAGTGAATTTAGGCGATTTAAAAGAGAAATTGTTGGAAACGAAAATAAAAATAAACAATAATTATAAGGAGATACCGGAAATGTCGGGCGGCTTGCAATGCACCCTGGGTAGATATCAACTGCAGAGGACAGATTATTTTACCTATTTTATTTTTTAAAAATTAGTTTTAGTCGTTTTTCTCTGCACTATTATTGTTTTTATTGTCACTATTTTTATAATGAATATTATTTTAATTTTATTAAATATTAAAAAAAAAATTTTTTAAACTTATTCTCGTGTTTTTCTTCCAATTCCTGTTTCGAGCTGCTGCTGTTTTTTTCCTTTCAAAAAAATACAAAAAGAAACAAGGGGGAGATAACTGAAGCAGCCAACAACAACAATTCGTTTTACAACCGAAAATCCTCTTTTTTTTTCTATTCTGGCGATGCACGATTGTTGATGTAAGTGTTATTGTGAAAAAAAAATATTTCTCCAGACTATGTTTAATGTCTGCTTTCTTATATATTTAATGATTCTTCTTCTTGCCTCCTTTTAAAACCGTTTTTTTTTTTAACCCGACATCAAACCATTGAATGACTATAACCGCTAATGACGCGTGACTAGATAAAATACGATTTAAAAAAAAAAAAAAAGCAGTTAACTCAATAACAAATAGACGTGTGTGTAAGAAAAAAATGTTTATTTCTTGTAAAAAGAACGGATTAAATTTATTTAAAATTGCGAAATGCATTTTTGGTCGTCAAAGAAACGCGGCGAATAAACTGAGATGTTTCGTTTGCCATTTTTGTTTTTTCAAGTCTAATAATATCTTTATTAAATCGCAGTTGTAATCTGTTTTCAGTTTTTTAAATGAGTTTTATTTTTTATTTATTTGTATCTTTTTTGTTTGTTTTTTTTGATTTAGTAAGAAAGAAAATCCTTTCGTTAAAATGTCTCCTTAAAAGTGTATAATTTTATTTTGTCCCTAACCCCCCCCCCCATTCCAAAAGATACAACAATGAAAAATGATACACGAAAATGGATTGACCGTTTGACCACGGATTTAATTTTACAAATGAAAAATGTCCAACACCTTCGTTAAATAAACACAATTTCGTTATTTATCATACACAATTTAATTCATTCTTGTGTATAAAATATATGCATTATGTCACCTTAAAAGCGTTTGTTTTGTAATTTGAACTGCTATTTTCTTTCTTCGTTTCCGATTGTGTACGTTTTCAGCGTCCAAAATTTTCTTTTCAAAATACGCTTATTTATGACATGAATATATATATTTATGACATGAATATATTTATGACATGAATATATATATTTATGACATGAATATATATATTTATGACATATATATAAACTAAAAATATTCATGAAGATTTAAAAGTCAAATTAAAAATTTTTTTTTTTTTTTTTTTTTTTTTGTGTAAGAACTTAGTATTTTGCTTTTCTAATATTTCAATTAAATAAAAAAAAAAAAAAAAAAAAAAAAAAAAAGCTTCAAGTAACCCTAAATCTAACCCCAATTCTTTTGTTACAGATACAGGTAATGGCGATATTTTCACATCTAAAACTTAAGAGAGATCCAGATAAAATCTTAAAATATATTTTTACATTTTAAATTATTTCAGTTAATTATTACATTTTTTTTTCTCCCCTCAAAATAAAATCTGTTTCTATCAATATAATATTAATTTAAAATGTTTTTACGAAAAGTACGTTTCTAGAATGGGTTATATTGAAGAATTCAGCTTTACATGGATGCCAGTGAAATATTAACTATTATTCATTATTATTAATTAAACTAGATTAACTAAATTGGTCCAATTAATAATTTAATGACCAAATACTACTGTAATAACCTAATTAAGATTTTTCTGTCAACATCTTAAAGCTTAAATATTCAATGTTTATTTATTTTTAAGCCATTATCAAATTGTAACCACATCTCATCCTCTACGTAACATACACGTTTTACTAAAAGTAACTTTTAAAAAAATGAATAAAAATAAATTCACAATGCATTTCGGTTTCTTCATACCCAAATCATGGGTTTGTATTACTGTACACATAGATTCGAAAAAGTTGTCAACAAATGTTATCAAAGGCAAGATAAGTTACTTTTCTACCTAACTGGATAATTTTTTAGTGTTTTTATTTAATGTAACATGTTTATTCAGCTCGAAAAACATAGTGTGTACCGTTGGAAAATACAAAATGACACCCGACTCTCTCTCTCTCTCTCTCTCTCTCTCTCTCTGACACGATAAGTTCGGGAAAAGGGGTTAAAAATAAAACTAGACAAAATACTCTTAGAAACTTGCTCAATATATGTTACTGTGACATAGGCTGACATATATTCGGTGGGGTTATAACAGTATTTTGTCTTTTTTTTTTTTTTACTTTTAACTCTTTTTTCCAAACTTACCATGTCAGAGTCGAGCGAGCGACATTTTAAATTTTCCAATACATCGGTAAACACTGTTTTTCGAGCTGAATAAACATGTTACATTAAATAAAAACACTACAAAATTATCCAGTTAGGTAGAAAAGTAACTTATTTTGCCTTTGATAACATTTATTTGCTATATACTTGACAACTTTTTTCGAATCTGTGTACAATAATACAAACCTGTATTTAAACTGTCAAATAGAAACTTAAAAAAATTTATCTTGACAAAATTAGTTTTATAATTTGAGTCAGTAATTTAATGATCAAACAATACCGTAATTTCATTTCAATGACAAAATCCTATAATCACCCCCCCTCCAAAAAAAAAGGACAATGATTTTATGTCTATATATATATATATATATATATTTTTTTTTTTAATGTATTACTTCAAGTAAAATAATGGGGTTTACTTTATATATTCTTTAAATTTAAACTCTTCAGCTTTATAGAATGTTACAATTTTTAACATTTTTGTAACATTAAATATGAAGGTCACCTAAAACAAAATATGCCTCAGATATTTAACGAAACCTGCTTTTAAAAAGTTAATTTTAAAATAAGTAAATATTGAAAATTTCATGAAAATCTTACCATTAGTTGATTTTTGCTAGATTTTTGTTTTTTAAACACGTGTACTTATGCTGTCATGATGGCCAATACATAAGGTTGTTTTAAGACGTCGATAATGTAAACCTGATTTTAGTCTCGCATTTTCATACGCTGAAAAAAAAGTCTACAAAATATTGTTTATTTTTAAGCTTCTTAAATAGTACAAAAGTAATAAATAATTAAATCATAGTTAAATCGTGTTGCATATGCGGTGGGGTGGGGGTAAATCTGGTTCCTGACAGCGTAAATAGTACTTACTAAGTTCACGTGTTCATATATATATATATATATATATATATATATAAAATCTAGCAAAAAAACTATTGGTCAGATTTTCATGAAATTTTCAATATTTACTAATTTTAAAATTAACTTTTTAAAAGCAGTTTTCGTTAAATATGACAGTATTTTTTAAATTTTTTATTTATTTATTTTTTTAGGTGACCTTCATATTTAATGTTATAAAAATATTTTTGTTAAAAATGTTAACATTTTATAAAGCTGAAGAGTTTAAATATAAAGTAAACCCATCATTTTACTTGAAGTAGTACATTAAGAAATAGACAAAATCATTTAACTGTTTACATTTTATACTGTCTAAAAGTGAGGTTTGTATTCTCAATGAATTATTTAAGCCATTTTTTTTTTTTTTTTTTTTTTTTTTGCGGGGGGGGGGGGGTTATTTTTCAGATCTTTTAAAGAAGTTTTAACGTTCGTTTTTCTGTTTTCTTTTTCCATCACATTCGCGTTTACTTTTCTTTTTTTTTTTTAAAAGTTTTAACATTTATTTATTTTTTTTAAAAATATTTACTTCGCTTATTCTTATGTTTTGATTCCACCCCCACCCGAGCACGCACACCTCTAAACATCCAGGCAATGGCGGGTACCCCCTGCTTGTGTGTTTATAATTATGCAAAAATAAAAATAAAGATTCTTTAAATTTAAATTCTAACATGTTGCAATTTTATCAACCTAAATTTTTAGTTTTCATAGCATGAAATATAGGGCAGCGGGGGGGAGGGGGCACAACCAAAAATCTGACCCTTCGTTGATTTGTTAGATTTTTTTTTTTTTTTCTTAAACATGTGTATTTATGCTTTTTTTTTTTTTTTTTTTTTTTTTTTTTTATCTACAAACCTTACCCTCTCCACAATACATTTTGTTCAGTTTCGGCTGAATGTCAAGCATATTTGTAATCACAAATAAAGAAGGGGGATTTTTGTTGGCAAAAAAATATATATATATTAATATCGATTATGAAAAAAAAAGTACACCATTATAAAGGCCATTCTTCACTTAAATATTTGAAGATTTCGTGTTCATTTGATAATTACTTTATTTTTGGTAGATTTTTAAAGAGAGACTAGTCATTAAAGTTTTTGCAAGCAGAGGCAAAAATTTCCTTTGGATTACAAAATATCAAATATTCGACTTTCGATAATTTGATTTTTATCTCTATTTACATGAAGGGAGTGGCAAAGTTAAACAATTTTTTCAAGATTTAGAGGTTCTTGGAGAACTCATTTGCTATTACTCAAGTCCTCCCACTTCTCTCGGATTCACCAGGGAACAAATTTAATAATACACATAATTTAATATTCACTTGTTTGTCTTTGTTTCACTGCTATTTATGGAACATAACTGAAAAAACAATATATATTTTATGAAAAAAAAATTAGTACAATAATTTTAGTAAATACCAATATGCAAATACAATACTTATGGATTACCACATGGCTCACTTTTCAATTATTTCTGTAGCATTGTTTATCATCCTAACCAACATAAACCAAATTACTGTTTACTTGCAATTTCCTTACTGTGTAACCACATTTTAATATTTGCACTTAATGCCAAACCTTCATCCACATAAATAGTTGCTCATTCTTAGCATCTATTGGAACAAGAATGGCAAATTGCAGTTTTCTTAGGTCATTTGCGAAGAAAATTTATTTATTTTAGCAATGTACAGAAATGACAAAATCATAGATATAGCTACAGTAAACAAATAATTACTTAATCTAAAGTGACCCTATTTGGGGGGGGGGGACCCCCCCTCACCGCATCAAAAATTACTTTTTTCTAACTCTGCATTGAGGGAGGTAAGGAGGTAAGACTTGCTTGATAATTCACTTTCTTTTGGAAATAATCTTGAATAAAAATTCATTGATTGGTTGTTTTACCAAACCCACTTGTTCTAATTTTAATGTTGAAAAGTCTGGTAATTAAAAAGCGCTTTTTCACTTGATATGAAGCAATGCTTTATATATTTTCACTTCTGTTTCAAAGTGTTTGAATTCTTTAGATATTTCAAGTTACTATCTTGGGCTCTTCATTACATGAGTATATTCACTTATTTCTAGGTTCATTTCTATTTTATATTTTTTATGCATTGTTTTCTTCATGATGTGCTGGAAATAAGTTACTGCATGTTTCTTTGGAATATTTCCTTAAAGGTTATTTTGTTTCTATTTACTTGCCGCCTCACAAGGGCAAAGTTAGACACAAGGTTGGTTTGTAATGTCGGGAAAATCCAGCTCCCCAAAAATGGGCACTGTGGCTAGGAACAAAAATAAAAATTGCTTCAGTCTAGGATTTCTTCACTAAAATGCAGTTTTTAATTTAAAAAATAACTATCATATCGTACATGCCATTTCATCTGATTCTGCAGTCAAGTATAATTTTATACTTTGTTATTGAAATTGGCTTGTACAAAATCTTGCAAATTTACTTTTGTAGGCAATTTTCAGAAAGTGTGGACACTTAAAAACAAACAAATTGGTAGGTTAGAAACTATCATTCTTGTGAGCAAAAAACTTGTTGGTTTATTTCATCATCATCAATAATTATTTCTTCACTTTTATCAGTCTCCTTGCTTTGGGTGATATATTCAATAAAGATTGGTGTCTATCATTGACAGATGTAATGTTCAATACATTGTTGATGATTAGGTCTTTTTTTTTTTTTTTTTTTTTTTTTTTTTTTTTTTTTTTTTTTTACTTCACCATCGTGCTGCAACATAGGTTATACAACCAATTTCAAGATGTCCTCTTACAGATTGCTTAGCTCTCTCACTGTTAAGGGAACCGTTAATCTCCATGTAACTTAGCAACAAGCTGATGAACATCAATGTTCATATATTGATAGTTTTTAACTAATATCATTCATCCAATAAGTAGCAAATCCCCAGAGTTACTTTTTCCAAATAATTAATCAGTTCTTTATGTAATTTATTAACAGATTCCAGACTCCATTTCGGATTTTGGTGATAATTTATCACGGTTGCCTCTAATCATGAAGATTGACCATAAAATTGCATTTGGCAATTGAGTTGAAAGAAACCTATCCATGGCAGCTAATTTTTAAATTTTTTGTAGATTTCATTCTTATAAAGTCCTCCATTACTTTTTCATGGACTGATTTGTATTGATATTATGACTAAGCATTTTTTTCAAATGTATAGTCAAATGTGGCAGATCCTCTAGAAGACTTCATGTTGTTTTGTTTCTCACTTTTGAGCTTCATTTTTAGAATGAAAATGAAACCATAAAACTTCTCTTATTATATGTAGTTGGTGTTGCTTTCTTGAAATAAATCTGGAACTGGTTATTACATATGCTCAAAGAGGAAAGATCACCTGACTTAACACTAACAGTGTTTCCTGTAAACTAGGGGTCAGGAAGGAAATAATGCACTAATATAAGGTAATAAGGCAGGGGTTGAGAAATTAATATGATCTGTTTCAATGAAACTGATAAAATTCAACTAGCTAAAGACTTACTGGCTGTAGTTACAATTTCTTCAAAGGAAAACAATAGAGAAATGTTTCATGGAAAGTGGAGACCACAAACATTAAAATCCATATTGGTTTTAGGAGCCATCACATGAAAATTGGTTTTCCATACAATGTGTTGCTAGAAATTTCCTGTCTGGTGCAACATCCTGATGTTCTAAATTTTTCTCTAACTTTATCATGTTAAGACTAATGAGAATGAAATCGAAAAACATCTTTTTGAAAACATTAAAGATGTTAAAGTTTCATTTTAAAGGAATTAATACAACCACCACATTTCTTTTTTTTTTTCTTAAAATGCCAGAAATATTTTAGCTGCTTTCTTCCTTTGACACAAGATTTGAATGACATCTTCTGCATTGTTCTTATAAGAAATGTCTTTTAGATTTTGCTGTTTTGGGAGAATGAGCAATAAATTTATATAGACTGCCATAACACTCTAAAGTCCAACTCTTCCTCACTCTGGATGAACTGATAGTGTCAAAGCTATGCTGTCAGGAATTTTAAGTTCCTGGGAAGGCCATCCAGGATGGCTTGGTCTGATGCATTATGGTATGGCTATGGACTGCAACCTGGCTAATTGGGCCTCTTTTGAGTAATGTACTTCTTTTTCTCCTTCAAGAAAGGTGATGAATTGTGCTGCTACAATTATTGTGGTATAAGCTTTATCGACATTGCCACAAAAATATTTGCTACCATCATATAAAAACACTTTCAGAATTAGCCTAACATTGCTTGTTTATCAATTCTTTAATAGTTTTTTTCTAAAAAGATAGCTTCTTGGAGTTGGTATAATTTGACATAATCTGATAATTTTTGAAATAGAACATTTTTCTAAACTTCTTGATATTGATCTGGCATAAGAATCTTGTGTATATTTCCTTAATTCAATATATAGGTCTTATAAACACATTTTCTGAGCTGAGCATTAAGTTAAAAAAAAAATAGAATGCATCAGCTGTGTAAATATTGATATTTAACTGTTTACATTTTATACTGTCTAAAAGTGAGGTTTGTATTCTCAATGACTTCATTAAAGAACAAAGTCTTTCCAATCATACTATTAAGTTTCATAGCAATTTGTCTAAAAGTAAAGATTATGCTAGCAAAACTGATCACAGGTCTAATATATCACCCCCCTCCACTAAAAAAAACTGACCTATTGGAGGATGGTATAATGACTACAGAACAGGTACTAAACTATTTTCTTTGCACAAAAAGGGAAAAGGAGGTAATGTCTAAGAAGATGGTATCATGACAAACATATTACACTACTCCTCCCACCAAAGGAAAAAGTAATACCTGGAAGGAAGGTCTTGATCGAGGTAATAGATCAGAACTATTCTGACATGTTTTCAGAATTATCCGATTTATTTCCTGCTTCCTTTGTTCTAACTTGTAGGTCTTTATTAGTTCACTTTTCAGGCATCTCATAATACATCTTTCTATTCCAGTAGGCTCTTTCCAAGAATTACTGTCTTGTTGAACTCTCTTCCTGCTGACTTTTCCTCCTACCTATAGCCTTGATGATTTCTATACTAAGGTCAATAGGCATCTCCTGCCTTTGCATTAATCATTTTTTGTTCGTTTTAGCTCTATACATCAAGTGGCTTCATGGAGTGACGTTCATAAAAGAAATACTATACTAACCTCATGAATTGAGCTTTGAAAGATTATACATAACCTGAAATGGTATAGTAAACTGAATCAACCATTTTTTTTTTTTTTTAGCCATTTCCTTACGAGACAATTTTCTTTTTAAATTTTGATTATCATTAGCAGTGTGGGATGTTGTAATGGATGCTATCATGGACTATGAAATTGCTATGCATAGTTCAAGTCTATCTATGACTGTTAAAGGTATGAACCCAATATCTTTTCCCCTCTACTATGGATGAAATAGTTTGTGTTCAACTAATAACAAGGTGGTATTGATCTACTGTAAAGTAGACCTAAATTATCTTCATCTGGTTTTCATATTTAGGGTACTGTGAGTTTCCAAGAGTCAACATCTCCCACTTGCTCTCCATGTGGTTTGATCCAAAGGGTTTGCATCAACCAGGTTACTTGTAGTTATGTCATTTATACACTTGGGTCAGGTCTTCCTCGTTACCATTTAGAAACATTAAAACAATTCAGTCTAAAAATCTGTAGAACTCTGTGGCTTTAAGGTTAGAAATAAGTAGTTAAAAGTAGTCTCTTTGGAGGGGAGCTATATTTTTGTATGCTTTCGTAGTGCCCTCTTAAGGGTGCTGGATTACCCATGTTAAACAAAGTCCCTGTTTCACATCCATGTTTCTTTTGTAAAGAAGTGTGAATGCTAGTGTGGGGATGATTAATTGCAATTGAAAAAATGAGAACTTTTCTGAATATCAGAATCTGAAAAATTTGTGCCTACTTTCTGATGCCAAAAACGGTTCCTTTTAGTTCTTTTTATATTTGATTTTTTTTTTTTTTTTTTTTTTTATAAATCTTCCACTACTGGTAGTAATAAATAATGATTTTAAACTTCTGGTAAAACTAAAATCTATAGACCACCCCCACCACACAAGTGTGTTTCTACATTTGAGAAAACGTGTTTTTACGATAATCTGGGATAAAACCATTATATAGTTAAATATTTAGAGATTTATAAAGAATAGGAATTAATAGTGAATACCATCACAAAGAAATTGATCTTTCAAAAAAATTGACTCTTTAATTTTAAAAATGATATTGTCCTCCGACTACTGCTTTTAGAAAATTCCTTATTAGCAGACTCCTTCAGCAGCAGATGTTCTAAATTTAGAACCCTGTTTATCGGTGTTGTCTCTTCTATTGCCTGCAATGTGCTGAGATGTCATTTTCTTTTGCAACCATAAAATCAATTATTGGACTTGCAGATCTAGGTCAGTGGGATTATCACAACTCTTTCGACATGATGGTGCTTAGCGTATGGATTACATACATAAGAATTTGTTTGTTATTGGAGTAGATATGTATTTTATATTCGAATGATGAACATTTGTTAGATATTAAGTAAATCCACTAGTATATAAAATTGAGTATAAACGGAAATAGAAACCACTAAGAATTCATTCAGGGTCAATTTAGTGATACCGAGGTTAAGTAATAGGCTGTGGGAATATAATAGGAACAGATGATGCCACATGGCTTAAAGAGAAGGTGTGATAGAATAGCAGAGTGTGCATTTGGGAGCCTACGTAGATATGTAAACTGATATGGTCTGACAAAATATAATTAGTGATTTCAATTGCTTTTTGTTGTCCACGCACACACTGGTCAGTGATTTGGAACAATATAATTGAATAAATGTATACTGTCTTCCATTACCTTTATCTCAATTTCTTTTTGAAGATATGATAAGCTTATTTACTGAATGACGTTTCCTTGGTTTAGGAGGATTACGTAAAGTGTAAAAGAACATGCAGCAACCAAAGGCAGGAAATGGTGTGTGTGTGTGTGTTGAAACACAACATATTGCCTTATATTTTGTTACACCAGTTGCTTTTTGTTCCTTTTTTTTGGGGGGGGGGTCTATAAAACATAATTTTAGTGACTTTTCTGTTCTTTTTATGAAGTGGTCATCAAAGTTTGAATAATGATGGAAAGGATGTTAAAAAAAAAAAATGAAAAATCTTGAAAGTTTCCAAAATTAATTAATTGGATTCAGATGAAAAGAGCAGAAAGCCCCCAATGCTAAAGTCAAATGCCCTCATTTATTCTGACTTTGGAACTTGCTGAATTTAGTTGGGGCTTGGACACCGTGTTCACTATAGTTGAAAATGCAAATTATTTTAATTCTATTTCTGTCCTGTTTTCATTTTGGATTAATGAGCGGTAACTGGGGGGGGGGGGGGCTATCAGAGATTAAGAAATATATTGATTAATTATTTTTCAAAATAAAGATTGAAAGGGTGAAAAAATTTTTCAGTGGAATTGGTTTAATTTTGAAAGAAGCTAATGAATATTGATATTTTTCTAGGTGGATGTATGATTGGAGAATGATCCGACTTTGCAGTAACCTGTCCTCCTTCACTTATAAAGCTGTTTAAGCCCCCCCCCCCAAAAAAAAGGAATTTTTTTTTTAATCCTTTAAAATGTCAAATAATGTAGTTATGTTTAACTATTTCTTTTAATTATTTTTGTTATTGTGAAAGTTTATCTAAACATCCTTACTTAAATTCTACTAAAAATCAGCTTTTGAAACTTGTTAAATTTGTATTCCTTGTATAAAATCATTTATTATTGAATAAATGGTCAAAATATTATTAAAATTGGACAATTCTGATTCTTTGATTAAAATATGAGTATTCCTCTTGTATGTAGGTAGGGGAGTAGTTTTGAGGCTTTTGAATATGACTTGCAATTTTGTTCAGTGAGATTTTCAAGACCTTTACTATCCTCCCATCAAAAAAAAAACAATTTACTTTAAATATTGTGAATGAAAACGAATGTGTTTTTAAAGTTATTGAATGCTTGATTAGCGAGAAAAAAAGCTTATTTTTCTAATCAAAATTTAGAAAAGGATTACAATCAAAACTTTTCTCTAAAATATTTAAACTTGACAATCAATACTTCTAATAGGAAATAAGAATAAACTTTGCTTTTTAAATTATATTTATTAGCAAGACACTATGGAAAATTCATGGTGCTTTCTACATAAATCTCTGATTTATTAAGAGTATTTCTTAAATGTCTGTCAAGATCAATATTTTTAATTTAAAAAATTGCTTTCTTCTTCCGTAAAAATAATTACCTTTACTAAAGTTTTTTTTATTTTTTTATTTAAAATTATAGCAATTCTTTTTATAAAACAAATATTCTGTTTTCTAAAAGTAAAAATAATTATTAGCAGCATAGTTGGCGAATCAGTGGATGCCCTTTTATTGAAATGTATTTTTTTAAATTATATGGTTGTAGTAAATTGGGATGATATAATTTTATTTGGGAACAATTCATTGTAAAATGAGTAAAATATATATTTTTTTTTTTTACACATTTCCGAAATCAGATTAATCACAAATTACCATGCTAATCTGATGATCCCATCTTAAAAAAAAAAAAACGAGAATGAAAACATTCATATAAACATGAAATTTCCTTAGCATAGGTTGGCACAGGCTATTTTAAAATAATGTGTTGATCATTGTTATAAACATGTTACTATCCCCCCCTCTTTTTAAAAAATTTTTTTTTTTACCTAGATTAAGGTTTAAAATAAAATAGTTCGATATCATTCAATGTTTTTTTAATATCCATTATCTTTGTAACCTTCTGCTGCAGTTTATTCTACTTTGGTATTTTCTATGGTTTCTCATTGTAGATTTTTTTTTTTTTCCACATGAAATCTTATAATTCCTAACTGAAATGTGTAGATTACTTTGCTGTTAAATATAACTTCACTTTCCAAGTAATAAAAACTTTTTATCCTTTTCACATGACTATAATTACATCATCTCAAAGTAGAAAAAATCTTACTATGTCAATCAAAAAGTGAATTTTCATTTGTTGGAAGCATTTAATTCTATCAAATTTAAGTCATTAAAAAAAATCCTAATACCTTTTCAGTTTTTTTATTCCTGCATTTCAACATAGTTCATAGATTGACAGATCTTGTTTGCTATCATTAAGACTGCAATGAAAGTGAATGATGTCAATATGATTATTGCTACTTCACTTATTAAACTGATCCTTTTCAAGCCAGTCAGATTTTATCAATTCCACCATCAAGTTTGGAATTATAAACTTTTACATTTATTTTCTCATCTAGAAATGTCCATAAAATATCAAGTGAACTGTATAAGTTTAATAGTTTGTGTTTTCCACTTTGATTTATACAAATTTTATTGTATATCCAAAGATTTTCAGATTTTAACTATTATTATTTATTATTGTATATCCAAAGATTTTCAGATTTTAACTATAAAATTTAAATGATTTTTTGGGTATAATTATGTAAATGCTTCTACAAATTATAAGAGCGTAAAGCCTCTATAGTTTTTTTTTTTTTTTGTATGTGGGGGGGGATCAGACGATGTCTCTTACATATGGACTTTACCAATGCTAGACGTTTTTGACAAATGCTCTGGGATTTTTTGTTTTCTTTTAATTTATAGAATTCGCTCTAGACAAGGCATGAAGCTACCTAATGTAAGGAGCTAAAAATACTTCAAGGTCTAAAATTAGCCAACGATAAGTGCATCGATTTTACTATTCTTAATTGTAAAGATATCGCATCATTATGTATACAGAAAAATATTAGTAATTTATATCCTTGAAAGTTTGAATTCTTGCACCAGAGAAAATATGAATTGTACTCTAAATTAAATGCAGAAAATTAGATTTGTGAAAACTTTGGGGGAAAAAAAACAAAACACATACTTATGTATATTCATTGAACAATTTTACTTAGGCAAGTAAGTAATAATGAATGATATACAAATAAAAGTAAATATAGAGGTTTTGCAAATTTATCTTATGTGAGTGTTCTGTTAATAGGTATATATGCTTTGGCTCCAACAATTGCTGACTTTTAATTAAAGGAGATTTTGTGTTGCAATGCAGTTTACCAACATTGATTTTAGTACTGAAAATAGGCTGGCTCATATGACTTGTTTCGATGAGCTCCTAGAACTTTCATTCTAGATCTGGAATAAAGGACTTGTATCCAATTTGTTGTGATTGATGGAAAAATGCTTGGACCATTCTATTGCTCTAGAAAATAACCTGATCCTGGTGCAATCCTCTACCTATATAAGTCAATGATGGAGTATTTTTGCCTTAGTTAACTTCAGAATCGACTTCACAATCTAGTAGGGATGATTTCTTCTGTTCCAGTTTATCACAGAAGAGAAATTGTGAGTATCTCTGCTCTATCCTTATTTCCATAAAGTGCTTCACTGAGCTTCAATCTATGGTTCTTCATAAAACATTCGCAACAAGAACTTTCCTTACCACAAATGAAAAGAAATTTCCTTTCTTCCTTCTGGTGCCTGTCATTAAACTGAATTTCCAGTTTCTTTTGAAAAACTTCACATTTGTAAAACACATCACCACAGTACTACTTCCTGGCAGATTACTTGGTAATTTTCAAATCTAATGTCAGCAATATTTGTCATGACCTATCCTCCTATGTACTTAAATTTTCTTCATACTTCACATTTTTAATCCTCATATCTTCACTGAACTGACAAACTGCTATTTCATTATTCTTTATCCTTGAGTGTTTTTTTTTTTAACCTCCTTAAATGGTGACTAATTAGTTTTGTTATATTTATATTTGTCAACCTTTTTAAAATTTCTTGAAGTTAATTTTATCCAATCTAAGAATATCAGCTTTAAATCTTGCATACTGAAAGTTTTTGATTATTGAATTTTTGCATTTTATTTTAACAACTAGCCGGGGTGCCAGCATTTCCTGGGTATTTAGGTGGTGTAGTAAGGAACCGGGGCAGGGGAATCAAAACGTTAGCGGATGTAGCCATTGCCCGGGTGTGTGTAGGTGATGTAGTAAGGAACCCTGGGGAGGGTGTTAAAAGAAAAAAAGTGGTGGTGGGGGGGGATAAAGACAACAGTAGGCAGAGGTAAAAAAAAAAACAAAAAAAAAACGGTAGTAGGCAGGCAGGCTCGAACCCATAAAACATAACTTCTTAGCCGATGTCTCCATCGCCAGACCGTAAGTTCCGAACGTTGAAATTAAGCATAGTCACTCCAACCAACACAATGACTTGCGAAAATGGCAACGTAAAAACTGATCCCTCCTTGTAGAAAACTGGCCAGTTGAGGGTGAAAGAATTAATGTTTTGGGCCAATTTTTTATTTGTCGTCCGAAGGATCAAGCTCAAACGATACAGGTCTGGTCATGTTCCAGCGCGTCTGTCAAATTTTTTGCAGACATACACACACATTTTACCTTTTATATAATAGATTCAACATTATTATTTTGATTGAAAAGTAAACTAGTTGGTAAAATTGCAACAGTTTAGAAAGTTGCAACCTAATTTTTTTATACAAAAGATATTTTGTAAAAGCTTTTTAATTCTAATTTGTATTTCTGTTCATAATATCAAAATAATAAAGTCCTGTTTCCCCTTTTTTCTTTTTAAATCTCTGCCAAGGAGATTGTGTTTTCGGTCTAAGTTGTTTAGGCTCAGGCCTAGCATCCACATTGCTTAACCAGTCCTCACCAAACTTAATCAAAACCTCAATTATGATCCAGCTTAGATATGCTAAAATTAAATCAGTTTCTAATCAAAGGTTACAGAAAAGGTGAAAGTTCCTGTTGTGACAGTACCATCCATTCTGTTTAGCATAGACTCTATTGCCTACAATCTGAACCAAATTTAAAGTCTTCTATCTTTTAACATTGATCCTTAACTTTGTAAAGTTTATCAAAATTTTAATTAAATTTCAGCTTCTGATTTTTCCAAATTTGATATAGATCTGATGCTCTTTGATAATAATCACCATGCAATGTTTTCAGCCAGATCAGATAAATAATTTTTGAGTTTTTAACGTTTGGGAATACTTTATACTATAGAAGTAACCCCCTAGATAAGACTTTAGCTCATCCTTACGTTCTCAAGTGGAGGTATGTGATATCACGGCTAACTTATGATCTTGTTTGTATTAAAAATGGTGAGGGTTTTTTTTCCACCCAAAATCTCATGACAGGCTTGTTTTTGTTTTATAAACGTTTCTTTCAAAAATTCTTTTAAAGTAAAAACTTGAAACAGTTAATTTGACTTAAAATGTATTGCGACTTAGTATAAAACTTTTTTTTTAACTCCACATGCTATGACTTTTATTGTAGTGGCGTGTTAAATATACTTTCTGACTTTTTTGAAAAGCACTTGTTTTCCTTCCTTGTAGCTTTGATAGGATCTGTTTATAATCTCCAGAATATATATATATATATATATATATATATATATATATATATATATATATATATATATTAAGGCAATCATGAAGGGAAGACATATTCCTTCGGAATTCATTTTATATTAAAAAAAAAAAAAAAAAGACAGGAGAAAAGGAAAATGGATAGCGACTAAAAAAAATAAAAGTAGGGAAATAGAAAAAAAAAAAATCAAAACGAGTCAATTGACATGTTTCGCCCTCACTCATCAAAATTGGAATCGAGGGATTTATTTTTTAGTAATTTGTTTTCCTTAATGATAAAATCTAAAAAAAGAGACGGGAGCAAGAGCAATCGTATGGGGATGAATTTTAGAGGCTGATCACGTTCAAACCCAACAAGCAGTCCTTTTGCTTACAAAGGGAAGGCTTCCTAAGGTGAACGTGAAGTCTCCAAGACTTTTAGATGATATACGAAGTGAGCTCGACTCAGTACAGAGAAAGAGTTGATACTGAAGTTCGTTGCACAATCCCGGTATTTAATAAACTGTTCTGTTATAGTGGATCCATATGTGTTGTTTACAGCGTCGGTAGGTAGGAATGTTCCATTCCTGATTTTGCTTGGTACATGTTGTATGCGACTTACCAATTTTAAAGACGTTCGACCTACATAGTTGGCACCGCAACCACATTTAAATGAATAAATGACATTACTAATATGATGAGGCGGTAGAACGTCTTTTTTTTATTGGAAGCCATTAATGGTTTTGTATTATACACAACTAGAACATTTGAAGCAAAGTAATATCCTTCAACAGTTGAACTAATTTGTTTGGTGAATTTTTCACTTACTTTCCCCAACCACGGCAATTGAATATAAACCGGACATTTATCCACCATATTGGGTTTTGTTCGTGAAAAATCTGCTCTTTTCCTTTTAATGGTGGTTTAAAGGATACCTATTATTGGACAAAGCCTCTGTAATTGTATTAAATTCCTCATCCAATTTTTCTGGAGAGCAGATCATTAGGGCACGATGTATTAATGTCCAAATTAAATTATATTTGCGCTTGTTAGGGCAGAATGAATCCCAGCGTGTATACAGCCCAGTGAATGTTGGTTTGCGAGAAATCAATGTAAGGTAACTAGACGGAGTTTTTGTTACAAAAACATCGAGAAACACCAGTGTGGAATTATCTTCACTTTCATACGTATACTTTAACGCCGGATGCATATTGTTTAGTAACGAAAAATTTGTTTGCCTCCGAATTACTATCAAATAGGCAAAACGTGTCGTCTGCATATCTAAAATAGACCAATGGTTTTATGGGTCCTTTGTAAGCAAAAGGACTGCTTGTTGGGTTTGAACGTGATCAGCCTCTAAAATTCATCCCCATACGATTGTCTCTTTTTTTTTAGATTTTATCATTAAGGAAAATAAATTACTAAAAAAAAAATCCCTCGATTCCAATTTTGATGAGTGAGGGCGGAACATGTCAATTGACTCTTTTTTTTTTTTTTTTTTTTTTTTTTTTTTTTTTTTTATATAGTCGCTATCCATTTTCCTTTTCTCCGGTCTTTTTTTTTAATATAAAATGAATTCCGAAGGAATACGTCTTCCCTTCATGATTGCCTTAATAAAGTTTTGTACCCCTAAGAAAATCATGAAATATGTATATATATATTTTAATTTTTTTTTCCTCCTGAAATATTACCATTCTCTCCATCTCATATTGAACTCCAAAAGCTGATGCTCATACGGATTGTATGTGGTTGATGTTCTAATCATTTTTCTAACTTAATATTTTGACATTTAGTGTCATCTTTAAAAGAATCATTTTGTCGTACCAAACAAAGCATTTTTTTACTTGACCCACCACATATAGTCTTTGTGCAACTTGAAGCTTTGTATGATCTTTGCTCTGCCTGAAGATATTAATTTCAACACTGATTCTACTGAGTAAGCATTTAGTTTTAGAATTTAGTTAAACCATCTTTTTTTTTTCTTTATTATTATAAAAGGAACTTCCTGATTGACAGAAATTATAACTAGTTGAGACCCATGGAAATTCCACACTTGTATCATTCATCTGCTGTATATTCCTGCAGTTTTTTTAAAAAAAATATTTCCATTCTATGAACATCGAGTGCAAATGCTGAGACTACAATATTATTATACCAGCATTGTTCTAACTGAAACCTACTTCTCTAAGTACTCTGATGTAGTTTCAGAATATCTATCTAGTTATAGGGTCTATCTCCAAAACCCTTGTAAAAGGTTGACCTGTTTCCACTCTATGGATGTCTGTCGCAAATGCAGACCACCTCCATAAGATTATTGTACTATCTTGGATAGAACAGGTACATTTTGATCCTAGCTCGAAGACTAAGAAAATGTATTTTAGTTTCACATTCATACAACAAACATGTCAGATTAAATTTTTTTTTTTTAATTACTTTTTAAAATTTTTTGTTTTGTCCATCTTTTGGAACTGGACAATCATATCGTTTAAAAGAGTGGAGGATAACATGCATATTCATATGAAATTACTTGAATATGTTATTTGCAGTGATTTAGTTTTTATTTCTATTTGTGTTACTATATACTATAGTGAATTGCAATTCTGTTTTGCAACTAAGAATGCCATTGATTGTGATTTAACAAGCCTACATTTTTGATTGCTACGAATAATAATGCATAATTCATAAAAGATTATTAAATATTAGGCTTGTTTACATTACATATAGAATTCTATATCTATAAATAGGTATATCTGTATAATTCATTGTTATGTTTGTGTTCCCTACAGAAAGAAAGGCTATATAATCCCCATAAAATCTAAATGTATTTAAATTTAGAGACCATGTGTGACTGAAAAGCGCCAGAATATTGGAAGAGTAACTTACATCAGAATTTGTGCTGGATTGAAATTTTTTAAATTTTAGTTACAGCTCGGTGCTCCTTGAAAATCATGATGTGACGGACATGGAAGCAATTGCTATCAGGAAGACTCCTAAGCATTTTTACTGTCTGTATAACAAACTTTGTACAGACACTTCAAAAAGGAAAATGGTGTGGCAAAATCCAAGTAAGGCAATGCAGGCCTTGTTGAGAGATGGGCATCAGTGGTGACTATGAAAAAAGTGCTGAATGATGATCTTCATTACTCCTCATACAAGAGTTGCAAAGCCAAATACTTACTGCCAACACTCAAGAAAACTGTCTTACAAAAGCCAAGAAACTCTTAAACCAGATCAAACGCCTAGTCAAGCTGATAATGTTCTACCTTCTTTTAAAAACCAATTGCACAACAGTACAAAGGTGGCTAGTCTTCAGTTCACACATGAAAATGACGTTTTTTATTCAATGTTCACCCCAAACAAGGCACAGTGCCACTTTGAAGTAGGGGGCTACTATCGGGACATAAGTTGAAGGGATATTATGAAGGGAGATGAGTAGCAAGATGTCTGTTCATATTACACTTGAACTGCAGTTGAGAAAGCAGAATCCTGGAAGGGAGTTCCAAAGTCCAGCAGTTCTGGGGAAGAAACTATTGGGGTAGAAGGCATTCTTACACCTAGGGATCTCTGTGTAGGGGTGGGATTTAGCGGCTTGTTGGGTTTGTCCGGGGTATTTACCTCGAGGGGTGCAAGCACTTTTTTAATTCATCAGAGCATTCACCATCAAAGTAGTTGTAGAATAGGCAGGGGGATGTAACATTTCCTCGATGGGACAGTTCAGAACCTATCAGGTTGGCGACTCTCTTTTGAACCCTGTCCAGGAGTGAGACAAGCAGTAGATGCACCAGCCCAAATGTAACAACAGTACTCCATACGTGGGCGACTATTGACCTTATTGAGGTACAAGATACTTTCAGGCATAAGTAGCTTTCTATCACTGCAGTGAGAGCCCAACTTCTTTGCAGCAGTCTTGGCAATACTCTCAATGTATCTATTCCAGTTCATGCTCCCTGTGAACATTAGGCCAAGGAGTTTAAAGTTCTCTCACATTGTAATGGTCCTTAGGTGTGTTTCCGGTTTCTACATCATGTTACATCACATCTTTGAGAAGATTTCTATTTAAATCAGATGGTTATACGGAGTTATTGTCCACTATTACTAAATACTGGGTGGAAAGTGTGGTGGCTGGAAGGCCATACGTATGACTGCAGAATTTGGTCCTGTGTCACACCTAAGGAAAACAAGTGTTTATCAGAACTTCCAAGCTTTCATCAGTCTCAACATTTGGTCCCCAAATTTGTTTGAATGCAATCCCATGAACTTGGGTCTAAGGTACAAATCGTACCACTTGCAACACAAATGATTAGCTGATTGCCAAGAGTGAATTGATGTTATAAGGATACTGAAGGCTGAGGTTGGCTTCAAATGACCTGTATTCAACATATCTGCTAAGAGATGCTTTGACTTGAATAATTATGCAAGATGTTCATTTTTTTTTCTTTGCTTTCTCAAGTTTCAAATTGATCTCTTATACTCTATATAAAAAGTCGGCCAGATGTTCAAAGATGGATCCAAATATCACTATTTTGTTTGCCTTCATCTTTTTTTTTTTCCTCTAAAATTTTGTTTTTTCTGGTCATATTACAACGGGCTAAGAAGTTTACATTGGATATGTTTTTACTTAGTGACCTAAATAGGAGAGTGAATTTAAACTCTTCATTAAAATAAAATGTTTCACACTTTTATTTTGACTGATAACCTGTCCATAAAAATAACCTTTTAAATATTTCTTTAATACTAAGTAGTATACTTTTCATTATAGTTGCCACTTATTTTCCATGCTATATTTTTAAGGATGTAAGAGGCTTTCTCATTTAATCATTAATGAATGCTTTGTGATCACCTTGAAATACAGATATCCATATTATTTTTTATTTTTTTTTTTTAATTTCATTTTCACCCTAAACAAGGTTCAGTGTTACTTTGATGTTGGGAGCTACTATCGGCGACATAAGTTGCAGGGATACTATGTAGGGAGTTGAGGAGCAAAATGTCTATTCACATTACACTTGAACTTCTGCATGTCAGTACAGTTGGGAAACCAGAAACCTGGAAGAGAGTTCTAGAGTTCAGCAGTTCTCGGGAAGAAACTATTAAAGTAGAAGGCTTTCTTAGATCTAGGGATCTCTGTATAGAGGTGGGATTTTGCTGATTGTCGGTTTGTTGGAGATATTTACGTCGATGAGGTACAAGTGCTGATTAAAATACTTGAATGAATGAATATCAATGACTGATTTTCCAGCTTTGTAGTTAATCACATATTTTGCTTCATTTCAATTGATGCTTCGATATTTATTCAAATTTATTTTGTTGCTGTCCTTGATTCATGTGGGTTACTTATAAAGAATTGCAACTATTGCGAATGGTTTTCTATTATTGAAGTAAAAAAAAATATTAGTTATACTTTCACTGAAGAGATGAAGTCTAATGGTTTATCGAACATTAACTTGTAGTAAAATTCAATTATTTTTATAGATTTATTATCATTGATTAATCACATTCTGAAAAATTATTGATCAATTTGTGTGTGAATGAAAATCCCACAAATGAATGCCAGCTTAAAATGAATACAATTTATATTGTTAAATCAGATTAAGTCTGGCTATAAAAATATTCTTTACATTTCTTTTTATTTGTATCTATTTTTTTTCAAATAGATGGGGTTTGAGAATTTATTTATAAAGATTTTAACTGATAAAACATTTATAGATTTTTGGAGTTCTATTTAATGAATCCTTTATTTAATATTAAAATGTTCATAGAAGTTTTAATCATAAAAATATTTTCTTTAATATAATATTAGTGTTAGGATTTAAAATTGGAACTTTTGGGGGGTAATAAAACAAAATACAAGACACAAGCTCAAACACATTCTACAAATATCAGTTGCACTCTGTAAATGTGACACCATCAACTTTCTACATGCTAAGGTCCACAGTTACATAGTCATGTGCAAAGGCTATGTTCATCAGTTGATGTCAGCTTACCTCATCTGTGTTCCACTGTGCAAGACTGGCAACTCTCCTCAACTCCAAACTGTTCTCAACCATCGCAAACCGAAGACTGTCCATAAACTATGTCGCAAAACTCCTTGCCACTCTTAAAACTGCCTGTAAACCAACTCTAAACATATTGACCTCCATTGTTCAGTCCTTTGTTCCTGTTCATTTCCATACTTTACTTTGATTAATAATCCTGTTTTAATTCCCTTTTTGTGTGTTGATGAATAACTTCTGATACCTTTGTTCTGCTAATAAACATATTTCCTCTATTTTATATTTTTTCCTTTTTTATTTAATTCCTGAAACTTTGGGAAAGGGATGTCAATAGTATCACAACATAAATGTAGAATTAAAAAGACTAAAATTAGATTGGAACACATTTTAATAACTCTCCATAAACATTTTTCTTTGAAAACTTACAAACAGCTGTTTTTTAAATAAGAAAAATCTTTCTTTTATAGTCCCACATCATCTTGTGGGTGTTTTGTTTTCATTTCATTCCTTGCTTTTTTTTAATCGGCTTTTATCAAATCCTGGTGAAGCATGTCAAGCCAAAGCTGTAATTGCCTCGCAGCACCTGACTGTACTATCTTAGTTGATTCACAGAGCCTGTTTGCAATTGGTGCCACTCTATAATGCCAAAGAATATTGTGGTTGAGTAATGCGTGATGTCCAATTAGCAATACACATGAAAAAATTGAAATAGCTTGAAATATTTCAATATTAGTATGCATAGAAAGAGCTTGATGAGCTAAGAAAGAATCTTTTTAAATTTTTTAAATCTGACTAAAATTAAGGAAGTTATGGCTATTTTTGTGCCTCACATGTTTGGATATTTTTCCCTCTTTAAGACCATATGCGTTTCGTCACATTTTTTACACTACTTTTTCAGTAAAAATGTCATATCTTTGTTAAAACACAAGACTAAGAAATCAAATTTACCATATAAGTGTATTTTTGTACAAGGAATCAGAATATGCAACTGAAAATCTCCCAAAGTTTATGGTTTCCAAATAATCTGCAGTAAATGTGCATAAATATGCAGCAATTCCTTAAAAATGCCATGTATCCATAAACAGAAAAGAAGTTGGAGAACTCAAAGTTGAATTGTAATGTGCTTTATGTACAAAAAACTTAAATCTAAACATAAGACCATTTAAAAATTAATATATTGCAATATTTCTTTGGTATTATTGTAGATTAACACCTTCTGTTTAACCCCACTCAACTCCTTCTGACCACCCCTCCAAAATGTGATTCTACCTTTTTAGGAAATTATGTATAAAATACCATGAAAAACTTTAATGAAAGATAAACAAATTATTTTAGAATTGAATGTAAAATAATTTCCTATTACAGGTCATTCTAGCATTTTAGGGCAGTTAACTGTTTTTTTTTTTCTATGGGAAAATATGCATGCTTTTTTTTTTTTTAAGATGATTATGTGTAGTTTTAAGAGGGTTTCTATGCAATGAGAATATGGGGAGGGTTGCCATTCGGACTTTGAATTAATTGTAGGGCTAAGGAAAATTATGTGTGAACATACTGAAAACTTGACAGAGACAAAGCTAACAAAAACAATATTAGAGGGGGGAGCGGTTAGTTTCACAAAAATTTAATGTAAAATAATTCATCATTTCCTGGCCATTCTAGCATTTTAGGACAGTTAACCAATTTATTTTTATGTGTATTTTTCTTTAAGGAGGGATCTATTTTTTGTTTGTTTGTTTTAGATGCTTGTATGTGGCTTTTGTTGGGGGGGGCTTGCCACTCGAACTTAGTGTTATTGTTAGGGTTAAAGAGTGTTTTAGGAGGAGACTTGCCACGCATAATTTGTATTAGAGGTGAAGTTAAGAGAGCTTTTTTTCAAAAATAGCGTTCAAAAATTTGTTGATTTCTATTTTCGAGGTTGAAGGTGTTAATTCCATAGGCCGTTTATACTACGCTGGAGCAGGTTGTAAAAATATCTTTCGCTTAATAAGTAGAAAAAAAATAACGAAATAAAAAGCTTCCTAATTGTAGTTTGATGTGTTTTCTAACTGCTTTTAAAATTTCAAGAATATTGATATAGATTTTGAGGGTTTGTATTACTATATACATAGATTCAAAAAAGTTGTCAAAAAAACAAATATATAACAAATAAATGTTATCAAAAGCAAGTTACTTTTCTACCTAACTGGATAATTTTTTAGTGTTTTTATTTAATGTAACATGTTTATTCAGCTTGAAAACAGTGTTTACCGATGTTTTGGAAAATTTAAAATGGCGCCCGACTCTCTTGAAACGGTAAGTTTGGGGAAAAGAGTTAAAAATAAAAAAAGTAGACAAAATACTGCTAGAAACTCGCTCAATATATGTTACCGTGACATAGGCTGACATATATACGGTGAGTTTTTAACAGTATTTTGTATAGTTTTTTTTTATTTTTAACTCCTTTTCTCAAACTTACCGTGTCAAAGAGAGTCGGGCCGGGCGCCATTTTTAATTTTCCACGGTAAACACTGTATGTTTTTCGAGCTGAATAAACATGTTACATTGAATAAAAACACAAAAAATATATCCAGTTTGGTAGAAAAGTAACTTATCTTGCCTTTGATAACATTTATTTGTTATATATTTGTTTTTTGACAACTTTTTCGAATCTATGTATAAACGAGATTTTGATACTTATTTTGATTTTGAAAAAAAAACATTTGTGGCTGTTCGCAGTAAAACATTGTTTTAATTCGTTGTTCAAAACTAATTTAAAGAATAAAAGTGCATGCAAGCTATATATCTACAAAAGTTTTTGTTTTTTTAACCATGTTTTTAAATTTGACGAGATTTGTGAGAAATTGCAACAGATTCATAATGCCGAATTGGTTAGGATTGTTGTTATTATACATTCTGAAAACCGAATAGTTCTAAACTAATGTTATTCTGATAACAAAATAGCTCTAATTAAACATAAGAACATTTATATTCATATTTTCATGTTTTTCTTAATTCGTTCTTGAATAAAAATTAAAGAACGCGTGTTTGTTTACAACTGTACTATCGCTGATTCTACAGGCTGGAGCTGCTGCTGCTGCTTAAACTTCATTTGACCAAATTCGAGAAATAGAAACAATTTTTTTTTCGGGTAGGTCCTTTTAAATTATCAATTACCGCGGTCCTACTCAACATAAAACAATATTTTTAATTGATAAAGATAGTAAAAAGATTGATTTACTTACTACTGGGTGTCCGAAGAATTTTTTTTTCAAAATGTTCAATACTCGTCATATTAAAGTCTTATTTTTAACACGACAAAAAAAGAAATGGTCAAAAATATTTCGGACACTTGACAGTATTAAGATTAACACCTCTTCTAATTGGTTCCCAAATTTCATGACGAAATTCTTCATACAATCACGGTACGGACCTTTAGAAAACGGGGAGGTCATTACAAAACCTTACTGAAAACGCCATTTTATGACGTTCACATTTTTATCACTTTATTTGCTTAAAACTCTTAAAATATATAATGTACATTCATATTTATTAATTCATTTGAAAGTATATTCATTTCCGAACAAAACAGTAGTAATTTGAAGACTTGAAGTGCTTTGGTTTAAAAAATATGGCTATTTTAGTAGAACTACCTTGAAATCTGATTATCCAAAGCGTTTTTTCGTCCGTGTGTATTACTAGTCCAATGCAGCATCTTTCTCCATGGCACTGAAATGGTTCTTTAGCCCCTTTTGTGACTATTCAGCATTCAGTACCATAAATTGTGTTTGGTTGAATGAACAATGGATCTTAGATTTCAACCGGTCACTGATCTTATCGCATGTCACTGGAGTTGTGGTTTTCCACTTCAGCTAGGCTGCATCCATGCAAGTTATGATCTGACTTTAGACTTTCATCAGCAGCAAATCTTGATCCTTGTAGACAATTGAGGATATCTATTCCTAGGAGCTCTGTTGTCAATGGTAACAAAATCCTGCAACCTTTCAGCAGATTGTTCCACATCTTTACCTGATGTTGGAGATTGTTTTTGTCTAATGCCAGCAAAGTGTCACCTGCATAAAGAATTGTCTAAGATGGCCTATAACGTTGTGTTCATGACTAAAATGAACAAAACAGGTGACACTGTTTAACCTTGTCAGATGAAATTCCAACAGCATTGCGCATGTGATTTGGGTTTTCATATAACCAGATCTAGTTGACAAAGTCCTCCAGGATTCCATGTTAGTGCAACGCATACTATACAAGTTCATGTAGTACTCTACAGCCTTTTGATATGATACACCACATGAATTAACTTGAAGTGTTTTTGTTTGAAGTATGTATTATGTGGATAGTGAGATTTCCATAAATCCAGCTTTATTAGGGATATATTTTACTGTATTAGGAAAGAGCCAAAGGACAGTAGTTTGAGCAGTTAACACTGCTGTCTTTTTCCGCCTGGGTACAGTTGTTCTCAGCTGCTATTCATCAGGAATAATCCTTTCACTGATAATTTGCTTGGAAACTGAGCTAACCATGTAGGTGGCATGACTTCCACAACTGTTGCTGTCATTTATTTTTACTTTTTTTTTTATAAGCACTTGACATAAGGAGCTGAAGAAGAAGAAAAAAAAACTATTTCAAGGTGAGAAACTTGCCAATGATAAGGTTTAAATGAATTTGTCAAAAACATCTCATGGAATGTGAGGACAAAAGAAGAGAAGTGATCCTCCAATTTAAAACTTTATTTCTTGGTTGATCAGTTGTACTGGACTAGAAAAATATAATCTAATTTTTTTTATATAATATTAAAACTTTTTTTTTTGTTATATTTAATGTGTACTTATTCTTTTCCAGAAACTCAAGATGGCTTCTAAATCCTGTTACTGCTGCAAAGATCTGGCAAAGGCAGAGTTTGAAACAGAGTTGGACAAAACTTTGAATGAACTGGAAATGCTGGGTACTATGGTAAAAAATAAACTTTTAAGAGAAACACAGACTGCCTCTTCCACCTCTCGTATTACTCGTTTGTATAAAAACACTGACAACCGTCAACAAGGAAGAAAGAACAATTTTGAAGTGATCCACTTCAATCCCCAATACATAACCCAAGTAACTATAGACTCCGATCAGCCTTCACACAAGGTGTGGCTACCAAAATTGGACTTTGGAAAAGATTATCGTAAATCTATTTCGGACTTGGAATCTGATAGCCGTGTAAGGCGATTAGAAAGATGCCGACTAGGTAGAATCCGTCGTTTCCGCCGTCCTTACGAAGTTCCATGGCGTCTGATGGATCCAATGCCAAGCTATTCTTCTCAGGATAATGAAGATAGTTCGGATCTGCAGTCGAAATCCAATTCCTCATCACCAGTCAAATACACGTCTTCATGCACACTACCTAGGTCAAGGTCTTTCGACAATATGAACTTTGCCATGTTGCAAATAGCCACTGACATTCTAGAAGAAACTAATTTTTCGTTATGTAAGCAAGAAATAGAAACGGTTTCAGCTAACATGAGAAATCTTCAGGTTACAGAATAATGAGTACCTCTTATTTTTTTTTTATTTGGGGAGGACTCTAGTTTAACCATTTATGCATATACATGTGAACTTTGATAAAGAAAAAGTTTTGCCTTTTTAACTCTTAAATATTTTTTCATTCAATTTTTTACTGTCATTTCTCGCTGAGAAAATAATTTTTTTTACTTTAGTATTTTTTAATTGTATTTTTCTTACTTGAAAGAGACCCCAGCAATTTAAGCTGCAAAACCTGGACATAATCTGTTTATTTTTTTTTTTTTCCATATAATTTTATTATGTATGTGAATATATATATGGATAGATTGTCCATGTGTATTTTGTATATGTAATAAATTTTTGTTTTAAAAAAAAAAAAAAAAAAAGAAATTTTAATGAAAATGTTTTGTGAATTCAGTGCCTCATGCTGGAGAATAAGCTATAAAAATAAAAAAAAATATAAAACTCAACACTTGGAACTATTTTCTTGCCAATCCTATGTTACATGTTTATACCAGTTTTTTTTTATTTTAATGTTGAACCTTGTTGATCTAAAAAGTATTTTCATTTTTGGCTGAAATAAATGTTTGTAGAATGTATCTGCTGTTTGCTTCCAATTATGTCTATATTTAGAGGCTCATTCTTTTAAAGATCAATTTTAAATATTGTCTGCTAATTTACAAGTATTTCTGACTCTTTTTTTGCTTTATAAGTAACGATGGATATCATTTCACTTATATATTGGAAACTACACTTTTTAAAAAAAATTTTATTGCTAGTAATAATAAATATTTATTTTAAACTACCAGTAAGACTAAAATAGACAATAAAAATGGCACTAGTGAGTAAATAGAAAAATAATAGCATAAGTCATGGATGAATATCTCATGTGCTTATCAGAATCTTGGATACAATACATAAAGAAGGAAAAGTTGAATTAAAATAAAAAAATATCTACGTGTAAAACTAGGTTAGGAATCTCTGCTAAATCACTTACACTCAAATCCTGAAATTCTACTTTTTTAGCTGATATATAGGATCTGAATCGGTAGTTCTATTGGAATTGTTCCATCACTAATTTTGACAGAATTAAATTTTATCAACATGTCATGCTGTGCATCTGAGATAAGTTATAAAGCATCTGTGTCGGTTGGATCTGCTCAACCCTCTGTTGCCAGACAGCAGCACAATGACAGAACCATGATTAGATGCACTTGCGATGTGTAATCTGACCAAACCCACCCATGTGCCCAATACTGGTCAGTATGCAAGTCTTCTAGACCTTTTTCTCACAACAGAGTTATGTTCATCCACCGTTTTGTCTTCACTGGGATCTTCCAACCACTTGGTTGTTTCTGTTAAGATAAAAACAAAATATAAGTCCTGACATACCGTACGGTATATCGATACTCTATGGCTGACTGGGATAGCTTTTCTACATCAGATCTACCTATGCATTCCATGTTTAAAAAGAATGTGTCCTTTATAGTATCAGACCTCACGGAATGGTGAATTGTTCCATACCCTCCAAAAAATTCCAGCAAAAACCTAACAGCCAGCCGTGGTTCTCTCCAGAATGTGTTGCTGTCATTGCGCACAGAAATCACTATTTCCATTGTTTCCAACGTAGTAGATGTACTGAGACTAAAGCCGTCTTTAGAACTGCCAGCAACCACTGTAAAAGAGTAATAAAGAACGTGAGAGAGTTGTATGCTTAACCATTAAGTACAAAGTACCTGAACAGTGGATTGGGGCCTACCAGTTTTGGCAAATAACAAACAGGATCTTGAATAGAAATGTGTACTCTATCCAAATCATTATCAATGGACCTGAGATAATCTCGTCAGTATCGGACAAAGCCAAACTGTTTACCAAGAACTTTGCAGCTAATTCTACCTTATGTGATCAGAGCTCCCAGCCCCCGTATCTCCTTCCTGTGTCTGAAAATATTCTATGCAACATAAACAAATATCTATGCATGATGTTGCCAAGCTAATCAAAAACCTTGATTCCAGTAAAGCAACTGAAATGAATGGCTCTCGTCTTGAAGGGGCGCCATGTTTTGACAAGCTTCTAGGTCTAACCTTTATTCCTGATCTAAGATGGAATATGTACATCAAATCTGTTGCCAAGGCTACTGAAAAAATTGTGGAATCGTTCTACCACTCCAGTAGATATCGCGCTGCTGATGCAATTCTCTACTTGTATAAGAGCCAAGTATGTCCAAGGATAGTGTACTATTGCCACATCTGGGAAGGAGCTGCTAGAAGCAGCTTATCCTGCCTTGACAGAGTTAAAAAGAGACTTTGTAGCCTAGTGGGGGATGCCCATTTCTCTTCTCTGCAACCTCTTTTCCACAGAAGAGACGTTGCGAGCCTGTCCCTACTTTGTTGTTATTTTCGTGGTAAGTGCTCATCTGAGCTCCAATCTATGCCGCCCCCTTGCCTGACTTTCACAAAAAACACTTGTCCCGCTAAAACCACTATCCATAATTTCCCTCACTTTTTATCTGTGCTGAAACCTAAATGTAGATTTCATGAACAAAGCTTCTTAGAACTGCAGGCCTGTGGAACTCTGTTCCATTTTCTTGCTTTCCAACTGACTACAATATGGTCATCTTCAAGTCCAACATGAACAAGTTCTTGATGAACCGTCCCCTTAAGTAATCCAATTTACCAAATTCCCAGTCGTAAAATATGCTTGGATATATTTTAATTTGTCTAGATTTTATATCTATTATTATAGTCATGATTTCAAAAGTAAAAAAAGTATTTGGGTGCCATCAGCTAGAACCGAAAGCAAAACTGTAGCATTCAAAGCTAATAACGTTACTACTATACCAACATGACACACATATGAACTAATTAAAAATTTAAAAAAGATGAATGTACAAAATGTATAACAATTTTTTTAATTTTGACCCATTTTTGATTCCTTAAAAACTATTTTAACGCGGCTAAAGACCCATGATGGTCCATAAAAATTCCAATCAGTTGAGGACCCGTAATGCTGCTCTGCAACTTTTCGTTTCGGAAGAAATAGTTTGAAAATATGGGAGACAGACACAGACATATAGTCTTTTATATATTAGATTAATTATTTCTCATGACATGAAAATAAAAGTCCAGTGAGCGTTTTATTTTTATTGTTTTTTATTTATTTATTTTTGACGAGTCAATAAATGTAATGAATATATTTTAGTCAGCTGGAAAACAAGCCAGTGGAAGAGTTCCATAAGCAGACGGTTCTAGGAAAGACTCTTTGTTCATGAATTTTCCGGTGAGGCACAGATAGTGGGAGAAATTGTTGATATTCATTGTAGTTACACAAGTTTTTTGTGAAAGTTTGACAATGGGGGACCATATACTTAAGCTCAAATGATCACTTACCATGAAAAGATTACCATGATAGATTGCTCCAAGCAGCTCCTGCCCCGATATGGCAATCGTACTGTATTTTAGGACGTACCTGACTCTTTATACAGCTAGTAAATTGCATCGGGATTGAGATACCTACTGAAGCCGTAAAATGACAAACATTTTTTCAGTAACCTTGGCAATGGACATGATGTACAAGTCTTTGTAAGCCTTCCATTTCAGGTCTAGAAATGAAAATCAAAACAGGGAGCCTCTTTTAGATGAGAGCCATTCATATTAAGTGGGGATCAGTGCATTTATGATGAAATTAGCAATACACATGAAAAAATTGAAATAGCTTAAAATATTTCAATATTGGTATACATAGAAAGAGCTTGATAAGCTTAGAAAGAATCTTTTTAAATTTTAAAAATCTGATTAAAATTAAGGAAGTTATGACTATTTTTATGCCCTGCGTGTTTGGATATTTTCCCCTCTTTAAGACCATATGCATTTTGTCACATTTTTTACACTTTTTCAGTAAAAATGTCATATCTTTGTTGAAACAGAAGATTAAGCAATGAAATTTACCATATAAGTGTATTTTTGTACAAGGAATCAGAATATGCAACTGAAAATCTCCCAAAGTTTATGGTTTCCAAATAATCTGCAGTAAATGTGCATAAATATGCTGCAATCCCTTAAAAATGCCATGTATCCATAAACAGAAAAGAAGTTGGAGAACTCAGTTGAATTGTAATGTGCTTTATGTACAAAAAACTTAAATCTAAACATAGGACCATTTAAAAATGAATAGATTGCAATATTTCTTTGGTATTATTGTAGATTAACACCTTCTGTTTAACCCAACCCAACCCCTTCTGACCACCCCTCCAAAATGTGATTTTACCTTTTTAGGCAATTATGTATGAAATGCCATGAAAAACTTTAATGAAAGATAAACAAATTATTTTAGAATTTAATGTAAAATAATTCCCCATTACAGGTCATTCTAGTGATTTAGGGCAGTTAACTGGGGCTTTTATGGGAGATAAATCCTGTATGCTTTTTGTTTTATTTTTTTAAGACAATTGTGCGGTTTAAAGAGCATTTCTATGCAATGAGAATATGGGGAGGGTTGCCATTCGGACTTTGAATTAATTGTAGGGCTAAGGAAAATTATGTGTGAACATACTGAAGACTTGACAGAAACAAAAACAATATTAGTCGGGGGGGGGGGGGGGGTTAGTTTCACAAAAATTTAATGTAAAATAATTCACCATTTCCAGCATTTTAGGAGTTAACTAATTTATTTTTTATGTGCATCCTTCTTTAAGGAAGGATCTATTTTTTGTTTGTTTGTTTTAGAGGTTCGTATGTGGCTTACAGAGGTATTTTGTTGGGGGGGGGGGGTTGCCACTTGAACTTAGTGTTATTGTTAGGGTTAAAGAGTGTTTTAGGAGGAGACTTGCCACACATAACTTTAGTAGGTGGGTTGTTTACAGTATTTTGTTTACTATTTATTTTTAAGTCATTCTCAAGACTTCAAATATTTAAGTGTCAACTAACTGACATTTGTCTTGTTCTCAGGAAATGCTCAACAGTCTTTGTGCGTTTTATTACTTACCATAGAGGTACGAAAAAGTTCTCCAAAAAAATATAAAAAATTATAACAAATGTTATGCAAAGCATATTTTTATTTAATGTAACCTGTTTATTCAGCTCAAAAAACATACAGTGCTTACCGATGTATTGGAAAGATAAAAATGGTGGCCGACTATCTCTTTCACACGGTAAGTTTGGGAAAATGAGTTAAAAATTAAATACTAGACAAAATACTGTTAAAAACCCGCCGAATATATATCTGCCTATGTCACGGTAACATATATTGAGCGAGTTTCTAACAGTATTTTGTCTGGTTTTTTATTTATAACTCATTTCCCCAAACTTACCGCCTCAAAGAGAATCGGCTGCTATTTTAAATTTTCAAATACATCGGTAAACACTGTTTTTCGAGCTGAATAAACATGTTACATTAAATATAAACACTAAAAACATGTCCAGTTAGGTAGAAAAGTAACTTATCTTGCCTTTGATAACATTTATTTGTTTTTTTGACAACTTTTTCAAATCTATGTGTATAGTGATACAAACAAGATTTTCATACATCTTTTGATTTTGAAAAACATTTGTGGTTGTTCGCAGTAAAACATTGTTTTAATTCGCTGTTCAAAACTAATGCAATGAATAAAAGTGCATGCAAGCTATATATCTACAAAAGTTTATTTTGAGTTTTTTAACCATGTTTTTAAATTTGACCAGAAATGTGAGAAATTATAATGGATTCATAATGCCGAATTGGTTGGGATTGTTGTTATTATACATTCTGAAAACCGAATAGTTCTAAACTAATGTTATTCTGATTACAAAATAGCTCTAATTAAACATATCAGAACATTTATATTCATATTTTCATGTTTTTCTTAATTCGTTCGTGAATAAAAATTAAAGAACGCGTGTTGTTTATACCGTGCTATGACTAATACAACTGCTGCAGTGCTGCTGCTAATGCTAACTTAATTTGACCAAACTCGAAAAATAAACATTTTTTTCGGGTAGGTCTTTTTAAATTATTATCAATTACCGCGGTCCTACTCAACATAAAATAATACTTTTAATTGATAAAGATAGTTAAAAGAATTATTTATTTACTAATGAGTGTCCGATTAAATTTTTTTTCAAAATGTTCGATACTCGTCATATTAAAGTCTTTTAACACAACAAAAAAAGAAATGGTAAAAAATATTTCTGACACTTGACAGTATTAGGATTAACACCTCTTCTGATTGGTTTCCAAATTTCATAATGAAATTCTTCATACAATCATGGTACGGGCCTTTAGAAAACAGGGAGGGTCATTATAAAACCTTACCAAAAACGCCATTTTATGACGTTCACATTTTTATCACTTTATTTGCTTAAAACTCTTAAAATATATAATGTACATTCATATTTATTAATTCATTTGAAAGTATATTCATTTCCGAACAAAATGATAGTAATTTGAAGACTTGAAGTGCTTTGGTTTGAAAAATATGTCTATTTTAGTAGAACTACCTTGAAATCTGTAATTATCCAAAGCGTTTTTTTCGTCCGTGTGTATTACTATATGATAGCTTAGTTTTGGATGCATTAAAATTAACCAATCACTTTTTTCTCCATTGCACCACATGATCAAAGTCAGAAGAGAAACACCTGGAGAGATCTTAGTCATTATTGGTCTTTGAAATGTTGACATAAATCGTAGTGTCATCTTTATGTATGCCAACGAAGAACTTAGTGCGATTTGAAGGAAGATAGTTGAGCCCAGGATGGATCCCTGAGGTACGCCAATATTGATACTTTTAGCTTTGGACTTCTACCCATCGACAACTACTTGTAAAAACTTATTGGAGAGAAAAGATTTTGTTTAGAAGATATTTTCAGATATCCCTCAGCTGAAAATCTTGTGAAATAGACCTTTTATACCAAACCCTATCAAATGTTTCTGATATGTTGAGCTATTGCTTTTAAAGAAATCCCTGTCGATCTATACATCTCGCAGAATGGAAACCATGTTTCTTGTCACTGAGTAAGTTGTTTTTACTGAGGTGGGTGACGATTTCTCTATTTAACACTGATTCAAGCAACTTGTTCACGACACATAGAAGACTGCTTAGTCTCTACTGAAATGCACAAGACTGATCTCCAGTATTTTTAAATATTGGGCAAACTTATGGGGTTTTCTAGTGTGTTGAAGCATTTCTCTTTTAGGTATTGACTGAGCAGCTTTGCAACAATGGGTGCCAGTTCTAGTTGCAGTTTCTTGAGTACTATAATTGGAATATTGTCAGGACCAGTTGCTTTGGTGGCTTCAAGATTTTTTTATATGTGGCAATATCACAAACAGATATGTGGGTATCACTCTGATTATTTTCTGTCTTGGGAGAAAATTTGAGAGGTAGAGGTCCTGATCGCATAAGGAGTTTACTGCAAAGTTCTTGGCAAAGAGTTTGGCTTTGTCGATGGTCAGGATAGAGGACATGCGTCTATTCAGGACTGTTTATTTGTCAAAATGTAAACCAAGTTTCTGTTTGACTTTCGACTTGAATGGGGATTTCTTTCCAAATTAATTTCAGTTTGTGGGTTTTCTTGCTTCTTGTAACTATTTAAAATGGTTTTGTTTCGAAACTAAAAAAGGGGGGGGTCTTTTCTTTTTTTTAAAATAACTGTGATAGGATAGATTTGATAAAATACAGATTGGTCTTTGAATAAAAAAAGTATGAATTTTAAATATTGTTTGTTAATTTACAAGTATTTTTAAATTTTTTTCAAAACCTGTTGATCCAATTATAACTTTCAGCATTTATCTTTGAGTAAAATTTCTATTTTCTTTTTTGCAAAAATTGAATTGTTTCCTGAGGATAAAAATTAATTCTGTTAATTGCTACAGAAACTTATCTCGGATTCACTTAATATTTTGTAATTTTACGTTAAAAGAAAAAATATTAATCATAACTAATATAGGTAGCATTATTAAAACCAAGATGGTTGTACGTGATATTCACAGGTGGGAAGTTTTAAAAAATATAAAAAATGCTAGTTTCAAATTTGGTAAAAGACTTTAATTAGGTTGGTGCAAAAATGCCTTTTTATAACTCATCATGCAGCATCTGTAAGTTTGGAACTGGCTTGAACTCTATAAAATGCAGAACATGCAGTGTCACAAAAGTTGCTTCAATTTGTTGGTGCTGCGTGTAGTAGATGCAACTAATTTCATTTGCAGCACCTGTCGAGTCCTCGTTCCATGGAGGGTGTTGCTGGTGTTGAGTCATTAAATTCACCTACCATGATAACACAATTCCAGTGGGTGAACTGGCACAACTATGAGATAACGTATATCTGCCACATGGAGTCTTCAAGCAGCTGTCAACAATTAAACAAAATGCAGGGATGTCATTGTGTACAAGGGTGATGCCATGCGACACAAATATCCAACCTGTACTCTTGTGTGGCTCTAAGACACGATCCTGGCTGCAGTGCATTGGGTGGAGAATATTACTGGTTTCAGTCTACAGGCCTCCATGAAAAAGTATATTGCATAATAACATTGCTACTGGTGTGACCATGTCACCTGCCTTAGACATGCAAAAGGTTTTAATGTGTATTTCCTACATTAACGTTGATGGCCCAGACAGTGCAAGTGAGATGGCAACAGACAGGAAAAATTGCAAATTATTCACGAAACATCTAACCTGAAGCATGAGACCTGATGAAAATGTTTTCATGTCTATGAGGGTGTTTCTATGATGCTTCAGTTTAAAATAGCATTCTCATCACTAAGCACATGTATCTAATTGAATCTTAAGAATATCTGTTCCTTTTTATGTAATGTCTGCAATCAATTGTGGAAAGAATTTCGATGACAAAAATATAAAAACTATCATATTTGGTCATAAGAATGTTCTCGTACACGGGTTTGATTTCAAACATAAATTTAAGAAACTCTTGAAACTATTTGTAATGAATATTTGGAAAGTGGAAAATTTTGGGGGATAGATTTGGGAACCTTAAGTATTAAAGACATTTCCTACATTTTTATATTTCTTAATATATGATCTTTGTCGGTTCTATTTTTTTTTTTAGTATGAACTCGTGTGCCGCAACTGATGGTTTGCGTACTGGTGTTAGTATATGGACCTTTGTTTTAGTAGCACTAATCCAGCACACAAAAAACTATATCCGGACGTTTCTGTGCACATAAATAATTCTATAAATGTAATATACACTACCAGGACAGAGTAAAATTAAGGAACATAAGAAATTCTGGTTATCTATATACTTATAAAGTTTCATTTTTGTTTTCTTTTTTCTTGCTCTGATATGGATATTAAAAGCCTGCTTTTTCTATTTAAAAAGTTATTAAAAACAAACTTCTTAATATGCTCAGACATGGATATTCAAGTGACTTCATGAAGGTTAACTAATTTGCATATTCCTTTGAAAAACGGGCATTCATTTTTATGGTTTCTTATTAGATCATTGGTTTCATTTAACTATTATGCTTGATTTTATTCATGGTTTTTTACATTGTGTATAATTGCATAGAATTTAGGATGAAAACGTTCTAGCACACAGATGTATGTATGTATATATATATATATATATATATATAAGTGACCTTGTGTGTGAACATCTCTACAAAACTCCTCTCTGAAGATTTGGTCTAAAGACTTGGAACTTGATATATAAGGTATTTGAACCCCTGAAACACTTTTGATAGTTTTTAGCCGACAAAAATAGCTGCTAAGGGGTCAAAATCCAAAACAATACAGTTGACCTTGGCAAAGATAAATCGACTAACTTCTGAATATGCATATTTGCACATTTTTAGCTTGAAGTCGTTTGATTTTAACCTTTTTTATCCATCTGGCAATAGCCCAGACAGTAACAACGAAGGCTGAAGTGCTAAATAATGACTGGGGCTCAAGTGCTGAAGGTTTTAGTTTCAATTTTAGTTGGTGGCAATGAAGTCATATTTAAAAAAAAAAATTTTTAATCCTTATTATGTATATATTGGGTACAATATAATAATCAATAGAGTATGTGTTCTATAATAATAAAAAAAAATTGAAATTTGCATAAATTATTTAAGTATATTTTACGACTGGGCGACTTGCTAGTGTTAAATAAAACTCTTTCTTGACTTCCGCTTTCTGTTTAAGTAGAAATCTTGCAGGTGTATACCCAGGAAAAGTCCCTTCTAATTAATACTTGCATAATTCCAGTTTAATTTTAAAACTATATATAAAAAATGATTACTTTAAGATTATATTTTAAAATTTTACATAAAGTCTTTACTTTGTAATAGTTTTTTTTTAAATATCTTATAATAAAAATAGATTCATTTTAAATTTAAAAGGTACTTTTCATTTAAACTTAAAAAACAAACCTGTAAAAGCAAAAAAAATATATTTTTATTACAAAATATTAAAAAAAAAACCTTGAAAAGTGAAGACTTTTTATGTAAACTTTTAAAATCGATATATCTATGTGTGAGGACACTTCTCAACCTAGATACTCAACAAATTCTTCACTTAAAGACTTTAAATTTGATATATAGGGTATTCAGACATGTGGAAAACTTTTTAATCAGTTTTCATCTGGAAAAAAGGGTTGCTAAGGAGTCAAAATTGAAAAATTGGTATGTGGTGGGTCATTGGATTTTTATCTGTTTGTCAACTGTTTCATGAATGTGCGTGCACGAATCATTCTTATGACAGGTTACCGATGTTAAGAATTAACATTAGTAATCTGAATTTGAAAACACTTTTTAAAGATCGTTTCAAGATGGCCTAATAGTTTATCATACTTGACTCGCTGTCTTTAGGTTTGGGTTTAAAATATTTTTTCTTTGTTTTACTTACAAGAAGTGAACGGTTTAGAAAAAAACATAATACTTGTATGCCGGATTTATTTGCTTCCCCACTGAGCAAATTAGGCACAAGGCCGTTTTTTTTAATGTGGAGAGATTGGGGAAATGGGAACCAGCTCCCCGAGGAATAGGATAGTGACAATTGGTATGAAGGGTTTCCCCTACATTGACCAATAACTGATTGCTACAAGAACAATGGTCTTAGATGTGGGGTTGCCCCCACATATGGTCTTTGCTTGAACTTTGGTGCCCCCCCCCCCGTTAAAAACATAATACTTGTATGTACATGTCTTAGTTTCTGTATGAATTAAAATATATTTGTGTATTTTATGACCAGGAAACACCAGACGGCCTGCTAGTCTATAATAAAACCATTCTGAAAATAAAATTGAAGTCTAAAGTAAATATTTTGATAAAATTTAAATAAAACTATTCCAAAAATAAAAACATTTCAAAGTAAATATTAGATTTTTAGGTAGAGTTTTAAAATAAAACTCGACTTACATAAGTATTAATCAGAAGGGATTTTTCATTGTTAAGATTTTTAAACATTAAGAGGAAGTCAGAAAGAAACCGTTTTAACAGAAGCAGAATTCATGTTCTCGACTTCATATTATGTTGATTTTTCCATTAATACTGATGTTTATGCTTCCATTGGTTAATGTAATGTCGGTTTTTGTTTTTAAATGAAAAAAGAAAAAGGAAAAATTGCTCCAAATAAACCTTCAATCTTTAAATAAAAAGAGGTTTGATGAAGTCGATTTCATAGATTTTACAATGAGTCTTTTTAATTATATGTAACATGTTTGAGAGAGAGAGAGAGTAATCTAATACAAGATTTTTATTTGAAAAAAAAAAAAAGTAGTTGTATAAGCGGTTGATTGTACAGTATAGTTGACAAAAAAGGGTGTGAAAAAAAGAGAGCAACAAATAACTGTTACCAAATTTTTTTTTTTTTTTTTACATTTTCACCCCAAACAAGGCACATTGCCACTTTGTTGTAGGGGGCTACTATCAGGGACATAAGCATCAGGGGTACTGTGTAGGAAGTTGGGCAGCAAGATGTCGGTTCAAGTTGCACTTGAACTTCTGCATGTCAGTACAGTCGGGGAAACAGGGACCCGGAAGGGAATTCCAAAGTCTAGCTGTTCTGGGGAAAAAACTACTGGAGTAGAAGGCTCTCTTGCATCTAGGGATCTCTACTGTGAAGGAGTGGGATTTAGCTGCTTGTCGGGAGTATTTGCGTCAAGGGGGCACAAGTGCTTGCAGTTCGTCAGAGCATTCACCGTTAAAGTACTTGTAGAACAGGCAGAGGGATGCAACATTTCGTCGATGTGACAGAGGCTGAAGTTTACCTGACAGTTCAGGACCTATCAGATTGGCGACTCTCTTTTGAACCTTGTCTAGGAGCGAGAGACTAGTGGCAGATACACCAACAATACTCCATACATGGGCGAATGGTGGCCTTATAGAGGTATAGGATACTTTCAGGCGTTAATAGCTTTCTAGCACGGTAGAGAGAACCCACCTTCTTCGCAGCGGTCCTGGCAATGTTCTCAATGCAATTGTTCCAACTCATGTTTCCTGTGAACGTTAGGCCGAGGAGTTTAAAAGATGTACTTTCAGATAAACAGTCATCGGCCATTGCTATTAGCAGTAGGGAAGGTTTATTGAAGGAAACAAGTTTAGTCTTGGTCGCATTGAACATGACCATCCATTTTTTTCCTCCATTCCACTACGGATCAGAGGTCTTCTAGTGTTTCTGCCATTTTTTTAGATATGTGCTCATTTGTTTTCCTGTGGTGTCATCAGCATACATACCCATCTCACAATTTTGTCAGGGAGGTCATTTATGAATATTAGGAATAACAGAGGTCCAAGGATAGACCCCTGAGGCACTCTTGCATTTATATCATATTGTTTAGATGTACGACCGTCAAGGACAACCTGGATTTTTCTCTTATCTAAGAAGGATTTAATTATGTTATGTATTCTTCCAATGATGTTGTATGATCTGATTTTCTTTTGAAGACCCTCATGCCATACCCTGTCAAAAGCCTTAGATATATCTAGAGCTACCACTCTACCCTCCCCCGCTTTGTCCAGTGACTGGTATATACGTTCTGAGATTACAGTTAGGATGTTTTGCCAAAATCCATATTGTTGGTCAGTCAGAAGTTTAGCATCTGTAAGGTGATGGACTAGAGCTTGGTTGATTATAGTTCTTGAAAACTGGCACTACAGAAGCAGTTTTCCAGCAGGCTGAAAAGCAAGATTCATTAAGGCATTTGTTGTAAAGTTTGGAGAGAACTGGAGCTACTTCGGCGGCACACTTTTTTAATAGCACAGCCGGGATGAGATCAGGTCCACATGCTTTTGCAGTGTCAAGCTTTCTTATGATAACATGCACTTGAGCAGGGGTGATTTTCATATCGTCTAGTGTGGTGTCTGTCTGCAAAGGAAAGTCAGGGAGGGGGTGGTTAGCAGAGTCCAGTGTGGAGTTGGAGGCAAACCGTCTGGCAAGCATGTTAGTCTTCTCAGTTGCTGAGCAAACAACCTCATGATTGTTGGATAGTGGAGGAATTGACGATTGGCAATGCAAGAAAATTTACTTTTCTACTTGAATGTATAATTTTGGGGGAGACTTGATTGCTGTTTAAGTTTGGAATTTATGACCAAGTCCCCTCCAGAATTGGCAGTCATGACAAAGTGTACTGTACTGACTTGGCTGAGTAAAAGTAATGATAACAAATGTCTGAGTTATACATCTTATTAGTAAGCACACGTGAAAATTATACAGGTCAATAGAAAAGCAAATTTTATTGCGTTTGGTAACATTCGTCTTTTTGGTGCTTATTTAGAGTTACTCTTGGTTATAAAAAAAAAAAAAAGAAAAATGCAGAAAGATTTTCATGACGTATGTACTCGTCACAGAATGAAGATTTCATATTCTAAAAATCCTGTAAAGTGATCAAGTATTTTTTTTTTTTTTTGAGGAACTGGGAGCGGCCAAATTGTTTTAAATTTTCTCAAAATTAAAGCGCGACAATTCAATTCAACTAGAGATTTCCTTTTGTATTCAGAACTTTATAATCCCTAAGAATCTAAAATTAACTTTTTAACTAAGTGTAAGTCTAAATAAGCAACCTCTTTTAAAAGGAAAGAACTGCACAATTGCCAATTAGTTAATCCAGTATGTGCGTTTTATAAAAAAATTAAACTTTTAATTTTTAATTAAAAGAATATGTTTATAACAGGCTAAAAAATTTCAGTGTTTAAAAGCATAATGAAATTTATGGAGGCCTGTAAGTGAAAGAAACCCCCTATTTTTATGAATATATCATATACTGATCTGGGAAATTAATATTTATTAACTACAGTTTGCTGAAATGCAAATAAACCTTGATGTAAGAATGTGAAATATCATTACATATTTGCGCATTCATAGTTTACAAACAGTGAAGTGAAATTTTAAAATTGATTTGAGGTAAGAAGACTGAGGAATTTCTCCTGCCTTTGACTAATGAGACCAAGTACTGTTTATAAATTAGTTTGAAAAAAAAAAAGTCAATTGGAAATAATATTTTCGTTTTAGAATGCTAAACAATATATGCTCTGATAAAGTTTTAATGTCTTTAGCAACATATGTAAAGCAAAGCTGTCTGCGCATCTGTTTTCAATGGTTGAACTGTGAGCAAGACCAATGACATAGTTGGAATCATCAGGTTCCTGCATTTGTTTTAAGTGTAACAAACCTTGTAGAGGAATTTTGTTTGAACGCAAGCGTTTTTTTTTTTTTATGTTCTACTAGTTTGATTTATTTTATTTTCCTATTAACTAAATTCCAAAGCATGTTTACCTGAATGAATTTGATTATATCCACAGGAAGAATACTTCTTACAATTTTAATGTCATCAGATACCTCCTTTCTCTCTCCCCCACCCTATATTTTCTACTTTAAAAACCTTATGACAGGATGTATGTATGTATGCTTCTTTTTTTTTTGTAAAATGTACACCAATCCATTTTTTTTTTGTTTGAAAGCTCAATGTATGTTAAATACAACAACAGAACACATATAGAAGAATAACAGTACAATTACATTCCAAGATCCAAATATTTATTTTTCATGCAAAAACAGCTCCTCGAGTATGTTAAAATTTCGGTACTTTTTTTTTTTTTTTACAGGCCCGTTTCATTATGCAGAACCAATCAGTTATTATGTCAATACTGGCTCTTCTCATGCATGTACTTCTCAGAGAAAATAGATTTTTCTTTTTTCTGGCATTGTCATGCATTTTTTCTTTCTAAGCAAAGAATTTTTTTCTGAGGAGTATATGCACAAAAGGAGTTGGCATTGGCATAATAATAATAATAATATGCTGGAGGAGCTGTTTGCATGAAAAATAACTATTTGGATCTTGGAATGTAGCTCTAGTGTTACATAAATTTGAAAATATTTTCTTTTTTTATTATTATCTGAGGTTTTCAGTGTAAGACACCTTTTTCAAAGAAGTCTTTTTTTTTTTATAGTTTTTCTCTCTATCGTGTTGGTGGTATTAACCCCGAGGGTCAGCATCTTGTGGAATAGTTTCAAGAATTAATAACTATTCCTCAAATTTTCAGTTTCTTTGGAATAGTTTCAAGAATTAATAACTATTCCTCAAATTTTCAGTTTCTTTGTAATAGTTTAAAGAATTAATAACTATTCCTCAAATTTTCAGTTTCTTTGTAATAGTTTAAAGAATTAATAACTATTCCTCAAATTTTCAGTTTCTTTGGAATAGTTTCAAGAATTAATAACTATTCCTCAAATTTTCAGTTTCTTTGGAATAGTTTCAAGAATTCATAACTATTCTTCAAATTTTCAGTTTCTTTGGAATAGTTTCAAGAATTAATAACTATTCCTCAAATTTTCAGTTTCTTTGGAATAGTTTCAAGAATTTTTTGGGTGCAGCCTTGTTGAGTCGTAAAATACACTTAAATATTTTTCAATTCATGCAGATTTCATATTATTGCAGAATCACTTCTCTACTCAAAATTATTTTGCATCTAATATGAAGTACTGATTTCACAATTAAAACAAAATGACTTGAGATGCCATCAGCTAAAATCGAAACCAAAACATTTAGTGCCCCAGCCATGTCTTCCACCAATGTAGTTATCATGCCAGTGTTTTTAATTTTATTCATATAGAATCATAGAATTACAGGGTGGAACGATAAAATTGTCACCTTAGAAAAGACGATATGATTCCATTTCTGTTTGATGAAAACCGGTTTCTGTTTTTTCTTGCAGACTATTGACTAGTTGGTTAGTTCTGTACAAATCCCAAGAGCGATAGGAGCCTTCTATCCGGTCTGAAAGTGATACAATATTCAACAAAAGAGATCGAAAATGCACTGCAGTACAACTCCTGCTTTCTACCGATCCAAGTTATGACAACAGGACCATTACCAGCACCCTCAAAATGCAAATGCGAACAGTTCAACACTTAAGGGCACAGCTCAATGAAGTTTCTGGCCACGATTATGGTCTTTGGTGTGGTTTTGAGTTAGAACCACATCATACCACCTCACATCTTGGAAGTCAGTTTAAAAGTCACCACCAAAGTATACCTAGATGTGTTGAAAAGTGTGGTGATCCCTTGGTGCAATCGAGTGGTCGCTGGCAGACTCTGAATGTGGCAGCAGGACTTGGCGCCGGCCCACAAATCCAAAGAGACCTAGGTTTGGCTTTAGTAGAATTGCTACGACTTTGTAGCTTTCTCTCATTGCCCCCTCCCTCCTCTCCGACCTGAATCTGCTGGACTACTTCGTTTGGTCATATGTGGAGGACATCACCAACATGACCTCCTACAACACCAAAGCCAACCTGATTGCTGCCATCTGCTGAGTATTTGCCGAGCTCTTGCCGGTGCTTGTGCAAAAAGCATGCTCTCAGTTCCAAACCCATATTGAGGCGGTGATTGAGGCTGAAGGCGACTACATTGAATACTACATAATTAAGTTACCTGAATTAATTTTTTTCAATAAAAGTTTTAACATAAAGTATTGTTTGCTTTAGTGTGACAAATTTATCGTTCCACTCTGTATGTCAGTAATTTAATTTTTCAAATACAAATTATCATTTTCTGATGATCTAAAGAAACAAAAAAAAAACTAACATTTTATTTAGTGGAGGATTATCTTTCAGAATTCATTTCAAGGGAGAGCGTCTGAATTGCTATTTGTTTTCCAATATAAGTCTTTCTGATACTTTTTTAAAACTTTTACTAGGATAGTTAACGACTGAACAAAGTTTATAATGATCTAATGAAAACAAAAATGACATCAACTTTGCATCTTTTATTTTCTTCCTCTAATTCTGGGGCTGGACAGCTAGACCTTTAAAATTGGTAAAGGAAACAAGCTCATTATGGAAATAGATTTGCATTCTCCTTTTCCTTACCAAGAGGCAGACTTTTATGTGACTGGACGGATATATATTTACATATAAATAAACATTGCTCTTTACCATAGAGTGATGAATACAGATATAATATAATTGCAAATCCTTGACAAATTGCTGACTTGCATACTTTACCACAGAACAGACATGCATTTTCTGCTTGTCTTTAAGGAAGACATCTATCATAATCAATTTAAGACTGTTTGTGGTCATGGTATCTGAAATGACTTGAAAGCTGAGCTCTGGAAAAGAAAACTTTCCCACGGATTTTACAAATATGACCTGAATGTAACTCATCTGCTGTTTGCTGTATCCACATTTTAAAATGAAATGTCTAACTATTTCTGCTTTAAAGACTTTACCGTCATCAAGTTAAAATATATATAAAATTATCTTGTTGCATTTTACATATTACACCTAAATAGCAGTGCATTTGACATATTGATATTTGATTCTAATTAGCCAGTCAATTATGTCATTTATTTGTCTCTACATTTTGCTATTGAAAATTAAAATTCCAATTGATTTCATTGATTACATTTTGTAACAGGCCATGAATTTCCTCCAGTAACATACAGATTAATACATAAATCAATAACTTCCGTTTGGTAGAAATTACATAAAATTGGAAATGGCTACACTTATTAGTATCTGCTTGCATTAAAATTAAAATTTCAATCGATTTCATTGATTCCATTTTGTAATTGATCCATATTTGAATTGTCTGTTATCTACTTTTCGTTCTATGTTAATTTCCTCATTAATTATCTCTATATTAATAAAATAGGATCAATTATTCCCTTTAGAAAAAAAAACATAGTTTGGCAAAGGCACACACCACATATAAATTCATTATGACCAGACTACTGGCTACTATCTTACATAGTTTTTGCACATATTTGCCGTCGCATTCATCCATTATAATAAAATCTTATCTTAATTTCTACGAGCATCACAATCTAAAGTATGTCTTTGTTACTGAAAGTAGCACAATTTTTTCTCTCTAATTATTTTCTCCTCACAATCTCCCATTAGTAACTGGGAAGTTATCTACATTTGTGGCAAATTTTAGTTCTTCACCGTCCATGTTTGGGTCATCAATGAATACATTTGACATTATCTTTGTTTTCGATTCATGAAATAATGACTACTCCCTTCAAAATGTCCCTTCAATATTATTAGCTGTTAGCTTCCATTTCGAAGATTAAGAGAATAGCAGTGTTCGGTATTTTCTGAATGGTTAAAAACATTAGATGGCGTCATTAAACAGCCATGTTATATTGGGTTAAGGAACATGCTATTTTTTTTCTTATTTTTCTTCTGTCTTTTTGGTCTTCTTTAACGTCTAATACAGATTTTTCCTATTCTTCGCCATTTTTTCCATTTTCTTCTATGTGCTGTTTGTATTTTTCATCTTTTTCAGTCATTCTTCCTCCACCCTGTGTAAACAAACACAGTTTTTTTGTTTTTTTTTAACTGACCGGCACACTGGTGACTTCTGATTATATTTTTCTGTCATTTTTTTGTTGTCTTTTTTAGCCTCTGTCTTTTTTTTCTTTCTTTTGCATAAAATTTATATACAATTTCTAATAGGATGTTTACAAGATATGTTATGTATTGAATAAACGAACCATACTATTTTTTATATAGGATTTTCAAGTCAAATTCAATCTTTAAGGTAGATTAAGTTTATTAAATTGTTAGATGAAAATATCAAATAGTCATAAAACGCCCCCCCCCCCGCTAAATTTGGGTTCCTAAATAATAACGTTATTATTTCAGAAACGTTTTGGTTTGTTATTTTTTTTTTTTATCAAGTAAGCACTGAATATAACACTTACCTTCTTTAAATGAATTATAATAACATATTATGCACTGAAAGGATTTTTTTTTTTATCTTTTTCGCCTTCTTAACCATTTTCTTCTTCTTCTATGTAAAACTTATAAATAATTTCTTACGGGATGTTTACAGGACACGTTATTGATTGAATAAATGGGTTTACTTAAGTTTAACTTTTGATTTACCACTTTAAATTCTTCAAAATTCCTTAAAATTTTTCAGAGACGTGCATCCATAATGTAGAAGGTTTTCAGATTGTCGCTATAGCTTGCACATGTTTACACCTTTAACGGAATATAATTGGGCGTATCAAGAAATATTTCAAAATAACTTTTATAATTAATAGTTTTTTTAGCAACCATACACTTTTATGAATTGTACATAAATAAAGATGCAGAATCGCATTCAGACTCTTACCATTTTACATAGCGATATATTATGCAGAATATGGACTGTGCTGAAATACTAGTGTTATTATTTATTTACTCAGTCTTAACATGTGAAGCACCTAACAATTAAGTACACAAGAGAAATAGTCAACCACCTCAGCAGAAACAACCTTCTTAGTGACACACAATATGGTTTCCGCTCTGCAAGATCTACTGCAGATGTGCTGACGGTTATATCTCACAGGATTAGTGAATCTCTTGATAAAGGCTTCCTTTCTAGGGCAATTGCTCTTGACATATCAAAGGCCTTCGACAAAGTATGGCATAAGGGTCTACTTCACAAGATTTCCAGCTACGGTATAACTGGAAATGTTTTCTCAATCATTAAATCATTTCTCCAATAGGCTCATAAGAGTAGTGGTCGATGGACAAAAATCAGAGGCCTGCAGTATTAATGCTGGAGTCCCTCAGGGGTCAATCCTGGGCCCAACTCTCTTCCTGATCTACATCAATGACCTCCCTAAACACATACTTAAATCATTTGTTGACATCTATGCTGATGACACGACCATCTACGGCAACACATCAAAGGCTGTTAATGACAAAGTTCTCTCTGATTCTCTCTCCTCTGATCTCGAGTGCGTTGTTCAGTGGGGGAAGACGTGGCTGGTTACCTTTAATGCATCTAATACCAAACTCCTATCCTTACATCATCAACGCTCTGATCCCCATCTGGCATCAATTGAGATGGATGGCTCTCGTCTGGGAGAGGCCCCATGTTTTGACAAGCTTCTGGGTTTGACCTTTACTTGTGATCTGAAATGGAACACGTACATCGTCTGTTGCCAAGGTCGCTGGAAAGATGGTGGGATCCTTCTACCGCTCCAGAAGATATCTCACTACTGATGCAATTCTCTATCTATATAAAAGCCAAGTACGTCCAAGGATGGAATACTGCTGCCATATCTGGGCAGGAGCTGCTAAAAACAGCCTATCCTGCCTTGACAGAGTACAAAATAGACTTCGTGGCTTAGTGGGGGATGCCCTTTTCTCTACCCTGCAACCTCTCTCTCACAGAAGAGACGTTGCGAGCCTATCCTTGTTTTATCGTTATTTCCATGGCAGGTGCTCGTCTGAACTCCAATCTCTGGTCCCCCCTCGCCAATCTTTCACGAAAAACACCCGTCTAGCTGAATCCACTGTGAAAAATTTCCCCCACTCTATATCTGTGCCTAAATCAAAACGCGGGTTCCATGAACAAGGCTTCTTTCTTACAACTGCACGCCTGTGGAACTCTGTTCCGTCTGCCTGCTTCCCACCTGACTACAACTTGGATGTCTCCAAGTCCAACGTTAACAGATTCCTAATGAACCGCCCCCTTAAGTAAACACTTCATCAAATCTCCACACTAACGTAATGTACTTGCAATAACCCTTATCCCTGAGTGGCTTCCGGGCCTTGATAAGTGGTGATCACTGTGCAAAAAAAAAAAAAAAAAAAAAAACTTCAACAATTGTATTAGAAATACAGTTCACACAAAAAATATAAATTATAGTACATATGTCCTCACGATATTCTGGGTTATATTTTCTGTCTCCCTTGAGGTCAACGAATTCCCAACAAATGGAATACATTTGGAAACAAGTTAACCCCAGGAGTCTTTCATTCTACTTTTGTCTACAGGCATGCGTCAAAAATTCAGACCATTGCATAACACCTTTAGTTCTGATGATCCATTATCTCGAAGATCCACTAATTCAATCACACATAAGTTAGAAGCAGAATCTTGGGGTTAAATAAGCAAATGATTATGTAAATGATCTGAGTTTAAACTCTAGTAGAATTTAATGAAGATTCCTTTTTTTTTCTGTTTTCTTTTTCTTTTCTCATCCTTTTTACCTTTCTTTTTATATTTTTTCTCCTTTTCTCTTTCTTTTTATTTTTTGTTTTATTTCCGAATCTTTTTATTTTTTTCTTATTTCCTTATCGTCTTTATTTTTTCCTTTATTTTTCTTTTTATACTTTTTCCATAAATAAACATCTTTTTTCAATTTAAATGTTTTTAATTGAACAGAAACTGACTAAAGCAGTCTACAATTTTCGCTATTTTGGGTTATACGGGAAAACTAGTGCATCCGAGGTTCATTTCGACATTGTTTCTGGAGGTATTTTTATGTGTGACTTCAAGAATTTGAAGAAAATGATTAAACCTATTTTTAACACAGAATAATTTTAAGTCAGGGAACAAAAAAAAAGTTGTTTCATTTAATTGACTGTTTGGCAATGGCTTCTCAAATTCTGCTCCTTTCTGTAAATTGTATTTTGAAACATTTGGGTCGATATCGACCCCAAGTTAGAGAAAAAAATGAACTGTTCTGGATATGACAGGAAACTGTATCCAGTATTAAACAGTTAAATCCTAGAACTACCTACCTATGGAACAAAATACTGCAGAGCTGCTTCCCAGCTGATTACAACATTGTTGCTTTGAAATCCAGTGTAAACAAATTTTTGTTGAACCACCTTCTTAAATAAACTTCCACCATCATTACCAATCATCAGAGTATTGTACCACTGCCTATCTAAGACTCATTATCCTCGAATAGCCTTTGAACCTTGATAAATGATGACTCTTAGAAAAAATTGGTCATCTTTACCATCACTGTCTCCACTTAACTTCCGATTACTCCATCGTTTATAACTGATTTTTCCAGTATCTTTTATTTATTAAATTGTTAGGTTAAAGTACAGAAAAGGTAAAGGGAGCTCCCCTCCACGTGTTAAATGTTTTTTCTGAATAATAACGTTATTATTTCGAAAAACATTCTTAACATGGAGAGTGGCATCCGGAAGTGAAATGGAAACAGTAATCTTAAAGTTGACCAAAAATGTTTTAGTTAAAATGCTAGTAATCTCAATTAATTATATGCTAAATTAATTATAAATCAAATTCTTTTCAATCACCATCATCATTACCAATCATCACGGTGTTGTCTCACCGCCCACCTGATGGTCATTAACGCTTATTCTCAAGTGGCCGTTGGGTCTTGATAAGTGGTGACCCTTAGTAAATACAAATAAGATAATTCAAGAGTTAATTTCTAACCTAATATGTCCCACATTGTCTACTAAGTTCAGACTCTGTCACATCATAGTTTTGTATCCTTGTACTTGTTTTACAAGGATTCCACTGAATGTTCTCCAATGAACATGGCATTTGATCCCTCTCAACACAAATTAATTAGCAGCAAAACTACACTCCATTATTGTAGATTTTCTATGCTGATAGCTTCTTTACTTGAACTGCTAACCCGTGGAACTTTCTTCCTGCTCCCTGTTTCTCAAATCTACCAACATGTAAAAATTTAAATGTAATGTGAACATCTTCGTTTTACTCCACACTCGGGTTTCTTCCTATAAATCTGTCCTCTATAACTCCACACTCGGGTTTCTTCCTATAAATCTGTCCTCTATAACTCCACACTCGGGTTTCTTCCTATAAATCTGTCCTCTATAACAGTTGCTTTTTATCCTTTAGTAGTAATATGCTTTAGCTGGGTGACCATTTTTTTTTTTTAATAAAGATGAATATCGAAAATGCATATTAGAAGATATTGTAAACTTGAAGAAAAACTTTTACAAGACGATTAAATTCAGAATCAAACAAGTTAAAAAAAAGACTGATATCTTTATTCTATTCCACTTATATATAAAAGGCACTTATGTCCGTGTCTGTGCATGTTTCAGTTTGTTCTTTATGGACTACTAACCTGGGTGCCTGGCATTGCCCGGGTGTTGATAGGTGTTGAGTAAAAAAAAAAAAAATGTTGTAGTAGGCAGGAAAGCAGGCTCGAACCTGTGACGCAAAGTTGAAAAAGAAAGTGGAAGTGTGTGTAAGGGTGTTGGTTGAGCAAAAAAAAAGAAAAAAGGAACCTGTACTGCGAAGGAGAAAAAGAAAGTAAAAAAAAAGTAACGTGTTTGCTGTTGCCCCCATCACCAAACGGAAGTGACATAGGTTTAAATTAATGCTAGACAATCGAAAAGAGGCGATGACTTTCGAAAATATCGGCGAAAAAAGCGACCCATCCCTGTAGAAAAGTGCCCAGTTAATGTTTTTAGCTAATTTTTCGATATTTGTTGTCCGAAGGGACGGGCTTCAAAATGATGTAGGTCTCTTGAAAATCTGTCCCCTCTGTCGAATGTTTTGGGAAGAAATACATACATACATGCATACATACATACATACATACATTTATTTATATTATAGACTAGCCTGAGTGCTTGGTGTTGCCCGGGTGTTTGGAGATGTGTGTTGAGCAAAAAAAAAAAAAAAAAAATGGTAGAAGGCAGGCAGGCTCGAACCCGTACCATGAAGGAGGAAAAGAATGTGAAAAAAAAAGACCCCCAAAAAAGTAACGTCTTTTCTGTTGCGTCCATCGCCAAACCGGAAATGACAAATGTTTAAATTAAGTTTAGTCAATCGAAAAGAAGGGATGACTTTCGAAAATATCGGCGAAAAAAGCGACGCCTCCCTGTAGAAAAGTGCCCATTTGAGGGTGAAGCAATTAATGTTTTTAACCAATTTTTCGATATTTGTCGTTTGAAGGGACGAGCTTCAAAATGATACCAATCCGTGAAAATCCGTCGCCTCTGTCGAAAGTTTTAGGCAGACATACAAACATACATACATACATACATACATACATTTAAACAGACAGGTGAGATTTATATTATAGAAGATGAAACAGCGAGGCCAATTTGTCCAAAAATTCACACAAATGAACTTTATGTGCTTGGGGATAGGTTTTGTATTGGAATGTTTCTGATAAGTATCAAAAATCGAAAAAATCTGACTAAAGAAGGAACAGCCCAATTTTGACCAAAGTTAACATCCTTATACAGCCTAACATCAGAAGAGCATTTGAAAAATGTTATCTCTGCACAAGAAGAAGGGCCTAATGTATAAAAACAACAGTAGATTCTTTGATAAGACAGAGGTACGTTCGAAATGAATGTTTCTGTTTATAGCACAATTAAACCATGATACTTGACTTTTGCATTTTAAACTTTAATTTAGGCCATTATATAAAATGATTTGATAAAATCAAGAGTAGATTCTCCACAGTACAATGTAGACTACAATGTACAATGTATTGTGGACTAAATCAATGCAGGGAAACATGTAAAGCTTCTTCCCGGTTCACTGCATCTGGACTACGACTACAGCAGGCAATTAATCGATTTGATTGAAAAAAATAGGCGATTTCACCGATTTCGATAACAATAACATTATTGGAAGTGCAGAACATTTGTTGTTCATTATTCAATCCAGGCCGACGTCGGGTCTCTCTGATAGAAAACACACAAGATAAGTTAAACATTGTTGTAACATCTTCAACAATTGTATTAGAAATACAATTCACACAAAAAATATAAATTATAGTACATATGTCCTCACGACATTCTGGGTTATATTCTCTGTCTCCCTTGGGGTCAACGAATCCCCAACAAATGGAATACATTTGGAAACAAGTTAACCCCAGGAGTCTTTCATTCTACTTTTGTCTACAGGCATGCGTCAAAAATTCAGACCATTGTATAACACCTTTAGTTCTGATGATCCATTATCTCGAAGATCCACTAATTCAATCACACATAAGTTAGAAGCGGAATGGCGTCGGGGTTAAATAAACAAGTAATTGTACAAACGGTTGAAGTTCAAACTCCAGTAGAATTTTATGAAGATTTCTTTCTCTTTCTTTATCTATTTTCCTTTACTTCTTTATTTTTCTTTTTTTTTCTTTCTCTCGCTTTCTGTTTTTGTTCTTTCTTTTTCACTTGCCTTTTCATTTTTATTTTGTAGTCTTTCTTTTTCATTCCCTTATGTTTTTAATTTCATGCTGTTTTTAAAAAAATTTTTTCTCATTCTTTTTAATTTTTTTTTATGTTTTTATATTTTTCCATAAGTAAGCACACTTTTTTTTTTTTAATTATGTTTTTGAATTTTTGAGATGAAGCTTGAAAATTTGAACTATTTTGATTATTCCGACTATTGTTCTCATCTTGAGTATTATTCTCACGTTTTGGACTATCTAAACTCCGGCCTTCTTCAGTTGTATCTTGTCAAACTCGGGAATCTTGCTGTCGAAATCTGTTATCTACATGGAAGTTTGAACAGAACCCTTTATTTAATTCATGAGACTCACATACTATTGACAGGATCAACCGTCCAGATATAAAAAACTTCAATTTGTGCTTGACTTATCCACCAAGCTCCAGTCAAGAGTATTCTGTAATCTTTTTTTATCGACATTCAATAATACTTTGGTGATCGTCTCATCAGTACAGGGTGGTCCAAAAATATTGGAAAAAAAATCCTTAATAAAACTCAAAATCCTTTCTGAATCCATCCATACAAATAAACTTTTGTCTATGTCTGACTTGTCCACCAAGTTTCCGTTATGAATGTCCAACAGTATTTGTTTCATTGCTGTTCAATAATCAGCAAACCTAAATATGACGTTAATCGTCAATAACTCTGACACACTTCTCTCTTGGCATTGTTTTGATTTGTGCTATGGCGACTCTTTTTAGTTCTAGAAGAGTATGGAATCATTTGGATGCTTTCAGATAACCACACAGTTAAAAATCTGGAGGTCGGTACATTCTGAAGAATATAAAGCCCATTCGGGATCCAATTTCCTACTGTATGAGACGATCACCAAAGTGTCCCTGCATACATCTACTAGTATTTATCAGCAAGTATTTATTGTTGAGCTATGTTAGAAAGAAGGAAACGTTTCAGACAATGGGTTATGAAATAGTCAAAGGATCGACCTTCCCGAGTATGTGAGAACTAAAAGCCAATGAAGCAAATGCACAAGACATCAGACATGGCCAACAGAGGGAGTGGTGGGTGAAAGAACGTGACTCAGTGGTAGATTAGAAACCAATGTGCCGATGTACGAAACGAGATGAACATGCACAATAAGCTACCACTTTTCTTTCTTTGATCGTTCGGGTTACTCTTTCTTCTTATTTCCTTTTCACTTTATCATGAATACTAAAAAGCAAATGGTTTTAATTGCTACCCCTTTTCTTTCTCTGTGTCATTGGGATTCGCCTTCTTTGTCACTCACAAAAGCAAAAACATTTTACAGAAACATGTGAACTGCAAATATTTTCCAAATTTTTCAACCAATAAAAATCATTTCACACTCCAAAACAACCAATCCTGTGTGAAATTCGACAAGCCTAGTGATTGATGAACAGAAATTCGCCTCGACTCTCTAAGCCCGTCCTAGAAGATTGGAATGTGACACGTTGAAATTCCTAAATTCCTTTAAACCTGCAGCTCTATCTCCAGTGAACCCCATCTAAGACAACTGAAATAAGACATGCTGAAATCCCTTTAAGCTTGCTGGTAGATCTTCAATAAACACATGCCACCCACATGTAAACTCTCTCACACACACATGTACCCACAATGGAACTTTGAAATGAACTCTTTCTACCTCTTATTTCAGAACTTTAAAATTCCTTTAAGTCAATAGTTTTAATAAGTCCTAATACCTCCACTTGTTATCCTTTGCTATCTTGGGGATATGTTGAGAGTTTAACTCTACGTTATGGTAAGATCAGCATGGAGTTAGTTTTATGGATGGTTGCCAGTTTTGACGTCATCGCCTATCTCTCTTACTACAAACAGAAAGGTATATAGCAGCTGTGTTAGGTGTATGATGTTGTATGAAGATGAGTTCTCATTTACTTGTCTTTAGTGTAATCAAATAGATATTCAATGTTTGTACAAATCAGACCCAACATATCAGCTTTGATTCCTTGTTGCGGAGGATGAATATACAAATGCTTGCTGAACTGATAGTTAGAGAGCTGCATTGGTTCGGCCATGTTGATAGGAGCAGTCTTTAGTAAAAAAAAAAAAACAATGTAGAGACCTTGAAGTGGAGGGCCAAAACAAAGTTGGACGATCCAAGAAAACTTGGATACAAACCATCAACAATTCAATTGTGGGTGGAAATACAGTAATTTACATATGAATAAATTAGCTGCTTTTTAGAAGAACGAATTTGGAAGAAGAGGGTGTAGAGTGCTTGGTACCAAAGAGAACAGGTCAAAATTTAAGTTGCTGTCTATCATTTTACTTTCTTATAATATCTTATTGGATCAATCCAATTCAATTTATTGGGGGAAGGGAAAGCTGCTTCAGTTCCCATCTAGGGAAAGGGTTGTAGAAATTTACACAGAAGGGAACCCAGTAGTCCAGTACCTGACCAAAATCACTGTGAATTGCCACATTGTTGGCACATTTATTACTTCATTTGAAAGTCTATTCCAAGGTATAGGGATCTTGATTAGGAAAGCAGTTCTCCTCCGGTTTAATCAAAATCAGAAGGGAAATAATGTCTTGTGGTGTCCATGTAGACCTCTTTCTGGTGCAGGAGTAAATAATAGGTCCTAAAGTATATCATAATGACCAGTCAACAAACATCCTAGACCGTTCAAATTTGAATAGAATCAATCTTCAAGACGCCCATGCTTAGAGACTGAGATTACGGGTTGTTAAAAAAACGTCTGAGCTCTGACCAAGGGAAATAAAACGATAAAATAAAATGGATGTGAACATGTGGTTGTGTGAATTCACTGCACAGGCCGTGATCATCCATTAATTGTGTTTGTCTGATCTTGGTGCTTGATTCTAACATTGGATGTATTGTCAATCATGTGGTCTAACAAAAGGGATTCTACCTCAAAACAAAACCATAACTCCACTATAAAACAAGTAATAATGTTTTACTTCGACAAGTTATAATGTACCTTCTTTTCTTTTGTTGAAAGACAGACTTGCAATCAGAACTCTAAGCTCAACTGAATCAAATCATAAGCTCAACTGAATCAAATCATAAGTACAACTGAATCAAATCATAAGTACTACTGAATCAAATCATAAGCTCAACTGAATCAAAGCATAAGTACAACTGAATCAAATAATAAGTACAACTGAATAAAATCATAAGCTCAACTGAATCAAATCATAAGCTCAACTGAAGCAAATCATAAGTACAACTGTATCAAATCATAAGTACAACTGAATCAAATCATAAGTACAACTGAATCAAATCATAAGTACAACTGAATCAAATCATAAGCTCAACTGAATCAAATCATAAGTACAACTAAATCAAATCATAAGCTCAACTGAATCAAATCATAAGTAAAACTGAATCAAATCATAAGTACAACTGAATCAAATCATAAGCTCAACTGAATCAAATCATAAGTACAACTGAATCAAATCATAAGTACAACTGAATAAAATCATAAGCTCAACTGAATCAAATCATAAGCTCAACTGAATCAAATCATAAGTACAACTGAATCAAATCATAAGTACAACTGAATCAAATCATAAGTACAACTGAACCAAATCATAAGTACAACTGAATCAAATCATAAGTACAACTGAATCAAATCATAAGCTCAACTGAATCAAATCATAAGCTCAACTGAATCAAATCATAAGTACAACTGAATCAAATAATAAGCTCAACTGAATCAAATTATATACTCAACTGAATCAAAGCATAAGTACAACTGAACACAAACTTTTGAATTGAAATCCATGTTTAGTTTTAGAAGAGTTATCAATCTGTATTAGTCTCGAGATCAAAAATAGAATTTTCGGTGGATAGCTAATCTGTATAAGTCATGAAATGAAAAATAGATTTTTTGCTGGGTAGGTAATCTGTATAAGTCCTGAAATGAAAAATAGAGTTTCCGATAGGTAGCTAATCTGTATAAGTCTTAAGATGAAAAGAGTTTCCAATGGGTAGCTAGTCTGTATAAGCACTGGGATGAAAAATAGAGTTTTCAGTGAGTAGCTACTCTATATAAATCTTGAACTTTAAAAGTTTGCAGACAAAGAGCAAATATCTTTTTCATGTGGACATGAAAAGTTATGCGTGAAAATTCTAACAGACCCAGTATTTTTATGGATTGCTTCCAGTTTCTGATTAGTTGCTAGCAGAACATTACTCCATTTGATTTGTCAGTTCCTATCGCCAGATAGCATTTCCAATTTTCTTTAATCATACTCTTTAATTATATCAAAAATATTGCAACACAAACAGTTCATAAACTCAAAAAATCATCTATCTGTGACAACTATAAAAATTCAACTGAACTCCTCTTCCAGAACTGCTAGAATATATATATATATATATATATATATATATATATATATATATATATATATATATATATATATATATATATATATATATATACTAGTGTCATTTACGGTTAAACCACACAGCCACATACTTGAAAAGTCTCATCTGCTTTATAATAAAACATAAAGACTTACTGAACAAATGGGACCACTATTTGGAATTATTGTAACATTTAAAAAGTCTCAAGTGGGTTATAATTACAGTATGAAACCTTATATCTAAAACGTCATTGTTATTATTCGAAAGAACCAGCCGATTTCTTGGAGGAAATCCCTAAATATTTTCCCATTGTAAGCATGCCGTCTGTGGCATGCATTTATGCACAAAACTAAACTAAACTTGTAGTACTGCACATTTTTAGTTTGGTGCATTTGGTTTGCATCTGTTAGAAAAAGAAAATTTTACAGAGAGGGGTTCGACATTAATCTCAGAAAAAACTACTCCTTGAAAACATAATGTATTGAAAACATTATTCTTTGAAAGAATTACTCTTTAAAAGGATGCTGCTGCCGCTGTTGCTGCTGCTGCTGCTGATGATGATGATGATGATGCTGCTTCACATTCACACCTTGAGCAGAAAGTCTGCCTCCTTTTAATAGATTCTACTTCCTGCATTTCCATTCAAGGGAAATAACTCATGTGTAATCTAACATATTAACACTTACAACACAGCAGGTAGTACTAGATTAAGTAATACCAGTAGCAATCTCAACGAAATAACACAATGAATCTTAATGGATTTGTTGATAAAACGAATCAGGTTTCTGTTATTTGCCAGCGTTAACAAATAGTCTGTCGTCTCTCGGTCACTTCGGGACAAGGTCCTTCTTGATTTGGCAAAAAGCCGTTCTTTGAGCGTCAAATTGTCTTATTGCACTGATGGGCTAGGTGGCAATGATATCTACAGTTCTTCCCAAGAATTTCTTCATCGCATATCTCTTGAGCAACTTTCCTCTGGTTAAGGGCCAAAACACCTAATGGTATATATTGAAGATCTCTTGCTAAGTTCAGGCCAACTCGAGTAATTGATTGATTTCAATCAATCTCTTTTCCCTCTATCTCATCCTAATATTACTTAGTTCTTCCTCCCATGTAGTTTCCTCGTTGCCACTTGGCAGATTTATTGATCCAAGTCATTCTTACAACTACAAGAAGAATCAGACCACTCTAGCTATGTCATCAGAAAATCCATTCCAAAGTCTCACTGGTAAGAATTATATATATATATATATATATATATATATATATATATATATATATATATATATATATATATATATATATATATTAGCAGTCTGTGTGGTGTTGCTCAGTAATAAAATATGCTTACATATGATATTTAAATTTATGCAGATAACATACTTTTTTTGTAACACGGGAATCACCACTTATCAAGGCCCGGGGGCCACTCGAGGATAAGGGTTAATGGGTATACATTAGTCAATGTGATTATAGCCTAGTAAACATAAGTAGTGGGAATTTTGTAAATTGGATTACTTAGGGGGACGGTTCAGCAAGAACTTGTTTATGTGTGACTTGAAGACAATCAGATTGTAGTCAGCTAGAAAGCAGGCAACCGGAAGAGAGTTCCACAGGCATGCAGTTGTAAGAAAGAAGCTTTATTCATGGAATCTATGTTTAGGTTTAGGCACAGATAAGAGTGTGGGAAATTATTGATAGTGGTTTTGGCTAGACGAGTGTTTTTTGTGAAAGTTTGGCAAGATAGAGTGAAGCTCAGCTGAGCACTTGTCATGAAAATAATGATAAAGAAGAGACAGGCTCGCAGCATCTCTTCTGTGGGAAAGAGGTTGCAGGGAAGAGAAAAGGGCAGCCCCCACTAAGCTACGAAGTCTATTTTGAACTCTGTCAAAGCAGAATAAGCTGCTTCTAGCAGCTCCTGCCCAGATGTGGCAATGGTACTCCATCGTTGGCTGTACCTGTCTTTTATATAGGTAGAGAATTGCAATTCTCTATTGATTATAATATTGAACCTAATATATAGTGGTGAGATCAAAACTAAATATATATATATATATATATATATATATATATATATATATATATATATATATATATATATATATATATATGACCTGGGTGCCATCAGCTAGAATCGAAACCAAAACATATAACTCTCCACCCTTATTCCTTAGCCTTTGAGCATATATAAGACGAGATTCAAGTAAGGGCACATTTCTACAAAGTTTTATAATATATATATATATATATATATATATATATATATATATATATATATATTAAAATAATACCTCTTCCAGGAAGGATAAAATTACTTATCCGAATATAACAGTTTTGCATCACTCTAATGTCACCTTACGAAGGTTAAAATCAAGATATAATGAAAGTAATTTTTATATCTGTAATCTTTATTCTAATTTTGATCAAAATCCATCACACAGTTTTTATCATAGAAAATGCCAAAAATTTAAAGCTTCAGCTTGGGGCTTTCTGAGAATTTAGCTTAATTTGTGTCTGATAATTATAGATCAGATTTAATGCAAATTGGTAATATCTAAATTAGGATCTTTGAGAATACTTTAAATACTCGAAAGAAACTGAAATTTGAGGAATATTTACTGATATGATACCTGTAGACTGATATGTAAATCTGCAAACGGTTTGAGAAGACACTCAAAGGTGCATAATATAGTCTCTCATGTGGTTCACCAAACCAGTTTTAGACAAAAGAAATCTTACACAGATTGTACATTTTATTTTACCTATTGAAGTGAAAATTTCACCAAAATCTGAATTTTCACAAAAGGCTTCCACTTCCTCTTTGCATAAAACTTAATTAAAATTAATTAAAAGTAGCACACATTTAGACTTTTATGGCTAGAAGCTGTTTTCAAAATTTATGATGATCGGTTAATTAATTTAGGTATGAATCCTGTGCATCTTTATTATTATTATTATTATTATTATTATTATTATTATTATTATTGTTGTTATCATTATTATTATTGTTAATATTATTCTTATTATTGTTATTGTTATTATTATTATTATTATTATTATTATTGTTATTGTGTTATTATTATTGTTATTGTTATTGTTATTATTATTATTATTATTATTATTATTAATGTTATTATTATTCACTCACTAGGAGTTTTCACACGGACTATCATGAAAGGATTCTCTTTGAGAATAACTTTTGGTTGTTCTTAAAGAGAATTCTTTGATGATACCCTGTATGAAAACTTCTAGTGACTACTACTACTACTACTACTACTACAATTATTATTATTATTATTATTATTATTATTATTATTATTAAACGTTTTCTCACTAACTGCCGAATACACGCTAACATTGCTGAGTACTCTCCAAGCCTTACAATCTTGAGCCAAAGTGTTTGCTTTGTTTATGTTCATATTTCATATTCGTTCATCCACAGACGTTGCCTATTCATTTTTTTTTTTTACATTTCAACCAGCTTCCTTGTATTATATATCCAATGCATAGTTTACATAGCCTTACACTGGAACGCTTAACATGGCCAAACACTCTCCAGAATTTACGTTTGATGACAGAGGATATTGATGGGATGCTTGTGAGTTTTCAAAACAACGATACGGATGTGCATGCATATATATATATATACATATATATATATATATATATATATATATATATATATATATATATATATATATATATATATATGTAATGGCTGCACCGATTAGTTTCCTAGATGTAGATCCAATGAAACTCGCGTGATTATTGAAGAGTGTTCAATGCAGGACAGAGCTGGTATATAGTCTGTTTATTATACAAACATTATTGGTTACATATGTGCATACATGTTTTAGTGGAATTCCAATTCAAGCATAACACCTCATCAAACCAGAAAAGAATCGATATTGAAACGGGAGTCAAAATTACATGAGTTTTATAAGATATTCGGGTGTGGTTAACGTTCTGGACGAAAGTGGGGTATATACTTTGTGAATGTGAGCGATAGGGTTTTTTGGGGGCGGTGTGGTGAAGGAATGGAGTAGGGTGCGGGAGGAGGAGGGTAAATACGATTTCTTATGCTTAAGCTGTCACAGTGAAGAGATGTTGGTATTCTTTAACTTAACGGTTATTTATTGGCCTAAGCTTTTGCTTTGATCCGAAGTAATATACTTTTATTGTCGCTACTTCTCTATCTTAGGGTTTTATGGCTGTTTATTCTTTTCTAATAAATAAATAAATAAAACTTGTCAATAGGAAAATAAAGTCGCCACCAAAAAAGAATAGACAAGCATAAAACACTAAGATAAGGAAGTAGTGACGATAAGAGTATAATATTAATTCAGATCAAAGCGAAAGCCAATAAATAACCGCCAAGTTAAAGAATATCAACATCTCTTCACTGTGACAGCTTAACCACACAAAATCGTCCTCTTGTATCCCTACTCCCTTCCTTTACCACACTTCCCTCCAAAAACCTCTACTGCTCACATTCACAAAGTATACACCCCACTTTCTTCCAGAACGTTAACCACACCCGAATATCTTATAAAATTAATATAATTTCACCAACTTATCTTGGATGGCAATTTTGGCAAGGAACACTGTATATGCTTGCATTGGAAACTGGTTTATTTCAGAGATGTTTTGTTGTTTTTAATATTTGCCTTATAGTTTGTGATGTGGTTTGTATGATTGGAATTCCTAGTTTTTTTTAGTATTTTGCAAATTATTGTATTGTGAAACCCAGCGTAAATTAGGAAAAAAAGGCTCAATGAACATAAAAGAGATATAAGAAATAGCAATTTTCTAAGTGCATGCCTTTGACTTCAATCAAGTAAAAATAGTTAAATTTATTTCAAATAAACCGCGCCAGAGACGTCTTGAATCAGCGCTTATCGCAAATTCAAGCACAATTAAACAAGGTGGTGGTTTCTATAATGTAGCGCCATTAATAAGTAAACTTCTATTAAAAGAACAGAAGTTAATTGTAGACATCGGTTAAAACAAGGATAGGCTCGCAACGTCTCTTCTCTCCCACAGAAGAGACGTTGCGAGCCTATCCTTGTTTTATCGTTATTTCCATGGCAGGTGCTCGTCTGAACTTCAATCTCTGGTCCCCCCTCGCCAATCTTTCACGAAAAACACCCGTCTAGCCGAATCCACTGTGAAAAACTTCCCCCACTCTATATCTGTGCCTAAATCAAAACGTGGATTCCATGAACAAAGCTTCTTTCTTATAACTGCACGCCTCTGGAACTCTGTTCCGTCTGCCTGCTTCCCACCGGACTACAACTTGGATGTCTTCAAGTCCAATGTTAACAAATTCCTAATGAACCGCCCCCTTAAGTAAACACTTCATCAAATCTCCACACTAACGTAATTTACTTGCAATAACCCTTATCCCTGAGTGGCTTCCGGGCCTTGATAAGTGGTGATCACTGTGTAAAAAAAAACAAAAAAAACCCTTTCATACCCTGCAAACAGCTTCTCTGACAATTAATAAATATAATCTCAGTCAATAAATCACATTACAAAACACACTCATTTCATTTCAGTTACACACCTATATTTTAATTATAACAGACATATTCCCCCCTCGGAAAGAATATTAACTGCGTTATATTTTTTAAAAATACATTAACGACTATATGACGTTATTAAAAAACTCCCTCTCTTTAACAACGCAACCTTCCTCTCTTTTTTAAATTTTCAACGTCTTTTTCCGTTTCTGAAATGGAACAGCGTCACACTTTTCACAAGAAGTTTTTTAAAAATATTTGTGCTGGTGTTTTTGTTTTCTTAATTTCATTCATCCAGAGGAAATCTTGAAATAAAGACGAAACGTTGATGAACACATAACTCGGTTTGTTCCTTATATATATATATATATATATATATATATATATATATATATATATATCCACTCCTATTTCTGGCCGTCACACTAGTACCTGTTCCACCTTCTGCTCCGAAAGTATCATTAAGGTAACGAAACTTTTCAACAACTTCAATAGTTTCTCCAAGTAAAATATACTTTCTCCATATCTGAGTTCTTATTCATCTCCACTGTCTCCCACTTCTTTGCGCACGAATTCTTTATCCTTTCTTAGCCTACCACTGCTACTTGTGTACCTAATGCTTACAGGTACCACAAAAATTGAATTACATTCACTGATGAATTCTATAATTGTTTTAACATTTCCAATATCAAGTTTTTTTTCTACTGTGAATAGACCAACTTTTCTTTATATCTATTGAAAGATATGTCTTTTAAACTTTGTTTCTACTAAACTATGTTGTTTCAGTATAATCATAAATTGTCATGATTAAAACCATTTAATATGAAATTGATTGCACCCTTGCATTTCTGTCATTCCCTTCAGTTCTGTCATTATGGCATCTTCACCGTCAAAACGGATTCGCTCGACGATCCTCTTAAACTTGGGGAAAAGTCACAAGGAATAAGATCAAGTGAACAGGATGGTTGTTGCCTTCTTTTTTATTCATTGCTCCTTGTTTATTGTTCATTATTCAGTGCTTCAAAAAATATTTAAGATTTTCATTGAATTTGATCTAGTTATAAAACACCAAATTCAGCAAGATTTTCTGAAAATAATTTTCTTCTTAAAACCTCTTAAATTTTAGGCATTTTCTAGAATTAAAATTATGTAATAAATTTGGATCAAAATTGGAAATAGGGATTTTATACATAAGGTTTAGTATCATTGATTGATTTTAATCTTTGTAAAGTGACATAAAAATGGTGCAAAACTTTTCTCTCTGAGGAATTATTTTTACCCATACTGGGGCAGGTATTCTTTTAATAAAAAAAATCTGCCTTACATATTTCTAATGTATCATCCCATTTTACTTCCTCTCATAGCTTTTCCTTTTCTTCTGAGTCATAATAACTCAGACAAAGAGTGAAAAAAAGCTATTTTTAATGCCAATAAACTTTAAATTACGGCCGGTACATACACTTTCTCCTTTATTTACTTTCCAACTGTTATTTAAAAAAGGTTCTGATGTCTGTTAATTATGTCTCTGAAACGTAAGGTTTCGGGTTTTTTGTTTTTGTTTTTGTTTTCTTTTAGTAAGTAAGGAACAGAAAAACAACTCTAGAATGAATCAGCAGAGAGGGAAAAAGCAGAGAGAGAGAGAGAGAGAGAGAGATAGAGAGAGAGAGAGAGATAGAGCAGAAAAAAGATGAAGAGAGAGAGGAGAGAAAAAGGTGTGAAGATAAGTCAGCAACATGAGGTAGAAGAGAAAAGAGGAAAAGTTCAGTTAAATATAGGCGGATGCAGTTTCTATATTAAAGCTATAATAGTCTTGTGATTGACTAATGAAAATCATTGGTTAAGCTGAGTTAATCAAAAGGTTTAGCTTTCCTCTAAATACTGACTAAAATTTTGTTGATTGAGAAAAGAAAAGTCAAGCATTCAAATTGCACTCAGAATGAGGTTAACGCTTTTCCCCCATTTTTTTTTGTTTTGTTACTCATATGAACCACTTTATATATATATATATATATATATATATATATATATATATATATATAGAGAGAGAGAGAGAGAGAGAGAGAGAGAGAGAGAGAGAGAGAGTAATTTTTTTCAAAAACTGCAAATTTAAGCTAAATTTAATGTAACTGTTTAAACAACCTATACCTAATTTTCAAATCTAGTTTCAAGTCTTATCAAATATTGGAAAGAAATATTTATCAATCACAGCCAAATAAAATTGCTCAATATACTAGATAGAGCAAATAAAAATAGAGTTTATGTGTTTAAATTTCAATTAAGAAAAGTCGATTTTCAAAATAAAATTTTTAATTATATATTTGAACCAAAGAATACAATGTTTAAATTTAAATGGTTCACACATTAAATTTTATAATGAAAATTGACTTTTCTTAATTGAAATTTGAGCATATATACTCTATTATATATATATATATATATATATATATATATATATATATATATATATATATATATATATATATATATATATATATATATATATATATATATATATATATAAATCTTATTAACTGGAATTAAAATTAGAATTAGTTTTCACTTAAATATACGTTTATTTAATTATAATTAAAATAACATGTTATCGGAGTAAGAAACTCTGAAACTGAAACATACTTATTAGGGAATTAGGATATATACAATGATAAACAATAATTATACGTAAATAAGGAACAAGTTCGAAAAATGTTTATTAAAACTAGATTGTCGTATGTAGAATTGAGTAAAGTTTGTGTAATGAAAAATTAAAAATATTACTTTCAATATAAATAATAATGATGGTGCTGATATTGATAATAATACGAATATATATAAATAAATAAATAAAAATTAAAGTAAATGGAAGTAACTAATTAATTTACAATTCAACATTAGAAGATATGAAGTAAAACTTAATAACTTATGACTATCGATTGAATTAATTTTTAATACTAACATTTTGTATTGAAAAATTAGTGAATTAATCCATAATATAAATCGATTTAAAGTCATTAAAAATATATTAAAATTACTTATTAGTTGAATATGGATGTCTATGCGTTGGTAAAATAAATAAATATAAGTAGAGTTAATATTTCGTTAGATTTGTTCTAAGTAAATTTAATTATTTACAATTACGATATAAAGGAGTTTTCAGATTATTTTCAACTTAAGAAAACGTAAGTATAGTTTTTGAATTGTATGATGCTAAAAATTATAATTGTAAGGATTAATAAACTTGATTATAATAGCTAACAGAATGGAATTATGCATGGTTTTCAATTTAAATCAATTGATTAGTTATGATAACCAACCAAAATGATCAATCGTTTTTTTTAGCTTAGTTCAGTTTCGTATATAAAAAATGTATAATAGTTTATAATTTGTTGATATTATTTTTATAAGTATGTATACAGAAATTAGAATTAATAAATTTACTAATTATTAAATAGAACATGTTGGTAGAAGATTCATAAATTAATTAAAATTGTTTATACGAACGATTTAATGACTGTGTTTGATAAAACTTCTATATGGCGTAATGAAAAAATAAATAGGTATTTGCAGTTTCTCTTCCAATTTTCGGATTTTAATCATGTCAAATCACACTTCAATTCCTTTTGACGGATTGATTGTTGCTATTTCTTTTGATGAGTTAAGAGCATAATAGATTCACTGATAATAATTAAGTGATTGATTTTGCTCTACGAAACAGATACTGTCAAGAATTATATAAGTCAACTGATTTAAAGGAATAAATTATAAAATGGTAAACATCATGAATTTTGGAATATAGTTTTTTTGTCATTTATTCTCTCTTTCTCTCTCTCTCTCTCTCTATATATATATATATATATATGTGTGTGTGTGTGTGTGTGTGTGTGTGTGTGTGTGTGTGCGTGCGCGCGCGCGTGCGCGCTACAGAAGATAAGAAAAACATCAGTACCGTATGTTTTAATTGCAAAACAAAGGAACTAATATCTGGTTGTTTATGTTGGACTCTCTTGCAACTGTTATATGTTAGGTGATATATATATATATATATATATATATATATATATATACACACACACACATATATATATATATATATATATATATATATATATATATATATATATATATATATATATATATATATACTAGCAAAAGTACCTGTCGTTGACTGGGTTCAAAAACAGCCTACAGAAAATGGACTCTGATTTATGAAGGTATGATATGTTATGAAAAGGAAGGGTTGTAAAGAGATAGCTTCGAATTTGGGGGTATCAAAACCAAAGCAAAATATAATGAAAGCAAAAATAAAATAGATAAACCCCATAATTTATTATACCATACCTGTTCACACTGAAACACTTATCACAATATTCTGTAGATCTATATTAAAAAAACCTTGTTAAACGTTGTGACATATTTCCATTCTATGGAGGCCAGGCGCGAACGCAGACCCCACAATTTTATTATACCATCCCTATTAAAGTTAAAACATACTTATCAAAGTATTATTATGTACATCTATATCAAAAACACTTGTAAACGTTTTTTTTTTAATTTTTAAATTTTTTATTATACTTGTGGACCAGGCACGTATGCAGACCCCACAATTTTAATGAATCATCATTATGCCAGATCAAACATACCAATTCCTGTGTCTCGATACATCTTCTATCATTATATGTGATCAGTTTTCTATAATAGTCAACCATTTAGGATGCTATTCGTGACCAGACACACACACAGACGTTCAGCTTTATATATATATATATATATATATATATATATATATATATATATATATATATATATATATATATATATGAACAAATGATTAATAAAACATGTTAAAAAGCATCTTGAAAAAGAGTTAAAAACATATTTAATTTTAAAAAGGAAGCACAAGATAAGTGGATAGTCCTTAATCCGCGGAGTTTCGAAGAAATACCCTCCTTCTCATCAGAGGGCAGGAATTAGCAAAATGCGGGATCGGATTTTGCATGTAAAACTCACAGATCGTACTTGGTTAAAAAAAAAAGGGCGAGGTAAGGGGAATAGGAGGTAAAAAAAAAATGATAAAAAGATTTCACATGAATGGATAGTCCGGTGAAGGGTAAAAAATCCAAGAATGGTAAAATCCAAATACGGTCGAATTAAAAACTTCCAATCCAACAGGTAAGTTCTAAAGGAATCGCGTAACATATTATAAGCTCTAGTTCCTTTTCGGTTTTATTGAGCTTTTACATCTGGTTGAGATTACTTTACTTGTAAATATTAACTCTTTATTATTTATAATATATTTTAAGTTTACCATTTTGATTATCTTGGTAAACTTATTATAATTTTTATTTCAATATATATATATATATATATATATATATATATATATATATATATATATATACTTATTTATGGACATGTATTTCACTGTAACTACAACTCATCAGCGTAGCTGAATGTGACAGGATTTGAGCCTACAACCACCACCTCTGTAATCGGGCGCATTAACTGTTATACCAAGAAGAGCCTGCCTGAAAGTGCTAATTTATTGCTTATCAATTTATGTCGGTATTTTTTGTTGTTATGTTTTAGCGATAACTTTTTATTACTGATATGTAATAGGAAGCAATTCTCTAAGGCTTAGACGAGCTAATCCATACGAGTAATAAAATGTTATCACTAAAAATAACAAAGCATATCACGACATTATATATATATATATATATATATATATATATATATATATATATATATATATATATATATATATATATATATTAGCATGAGTGCCTCGCGTTTCCCAGGTGTTTGGAGGTGTGTATTGAGCAAAAAACATGTGGTAGTAGGAAAGCAGTCTCTAACCTGTACCGCGAGGGAGGAAAAGAACGGGAAAAACGTGACGTCTTTGCTGTTACGACCACCACCAAACTGGAAGTGACGTAGGTTTAAATTAAGGCTAGACAATCGAAAAGAGGGGATGACTTTCGAAAATATCGGCGACAAAAGCGACCCCCCCCCGTAGAAAAGTGCCCATTTGAGGGTGAAGAAATTATATTTTTAGCCAATTTTTCGGTATTTGTCGTCTGAGGTGACGAGTTTCAAAACGATAATGATCTTGTGAAAATCCACCGCCTCTGTCGAAAGTTTTAGGCAGACATGCAAACATATATACATACATTTATATATTGGTAGCTCAAATTTTCGACTCAAACCGACTAAAAAGCTTGCTCTATCTCTGAATACACTTTATGTAAAATTTCAAATGTTTAAATCAGAAATTGTCTGAGTAATTTGGTAGAGACCGCAGAGATCAAATTGTTTTTAACTTTCACCCCTATTATTGCCTCTTACCATTTATTGTTTGCGGCTCAAATCAAGTTATTAAGTTATATCCATGTCCAAGGAACCTATATCTAAAATGTCAAGAGTTTAGACCCAAAATTGGCGGGGTAATTTGATAGAGCTTTCAGAGGTCAAATCGTAAAACTTTGACCCCTTAACAGCCAAAGTTCTGGCCGAAAACTTATTACAAAGATTTTCCCAAATCTCAGCACCCTGTATATCAAATTTCGCGTCTGTAGACTGAAAATTGACAGAGTTATTGCGTAGGAAAATGTACACAGACACACACACGCACACAGACACGTTCATTTTTATATATATAATAGATATATATTCTTGGAACTTTCTTTAAAACCTTTAAAACTATATAAAAACTTTGTTTCCTTCATTGAAACAATCTTTTGTCAGTAAGTCTCTGAATAGTTTTACTTACATGAACAAATAATAGTACCAATGTTCTTAAAGGAATCATCAGTTGTTTACCATGAAACACTCGACCCGTGTATTGGCGTTGTCAAGTACAAAGTTGGATTGTGCAGAGCAGATTCGTTAAAAGAACCCCCTCTCAAAAGCAAATTAAACTTTAACTATCTAGCGCATTATTAGATTGAGCTCAATTTGTTTTGTTTTATGTAATAGTCGGTAAGTTAAAAATTGAGATCCCCCACCAATAAAAAAAAAAAATGATAAAAAGCACATTAATCTATATAATTATAACATTCAAATGAACTTGTAACGGGTGTTATAACCCAACATCCGGTTTACGACTTCCGGTTGCGTATGCGTACATAAACAAATAATCAACGGGATAATAAAACGTATTGTTTTACTGTGTACGTTTTCAGCGTCCCAATTATTTTTTTTTCGTGTTTAAATTATCCAAATAAACAATTGTTAATACTTTCTGCATTTTTTTTACATCGTTCATTTCCGTATTACGTTTAAGTTATTTTAACGCAATTTTCTTACAACTAAATCTATTTAACCCGTTGACAACGATAAGAGCATTTTTAAAACGTATTCCTCATTTTTTAATACACCTTTCTTAAAAACATTCATACATTTTCTTCTACACTACCAACATAAATAAATAAACCCGAAAATATTTTTTTTAATTTGCGTTACAAATAAATAATCAACGCGACTATAAAACCTATTGTTTTACTGTGTACGTTTTTAGCATCCCAATTGTTTTTTTTTTCACGTTTAAATTAAAAGGTATATCAAAATTTGAATTTACTTTTAAGTATTATGGTATCTGTTCAGTGCACATTTACCTATAAGTATGGCAAACCACTTATAATTCAATGGCTATAAGTTTGTTTGTTTTTCAAAAATAATCAATTATAAATAGAACGACTCATTGAAATCTATATATATATTCTTTTTTCATTTTAATATTATTTCATAGAAATGTTTCTGTTATGTCACAAAAAAACTGTTTTTTACGTCACGAGTGTCACGCTCATACATTAATTCCATAGTTAATATAACATACTGACTCAACGGGTCACGGGTAGTCTAGTTAACATTAAAATTCTGCATCATCCCATAAAGGAAAGTAAAGAATAAAAAATGTTTACAAAGAAATATTTTAAACAATCTTTAAACCAGTGGTTCTGGAAAAGAGAAATCCTTTTAGACTGAGGGAATTTTGTTTTGTTTTGTTTTATAAAGAGTTCGGTAAGTTAAAATTTGAGGTCTTCACCAATAAAAAAAAATGTTAAAAAGTGCATTAGTATTAGTATTAAAAAATGTTGGAGAGCAACTCTACTCGAAACTATTATAGAAATTTATGAATAAAAGCGGCTGATAACATCTGTAAAACTGACACGAGGCATTGGTAAGTATTGTCCTTATATGGAATTTATACGTGGCGTTTGTGCTTGCATTGCTATAATGTTTTATTTTAAACGGAAAAAAGTCCCCCCCCCTCTCTCTCTCTCTCTCTCTCTCTGCCAGTCTGTCAGTCTGTCTCTCTCTCTGTCTGTTTCTGTCTGTCTGTCTGTCTGTCTATCTCTCTCTCTCTCTCTTTCTCTCTCTCTCTCTCTCTCTCTCTCTCTCTCTCTATATATATATATATATATATATATATATATCATCAGTGTAGCGAAAGTGAACAATATATATATATATATATATATATATATATATATATATATATAGTAAGTTATAAAATATATATATATATATATATATATATATATATATATATAGTAAGGTTTGGACCCCCTGCTATATTTATGATATGGAGCACTTTTTGATTGCTACATGTCACTTCTATCTCAGACAACGCCGAATTAATTGTCTTGTAAATTTTTCATTCACATTTGTTTGTAGCTATTTCAGAACCATAAATAGGAGTTTTTGGCATATGGATCTCCCACTCAGTACTGGACCAAAAGTATAATACAAAAAAAAATGTAGACCATCATGTTTGTGTGATGGGGTGGTAATGAACATTTGTAGATATTTTTTTCAAGTGGGAGGGAGGTAAATTCAAATGATGGAACTTGTTCTGCTAATTAAAAGTGATAACGAATGTACGGATTTAAAACAGCTAAACACATTTAAAACCAGTAGAAATTAACTCTATTTTTTTTGTTTTCTGTTTCAAATATAAATTAGGGGGGGGGGGAGTGAAGACATTACCATTTCACAAGCACATTTGTCAATAGGAAAGTTGTGGGTACCACATTTGGTCACAGTGACCCATTTTTTTTTTTTTTTTTTTACTTATCCCATTTAAAATATAAGGTAATTATATTCTAATATTTTTGCTTGTTCATGCCAATCATAGTAAATTTAGTAAAATAGTTTTAATTGATTCGAAACCCTCTAAAAAACATTTGTTTTATTTACATTCTGCGAGGACTGGGTTAAACACTTTTCTTTTGAAAATTCTATTATTAAAAAGTATAGAAAAGTATTATATTATTCTGCTTTTAATATAAAAAAAAAAACTTCAGGGTTTTATCTTTCTGGTAAAACCAAAAGTTGTTCAGTAATAACGGGTTTTCATAGATTTTAATAAGTTTTAGAAAAAGCAGTTTTCGATCTATTGGCTGTCACTAACAATTAAAACAGTTCTGTTATAGACCGTAATTAACACACAGAGCTAATTATTAAAACAGATTTTCTTTTAATGTAATATGTAAATTTACGTACCTTCTGTAATGTAGATTTCCTTGGAATATATATATATATATATATATATATATATATATATATATATATAGTAAGTTAAAAAATGTATATGGCGATTAAGCTACACTGAATATTCCGCGTTTCATCCACTCTAGGATTCTTCAGGCTTCAGAGTGGATGAAACGCGGAATATTCAGTGTAGCTTAATCGCCATATACATTTTATAACTTACTAACTAGCTCTACCTACGCATTGAGCACTTTTAAAGTAAATACTTAAAGTTTACGCATAAATCTATACTTTCGTACATTAATTTTATGTGAGTAAATTAAGTAGTTATATATATATAAATTGATCTTCACTTGAGTGAGGAAGATCTTAATTAAACTTGTTTTCTCATGCAAATATTTCGTAGCACTTAATTGTTGACTAAACTTTCTTTACTATTAATAACTAAGTAATTGCCTCCTTCCTTCTATTGTCTTCCTTGTATTTGAGTGTCTTTATACAGGGTTTACACCTCCTTGAACATTCGAAAACATGTTTGCTCATTCTTAGTGGTGCTACTCAAAGCTAATCTCGGTGCCTTTTGTGTTCACCAAAGCCTTTATTGCTTTATGATGCTCTCTGAATACTTTTTCCTTTTGCAATTCTCAGAACAAGAATTCTTTTCATATTTGTTTCACTCAGAGCGTCCCTTTTTGCAGTGCTAGATATCCTTCACATAAAAACCTGTCCATGTGTGTAACTTTACCCTTGTGGCGATGCAAGGTATTGCTGAAATGTAGGCACCTCCAAAAATCACTACAGAATTACCCCCCCCCCTATATGTAAAACGATGTAACTTTATTATCAATTAATATTATCAATATAACTTTTATACCATTTAAAAGAAAAAAGGCAAAATAAACTAGTAATAATTAAAAAACAATTTTTCATCGAACGAAAATAATGAAATTGCGAGGCGAAATCGTGTTTACATAATTGGCGCTTTAAAATAACGTTCCCATGTAGTAAGCATTTTGAACGTGAAAACATACCGTGTTTAATAAATCTAGCAAAAATCAACTAATGGTCAAATTTTCGTGAAATTTCGATACTTATCCATTTTAGAATGAAATTACATATAAAATGCAATTTCTGTAAAATATACGAGAGGAAATATTTTTTTTAGTGTGTGTCCCCCTCCCCATATTTATTTTTTCGAAATTTGGACAAAATATGTTTAAATCTATCGAAAATTCTATTAATTATGAAACATAAGAGTTCAAATTAGTAAGAAAATATTTATTTTTAAAAATTTAAATACACGTATTGAACAAAAACTTACCTTGAAGTTGCAATTAAAAAATTGATATAAATTTTATATTATTATGTTTTCTTTTAAAATAACGTTTTTTCGAATTAATATATACTACTAGCAGTTAAATTGCCAAGAAAAAGAAACTTCGTAAAAATTAATTAATTTTTAAAAGATTAAAACTCCATTAGTTTAAAATATTCCATTAAAACATAGATTTTTAATTAATTGCGTTTAAATGTTTTTTAAATGTTAAATTTTAATATAAACATGGCTCTTGCTAGCTATTTTATCGCCAGATTAAAACTGATTAAAAATATTGCACAAAAATTAAACATTTTCTTACATCCCCCCCCTCCACGATATCTAATTTGTCTCTTTTTACCAAACAAAAGTATGGAAGCCGGTAAATAACCAAATGAACACTCGTGAAACAATATTTCATATTTAATATACAAATGCTTAAAATATTATTAATCATTAAAGTGTGCAAATCTTAAAACCTAACAAAATTATAACAAAGATTAATTATTAATTGCAGTTTGAAGAAGATAAACAAAGATTTAAAAAATCATTCAGTCGCTTCCGCTTTTCCATAGTTCGTATAGTTTACACAAGTCTGACGTCACGGAATCATGCGTTCTTTTTTTCACAATTTTTCACATTCGTTTGATGGTCTCTAACAAAATGCATTTTAAAGTAGTTTCTGCTTTGTTTTGCAAAGGCATTTACCTCTGAGTACATATTTATTTTGTTTTCAACCTTTGTAAGCCATTGTTATATACGAGAGCCGTTCTAAATGTAAAGCCTCCTATTCTTTCTTTTTAACTGAAAATGTTGCTCCAGAATTTATTTATTATCTACTATTTAGTCATCACCATTCTCAGTGCATTTTTTGCCAGTGATGAACGATAACTCTGCATGTATGTCCAGAGCACGCCTTTTCATACAAGGGTAGTTTCAAAAGTAAAACCTCCTATTTTTTTAACTCAAAAAGTTGGAAAGCTCCAAAGACGGAAGTAGCACTATTAAAACGAGCGACATTTTCATGCTTCAGAATTTATTTTTCTACATTGTCACCATCATGCTCAATATACTTTTGCCAGTAATTCAATGGTGCATATCTGCTTCTGACGCATGTCCATGAAAGGGGTTACTTTCTTAGAGTCTCACATCAATATCTGCAATAGAGAGATGAAAGTTTCAGGTAATGGATGCATAAGTTCAGTCATCATAACAATGCAATTTGCAATCCTTTCTAGACTTTTCGGGAGAGGGGTTATAAAAAATAGTAGGAATTACTTTTGGGACGCCCCTTGTATAAGTTGCGTTTTTTATCCTTATTTTTGTATATTCTTCATATAGCACTTCTCCCACTTTTTAACACACAGTAGCGATTTCACTTACTAGATTGCTTAGCATTACCAAATATATTTGTATCTCATTGAGATAACTACCTGGCACAAACTAATTTGATTATTTGAAAACGCGTTTGCTTATCCTTAGCGTGGCTTCTCTAAACTAATCTCAATGTCTTTTGTATTCACCTAAGCCTTTGTTGCCTTTCAGACGCTCCCTGAAACCTTTTTATTTTGCAAAGGTACTTCTCCTAAGAACAAGATTCGACATATATAAAATGCGCTCCTGCGAACAGGAGCTTTTTTGCTCCTTATTTATGCGTATTCGTTGTGTAACAGTTTTTTTTTTTTTGGGGGGGGGGGGTTACGCAAACATCCTCCAAAAGCAATTTCACTTACTAGCTTGCTGAACATTACCAAATGTATTCGTATCTCATTTAGATAAGCTTCCATTATAAATTGATTTTTTTTAAAAATTCCAACGAAGCCATACTAAAATGCCTTTTTTGTAATTATATTAGCATCAAACTTGCTTTTATTGAGTTTGATTTCTAGTCTTGTTGGTTTTCTTAATCAATGAATAGTTGACAATTAATAATCAAATTCCATGCAATTTAGCATTAAAGAAATTAAATGTCCTTATTGTTTCGTCTTTGAATGCTGCCTTTTAATTGTTTATGAAGACAGAGATCAAAATGCGTAGACGTTTTGCAATTTTCTTTTGATAATCTGAAAAAAAAGCTAAAAAAAACACAAATGACCGATTGAAACCTGTTGTCTGATTTGTATTTTTTATTATTCTAATTGAAAAAAGAAAAACACATGAAACAGCAAATAACAATCATTTGCAGATGACTTAAAAATATCACATTTCTGCTTAAGGTCATAAACCCTTATTCTTAAAAATGGCATATTTGTAAAACAATTCATATTCATATTGCAGGGTAATCGTAGAAATTCCACGGTTGGCATCTGTTGTGGTGTCCACCTTACGGATTTCAATGAACTTTTCCTCTTACTATAAATACCGAGAGAACATGCCTCTTGTTGTTGGGGGCAGTCAGTCTAATACTTGCCAGTCCATTCGACTGTCTTTATGTTGCTGTATTTATGCTTTTTTTTTCAATATACTTGTTTTACTTAATCTCAAGTTCGGGTCTTTCTTCCGGACCCATTACCAGTTCGCAACATCTTTATCTATTTGTACAAGTTACACTTCAAAATAATATCCTTAAATATTGAGTGAGTATAATTTAGTTAGTTTAGAATTACAAGAAATAAGGTTCAGCCGGGGTCAACTTAGTTTTCTCGGATGTCAGTTAGACTTCCTGTGTGCTGGAAGTGGATGTGACATCACATGACTCAAAAGGGGAGAGAGAGAGATAGAGATAGATAGATAGATAGATAGATAGAGAGAGAGAGAGAGAGAGAGAGAGAGAGAGAGAGAGAGAGAGAGAAAGAAGTTGTTAGTTTACTTGAAAGCATACACTTGCAAACTTGTAGTTTTTGAGATGTTTAAATAAAATATGATGACGCAATAATTATCGACCACTCTCTGCCCACTCATAGGTCAGCGATTAAGAATAGATGATCCCAAATGAGTAAACCACTTGTCTTCAACCGTTGTCTCTTCTTGGTCCTTATTTATGGCGTATAAACAAACTTGTTTTCAACCGGCGGTTCCTCAGTCATGCACGATTGAAAAAGGAACGTATGCTAGAGTGAATATCTAGCAAGTTATGCTATGAACGTTTATGAATTTTAATTGATTGTGACTTGTGGGGCAAAAATAGAGGTATATAGTAACAATATTATAAAGAACATGAACTAAACTGAATAAAGTCCACATTTGGACCCTATACACCTAGCAGTTGTGTTCCAAAATTCATAATGATTGGTCAATTAGTTTAGGAGTAAAGCATGCAAATACATATTGGGGGTGGGGGCGTTTCAAAAGTAATGCTTCTTATGTTTTATTTCGCCTGGATGCATCAGAGGGGATTGCATATTGTATAGTGATGATAACTGAACTTATGAATTCATGACATGAAAGTTTCATCTCTCTGGTGTAGATATTGACGGCGTGAGACTCTAAGAAATAAACGCTTGCCATGGACACGCATCAGAAGCGGAGATGCATCATTAAATTACTGGAAAAAGTGCATTGAGAATGTATGTAGAAATATAAACTCTGGGGCAAAAAAGGTCGCTCATTTTAATGGTACGATTCCCGTTTTTGTAGCTTTTCAACTTTTTAGTTAAAAAAAATAGGAGGCTTTACTCTTGGAATGACTCTCGTATATATAAACATATAGACATATCTAATTTTGTATAAATAGAGACGATACATTTTTAAATGGTTCCTTCACTTCACTTCAGTTGTGGGAACATGATGAGAATTGGCAGCCAATCTGATGTTAACGCAGCCACCATGAGAGACAAAATAAAAAAATCGTGGTTTGCACATGGCTCCACATATCGCTTCTGCTTGGGAAGAAAAAATAAGATAGCCACAAAAGAATTATCAACCAATGGCAGAGCTCCGCACCTAAAATAAACGCCTGAAATATCACAGTCACAGGGAGCCGGTTTGCGACTATAAAATGAGGGGACCAAAAAGGAGAGAGAGGAGATTCGCCCTGCTGCGTCAGTGAACGCACGGACAGATTCTCCCACCCGACCTAAAGAGATGAAGAAGAAAAAGAAATAAAGCACCAGTGAACTGAAGCCGACTACGCTCTCATGTTATGGGCCAAAACGCCTTCAATTCTAACCAATGCCTAATTCACACAAACCAAAAAGAAAAAGGAGAAAAACATAGGAGGCGAAGACGCCGTGCTGCTAGCTGTTGAGGAAAGAAGTCGCCGCTCTCAAGTTAAAAGCCAGGACACATATCACCGACAGTAGCACGACCGGCCACCCACTTACCACCCCCATCGTCCGAAAAGATAAGTACGCTTACGAACATTCATTCTTTGTTAAATTATACAAGCCTACAAAAGTTCTTTCCTTATCAATGCATACACACCTACAAACATCCTACGAACACTTTACCTCTTCTAATTAAAACTGTCATTAATAAATAAAACCGGTTCTCAACCTTCAAAATTTCGTCTGTCCTTAATTGCATGGAGTCAGATTCTACATACTTCAAACGTTGTCAATTAAATGTATTCTTTGTTGTGACCTCTATGGCCTCATTTCCTTCACCCCTTCTCCATCTATAAACCAACCAAAAAAACCACAGGGCCATAAAGTATAATTGACTCATTCAAATTTAGAAGATCTTAACATTTTAGCTCCTCTCGTTAGTCATTTATTTTATACGAATGTTTTTCCACTCTCACGTCGTTTCTTGGTTTAATTTTTTCAAAATTCCACCACAAAACATAAAATGAAATAAAAACATTATTATATCTACCTATTTATATAGGTAGATATAATAATGTTTTTGTTTCATTAAGTATGTTTACATTAAACATACTTAACTTATCTACCTATATTAAATATTGAGTGAGTATAATTTAGTGTATACGTGTATATTGGTCCAGGTTGATGAGGGAATAAACCCAGAAACACGCGTCTATGGATAAAATTTTATGCCCGTAAAAATATTTTAAAAGGTTTAAATAAAATACTTAAATATTCTTCTTCTTCTTCTTCTTCTTCTTCTTCTTCTTCTTCTTCTTCTTCTTCTTCTTCTTCAACAGCAGCAGCAGCAGCAGCAGCAGCAACAACTACAACAACAACAACAACATTATTATTATTATAACAACAACAACAACAACAACAACAACAATAATAATAATAATAATAATAATAATAAAAATAAATAAATAAAAATATGTCCCATAAAAAAAGCAAAAATAGGGTCGACGCAAAAACGAAAATAGAAGGGAGGTAACTTCTCTTTTCACCGCTTTAGAGAAGAGAAAATTAAAAATACAAAAATAAACAACGGCTCAAAGAAAAACTGCTTCTTTATAACAACAATAGATCTTTATACCATTCAAAAACGGTAGAGTTTGAATGATATGGTTAAGTTGCAGTTTTAATCATTTAGAACTGCTTTAAAGCTTCACCGCCCAGTCATTTTTCGACCAAATTTCAAATAATTATTCGTTTATAGATCACCTTCTCAGCTATATTATGAAAAAAAATAAAAAAATTCAATTTTCTTTTAGTAAAACAAAAGTTATGATGAATTTTCTGGTGTTCAAAATCGTAAAAATATGTAAGCAGGTGAGCGACATTTTTTACGACTGGTTTCCATAGCAACCACGTCACTTCAGCAACTACTGTTGCTATTAATTCACTGCTGTCTCGTAAAAAGAAGTAACAAGTGAAACAGAGAGAATGAAAGACAGATTTTTTTTTTACATGGAGGTCACCACTTATCAAGGCCCAGAGGCGACTCAGAGATAAGAGTTATTGCATGTACAATTGGAGATTTGATATAGTGTCTTACTTAAAAGGGCAGTTTGTCGGAATTTGTTTATGTTGGACTTGAAGACATACAAGTTGTAGTCAGGTGGGAAACAGGCAAACGGAAGAGAGTTCCACAGTCATGCACTTCTGAGAAAGAAGTTCTGCTCATGGAATCTACGTTTGGATTTAGACACAGATAAAGAGTGGGGAAAATTATTGACAGTAGTTTCAGCCAGACGGGTGTTTCTCGTGAAAGATTGACGAGGGGGGACGAGAGATTGGAGCTCAGACGAGCACTTGCCATGGAAATAATGATAAAACAAAGGCTAGCAACGTCTCTTCTGCGGAGAGAGGCTGCAGGGAAGAAAAAAGGGCATCCCCCACTAAGCTACTAAGTCTATTTTGAACTTTGTCAAGGCAGGATAGGCTGTTTTTAGCAGTTGCTGCCCAGATATGGCAGCAGTACTCCATCTTTGGACATACTTGGCTTTTATACAGATAGAGAATTGCATCAGTAGTGAGATATCTTCTGGAGCAGTAGAAGGATTCCACCATTTTCCCAGCGTCCTTGGCAACAGACCTGATGTACGTGTTCCATTTTAGATCAGGAGTAAAGGTCAAACCCAGAAGCCTGTCAAAACATGGAGCCTCTCCAAGACGAGAGCCATCCATTTCAATTGATGCCAGATGGGTATCAGAGCGTTGATGATGTAAAGATAGAAGCTTGGTTTTGGATGCATTAAAAGTAACCAGCCACCTCTTCCCACACTGTACCATGCATTAAAGATCAGAGGAGAGAGAATTAGAGAGAACCTTGTCATTTACGGCCTTTGATGTGTTGCCATAGATAGTCGTGTCATCAGCATAGATGTCAACGAATGATTTAAGTATGTGTTTAGGGAGATCATTGATGTAGATCAGGAAGAGAGTTGGGCCCAGGATGGACCCCTGGGGGACTCCAGCATTAATACTGTTGGCCTCTGATTTCTGCCCATCAACCACTACTCTTATGAACCTATCGGAGAGAAATGATTTAATGATTAAGAAAACATTTCCAGTGATACCGTAGCTGGAAATCTTGTGAAGTAGGCCCTTATGCCATACCTTATCGAAGGCCTTCGATATGTCAAGAGCAATTGCCCTGGAAAGGAAGTCTTTGTCAAGAAATTCACTAATCCTATGAGATATAACTGTTAGCACATCTGCTGTAGATCTTGCGGAGCGGAAACCATATTGTATGTCACTAAGAAGGTTGTTTCTGCTGAGGTCGTTAACTACTTCTTTATTTAATATGGATTCCAACAACTTACTCATGACTTATTGGTCTGTACTGAGAGGGAGATGACTTTTCACCTGAATTCTTAAATACAGGGCATACTGATGAGGTTTTCCAGGGTGTTGGAAAGCACTTCTCCTTAAGGTAATGCTTAAACAGTTTTGTAAGTATGGGGGCAAGTTTTGATTGGAGCTTTTTCAGCACTATAACTGGAATGCTGTCAGGGCCAGTTGCTTTACTGGAATCAAGGTTCTTGATTAGCTTGGCGACCTCATGCACAGATATTTGTATGTTGCATAGCATGTTGTTTGTTATAGGAGGAAATATGGGGAGTTGATGGCCTTCATCGCATAGGGTAGAATTAACTGCAAAGTTCTTTGCAAATAGTTTGGCCTTGTCTGATGCTGACGAGATAACCTCAGGTCCATTGATAATGGTTGGGATAGAACGCAATCATAAATACGTACCCTAAGTTCTTCACCACCAACCCAGACAAGCTGCTAGAGATGACAGAAGCATTGGTAACTCAAAAATCAAATCCCATGGTCCATCGGATGACATTTACAGCTATATCACAGCATGAAGATGAACCCATCCAACAATACCTTGTTCGTCTTAGGTCCACGGCCATAGACTGTAATTTTTCATGCCCCAACTGCGATCACGACCTGTCCGACATTTACATCAAGGACCAATTTATCAAAGGGATATCGAATGATACGCTTCAGACCGATCTACTGGCAAAAGCCGGGTTGCTAAAAACTCCCAACCAAAATATTTGTCATGCTGAGGCATTTGAGTCTGCACTACGGGACCAAACCGCAATGACTTATACCTCAGACATAGCTACAGTCCGGATGTCAATGTATCGCAAAAAAAAAAAAAACACAGTGCTGTACGGACTAGCAGAGGCAATATTCGCACTAGCTCTACTGCTACTCACAACGATAACATTGCTGATAAAGAACCCCGTCAAACCTGCATAGGTTGCAGTAGTCACCAACACGGTACTCCAAGGACAAGTGCCCACCATTTAACATGTCCGGCATGGAATCAATTGTGCAACACTTGTGGGAAACTTAACCATTTCTCAGCAGTGTGCCGGACAAAGAAATATCGCCCGGCAGTGATAAAGAGTTTTGAAGACCAAGAAGCTCCCATGAATACACTCATGGCCCATATCACATTCGATCAAATGAGGGGCACCATTATGACTACAGAAGGTGATCTGTTAACTGAAATAAATGCATCAGTAATCCCATTCTCACCAAAACCAGATCCCAGACAAACTGTCAATATCCCTAGGAGTTGTAGTACAACGCTAAAGGTTTTTCCCGACAGTGGTGCCGCCATTTGTCTTGGGGGACCAAAGTATTTAATCAAAATGGGCCTCACAGAGATTAGTCTTATCCAATCAAGAAAGATCATACGAACAGTTGGAGGTTTCACACTCATGTGTCAGGGTGGCTACCAGTTGAGTTTGTGGTCAGAGGGAAAACAACTAAACAAGCCCTCTACATATGCAAGGGCATACAACGGCTTTATCTCAGCAGAGCAGCCTGCATCGATGTGGGAATATTGCACAAACATTTTCCAAACCCTTTAGCAGACACATAATTTAATAGACACAATACAGCAAGGCTTCCCAAAAACACCGAGTCTAAAAAGTGTGTAGATCAATTGCCAAATCGCCCCAAAAACCTCCCTTTTCCCGCAACAGAAGATAACATAGGCAAACTTAAGAGCTGGCTCCTAGAAAAGTTTGCCAAAACGACATTCAACAAAGATGGGATATTTCCAGCCATGTCCGGCCCAGCTGCCCACATTCACCTCAAAGAGGGAGCAATCCCTAAAGCCAGGCATAACCCAATTCCTGTACCCTTCCACTTCAAGGAACCAGTAAGACAAGCCCTTTGGAAGGATGTAGAAAAAGGTATCATAGCTCCAGTACCCGTGGGTATGCCTACTGATTGGTGCAGTACTATGGTAATAACTGCCAAAAAGAATGGTAATCCAAGGAGAACAATAGATTACCAACACCTTAACTCTCAATGCAAGCAAGAAACCCACCATACTGGGTCGCCATTCCAGTTGGCACTGCAAGTGCCACCTAGAACAAAGAAAACAGTCTTAGACGCTGTTGATGGATACCACTCGATTCTCTTAGACAAAGAATCTCAACCATTAACCACCTTCATAACTGAGTGGGGAAGATACATGTATCTTAGGATGCCTCAAGGATATGTTGCATCTAGGGATGCTTAGACTCGCAGATACGATGAGATAATAAAAGATATCCCACGCAAGGTGAAGATAGTAGACGATACCCTGCTATATGACTCTAGCATTGAGGGAGCCTTTTATCATATCTTCGATTTTCTGCTCCAATGTGCTAAGAATGGAATTGTGCTCAACACCGACAAATTCCAATTCTGTCAGGATGTCGTACAATTTGGAGGCCTCCAGATAACTTCTTCAGGAGTGACCCCTTCTGAGTCCATGATACAAGCGATACAGGATTTTCCAGTCCCAAGGACAATTACTGATGCCAGATCATGGTTTGGGCTTGTCAACCAAGTAGCCTGGGCATATTCACTGGGTCCAGTTATGGTGCCTTTTCGGGACCTCGTCAAACAAGACTCCAAATTTGCTTGGAATCAAAACCTTGAAGACGCATTCAAAGATTCCAAGCAAGTTATAATTCACCTAGTCCAGAAGGGGGTAGCAACATTTGACAAAGACAGAGCAACTTGCCTTGCTCCAGATTGGAGCAAAGAAGGAATGGGCTTCCTACTCCTACAAAAACATTGCCAATGTACCATGGAAAAAGCTCCAATCTGCTGTTCCGAAGGTTGGCATCTGATATATGCCGGCAGCAGATTTTGCACGGATGCTGAGCGCAGATACGCACCAATAGAGGGTGAGGCAGCAGCAATAGCATGGGCATTGGAGAAATGCCGTATGTTCGTCATGGGTTCTCCAAACATCATAGTGGTCACAGACCATGAACCTCTGAAGGGGATATTTGGCGATTGTGATCTGAGCAAGATCCAAAATCCCCGGCTCTTTAAACTAAAGGAAAAGACCCTGAGATACAGATTTACCATACAGCATTGCCCCGGGAAGTGGCACAGAGGCCCTGATGCAGTTTCCCGCCACCCAGTGGCGATGGTGCAAGCCCTCCTCGATGTATTTCCAACAAAACCCTCTCAAATGGATATACTGGAGTCGAACAACATAAGCAACATAACAGAGTCAACAGCCTTAATAGCAACATTTGCAGACAGCAGTAATATAGCCATGCTATCACCAGACCTAATTCGTTCAGCAGGTTGTGGCGATCAACAATATAACAAATTAATAGACACAATACAGCAAGGCTTCCCAAAAACACGTAATCTCACTGCGCCCGAAATCCGTGAGTATTGGGAGGTGAGGCACCGCCTTAGCACTGACAATGGTCTAGTATTGTTGGATCGAAGGATCGTCATCCCCAAAACACAACGAAAAAAGGTCCTACACTGCCTGCATTCTGCACACCAAGGAGTAGTTGGCATGAAAGCACGTGCCAACGAATCGGTGTACTGGCCAGGGATGGATGCATCAATCCGCAGTATTAGGGCGAATTGCATGGTATGCTCAACCATCGCACCTAGTCAACCAAGGGAGCCTATCATTCTAACACGATCCCCAGAGTGGCCATTCCAACAAATCGTCATGGATATTTTTTATATTGGAGATCACACATACCTTGCCTGCGCAGATAGGCTAACTGGTTGGCTAATTTTATACCGCCTAGAATCAGGTCACACTACTACAACCAAATTGATGTCCATATGCCGACAACTGTTCCAAACATATGGTGCCCCAGAAGAACTCAGCACCGATGGCGGCCCACCTTTCACTTCCAGCACGTTCCAAGAATTTCTGAAAACATCGTGTGTTAGGCACAGATTATCTTCTGTTGCGTATCCCCAATCCAATGGCAGGGCAGAGCTCGCAGTAAAAACTGCAAAGAGGATTGTGAAAGGAAACACAGGCCCCCACGGTTCCTTGGACAATGTCAGTGTTGCCTGGGCCATCTTGCAGTATCGGAATACCCCAATCCAAAGCATTGGCCTATCACCGGCCCAATTATTACTTCACCGTCGACTACGTGACTCCATCCCATCACAGCCAATCCTCTACAAGCCTCATCCTGAATGGGTGTCAGCGGCACAACATCGCGAGGAAATGCTCCATCACCGCAATGCAAAAATAGTAGAAAGATACAATAAATATACCCACAACCTTCCACCATTACAAGCTGGTGACACTGTAGCCATCCAGAATCCAGTCAATCGCAGATGGAACACAACGGGCAAAATCATTAGTTCCCTACCAGATCGACAATACCGAATCAGGGTTAATGGATCCGGAAGGATCACACTTAGGAACCGCCGTTTCCTCAGAAAATGCGAACTTAAGCCTGCACCAACCCCAATACCAAGTGCAGCACTAGGACCAACAATTCCCTCAAGCGATACTACATTCTTGCATCTCCCACTATCTCCCTGTAATAGCACATACACAGCAACCAAACCCCAACAACAAACCACACATATATCCCCACGCTTTCGATCAAGGATTCCCCGAGCTCTTTCTAGGTTACTACCACACAACAAACTAGGCCTAAAAGAGAGATACACCTCTCATACAACCCAGCCTACTCGTGGGGGGGGAGGGGAGATGTAGAATGATCAAAAGAACTGTGTTAGTCAATAACACACAACAACAATAATAGCAGCAACACTTACCAAGGGTCCAGCTCATGCACAAGACAGACATCAGATTGAGCTGGACTGAGGGCTTGTATTTATGTACAAGCATATCCAATCAGGTGATTCAGCCAATCACAATCCAAGGAATAGACTGACCCATGTGTGCACAATGGAATCTCCCATTGTGCCATAAATAGTTCTCCTCTTTCATGAGAAGTAACTTTAGTCTTTGTCAAGTTATCCACAACTTGAACGCTGACCGAAAGTCCACTACACAATCCAACATGCAAAAGTTCGTTTTAATAATTTTTGAATAGGAAAAGTAGGATCAGGCCTTTGGGCTGAAAAAACTTTTTTTTTTCAAAATAAAATATATAAATCAGAGTGTAGTATTTGTTCTGATGCTACACTTAAGTTAATTTGCCCCTGGTCCAGGGAAACCCTTCTATACCAAGGCATGTTTTATCTTTGCCTAATGCCGATGTACCCTTTTTAGGGAGCTGTTTTTCCCACAAATTAAAAACGACTTTGTATAAATATTGCTCTCGTGGGGAAGTACTTGAATACCAATAGAAGAAGTAGGCTTTTAATATTAATGTCAGAACGAGAAAAAATCAACTTCATATGTGTATGTGTGTGTGTATGTGTGTGTGTGTGTGTGTGTGTGTGTGTGTGTGTGTGTGTGTGTGTGTATGTGTGAGAAAGGGAATGAATGAATGAAGATAATACACTAAAATATCATAGCTTAAAGTAGCTTGGAAATAGAATTGCAGTAAACAAAAACTTATTTTGTATAAGACAGCAGTATTTTAGTCAATGTGAAAAGTGATTTTTCTTGACAGAATTGATATAAAGTACAAGAACGAATATGTTGTATGCAGACAAATTATATGTTACATGCTTTCTATTGAGTGCCTCTCGACCATGTTAACATCTCAGGATACATAATGTTTTTATGACCAGGGAGTAGGTGCATGACTAAATATATAGCTTGAGCGTTTCCAACTTTTGGCTAACTCGCATACATTTGTACATAAGTTAAACAGGCGTCCACAAAATGCTGTTCAATATCTATGTTGTCAGCAGGGCTACCCAGCATTGTCCAGTGTCCTTATTATGTTTCACTATCTCCAATTACACTGATCTTCTGAGAGGTTAGTTATTTTATCTTCTCGGTAAGGATCATGTTTGAAGTTTTGTTCCACTTCCCAAACTTTAGCAAAACAGTAGGACTTTCTTTTCTGCAATTGACCATGGTTGGACTTTTAACCCTCTTATGTTGTGTTTTGTTTTGGTTGCTAGAATTAGTGGTGATGGGGGGGGGGGGGGGTCAATGCCTTTTTTTTATCAAACCTGATGGCTGACTCTGGTTGCATCTGTCATGATTATGTAATGCATTAGAAGGCGTTCTCATTTTGTTCTTCCTCTCGTCTGTAGACCCCGACGAAATGCCAAACAAATAAAAGAACTACTTTGAACTCACTTTTTTTAAAAAACATTTTTATTTTCTGTCCGTGCTTTCCATTTTACATAACAAATTTCTCCAGGACTGTCACTGGCTAGCGGGAATTCATTGTTGTCTGCTCTCCTTCTGCTCACTGTTCATGCCGTCATATCTCTCCCACTCCACTCTCTCTGTCTTACTGATCCTGCTACTGTCTCTGCGTGATGTCACCAGTCCTGCTACCTCCTACTGCTCCTCTCTCTATTTCACTGCAGCGACTGCTGTACTGCTGTCTATTCGACGTCACAGCGCATTATGGTACAATCATAGTACCACATCTACAGGAGTGAAGGTTTACACCATTACTTACCTCTTCCCATCTGGTGTATAAATGGGTGCTGACCTGCCAGTATGTAGATTTATTTTTACTCATTTTTTATTAGCTAGTTCCTCATCGTACATGCCTTATTATTTGGTATTAGAAGCTTCCCTCTATAAATAGAGGGGCTGTCCCCATTCACAACCTGAGGAACGTACTTGATAACTTGAGGAGGCAGCACACCATGTTTTTTTTAATGTTTGGTCTGGATTTACTTCTATTGAGCAGTATCCTCATATCAGAGCCTCTGACAAACCCCTGTACAGAAAGACCTTAGACACTCGAGAATAGTATCTAGTAGGCGTTCAAGATTTTTCCTGTAGGCATTGCTTGCAGACTGACATGAGCAGTCATGACAGTTTTCCAAACCTTACTACTTCTGTGCTGGCTCATGACAAATTCCCTCTATTCAGTTTCATAGATGTATTGCTTTTACCATGGTTAAGATACTCACTCTACCCCCTGAATGGTGACCATCCAGAATATCAGAGGGAAGGCTAACAAGTGCTACACCTTGCTCACGGATTACCTGGAACTGTGGTATTATACATACCAGCTTACTTGAATACATACAGCGCTTAGTATTCCCAAATGGTCAGACATCTGGTACTAGCCAGACTCAATATCACTTAATTTCGGTAATCTAATTAGAACTTGTGTATCAACGTGATTATGCAGAGTTATAATTTCTCTAAATTACGTAGATTACAGCAAAAAGTAAAACTAAGCAATCTACTTAATATTGCAACATGAAATCTCTAAATTTATTTAGGGATAAGATCAGAATTAAAAATATATATGCCTTGTGAGGTTTGAACTCACAACTTATGCCTGTTACTATGATACTTGAGCCAAAAATTGGCACAAATGACGTTCAGAACATGCATTTTAAGAAAAGAACGTTAGCCATCAGAAAATTCAAGATGGCTTCAAAAGCAACCCTAACAAATTTCAATTTTTGAAGAGAAACTCCGATTAACACAGTTTCTTTATAGTCCAAAAATGAAATGAATATATTCTCATATAATTAAGCCAATTGTTCCTTGAAAATTTCAATATGGCCACCATTTTTCAAAATGGTGGCTCATAGATTACTGTATGTAGTGATGTTTTGAATAATAACCTTGCCTGTTTCTATGCTCTGTGTCTAGTCTGTGGTGAAAAAAGTTCACTGCCAATTATTTGTTACACTAATGTAGTTTAATATTAAAGCGTTTGGCTTGTGATACTTTAAGAGTGATGTCAAGGCACAACCAGGGCACATTGGTGACATCACTGCTGTGAAACTCAGCATGGGGTTCAGTGTCGACTTGCAGTGTACTAACTGTAGTTGGAGTTGGATGAACGATCGGATTAGGTGTAGGGCAACAGATGCCTGAGCCTAGTTGTATCCCATACTTCAATGTGCTTGGATGTTTTTATAGTTAGGCGGTACAAGGATAGCCCCTCAGCCTCACACTGTGAATGCAAAATGTCTGCAAGCAATCAACTGAGTAGTGGAGCGAAAACTCATTGGGGAAGTGTTAACTTTGTCAGACAGACACGATAGAGAGTTGAAGTTTCCTCCTACACGATATGAGTGTAGTTCTGATGACTATTCCATGCTAGCCACAAACACACCACAATTTCAGGCAATCAACCTGTTACCAATAAAAGTAGACTCATCTCGACTAGATGATGGAGGTGGCATTGAGGACACATTGAGATGAAACAGTGCAAAATACCATCAAACATGTCGTCTAATGTTCAACAACAGAAAGCGTGAACGTGCAACTAAAAGAGCAGCTGAAATTCAAAACAGTCCTGATGAAACTCACACAAAAATAGTATGGAGATGGAACAGTGTTTCCTTTGTGAAAAGAAGGAACCAACACCAGAGCTGTGGCAAGCCATGGCGAGACAACTGAATGAGAGGCTCAACGAATGTGCCCGTAACCTCAATGATGAGAGACTACTGGCTCTGTTGATTGGTGGAGACGTGGTGGCCCTAGAACTGAAATACCATTGCTTTTGCTTGACTGCTCTGTATAACAGAAAGCGAACACACATTGTTCAAAAGAGCAATGAAACACTCGAGTCATCTCAAGAAAAGGATTGTATTCCTTTGGTATTCTTGGAACTCCTGACCTATGTCATTGAGAAAAGATACAGCACTGATGAACCAGCCACATTCCGACTTGCTGAACTGGTTAATCTATACAAGGAGCGAGTTGAGCAGTTTGAGACAGACATACCTGATGTGAACTCGACCAGCCTGAAAGAAAGGCTGCTGTCAGAGATACCTGGACTTGTAGCCTACAAGAAAGAGCGAAATGTACTCTAAGCATTTGACAAAGACATTGGGCCAGTGTTCTCAGAAGCATTTTCCTACACTGATGCAATCATCCTTGCCAAAGCTGCTAAGATACTGCATAGGCACATGGTAAAACACAAGTGTTAGTTTGAAGGCAGTCTGTATGAGAATTCAGTGTATGATTCCTTGCCCTCAGCTTCGCTTCAATTCATCTGTATGATTGAGCCTGGGGCAGATATCAAGTCACAGCTCAGGTTTGAAGCAACTATAACTGACCTGGCAATGGCTCAACTCCTTCAATACAACTGCTTTACCATGTACAAAGAAGGTGCTATCAAACAAAAACGTTCTAGAGATAGATAGACTCCACTTCCAGTCTACATTGGGATGTCTGTTCATGCTAAGACCAGAAAAAGATATCTTGTAGAAATGCCGCATGAGCATGGTCTTAGTATCCCATATGATCGAGTGCTTGACGTATCAACCCAGCTGGGAGATACAGTTGTGAGTAGATATGTTAAGGAAGGTGTGGGTTGTCCCCTCAAGTTGAAGAAATGTCTCTTCTGTACGAGTGTGATGGACAATGTAGATCACAATCCATCATCTACCACTGCGACATCGTCATTCCATCGTACCAGCATCTCAATGTCTCAGCATACAACACCAGCTGACCAAGGAGAAGTCCGAGAACCACTTTCTATGAAGAGCAGCAATATGAAGAAAGTCTCAGAACTTCCTGATTCTTACATAAATGTTCACCCTGCTTTCTTTGCCAAAAAGAATCCATCACCTCCCAAGAGCAATGTGACATCCTTGCCAAGTCTTCCCCTAAAAGATGAATATGAATGGCTGCAAAAGGTCAATCTCACACAGGAAGTAGGTGATGAGGTTAACATCAGTTGGTCAACCCACTATGCAGAGAAGAAGTGAGGACAGGTTTGTAGTAATGTTTGGTGGCCTCCACATAGAGATGGCTGCATTCAGATTATTTGAGACCTTCCTCCAGGGTAGCGGATAGACAGGTGCTCTAGTGGAGGCTGGGGTGGCTTCCTCTGAAACTGCAGACTCGTTTCTCTTTGCATCCAGTATCACAAAAACACGCCATATGCATGAGGTCACAGCATGCTGTTTCTATATGCTCCAAAAGGAAGCATATGATTACCAATCTTCAGAAGAAAACAGAGTCCTGGATTTTGACGGCTGGTATGAGACACGGAAGAAAGAGAGCCATCAGTTTCAGTTCTGGGAGATTGTTCTGTCAATGGAGTTTGTTGTGTTCTTGTTGCTTAGATCTTTCAGAGAGGCTGACTTTAACTTGTACTGTCAAGCACTCTCTTCTTTGATCCCTTTCTTCTTTGCCAACAATAATGTCAACTATGCTCGATGACTCCCTATCAGACATGATATCCTTGGAACAAACTCATCCCGCAGTGTTCTGTGAATTCCAACTTGAAAAGTTTGTAGTCCACAAGGAGTTTTCTGGTAAAGTCATTGACCAAGCCCATGAACAAGCTAATGCAGTGGTCAAAGATGATAGTGGTTCCATTGGCATTATGGAGGATCTTTCTGCACTGAGGCGATGAATAGTGTACGGACCAGAGGTTAGCAAGCTGATTCACCAATATAAGTTGGCTTCTCAGGCTAAATTGGGGAATGAGGATATCAGACATCATGAGCAGACTAACCAGTTTCAGAATCCTCCACTGACAATGTCAAGAAGTTGTTTAGTGCAATGAAGGATCTAGGCAATGCCTTCCAGGAAGAGTCCAAAGATCTCACACTGGACACAAAGATCTTTGCATATCCTAGTGCCGCAGAGCTTGTCAGAACTCACATTGATAAAGGTCAAGCTGCCTTCAAAGACGTTTTCAATAGTCTTGGTGATGAGCCTTCCTTCTACAAGCTCATCAAAAAGAACAAAACAGATCTCTTCCACCAGCAAGCAACTGTAGCTTCCACTGACAAGAAAAAACAGGTACTGAAAAGTGACTGTAATTTGTTCTCAGAGCTTTTCATATCCTGTCAAGCATGAGAATGTGATCTATTAGAATTCTTCAGGCATGATAATCAGTCTTTTCTTGTAACACACATAGGGAATATCTATCCTGGAAAGAAGTTTGACTTAGTTGGCATTCTGGAAGATACCATTGTTCTTCTTGATTCTCAGCCAGAATGTGATGTCATCATGATTGATGGTGCGGCTCTTGTACACTCTCGACAAAGACTTCAAAGACATTTGAGGAATATGCTGTCCATTATGTAGTGCCAAAGATTTGGAGTTACTCATCGAAATATGAGTGAACAGACATTGTGTTTGATGTCTACAAGACTTCAAGCCTCAAGGCTGAAACGAAATCAAAGCGAGGCAAAGGAAATCGGCATAGAGTGACAGTCAAAACTAAGCTGTCATCCATCTGGTCCAGTTTTCTGAGAGACTGACAATAAGACAGAACTGTTTGAGTATCTAGCAGACAAGATTGTATCCATATGTCCCGACAATGTCAAAGGTCTTGTCAAACAAATCCATTGACTTTGAAGGTCTACAACCTTGCAGTCATGAAGAAGCTGACTCCAGGATTTTCACACACACAGTTCATGCAGCCAAACAGAAGACAAAGTCTGTGTTGATCAAGGCATGTGACACAGACATCCTTGTCATAACAGTTGGTGTCTTTGTGAGTCTTCAGAATGTTGGCTTAGAAATGCTTTGGCTAAATTTGGTCAAGGACAGTCCATTAGATGGTTCCCAATTCATGATTTGGCGATGAACCTCGGTCAAGAGAAATATAGTGGCATGCTCTTCTTTCATGCCTTCACTGGTTGTGATGTGGTCTCGGCCTTTCAAGATAGAGGGAAGACAACTGCATGGCAAACATAGTTTATCCTGAAGTGAACCCAGTGTTCAGCAAACTGAGTCAGTACCCACCTACCATAGAAGATACTGATCTCAACATTCTTGAGAAATTTGTTATCACTACGAGGGGCGTGCAATAAGTAATGGCCCTGACCCACTTCCCATAGCAGTAGAGCAACGAAACTTGGCACAGTTATTAGTCTTTCTCTACATAGGAACCACCCAGAATTATGCATTCCTCCCACCGTTTGATGCAGCTCTGGAGACCATTTTTGTAGAACACCCCAGGTTTGTCTCCAACCATGAGGTGACTTCAGAAATCAAGACTGCATCATCTAGGAAACGCTTTCCTTTCAAAACCAACTTCATGGCCGGGAAGAGGTGAAAGTCAGAGGGTGCAAGGTCAGGAGAGTAGAAAGGATGGGGGGAAGATTTCATAACCACACGCCAGTGCTTCTGAACTGGCGACATGTGAGTTGTGGACTGGAGCGTTGTCCTGTAGGAGGAGGGTACCTTTGCTGATCTTGTCCTGCCTCTTGATTTTGATAGCTTCTCTTAATTTCCTCAAAAGTGAAGCATAATAGGCTCCTGTAATTGTGGTACCCTTTGCTAGGAAATCTGTCATCACTACTCCGTCCTGGTCCCAGAATGTGACCATGACCTTGCCAGTGGAGAGCTGCACCCTTGCCTTCTTTGGAGGGGGTGAGTCCAAGTGCTTCCACTGCATTGAGTGGGCTTTGGTCTCTGGATCATAGTGATGGACCCAGGTTTCATCCTGTGTAATCAGTCTTTTGAAAAACTTTGACTCATATTCTTGGCACATCTCCAATTTCATCCTCAAGCACTCGATGCGTTCTCGCTTCTGGAATGATGTGAGCAACCTGGGAATCCATCTGGCAGACACCTTATGCATATGCAAATGGCCATGAATGATAGTTTCCACAGACCCTGTACTAATCTTGACATCTTGGGTCATTTGGCGAATAGTAATGCGCCAATCTTCAAAAATGGCAGCCTCAACTTGATGGACAGATGCCTCATCAATGGTAGGAGGGGGGCGACCAGGTCTGGGAGCTGTTTCCACAGACTTCCGGCCATGTTTTAATTCACGATACCAACGTCATATGATGGGCATTATCACCATAAGTTTCTTTTATTTCATCAAAAGTCTCCTGTGGTGTTCGTACTTTAAAATACAAAAACCGGATCACTGCTCGACATTCAACAGGCTCCATTTCACACCTGACTCAGTTCAAACACCTGTAAAACAGAAACCACAATTAGTTCAGAGCTGTAATTTGCCACATAACCCGTAGAGATAGTAGAGATATAAATCATTGCATATCCAAGAATTGGAAGTGGTATATATATATATATATATTGGAAGTGGTATATATATATATATATATATATATATATATATATATATATATATATATATATATATATATATATACGCTGAAAGTAATTTTTTTAATTATTCCAATAAAGTACTTTCACTTTGCTTCCTAATTGGGATTTTTATTTTCTTTTAAAAATTATTTTATAGCTTCTGTTTGGATACAAACTTCACCTACAAAGAAAAGCATGCCAGATTTGTGGACTGAACATCATTTTGTCAGCAATACTAAGGTATATGTCCTTGTTTACAACCTGTTGTGTCACGCACATATATTTTTCTGTGTTTTTTCAGTTTTAGCGTTTGCTTGCCTTTTATTATTTACTTTTTAACCTTGAGCCATGTTTTTTTATCAAGACATAACAAACAAATAAAAATACACCTCCGAATCGTATAAATGCCTATTGTTTTCGATGAAGTAATTTCTTCTTTTATTTAACACAACGCTAATTTTATAAAATCAATCCCCTACATAAAAGTCGCATCTTTTTCTTTCATTTCTTGTGACGGTCGTATTACAGCATCATTTACGTTTCTAAACTGACCCTTTACGTATTTATTTATTTTGTTCTATGTGGTTGTTTTTTTAGACATATTCTTTTTTTTTAACATTTCTAGGTATTACCTTTCAACGGCCGCATTTTTCAGTAAAAAAAAATTATATTTACATTGTGAGGTTTGCGTTCACGCCGGACAGCCAAAAAAGAAAAAGAAATAAAAATCAACTTAATTAATTTCTTAGTTATTTAATTTACTTTTTCTATTTTTAGTTTGATGGCATTGATTTTTTAACGCCCCATGTGTCTTTCGTTAAATCCAACACTAACCGTCTGTCAGGATTGAAAATTAAACCTCCCCTATAAGTTCTGGCAAACTTCCCTAACGTACATGTGTAAAAAATGTTTTACATTAACTTTGTAAAGTCTATGCCCGCGTCAGAAAAGCACGAGAAACAAATAATTCAATAGTTCAACATCAGAATCAGGTTTTTTTTTAGTTAATATACTTACCCGGGCAACGCCAAGACATAGGTAAGCTAGTGTATAATATAATATAATAATGCGTTATTCGCAGCAGTTGCTATTAAGAGGTACATTTGCTACTGATAACAAAGATGGCAGCCATTTTTAATTTACATTTACGGCTTGGAATAATGATGGTTTCCTTTTAAAAATATTTTAATCAGGATAAAGTATGTTTTCCAAGGATTACATTTTATTATTCTAAACATAATAGACCAATGTTCAATGAAAGATAATAGCTAGTCAGAATCAAATATTAAGGCATGACTAAAATCAAGAAACTGATTTTATCATATAGATGTTATTATCCCTTTGTCAATTAATTACAGAGTATTTTTGATCCTTTCATTTGACTTTTATTGTTCATAATGACAAAGACTCCGTACATCGCTGTTATCTGCCTCAATGAAATGTACCGTTGCAATCTTCTTCCATAGTAAGTGACACAGTCCTGTCAATCATAATGTAATACTTGCAGCTCAACTGATTGCACCACTGCTATTCCGCATTACGTCCTTTGTGTCTTGAATAAATTTCGGCGCCAAGAAAAATATTTCTTTTACAGACAAATTGTCTAGAAACTTTAGTCACTTTCCTAAAACCGTCGCATATTATTGAAATAAATGGTCGCACATTGAACGACTAGAAATATAAATAACAAGGATGTTCTTACAAAGTTCGATGATTTGTAGAATTTGAAGTAATTTTTCATTTTTCTTACAAATCTATTCTTTTTGATGTAATCGATTGTGGTTGGCTCATCTTGGTATCTATGGTTACAAACTCATCTGATATGGACATGAAATTATCTATATCATGGACGGAACATCTATTATGGATGTATCTTTGCACAGTGTAACTGATCAATTCTTATTAGATTTTAAAGCAGTATAGTATGCAAAGGCAGGTAATATCGGCTATAAAACAATCAATAACCGTGTTTTTCTATTTGGTCATTGATAAGTTTCTTCCTACAAAATCAATATACGATTCTGATTCAATTATGGAAATTATTGCTCCGTGATTTTAAAAGTATAAATTGAAATTCCAACCAATTTCACCGATTACATATTATATCCAGTCTGACACTTCCTTTAGTAGCAAAGATTTCTTGATATTGAATATTTAGCTTAGCTTTGCCTTATTTTTTATAGTCTACATAATTTACATTATAGATGGGGTCCTAGGCAACTGCTAGTGGGTTTATATTTTTGTCTTATAAAGTGATCTTGAGAGAAGTCTAAATCTCCCATTTAAAAAAAAATGTTTTCTATAGTAAATAAAGAAAATCTGAAAGATACCAAAATGCTCTGATACGATGTTAACAGTCAGGTGAGATTTTTAAAGTGTCACCAGTTAAATAGTCGATTTTTGAGTAGCAGTGATGGCATGCATACAACTACTGCAGAATCTGTCTTGTTGACCGTCCATAGAGGTAAATGATAATCAGAGGATTCATGACGCAAGTTACAAACGAGGGTGTAGAATTTAATAAAATCATATATTAATACTTTATATCATTATCGTTCACCTGAATGCAACGGTAAAACCAAGATGGCGACCCAGACTTTGTCAGCAAATGATAGTGAAGTATGCTAATAGGAAACTGTAATTTTAATCAGATATAAACTATGCACAAAGGTTTTAAATTTTTTATGCAAATTCATCTCCTCAAATTAAAAAGTAAATGACAAAAATCATTAAAAAAATAGGCATTTGTTTCTTCAATTCAACCATTAGTATAAATAAACTTCAATTTATCCCTGACATGTCCACCAAGTTTCAATCATGAATATCCAAGTCTTTATTTTATTACTGTTCGATGATGAGCAAACTTGAATATGATCTGTAAAACTGTCAATAATTGTAAAACACGAGTCTGTTAGAACTGCCCTGATTTGCATGGTGATGGTCCTCTTTAGTTCAGAAATAGTCTAAGAATTGTTTTGATCGACATCATTTTTTAGATAACTTCACGTATAAAAATTTAGAAGGTTATCGTTCAGTAATTTTTAAGTTTATGCGGAATAACACATCCTACTGATGAGACGAATAACAAAGTATCCTTCACATCATTGAATGGCGATAAAATGAATGTTAAACATTCTTAACTGAAGCTTGTTGGATTGCAGAAAAGATTGTGAATTTTCTTAATGATTCCATGGTTAGCATTTTTGGTTCGCCTTTTGTGTATTTGTGTGTATATATATATATATATATATATTTATCATATATGGCATAATCGCGTTGACACACTGGTTCTCGTTAGATCACCAAAGTTAAGCAACGTTGAGCCTGGTTAGTACCAGAAAGGTAACCATTTGGTAATTCTAGGCACTGTATGTGCTCTCCGCTTATCTCGGCATTTGTTTCCAGGCGTCCTGTACAGACACTTCAGTTGTCACTGGTATGTCGACTCAAGAGAGGTATGGTTGGAGATTGCGCACCTGCTACCACAAAAATTTCACGTTCAGACATCCCTTCATGGGTATCCATAATCTTTCAAAGAGCTCCATATATTTACTTATAAAATAGTTATTCATAGACACGTGTTTCGCCCGAACCCACATAGTGACTATGATGAACTGTGCATACTACTATGTTAGTGAGCCCCGGTTGAAATTATGTGCTACTTTTATCGCTTAATAATTTACAAAAATTGCGTTAATTAAATTTTTGTTGATTACAATGATAATTAGATTTGGTATGATTTATCTCCCTTGAATCTAAATAATCGCTTCATATTTTGGGGTGTGAACATATATATATATATATATATATATATAATAGAATTACGTCAATGATTTAATTTTTGAAATATAAATTACTATCAATTCTGATAAACTAAAGAAAAAGAAAACACCAACCATTGATTTTTATTATGAAGTGGAGAACTTCTTTCCAAATTAATTTTAGGCAGCAGAATTAGTTTGAGATTGTTGTCTGAGTTGCTTTCCTTTACGACTTGAAAGTGTTTCCTCTAGTAGCTAGGAAAAGATATACATTTGATTTGCTTTTACATGATAGGATGGAAATACATACGAGTATATTCATTCATATTTATATACAACTAAATTCACATTGATCTTTGATTAGACATCCTTCGCAATGATCTCTGTAAAACCAGCTTTCATCTGAATAAGTCCGTTATCGTACCAAGTTTAGGCAAAATCCATAATTGCAGACTGTCGTAGTCCAGAATTAACATATAGAAAAAAAAGAAATGTCCGTAGTATAGTATACAGGATATAATATTTTGTTAATACTTATGGGTCAAGAATAATCACATTTGTGTAACATATATATATGAAAATCCTGCTACACTCGAGTGATTCTTCCTGATTTAAAAGTATTAACAAAATAGCATCTGAGAAGAAATAAATACCAATTAACTTGCATAGAAATGTTATTTTGTCAGTAAGCAAACAATTTGAAAACACACTTCAAAAGAATGGCCGAAATATTATCTCACTCCCACCGAAAAAATGTCTACCAAAATGTAAAAATCAAACAAAATCACTTACATACGCATTATGAATAGTCAAAGCTTACACAAATAAGAAACATTGTAAAAACTGTCTGATTCAAGAAAAAATAAACGGAGGGGGTGGGGTTGACCTGAGATGACATGATAATGTTTGAAAAGTCGTTAAACACAAACAAACAAATAAACAAACTAATTTATTCATAAAGGCTACCCCTTAAGACAATCCGTATATGTAATATAAAATTCATACAAACTTTCATATTCCTGTGTCTTAAAAGTAGATGCATACGGATATACTTGTATGTTCATCCTTATTGTAGAGATGTGGTAAAACTAGTAGTTCTCAGCACAGAGAATAAAGTTGTTGTGTCAAGTTCAAAATTACAGGCAGGCTAAGCCATTATGTTCGCTTGCAATCTATAACTCTTGGGAAAAAGTATGAATCCTCTTATTCCTTGCAGTTACAGGTTAATTAGCTCTGTAGGGGGATGGACTCCACCTGGTACAAATGGCACAGACATGCTGCCTAGCAACGTTCTTATGGTTCGTTGAGAGTCAAGGGATTAGAACAGAACAGCCTATGCGCATGACTTTTCGGATAGAAATATGTGCTTCCGTGTGAGAAGCAGCTGATCCTTTGTCGCACAGTTCTAGCAAATTCATTTTTTTTAATTCAATTTACTGCAGCTGAATTAAGATTTGAAATAATAGTCACGAATGCTGAGTTATTTGTTCTGCAGAAAATTTGTAACCAAATCTTTGCATGTTTATTTCTCGTTAGCTGAAGTAGCCGTTTACAACGATCAAGGGATTATAATGGTTATCTCTTAAAAATCACCTCTTTTATATTCCTTACATTATTGTGTACCTTTGTAATAAACGAAATATTATATGAAATATTATATATATATATTTATATGTATATATATATATATGTATGCATATATATTTATATATATATGTATGTGTGTATGTATTTATATATATATATATATATATATATATTATTCTATTCTCTTTCTTTAAGCTCCATGAAGGTCTAAAAACTATATATCAATATATATATATATATATATATATATATATATATATATATATATATATATATATATATATATATATATATATATATATATATTTATTCATTTATTCAACAGAGTACACATTTATTTAGTGGTGTTTGGTCAATGGGGACTTTTATGCCAGGACTCTCTCTCTCTCTCTCTCTCTCTCTCTCTCTCTCTCTATATATATATATATATATATATATATATATATATATATATATATATATATATATATATATTATAGACAACTGTATATATATTACATTACTAGCAGTTCAGCCCGGTTTTGCTTGGGCCCTATATAGTGTTCATAACTTGTCCTATGTGTGACTATCCTTTATGTAACATTTCAAATGTTTAGACCAAAAATTGTCTGAGTAATTTGGTAGAAACCGCAGAGGTAATTTTTTTTATCTTTGACCCCAATTTTCACCCATTAACATTTATTGTTTGGTTTCAAATCAAAATAAAAAGGTGGACCCATGTCCAAGTTGCCTACATCTAAAATTTCAAGTGTTTAGATCCAAAATCTACAATGGTCAACTCTTTCAACTTTGACTTTTGGTAGTGAAATTTTCGCCCCAAAACTGATTAAAATGCTTACCCTATGTCTGAAAACCCTTTATGCAAAATTTCAAATGTTTAGACCAGAAATTAGCTGGGTAATTTGCTAGACGTCAATTTTTTAAAAACTTTGACCTCAATTTTGACCCCTTAGCATTCATTGTTTTGGTCGCAAATCAAATTAAAAATTTTGATCCATGTCCAAGTAACCTACATTTAAAATTTCAAGTGTTTAGACCCAAAATTGGCAGAGGAGTTTGGTAGAGTTTTCAAACGTCAAATCGTTTAACTTTGACCTTTGGCAGCCAAATTTCTGGCTGAAAACCGATTAAAATGATTTTCCCAAATCTCAGCGCCCCTTATGTCAAATCTCGAGTCTGTAGACCGGAAATTGAGAGAATAGTTTGGTAGGGAAATGTACACAGACACACACAGACAATTTCACTTTTATAGATATACTAACATTTCAGCCCGGCCTTGCCCGGGTGTTTGGATGTGTATGTTGAGCAAAAAAAAAAAAAAAAGTGCTAGGAGGAAGGCAAAGGAGGAAAAGAACGGGAAAAATACCTGACGTCTTTGCTGTTACGACCTCCAACAAACCGGAAGTTACTTATGTTTAAATTAAGGCTAGACAATCGAAAGGAGAGGATGACTTTAAAAAATATCGGCGAAAAAAGCAACCCCCCTGTAGAAATGTGCCCAGTTGAAGGTTAAGATATTAATGTTTTTAGCCAAATTTTCGATATTTATCGTCTGAAAGGTTGAACTTCAAACGATACTGATCTTGGTAAAATCCGTTGTGTCTGTCGAAAGTTTTAGGCAGACATGCAAACATACATACATACATTTATATATTGGTAACTAAAAGTTTTCGACCTGAACCAATTAAAAAGCTTGCGCTACCTCTGAATACCCTTTATGTAAAATTTCAAATGTTTAGACCAGAAATTGACTGATTAATTTGGTAGAGACCGCAGAGGTCAAATTTTTTAAAACTTTGACCCTATTATGACCCCTTAACATTTATTGTTTTGGGCTCAACTCAAGTTATTAAGTTAGATCCATGTCCAAGGAACCTATATCAAAAATTTCAAGTGTTTAGACCCAAAATTGTCGGAGAAGTTTGGTAGAGTTCTCAAATGTCAAATCGTTGAACTTTGAGCCCTTTGTGACATCATCGTGACGCAAAGCGAAGCTGCAAACGTATTAACATATAGATTTTTAATGAAAAAGTTCTTTTACCAACGGAGATAAAAAAAAAAAAAATTCTGCCTTAGATGATTGCATAGTTATTTTTTTTTAATCTGCCCAAGGCATTTCTGTATTGAATAAAGACATCAGAACTCACTGATTTCCTTTCGTGCACCCTGGTTTGATGCTGCCGTTCGGGGCGTCATATCCCTGATTGACAGAACGAGTGAAGTTAAATCCTCGTGTCAGACTGAGCGACGACAATTCCCAGATTGTCTGTGATCGCTGCACGTGGTTAAGAGTAAAGGTGTCGTCATATTGAATTCTGCGATGAAATCCGACGTTTCAAGTAATGACAGTAATGACGAAGGTCCAGAAAATAACGGGGAAGTCTGAGGTGCTCTGGGGGAGGGGGAGCCGTAGTAGTCTTTAATTAAGAAACAGGAATTAGAGAGCCAAATGCAAATTGTAATCAAGACTGCTTTAGCTTAATTAGCAGTATATACAGGTCGATCCAAACATCTTGCTACCCCAGTAGCATGCAGAGATCTGGTGATGCCCTGGTGAATCATGTGGTCAACTCTTTTATTGCATATTTCAAACATTCAAGTATAAGTCCTAGTACTGTAATTATAATATATAAACAAGTAATAGAACAAAACAAAACACAAATTCTGGATCATGTGACTGAAGCATCATCATTCATCATCATATTTGATTTAACATCCATTTTACATACTGATATTGTGTTGGATGGCCTAACAATTGACTTACAAACAAATCTATCTCTGGCCAGGTATTTATTTATCCCTCTTTTTCTCAAGTCCATTTTATCACTTCCTTACATTTTTTTCCTTTGTTGTCTCCTTTGAACTGGACCTAATGCTTTAAATATTCTATATTTACTAACGCAAAAACTCTCAACCATTCAACCTATAAAAATTAAGTTATCTTGCTATAAATTTGGCTCGTATAAAGTATCCGCTTATGAATTGGTGGCAATATGCGCTCTTTGGGGCGAACAAAATTTTAAAAAAACAATCAAACTAGATAAAGCACTGGTCCTCATCACTTAAATGGGGTAGTGTTCGCAAGGACATACGCCCTATAAAATCTTGCCTTAAATAAGAAAAAAAAACTTTCAAAGAAATTTGATTGCATTTCCGGCTATGTAATTTAAATGTTGGAAAGCTTGCGTGGAATATCTGGGGCGATTGTTGGGTTTCCCCGAGAGAAAATTATTGCATGTGTTGTGTTCAAGAAACTCGTTAGTTATGTAAGTATGCTAGAATGATTATGAGAAAGAATGCTTCTCTCTGCATGATTTGAAAATTTGCACATCTATACATGCAACGCAGTGCACATCTATACATACAACACAATGAATGCGAGAACATATGCTTTACAAGTTAGTTTCAGGCCATAATGCTGCAAAGTTAACAAAACTTTGGTCTATTAAATCTAAAAATGCAGCTGATCATAATAACTGAATCATAAAAAATAATTTCTACATGATACTCGAATCATGCAAAATCAGTCAAAATTAGATACACATGTTGATTGCAAGGCTTTTCTCCAATCCATAGAAGCAAATTCGGTGAGTAGCTGTTGCATTTCAACCTTGTACAATTGTGGTGTCGTATTTCTGATATTTTTATTAAATATAAACTAAAAATAAAAATGTATCTATATATAAATGATAATAAACTTTAAAGAATTAAAAAAAACCCAGAATAATTAACTTTTTTCTGATTGGTTGTTTAAAGCCGCCATAAAAAAAGAAATAAAAGAACTACCATCTGGTAGCATAGCTAGAAAGCAATCGTTCGTTTAGGAAATTAGAAGAGCATTGTCATCTTCCGCCCCCCTCCCCCGGGCAGCTATACTCTGGTAAGTTGGCCCGTTATGTCGTACATTTTTTTTGGATTTAAATTTTCAAGTTGGATCCAATTTTTGCGGTGCGTTGGTTTATTAGCGATGAAGATACAGAACAGTAAAGAATGGATTTCTACATAACACTGTTGTTTCATCACGCTTCGTGTTCTACATAAGTGCCAAAGCATGTTAGGGCTCTTTCCTGATCCTGGTGAACTTGAAGAAAGAGTCTGATCAACTTTAATCATCCTTCTAGTATAAGGGTGTACCTGGACAGATAAAAACCAAGTGTATTAAGTTTTGTAGGCCTATTTAATCTCTTGAAAGTATTCACAAAACCTACGCCATACACTAATTAAAGCTGTATGTTCTTGTATGCTTCCTTTCTGTGCGCCTTCCTGACTGAGGGAATACTATTTGTAAATAAGTTCTCTCGTATTTTGAAAAAAGGATTAAGTCAAGATAAAACTCTTGGAAGACAGAGGAGGTTTATTCTGCTTGATCTTTGTTCCAAATCCCTAACCAGTGAGGCGGGACAGGAAGGTTACAGAGGGCGAAAAAAAGAATTCCATAATCATTGTTTAATCATATCTCATCTGGGCATTTTATATGAACAGGTTCATATGTGTAGTGCTTCCAACTAATAGCAAAACCTCTCTCTCACTCTCTCTTTGAACTATGTGACGTCATATCCATTTCTATCAAGTTAATCACGTGTTCTTGTATGCGCCATTTCTATGATACTTCCCAGGCTGCAAATAACTTATCTTATACCTTGGATAAGACAAAATCAAAACAAAACCGTGGGAAGCAGAGAAGGTTTATTCTGCTTGATCTTAGTTACAAATCACTGACCAATGGAGTAGGTTATAGAGAGAAAGAAAGAAAGAGAGAGAGAGAGAGAGAGATGGAAAGAGAGAGATCAATAATCATTGTTTAATTATATCTCATCTCGGCATTTTAAATTAACAAGTTCATATGTGTAGTGCTCCCAGCAAACTACCAAAATTTGTTTCTCCCTCTCTTTGAGTCATGTGACGTCATATCCGTTTCTATCAGTTGCTACAGTGTAGTCAAATCTTACTTTGAATTTATCGAATGTACCCGAAGTAAACTTTCATTGACTATTATTTATTAACCAATATATATATACTAGTGGGTCTACTATTATTTATTAACCAATATATATATACTAGTGGGTCTACTATTATTTATTAACCAATATATATACTAGTGGGTCTACTCACTCAATATTTAACACAGTATCTCACAGCCCAGTGGGGTTCGTCATTTTCACAATTTTGGTAAAATGCACCACATTAATACAGAAATCTAGGATAAATTAGTATCTTCCTCAACATCTTAGTCTAGTAGCCAATGAAAAGGGGAGCCTTCGGGTCATGTTTGCATATAGTTGATCTATTTTATCTTATTTTTATTGTTAGATTATTGTGTGCGTTTTTGCATTGTCTATTCAAAGCACTTTTTTAAAAATTCGCCACAAACAAGGCATTTTTTCCAGGGACATGTAAAGGATTACTGTGATAGGAGCCAGATTGTAAGGCGAAATCTGGGTGAGGAGTTTGAAAGCAAGGTGTTTGTTCATATTACATTTTCATTTCTGCATGTTAGTATGATCAGATAAACAAGGAGCAGAATTGGAATAGTCCGAGGAAAGATGGGTAGAAAACGTTCCTGCATCTATGGACCCCTACAATGAAGGGGTGAGATTTTGTTGTTAGTCATGTGAGTTGGACACATTTTCATTGATCGGTACAAGTGCTATAGATTATGCTTGAGATATCATGTATATTTTTTTTTGGTTAAAAGTGACTTTAGCTTGTCTGCTAGTTGTCCTAAATCAGACCCTTCTGCAATGCAATCACCAGAGTTATAATAGATTGTTATGCCTGTAAGAATCTATCTATTGTGTTATGTCTGTAGCCTCGTAGCTATGGATAACATTTCTTGGAGATAAGTATGTACGTTCACTGATAATAGTTGGTTACACACATTAATTTGTCTAATACTTCTGGCTTCGTTCTTTTCTGTAACTCTATCAGTGACAGTTTTAAAGTCTTCGTAGTTTTGAGAATCTAGCGCTGCATTCAAAATTTTTGCTACCCCCCCCCTCTCTCTCTCTCTCTCTCTCTCTCTCTCTCTCTATCTATCTATCTTCTCTCTCTGTACATGAAGAGTCTGGTTGCCATGTAGAATTTGATGTTTGTTTCTGTAGACTTTCTAAGCTGGCAATTAGCTTTCACAAAAAAACAACAACTAGTATAACACCACCGCCGTCACCCCTACCACCATCATCATCATCTTCATCGGTTTAACATCCGTTTTACATGCTAGCATATGTGAGACGGTTTGCAGAAATTGATTTCTGAGCTAACCTATCTCTGACCAGGTCTTTATCCCTCTTTCTCTTGATCATCGTTATCAATTCCTCCCATGTTTTACTTGTTTTTCCTCTGTGAACTGATCCTACTGCCTCAACTGTTCTACATTTATTTACACAATAACTCTCATCCATTATTTCATAATATCTTGTTCAACACATACTGTCTAGATTTAATCTTCCACTGAACTCATCAGATCTAAGATTGTTTTTAAGACTCATATTACAGATCCATCATATCATTCTCATATCATCTCTTTCCACACAATTACTTACTTTATCTATAACCTTTGCAATCACACTAGCACCAGCTCCAACATGTGCTCCAATGGTGTCACTGTGTAGCAAAACTACTGAACAACTTCAATAGCTTCACCACTCAGATATATCTTCTTCACATCTGAGTTATCATCCATCTTCATTATCTTACACTCCTTGCACACAAATTGATTATCCTTTCTCAAGCTACCAGCAATTACATAGTACTTCTTGTGCACACAATGCTGGCATGAATTCCATATTCATGAGTTATGTCTATTTTTTGTAATAAATTATTTTTTTTTGTTTTTGGTTTTACGCAAGCAAATGTTATTTCAGGTGGATTGAAAACAACTAGTTCCTCTCATTTAGGTAGACCATCTGGTGGTCAATCCTTAGATATAAGGATGTTTTTACAAAAGAGTCACTGCTCATTAAGATTTGCAGACCACTCGAGGATAAGGATTACTGAGTTTGACAAGTAGATGGTGAAAAACTGACGAGATCTGCAAGATCTACAGCAGATGTTCTAACGGTTATATCTCACAGGATTAGTGAATCTCTTGACAAAGGCTTCTTTTCTAGGGCAATTGCTCTTGACATATCAAAGGCCTTCCACAAGGTATGGCATAAGGGTCTACTTCACAAGATTTCCAGCTACGGTATAACTGGAAATGTTTTCTCAATCATTAAATCATTTCTCTCCGATAGGCTCATAAAAGTAGTGGTCGATGGACAAAAATCAGTATTAATGCTGGAGTCCCTCAGGGGTCAATCCTGGGCCCAACTCTCTTCCTGATCTACATCAATGACCTCCCTAAACACATACTTAAATCATTCGTTGACATCTATGCTGATGACACAACCATCTACGGCAACACATCAAAGGCTGTAAATGACAAAGTTCTCTCTGATTCTCTCTCCTCTGATGTCGATCGCATGGTTCAGTGGGGGAAGACGTGGCTGGTTACCTTTAATGCATCTAAAACCAAACTCCTATCCTTACATCATCAACGCTCTGATCCACATCTGGCATCAATTGGGATAGATGGCTCTCGTCTGGGAGAGGCCCCATGTTTTGACAAGCTTCTGGGTTTGACCTTTACTCCTAATCTAAAATGGAACACGTACATCAAGTCTGTTGCCAAGGTCGCTGGAAAGATGGTGGGATCCTTCTACCGCTCCAGAAGATATCTCACTACTGATGCAATTCTCTATCTATATAAAAGCCAAGTACGTCCAAGGATGGAATACTGCTGCCATATCTGGGCAGGAGCTGCTAAAAACAGCCTATCCTGCCTTGACAGAGTACAAAATAGACTTCGTGGCTTAGTGGGGGATTCCCTTCTCTCTACCCTGCAACCTCTCTCTCACAGAAGAGACGTTGCGAGCCTATCCTTGTTTTATCGTTATTTCCATGGCAGGTGCTCGTGTGAACTCCAATCTCTGGTCCCCCCTCGCCAATCTTTCATGAAAAACACCCGTCTAGCTGAATCCACTGAAAAATTTCCCCCACTCTTTATCTGTGCCTAAATCAAAACGTGGATTCCATGAACAAAGCTTCTTCCTTAGAACTGCACGCCTGTGGAACTTTGTTCCGTCTGCCTGCTTCCCACCTGACTACAACTTGGATGTCTTCAAGTACAACGTTAACAAATTCCTAATGAACCACCCCCTTAAGTAAACACTTCATCAAATCTCCACACTAACGTAATGTACTGGTAATAACCCTTACCCCTGAGTGGCTTCCGGGCCTTAGTAAGTGGTGACCACCGTGTAAAAAAAAAAAAAAAAGAAAAGGTTAGTGATGGTGGCTATGACTGGCCATAAATTGACTAAGAAGACGTCTCAAAAATAATTTGTTTATAATGGACTTGAAAACAGCAATAGCTGGGAAACAATTCAATCGTATTGTGTTCAAGAGACAAACAGTTCTACAAAGAAATTTTGCTCATGAAAGTTCTTCTTAGTTCTTGGTATACAGAACTGTGATAACCACAGATGAATATCTCTTCTTAACATAAAATTCTTAAAATTCTTGCAAGACTGCCACTCAATCGTTTAACCAAACATCTGAAAGATGGCCTCCTCCCAGAAAGTCAATACCAGGACCTCTACACAACATTTGTCGATTTGACATGCGTGGATTTCCTTTGAAGGGGAAGTGACGTTGTCCTTGTGTGCGTACGTGTGCGCGTGTGTGAGTACATGTGTGTACGTTAGCGTGTGTGTGTATACATGTGAATCTGAGTGTATATACGCGAACGTGAATATATGTACGTGTGTGGACATGCGTGCATATGTTTGTGTGCGCGTATGTATATGACAAGAAAAGTATCTTGAAATGTGAACGGGTGTTTTTGTGTGAGACTAGAAAAGGCTCCCACATGGTTGAACATTTTCTTTGTTTTGCAAAAACAAAAATAACCCACCATTCAAAGAAGTTTTAGAATATATATTTTGTAAATCACTAGCAGGGCGCCCGGCATTGCCCGGTCGTAAACTACAGTAAAATATATTTTGATTAATGCAGATTTCGTATTTATTATTATATATTATATTGGATCCAATATATAGTGATGATTTAAAAAGTTTAAAAAAGAAAAAAAAAGGACTGGTGCACCACCACCGACAATCAAAACAAAAACTTATGATTTACTTTTTCCTCTGACGTTAATGCCTGCGCTATACAGCCATATTTGGTGCAAAGTTAAAATTAAAACCTGAACTAATAGCTATTACGTTACGTATGCATATTCGCAATGCCGTTGTTTGACCTCCACCTGGCAAATTCCATTTTTTTAATTTTCCCATTTTTGCATCGATTATCCCCAGCTAAAACCTAAATATAAAGTTTAGCATGGGTTTGAATATCCTTATATATTAAGTTTCATGCCTGTAGACCAAAAACTGATAGAGGAGTTTGGTAGGCAAATTTTTTTAAAACATATATATATATATTTATATATATATATATGCATACATAAATATATATAGAAAGAGGTTCGTATTTACTATACCATTTTTACACAAATATTACGCAAGTATAAATCATGTTGAATATCTGCATGAATATAATCACGTGTAATATTCGACTAAAGATGATCAGCCCATAAGAGAACCGAAAAAACTAATAGGGATTTAATTAAAATGAATGTTTAAAAGAATATGCAAATTGGGCCGATCTTTTGCAGATGAATGCAATTCCACAATTCATATATAACAAAGTTGTATTTTCTTTTTAAATAAATAGAAAAAAAGGCTTGCTTCAAGGTGTAGTATCTGTTTTGATACTTCACTTAAGTTAATTGGTCGTTGGTCAATGTAGGGGAAACGCTGCATACTGAAGCAATTACTATTTTTGGATACTGCCAGAGTGCCCCCTTCTGCCCTTGTTTTAGAGGAGCTGGTCCCCGCCACATTGAAAACGACCTTGTGTCACATTTGCTTTCATGGAGAAGCAAATAAATACCTAAATAGATAAGTTTTTATCATAAATATGAATACACACACAAAAAAAAATATATAGGAGTATAAATTTCAAAGAATCTATTAAGAAACAAAAAGAAAATATTTTCGCATTGTTCATTGGTATCGACTTAGAATCGTCCATCCCACTTATTCCACCCTATCACGTCAAAATAGATTCTCTCGGTTGTTTACTATATCTTTGCTCCCTCTCTGCGAAAAAATAATAATAATAATAATTTTTTTTTTAAGTTTTATACTTTTTCTAGTGAGAAAATGGATGTAGTATGCACCTAAATGGAAGAATTAAGGCCTGATCATTGAGGTATTTTTCAAAATGGCGGGGCAACAACAAATACGATTTTGCGCCAAAGTTTCCCTCCTAGAAAAAGCAATAAATACAGGGACTTCTAATGAATAGATATACGAAGGATTTCGGTGCTGACGAGGTCAGTCTGTAGTCACTTCCGGAAATGGGCCAAGCAATTTATGATTTGAAAGCTACCATTATTTTTATGTGAGAAAGTTTTCAACTTTTTGTTTATGGATTATTGTTTAAACCCTTATCTAACACTTCGCATGATTAGTGGAGTTTTTGTTCATTCCCCATCGTATCGTATCGCTGTGTTCAAATTGCTTCGGCTATTTGCAGAACTCCCTTTGGATTCTTTGTCAGTACTTGAGACTGACTTCGTAAGTACTAAAATTCTTTGGATAACCATTCATTACAAGTATTTGAACATTTCTGCAAGAAACAGGAGCGATTGTGATATTTGTGGTCGTCCCAGGAGTTAGTGAGAAACTGACATTACTTTTTAAGATCGTTTATCAGCTGCTGAACTTATTAAAAACCAACTTTATGACAAAATTACCCAAACTGTTTGGGTCTTTCCGTGAGTACAATCATGTAAAATATCACTTAATTTGTTTTCGCTAATATCGTTATATACAACTGAAAGTTAAAAAAGAAAACTAATCTCAATTTAAAAGCTTCAATTTTTGCGTCAAATTTTGTCATTTTATTTTTTAATTTTATGCGTTGATAAAATTCTTCAGTAACGAGATTAAACGATGCATTTGTAACCGCCAATCTTTCCTCTTTGCACGTATTTAATCCCCTCTCCCAATGTCTCTCACCGGTACAAATAAAAGTATGGTGTTTATACATAATACGGACCGTGCTAAAATAATGCTGTTAGTTAGAAACGCATTGTTAACATGGAGAAAAGAGGGCATTTTGTAACCATTCTGTACTTTTATCTAACAATTCAATAAGATACCTTTGAAACATTAATCTCCATTAGTAGCAAAAGCATTTTTATAAAATCATTCCAACCAGTTCTCAAACTGGGGATCTAAAGAGTTTCTTATGTACTTTGAGCCATAAAAAAAACAAAACTGTTAAACCTTCCTTAGCCAATTAGATAATTTTTTTTTTCATTTTTTTTTTCATTTTTTTTTTTCATTTTTTTTTTTTTTATTAGCATAAAGATGATCTTTGTAACCAATGAACACCCAGAGGATTTGTTACTAGTGTACTTATTGATCCGTGCTGAAATAATGACGTTATTTAGAAAGCCATTCTTAACATGAGGAAGAGGGTGTTTTGCACCTATTCTGTACTTTAACCTTACAATTTATTAAAAAGATATAATACTTTTTAACTTGAAAATACTACTTTAAAAAAATAGCGCTGATGAATATGTGCACAAACACCGGGGATTTTTATTATGGAATAGTTCATATCCCCATGGGCTTTAACTATTCTGTAACTTCACCCGTCTTAATTTTTAGCTAACCTTACTTTTCACAAGCTTGTTTTTTTTTTTTTTTCTCTGCAGCTTTCCAAGTGTGAACTGACTCTATAAAAACTGGAATCTCTTGTGTACCAATTCCTTCCAAGTACTAAAAAAGGTTAAGATTTTTAATGAAATTTCAAATTGCTGCCTTTATAAATAACTCTTAAGATCAGCCATTTTGACATAGAAGATCGTTTGCTTGATTTATGATCAAAAGGTGAACTTTATAACCCTCAAGAAAATTTTAAATTAAGGTAAGATTTTCCCCCAAACTAAAACTCGAACTTTTGCATTTTTCTTTCTTTTCAAAAAAAGAAAAGCTCACTATTACTAATGTAGTAAATCTGGTTCGTGAAATAAAGTAAATTAAACTGCAGTAATCTAGTAATATAATCTCGTTAGTAATCTAGTAATATGATCTAGTTAGTCGTCTTAATTTAAGTTCATTGTCATAGTTAGGAATTAGGTTTTAGGCGTAATTTTTAAGTCTCCCCCCCCAGGCTGATATGCTCGTCCTTATTTATGGCTTATATCGTTCTTTAATGTATTTTATTCATTACATCTGGAATTTTTAAATTTGACATTTTATGCTTCAGTGAGACAATGAAATTGTTTCCGGACAAAACTGAATTTAATTTAATGGGATAAAAATGCAATTATATCATTCAGTATTTATGTATGTTTTTAATATTGTATTTTTAGATTTTTTTTTTTTTTTTTTTTTTTTTTTTTAATAAAGTATTGAAGCTTTTTTAAAAACTTCAGCTTTTATATCTTTTTCTTTTTCTAAGTTTCTTAACATTAATCAATTTTAATCAGTTTTTTTTTATATAATTTTCCATGTGGATTTAAACTTTTGAAAAATCTTTTATTACAACGCGTTAGAATTTAATTTTTTTTACAAATCTGTAAATTTTAAACCTACTTAAATTAAGCATTTTCATTTCTAAAAGTTCTGGTATCTTGAGGCATGTGTTCAATTATTTTAAGTTATACGAGGATTGAAAGCATGCTTAAAAAAATTACAAATATTTCAGAACTTTAAAATTATACAGCTCGGCAGAAAATGAAATTATTTTTGTCTTTGGTAAAAATGTTGTCATTGTATATAATCTATACCTTTTGTTTATTAAATTGCTAGCTGAAAGTACGGAATAGTTACAAAACACCTTCCCTTCCCGGTGTTAAAAATACGTTTCTTAAATAACGTTATTTGGATTCATCGGACTACTGTTCTCATTTTGAATGTGATTTTCACAACGTTTTGGTCGATATAACCCCCGACCTTCTTCAGGTGTATTTTGTCGAAATCTCGAATGTTTCTGTCTAACTCTGGAATTTAGAGTGGAACCCTTTATTATCGTCACGGAGGTAACGTGATCTTGTTCCGTCAGCCATGACTGGATAGAGGTCCTAAGTAATTCGCAATTGTATTTTCGGTCGCCCACACTGAGGATTGAACCCTCAACCTTCAGTAAAATGTCACTTTGATTTTTCCAAGTACTCTAACCACTGTGCCACGGGTCTTTAGAGACGAATTTTAGGAAGCCTTAGACCTATTTTTATTTCTAGTTAATATCACTATTACTAATTACTATATATTTTAACGTCTCTCTCTCTCTCTATATATATATATATATACATATATATATATATATATATAATTAGTGTGTTTTTTACTTATTGTATATATTATCTGCTGTTTCTAACTACTAGTTCTAATAGCGTATTAAATTCTATACTTGGTCTACTTAATAATTGGTTATTCCCCAGCACATGTGCTGGTTCTTTCAGTCGTCGTATTCTCCATCGTTCTTCGTCTATAATGTTTACTTTGTCCTATAATAATAGATGGTTTCCCTTTTCCTTCCAGATAGTTGTTTCGGTGGAGGGTTTATCTTAAACTGTCCATCTCTTGATATGCACTACTGTTACTACATATTGCTTTGCTCTGTGTTGTAGGCAACGGACGATTCCTTTCTTTACGTGAGAGTTGAAGTTTAGGTACTGCCCAGTGAAAGTTGGCTTTCGGTATACAAATGACATAAACTCCTGATCAGTGTGGGTTATCAGGAACGATAATGTTTTTTTTCCCATCGTGGTCTAGTAACATTTGAACATCTTCCTGATAGGGTCAGAGTATGAATGTGTCATCTTCATATCCCAACCACATTGTTGGTTTTAGTGGTATTGATCCTTATGCATTTTCTCAAAGTATTTCATGTATGCATTGACCAGTACTGGGGATAATGGTGATCACATTGCTAGACCTTCTTCCTTCCGATATATATATATCATATCCCATCACGAAGTATGTAGTTTCTACACAGAAGGTCAACGTCTCCATTATATTGTCAATTGGGATGCAAGTGCGTTCTTTCAGTGAGGCATCCGATGTCAGCTTATTCCGTACCCCTACCAGTCTCATCAGTCGGTACTTTCGTGAACAGACTCACTACATTTAGACTCACCATCTGGTTGGAATGAATGGGAGCATTTTTTTATTATTTCCACGAAGTGAGCTGAATTCTTGACGTTTGATGGAGATTTGCCGATGATTGGGTTGATTGTATGTACCAGGAATCGGCTCAATGGATGACATGCTGAACCTCGGCTACTGACAATGGGTCTTAATGGAATACCGTCTTTGTGAATCTTGGGTAGGCCGTATAGGTGTGGTAGCTTGCTGCAATGTTGTGCTAGTTGTCTGTATTTCGCAGGTGGTATGAGGTCCTAGTTCTTACTGAGGATCTGTGACAGCTTCCTTTCCGTTTTCAAAGTCGGACTCTTTTTCACTTTACAGTAGCCACCAGATTAAATTTCTTGGAATATTCTGCTCTATCCATTACCATTGTAGCATTGCCTTTATCAGCTGGTAGTATTATATCACTTTTACCGTGCAGGGACTTGATAGGCAATACTTCTTTCTTTGAAAGGTTCGGTTTTGGAGGCTTTGGATTCTCGAGTGCTTGCCTCGCTTTCCACCTTAGTTCATTTCCTTGTGCTTTGGGTTTATTCAAGACGGCCTCCTCTATTGAAGCTATCATATCTAAGTATGGAATCCTCTTTATGGTTGTGGCAAAGGCATTTGTTCAACACTGATTGCTCAGAGAGAGTTAGCTGACATTTACTTTGGTTGACAATGGCTCTTATTAGTGAATGGTGGACCTGGAGTCTTACGTAAGCTTTTAGATTTACCAATTTCTTTATTTGCTGAGACTTAACCACCTTAAACCTATTCTTATAGGATATATCCAGGTATTCTTGGATGAGTGATTTGTCATCAGTCCGTGATATACTCTCTAGGAATGGAGTAAGGTTGTTTGAAATTTCGGTCTGCAATCGATGTTTCTTCCGACTGTTGTAGATTGTGTCTCAGGCGAGTTCATGCCCAACTTGTTTTGCGATTCAATCCAGTCATGGCTGACGGAACAAGACCATGCTACCCCCGTGAAGTAAATAAAGGATTCTGCTCGAAATTCCATCAAAATTCTCGAGTTTGACAGAAACATTACCAAGTTTGACAAGATACACCGGAAAAAAGTCGGAGGTTATATCGACCAAAACGTGAAAATCATACTCAAGGTGAGAACAGTAGTCCGATGAATCCAAATATGAATAACCAATTCTCATCTCAAAATTCAGAAACGTTAAATAACGTTATTTCAGCATAGTACCTTCTTTACCTTAGTACCAAATAGTTTACACTTAAATCTAATTCTATAAGTTTAGTTACGTCCTCATTGCTTCAAGAAAATTTCCTGAACAAATTTTAACCCATCAAATTCGTTTCATCTGAGGCTGCGAATTATATAATACATTTGGATTAAAAGTTGGTAAGTATATAAAATCAAATTTTATTGAACCCTATTTTGTTGTAATTTAAGACAAATTTGCTACTTTTATGTATTTTGTAAAATATGTTGTTCTTAAAGTTGGTCAAGAAATACTATCACCTATAGAAACAGTAATTTGTATCTTTTTTTTCTCTCCCATTTTTGCGTTGTTTATATTACAGCTTTGCCAAAATTAATGATGCTGCACCACGTTGAATTAAGTTGATGTGATTCACAAATAATGTTATTAGCTTACTATTTTTCCTCCAAATTATCATTCTCTCTTTATAAGTGTAGTTGAAGGGAAGGTTAACGAAGGGTACAACTACATTTTTACATAACACATGACCTTTAGCCATTGCTTATTTTCTTGCATATTTCCGATATTCATTCTAACCAACTCTTTTAGAGGAAAATCCCTTGCATGATGCTATAAGGTTACAACCAAGTTATACAGTAATTTACAGAAGGAAAAAGGAAACTCATTGCTCCTATATTTGTAGAAATTGGATTTGCAGCAGATTGCCGGTGTTGCAACTTTGGATTGTAATATCAATACTAAGGTCTGCTAATACTTTTGAAATATCTAAATAGTTCAAGTAGATAACATGATTTAGAAGATAGTAAGAGAAAAATTCACAGGACTACATGACTTTACAATAAAACGGATGTGCAGTAGCAAAAAAAAACAAAAACACTTAGATGAAAAGGTGTCATGCAACAATTTTTGCAGTAATGAAACTAAAGTGATCTGATGCTTATTTATATTCTTGATATTTTAAATCAAGAAGGTAAATAAGCCGTCCTAAAGGATGAATGCTGTCAATGGGCCTGTTCTGCTATTTTTGTACTCTTCAAAAGTGCCCTCTTGGGAGTTCGTCTCCCCACATAAAACTGACTGTTTAACTTTGCTACCATGGGGAAAATGGGGCAAATGTCCAGCAGTAATAATGTCGGAAATGTTGGGTACTTATCTTTTAACAGCTTCTTTGGTTTCCTGGTGATTTTTTTTTTTTATATTAGTGATCTTTTAAACCAACGCATTTCAGGTGAGAACATTACATATCTAGATGTCATGGCGAAATTATAATAAATTCCAAAAAAATGATCCAGTAGCAAAATAATTACAAGTAAAAATAGAAATTATCCAGTTGTGTTTTCATTTGGAACAATTGTGCGACCAATTATGACTTATCTCCCTTGATTTGTAATTTTTAAACCCAACATAATTGTGAGTGATTTTTTTTTTTTTTTTTTTTTGTTAATACATCTAACACCTCTTCTCCTGGATTATGTTTTGTAATTAGGGCTGCTGAAACCGGCAATAAAACGATCTACCCTGCAGAGAGATAATTCATGGAAGGGTGCATCGTTTTAGGCTTGTGCAAGACTACACCTCATCTCAACGAAATTACTCCCTAGATTAGCAGAATGATGCCAAAACGGCTCTTTTATAGAATAACTTTAGTCTTTAAAACGAACTCCGAAGCGTTTTTTATTTTTACTCAGAATAAGAGATATTGGAAACTGATTTGATTCTATAAAAAAAATGATAACCTGGTGGTGTTTATGGGCTTGTCACTTAAGCAAAAAAATAGAACACAAGGGTATTTAAGGTTGGTAAAGTCAGTACACCTCCTCTAATCTCTGGTAGATGTAGGAATAAACAAGAATGAAACTCTTAGCATTTCTCATTAGACCAATCTCCCCCACCTTCTTTTCTCCCCCACCCTTGAAGGAAAAGGCAAAGTCTGGAAGAGTGCATCTCCCAAGACTTAAGTTCAACCATATCTCATTCTGATGTCTGGTGCTTCATGCCTTGCTAATCAACCCTTAACTTGTCCAAGCAAACCTCAATTGGTATCTTTCTTTGAAGTATGTTATCATACAACAGTTCCCACTTTCAAGATGCACCGATTGGGCAACAGTGTCTCCTCCGCATTCGGAAATGGGTAGATTTTGCAGCTGTATCTGGCCATAGCAATTTTGGTTTGCCCCATTTTCGATCTCAGGTGGTGAAGTCTTTCACTAGACCCAGGGTTCTTTTGAATTAGAAGAGATAACTTTAGAAGCGCTGGTGGTGGACATACTTTAATGTTAGATCGAATTTGCCGTGCTTCTACAGAATTTGAACCAGTTTTTTTTACAATGTAAACCTAAAACTTAGTTTAGGATTCGACACAAAATAGTTCGGTTCAAATTATGTAGAAGTACCGAATTGGCAAACAAACGAGTAACGAAATTTAGATAAGTCTCGGTAGAAAAGTAAATATTGAAGCTTTTATCATTAGAGCGATTCTTGCGTAAAAGTTTTGTGGTGATTAATTCGTCTTGCAAGTTCAGATTGCAGTCATTTTGTCCATTGTTCGCTTTCTATTGAATATTCTCGCTAAATTTGTAATTTAAATTTTCTAATTAAACCGTCCGCACAAATGTAATGAATGTGTATCGTAGATAGCTTTTTCATTTTTTTTATTTTTATTTTTTTTTGCACATGGACTCCAATTCCAAGTGAACAGGTTTACCTGTTAATTTTCATCTTTCATTAGCAATTTATGTAAATCCTGTTCTTACATGACAATAACTTTTTACAAAGAAGTCATCACTTATCAAGGTTCGAAGGTCACTCGAGGATAAGGGTTAATGAGTGATCAGTAGGGCTATGACAACAGCATATTCTTTTCCTTGTTTTGATTCTCAAATATATATATCCATTAATATCTTAGGTTTTTATGCAGAGTGATGTGGTTCTCGGTTGATTATGTCTGTCGGATATATACGCGAGTCAAAACAATGAAAAGAATATACTATTGTTATAGCCTTAGAGATCAGCAGCGGTGAAACTTGGTTAGAATTTGATTAAGGGGATGGTTCAACAAGAACTTGTTTACATTGGACTTCAAAATAACCATGTTGTAGTCAACTGGAAAGCAGGCTCGTGATATAGCTTTACAAGCAGGCAGGAAAGAATATTTGTTCATGGAATCTTGTTTAGATTTAGGCACAGATGGTGGAGGAAATTGTTGACAGTGTATGTAGCTAGGTGACATAGGTGAGGGTTTGCTGTGAATGCTTTGCAGGGGTGGAACCATAGATTGAAGCTCAGTTTCTTATTTCAGATAGGTAAAAAAATGTAAAATTAAAATTTTAAATTTAAATCTAAATCCAATAAAGTTTATAACTTAGCCATAGAAAAATGATGGCCATTTTTCATTTCGTGATTTTAGTATGACGCATTTGGAGTCTTCAGAAATTAAAGAAAACAGGGGTGGTTCTATAGATTTTTAACAAAACAAAATCGACTGTTGTCGAAGGAGATTAACGTGAACAGCCAGAAAGAGTACAACTGAACTGTCAAAATTTATATAAAAAATGTTACTGTATTTTTATGAAGTATTTACTTCCGAAGAAGGTAAACAATTTTACTTCCTCCCACCTCGAGAATGTTTTTAGTTATTTAAAAAACTCTTTAATTGATTTACTTTTTAAATTATTTTATTTTGTTTAAATTTGCAAAAGTCTGTGTCTGTCGAAAAGGACCCATATCAAATTAAATGTTTCCAATTGTAATTTACAGAACCAGAAATGACAAGCAGTTTACTTAAATAGCAGACAACACTAAAGCATACTTTTATATTTTTATGACGAGGTTCTTTATGCATATTTGTGGGATGTTTATACGTGCTCTCTTATTCTCGATTTTTATAGTTGCTTCTTTTCATTGTTGCAGTTTCGTCTTGTGATTGCTAATTGCTGTACAATGAGCTTCTTTTTTATGCAAAAACTGAGACATTCGCTGAGTTTTCATAAATGGTTTTATTTTGGAGAGAATTGGCCAGGATAGATAAGGGTTTTCGTAGCAAATTTATTAGTTATTTAATAACTGCACTAAATAACGCACACAGAGACGTTAAAATAACATTTTGCACTTTGATTTTTCTACATTATTGGTAATGTCTCTCTCTCACACGAATTCCAGAAACTGATTTGAAAACCTTGGGGTTTCTCTAGTTCAAAAAAAAAAAAAAAAAAAAAAAAAAACGCGACGACATTTGTCATATCCTCGAACCTCTGTTTTTTTTTTTTTTTTTTTTCTACAGCTTGACCTGCTCCCCCTGTTTTACGTCAATCAAATCTGGAAACGATTCTGTTATGCGGATCTGGATTATTTTATCATGAGCTTTGTGTGACCCTTGTCAAAATTCACACTAGTTAACTTAAACGACATTAAGTTATGGTGCCTAATATGCAAAACTTGCTTAGGATTTTTTAAAAAATTAGTCCCTTCCAAAAATAAAGTTGAAAAAAAAAAGTTTCTCAGTTGATTTATTGACTAGTTTAGAAAATCTATTAAACTCATTCTTAATGTGAAGTGAATGAAGAATGAAACGAGTGCTACATTTAATATCTGTACTAGTTGATGGTTTGCTGACGGATTGACCTTTGCTGGTCAGTTTCGAAATCACAATTGGAAACATTTAGATCGATATGGGTTCTCTTCTATAGAACACAAAAAAAATTGAAATAGTTATTTGTATTTATTTAGTACTGAGAATTAAAGCATTTTTTAACCAAATAACAAATACTCCTGATTTAAAAATAAACAAGTGAAGCATGCATGGTCCCATGTGAGTGCACAATGAACGAGGCATAAAAAAATGACTAAGTTTAGCATCCCCCCCCCCCCGTTCCTATGTACTCCAAAAATTCCGTAGGTGAGTCAAATCTTAGTGAAAATAAATAAACGGTGCAGTTTTAGGCTTTAACATATGTAAATTTGAGTTCTGCACCATGCAAAAAAAGAAATGACTAAGTCCATCATTTGTCCACTCCATATTTATCGCCAAAAGTCCTCAAGGCCTTAACATAATTGAATTCAGCACCATGCAAAACTGCTAAATAGACATACACAGAAAATTTTGGACAAATATGGTAAAATAGTCCCAATGCGCTAAAAGAGTCCCTGGGGCAAACCTAAGAATTATCACGACAAACAAAATTATATAGAAATCAGTTACAACTTTTCAGAAAGTTTTATAAAAATCAAAAGCATCAGTTTTTTATAATAAGCACAAAAATGTCAATTTTAGCCATTTTAACCCAAAAAGCACCCCTGGGGGGGCTAGAGAGGTGGCAACCATCCGTTCTGTTACTTTTTTACTCGTATCATATTTAATGTTTATGTAAAATTTCCCAAAATTCCAAGATGAATGGACAAGGGTGAATTTACCCTTGTTTTGTCGGGGGACCAAATAATAAAAATAATCCCTAAAAAATCAGAATTATCCAATCCTAATGAAAAAAAATTTGCAGTCAAATTCACAAACAAGGCGAGATATTTTCTATAAATTTTTACTCCAATCTCCTTATGTGTTAATCCCAAGCTACAGTGGATTTTGTTTCCACATGACACGATCACAGGCTTGGGTCGAGTGAAGGCCAGTTTTGCAGAGATCTTTGTGCAAGGTGTCTGCTTTAAAATCCTAAACTTCTTAGACCATTTCCAGGCCCAAATTAGGGATTCTCCACCAAAACTGGATTCAGTAAGTATTGAAATTCGCTGGATATCAATTCATAAGTAGTTTTTCATATTAAAGATATTCACAAGCATTTTTTTTTTTTTTTTTTTTTTTTACAAAGAATATTTGATCCGACTCTAAACATGGAACTAATGGCCATGTGTTTCATGTCCCTAGCGCCTGGTGGAATTTCCATGGATAGAACTTCTTTGCGAGAAGTAGAACACATTCTGCTGTGTGGTATTCCTGCTAAATACAACTTATTCGTCTTCAAATCCAATCTCAAATTTCTGTTATGAGCTGCCGCCAAAGTTTATCAATCAAGTACTCAAATAGTGTTCTTCATCTTTTAGCTGATATTTATTGCTGAGTCATCAATCCTTATCCTCGAGTGTTTTTTTAACCTTGAAATATATAATTTATCTTATATTTAATACTTTCATTCTTTTCGATAATTGTTTTTAAGGATGTTTTAGACTTTTGTGGTATCATGGAATCGATATTGAGGAAGAAACTTAATAGAATTAATAAAAACTTTTTGCCTTAGAAAAGATCATATGCCCAAGAACTATCAATACCAGCAACAAAGATCAAACTTTCAGGTTATAGATGAGTCTAAAAGCAACTCATGGGCGTGCATCAGAAGCAGAGATGCGTCATTAAACTTCTAGTGACAGCGCATTAAAATGGTAGTGACTATGTAGAAAAATAAATTCTGGAGCACAGAAAGGTCGTTAGTTTTAATGGTGCTACTCCCGTCTTTGTAGCTTTTCAAATATGTTAAAAAAATAGGAGGCTTTACTTTTGGAAGTACTCTCGTGTATGTAATATATATATATATATATATATATATATATATATATATATATATATTACTAACAAGTTTCCTGGTAGTAAAATACGTTAAAATATGGTATTTTGATTTATGCAAATTTATTATAGAGCAAATGCTCTGTTGATTATTATATTGCATCCAATGCATAATGATTTCAAAAGTAAAAACAAAACAAAAAAAAACTTGGGTGTCATTAGCTAGAATCGAAACCAAAACATTTACCAATCCAGTCTTATTCATAACCGTCTGTACTATGTCCTTATGCATATAAATTAAAATTTAAAAAAAATAACGCTGTTAAATGTATATTTACGCATGCGTAGAAGAGCACTGTAAATCTACTTATGTCTACCTAGTGCCAATTTTTCCATTTTTATCCTTAGTTATTTTTGGCCACTAAAGATTAAATTTAATTTATTCCACAGGTTTAAATCCCTATATATCAAGTTTCAAGTCTGCAGACCAAAAATTGGTAGATACCTTTCCTCAGACAGTCACTTATATATTAGATTACCGAAGGCTATCAGTAAAATCGAACATGATGGCTCCTCTTGAAACTACATTCAAACCCCGCGGTCTATGCTAACTATTTTACCATTGGTAGAGTTCCTCAGCACTTAAACCAAGGTATCAAACATGGCAATCTCATCTTGTGTTGAAAAAAATAAAGGAGTTTACAGGAATGAGCCATTGTTTCATCTAAAACAATAAGCACGAAACCTGGTCTGTCATTAGTGCGACCAATATATCAGGATTCCAATAAATTTAGAATATCAGAATATGACTTAAAAGGACTTCCCTTTGCAACATTAGAGTTGATCTTTGGATGATGCAGCTATTCTCTACCTGAAGACAGAATGAGAAAGTCTTTAAACAATGTGCATTCTTTGATATCCTGAAAAGGTTTCGTTATAAATTTAGCCTGAGGAAAATATTACTCCTTAAATGTTAAAATGAGAGGCCATTTTTTTTTTTTTTTTTTTTAAGGGTTAGGAATTAATTGATTGTTAACAATATTTCATGATTGCCAAATAGTTGAGAACAAACAAAATGTACAACACACACACACACACACACACAAAAAAGTTCTGAAACTGTACTAAAGTTTATTTTAATATAATATTTCCTTGATAAGCTTTTTATAATATAGCAGACCCATCTGCTGACGTTTCATTCTTCCAAAATAATGTAAAAAAAAAAAGGTACTTAATTTATCTTTCATTCTCACAATGAGACGTCTTTTTCCATTCTATACCAGTTGATAGTTTTTTGTTTTCTTTAAAACTTTAAAATTCACTGATGGAGACGCTATATTATATGAATCTGTTTCCGACCGGTAGTACAGGAGCCCTGACTCTTAGAACAGCTGCTCTTAATGCAACCTATCAACAATTGGATAATATCAAGATGACTGTCATGTTCTGAATGAAAGGGACCTTGCACTTCGCTCTGGTGTGCTTTCTAGAAGTCACATGCCAATAAAGACTTGAGTAATAGTTTACTTGTGTAAACTTTACTCATTGATATCCAACAAGCACTCACTTTGTCTAAGCCACTATATCTAAAACAACGTCGATAAGATAAAAAAAATAAAATACATTCATACCAGACGCCTGCACCTTCTCCATTGAGGCTAGAGTCCACAAATATTCAAAATCTTAAAACTAACGTCTATGATGTAGAATCCTTTTTTTTTTTTTTTAAACTTCCCAAATAATCTAACATGAACCGAAACTAATTTAATATTCCTAAATCTTCTAATCGCTTTGATATGTCGGGATATCTCCCAAGTCTGTAAAGACTCTAGCAAGCATGTGCACGGACTCTATCTATATTTGTAAGACCCTCCCTTGGAATAAAGGATCTACTCTGATCATTTCATTCTAGACATATGCATGTTTTAAATTAACCTTTGAACATAGCGTTAGTCATCTATATTACCTCTACTTACGACCCAGGACTATACCCCGCTCAACTATGTCCCTGATAATGAAAATGCAGCACCCTCCTTTGATTTGAGTATTCGAACTCCTGCATTTGGGGATTTTAATGTCTACCAGAGATTGGTTGTTTTTGACTGACAGCTGATAACAGCATGTATATTAATAGTTTATCTATAGCACATTCTTTTTCACAAGTGATGACTTTTCACATCTCGCCTCCCAGATCATGATCATCAGCAAGCCTCACACCTTGACATATTGATAACACTGGCCGAGGCTTGCATGACTGATATCTGTAATCCACTTAGAAATGCTGATCCACTGACCAAAACCGGAGTGCCTTTTACCCTAGATGAAAATATTAGCAATGGGATAGCTAAATACATCAGATCTTAGAGTAAAAACTCTCTCTCTCTCCCCCCCCCCCCGAACATGGCATGAATACAGTAACAAAAGTGGTCAAAATAGGCATAGAAACATGTCTCCACATAGAAATTCTGTTGTAAGCTATATTCTTCACAATGATTCACTTGGATGTGTGCAGCGTTTATTGCTCATAGACAGCAAGCATTCTATCTATTCAATCACCATAAGTCGGCTACAAATAAACAGGTTATAACATCAACAAACTAATGTAAGAGTATAACAGATGCAGCTAGAAGTAGATATACAAAACCCATTGAGTTGCAGAAGTTCTAAACTTGCAATATCTAGAAAATCTATAGTCTGGGTAGACTGTTGCTTGATGATGGCAATGTATAAGGTTGAACTGCTTGCCCAATGGGTTGCCGTACTCCAGCTTGGATTTACAAATCACATATTCCCAAATTTCGCACAATGGACAGGAAACACACTTCATAATCTGATCATCAGTTCTTCCCAAGTCTTGGATATCATTAAAAATCCTTGACACCTCAAAGCGTATGGATCTAATCTTATCCCTGCTATACACAAAAGAAAATGCTTTGCTGAGCTTGACTTTAAGGTACCAGTTTTCAGGAATTTAGAAAAAACTGGCCTGCAATATTGTCCGGTAAGTTTCGAGTTCCTTACTTACTCTTGGTTAGATTAAGCAATCTGGCCATAGTCCACTACTTCCAATACTACATTCTGATCAACAGTATGGATTTAAACAACCCCGTTCTATTACGGATATCGTAATTGTCATCTCTGAACATATACCATACACTAGATAATTCACAATCTGTTTCCTCCAAACCAAATTGGTCATGGCCAGTTATTTAAATAAATGCAGGAAAAACTTATGTTCTAGAATTTATTTTTTGAATGTTGTAGACTTTATATCCGATGTGTAGGTAGCTGTCCTTCTTACAAATAAATATCAGTGGATTAATGACAATTATTCCGACACTAAAAACGATTAATAGCTTTAACATTGAATTAAAACTAGATTTGTTTTTGAAGTGTATCTCTTATATCGATTTAAACATCGTCTCATCCTTGAAGAAAATGCATAGATGTGACTGAAGAAAGATGTCATTATCTTATTTTAATGTGTGACCAACGATAAAATCATGTGGGAGATGTAATTTCTTTGTAAGACTTATTTTCGCAATGCATTGTTGATTGGAGAAAGCAAATGATTATAAAAAAGAAAACGAAGCGGGGGCGCGGTGGGGAGACATAATTTACCTAAAATCTCTCTCTCTCTCTCTCTCTCTCTGCTGGGCAGGCGCTTGTGCTCTCTCTCTCTCTCTCTGTTGGGCAGGCGCTTGTGCTCTCTCTCTGTTGGGCAGGCGCTTGTGCTCTCTCTCTGTTGGGCAGGCGCTTGTGCTCTCTCTCTGTTGGGCAGGCGCTTGTGCTCTCTCTCTCTGTTGGGCACGCGCTTGTGCTCTCTCTCTCTCTCTATCTATCTATATATATATATATATATATATATATATATATATATACACACACACGCAAACGTGTTCAATGACTGCGCACATTTTTATTTATAATTCATAAAAATCTCTTCATGCTTTCCATCATTGTTTAAGTGGATTACGTCATCCAACGTGCACAAAGGCAAACAAGATAAGCAAAATCCAGTTTTCGTCGTATATTGACACATGAAGTTAGCTTTTATGTCATGGCATCAAGTTAAAATCTCAAGACATGTTGAAAAATGACACAAAAAATCAAATTTTCGATCTTGTCCATCATTGTAAGAATCTTTTCTCTCTCGGGAGAGTGGGTTTTTGGCGCTGACCCACCAAGGAATTCCAGTGAGCTTTTAGCAGAAAGCGTAATCATCAGTGTCAATTTTACTTTGGTTGCGTAGTAATAAATGTACGAAATTGAAACCCTCTTGCTGCCAATTAGGAATTTGCTTGAAATACTTTTTTTTTCTTCTTTGCTGGGCCAATATTTGGCATCAGTAAAAATGGTACATGAAAGAAAATAGATATACATATTCTTTTTGTTAGCTTTTCTCTAATCCATTAGTAGCTCTTCTGTATGTATGTAGTCCTTGTCTGTCTGTAGTCCTTTATCCTTTCAGCCATCTTTTTGCAATATTCCATTTCTGTTTTTTTTTTTTTTTTTTTTTTTTTTTTTTTACTCTTTCTAAATCCACACACGCTTTCTTAACCCCATTACTTAGTTTTCAAAGTCCCTGACTCCTGCCAAACACAATCATCTTATTACCTTTTTTTTCCACTTCTAAGAAGGCATACTGTAGCCGAGATGTAAGGTGTTACTGTGAATTAAAGGCCAGATTTATAGACTCCTTAAGCGGGGAGTTGTATAAAGATGTTTGTTCATATTACATTTTAAATCTATGCCTGTTGGTACAGTCGGAAACATGGAATAGAAGTAATTCCAAAGTGAATCAATTTGAGCAAGATGTTAGAGTAGAAAGCTTTTTGATATCTGAACATTGTTAGAGTGAAGGGGTATGATTTTGCTGTTTATTGGCGTGGTAGGAAATATTTACATCAAGACACAACTACAAGCTTTGGGTACTTTTTTTTCATTAAAGTGCTCATGAAACAAGCACAGGGATGCAGCGATGGCGTTGGAGCTTGGCAGATAGGTTGAGACCTATTAGGTTAGACTTTTGTTTTTGAATGCTGTCTAAGGAGACTAGTGGTTGATACACTAACCTAGATGTGACAACGGTATTCCGTGTATGGACAAATTGTGGCTTTGTAGAAATAGGATAGGAATAGAAGTGATAAGTTTTATGGACCGGTAGGAGCCCACCTTTTTTACAGCATGTCATAAATGACAGGATATCCGCACTAGGATGGGATAGCCTAAATGAATGCTGTTAATCAGAAATAGGTTTACCATTATCTGTTGCTTAATGCTAAATAAAATGCGATTTTTACACATTTCAAAATTGTTCCAGAATCGAATCCTAAATATAATTTTCAGTGCTGTTCATTTAAGTAGCATTTGTTTTATTTAAATGATATTTAGCTGACTCTTCTTTTTACGATAAGAATCAATTTACAAAATGGTTACAATAAATTATTGTTCGTTTTTGTTTCGCAATTTGAGGATTGATCATTTCGGATTATTTCTGGCAATTGTTTTAATCTTGGATGTTATTCTTACATTTCGACTGAGGTAACCTTCGACCTTAACATGTATCTTGTCGAACTGTGAAATCAACTAATAGTCAGTTTTAAGTCGCAGTATTCTGGAGGTCGAAGGTTTAATCTTCAATGCAGACGATACTAAGAATAAAGCACGAATTATTTTAGACTTCTACCCGGTCATGCCTAGTGGAATGAAAGATACCTTCATGAATTAAATAAAAGCTTCCCTTCAAAGGACTCCAGAGTTTAACACCTGAGGCTATATGGGCCAAAATGTGAGAATAACGTCCAAGATGTGAACAGTTTGTTCTAGTTATTTAAAATAAAGTTAGACAAGTATTTTTATTCAACTGTGGGAGGAACTTACATAGAAACTTTGCAAGTATTAAAAAAAGTCAACGTTTTATTTGTACTTTAAAATTTTTTTTAAGCAACTCCATGTTACAAATTCGGTCAATAAATTCAGTGTTTTGCAGATCCTTGTGAAATATAACGTTTGCCATTCAATTTCTATTTGGTGATATTGGACTTAGATATGTACAATAAATAGAAATAAGGTTGAAAACGGGAAATTCGAGCTCAAGTTGAGGAAGTAAATCTTTTTCATTTGCAGTCAAGTTAGAGGTTAGAGCTACACTTTTTAAATGTAATTTTTCCGTTTTATATTCCTATTCTTCAAATCCTGTATTCTTTTGATCTTCTTCAGGTGGTTAACCACGACAGGATAAGAATGCGAAGTCTCCTAATTGCATCCTCAGTAATTACTGCCTTCTATAGTTGTAGTCTCACCACGTTTCGGTCAACTAGTCTTCTGGCCTGCTTTGAATAGGATTGAAACTGTTATCTTCAGACAATGCTCATCTGGAATCGTAGAGAATCAACGCCTCCATCCACTGTGCCACGGGCTCCGAAAAGCAATCAAGGTTGGATTTTTTTGGTCTTATAAATCCAAGATTTTCGTTCTTATCTGGTTTTCCATCATCGGATCCATACCGAATGGTATTATGTATTTGAAACGTAGTGAGACCACAACAATTATGAAGATAACAGTCCACAAATAAGTAAATATACAAATTACTTATCTCAAAGATTACAATAACAAATAATAAAATAAAAATAAGAAATGGTTTGCTCCTTTTTGGAAAGGAAATCTTTTAGTGAGAGATGCTCCACGCTCTGGCTGACCAAAGATTCTCGACAGTGACTAAGTGAAAGTTGTAGTGAAACAAGATTGCCGTTTGACAACCAGACAAATCGCAGGTATATTCAATAATTCTAAACCTAGCGTGGCGAATGAATTGCATTAATAGCCACTTACAAAAACGAACTTTTGGGCGAAAATATTTGGGTGTTCGCTATCAAAGTGAACTACTGTATGGAATAGGAAAGGAAAATACAGTTCCTCTGTACTTGCTGAAAAAGTAAACTAAATTACCTGTTCCTTTTTATTTTCATTAGTGCAACCACCAAAATAATGAAACAAAAAACAAACGGAAAGATTACCATCCGCTCTATCCCTGCATTCCACGTTTAAAAAGAATGTATCCTCTATAGTATCAGACCTGACCGAATGGTTAATTGTAAGTATAGACCGATTCATACCCTCCAAAAAACTCCAGTAAAAACCTAACAGCCAGCCATGGTTCTCCCCAGAATGTGCTGCTGCCATTGTGCACAGAAATCACTTTTTCCATAGCTACCAACGTAGTAGATGTACTGAGACTAAAGCCGCTTTCAGGACTGCCAGCAACCACTGTAAAAGAGTAATAAAGAATGCAAGAGTTATATGCTCAGTCTGTTAAGTCCAAAGTAGCTGAGCAGCAGCTTGGTTCCCATCAGTTTTGACAAATAGCAAACAGAATCCTGAATAGAAGCGTGCGTTCTATCTCAACCATCATCAATGGACCCGAGGTCATCTCCTCAGCATTAGACATAGCCAAACTATTTGCCAAGAACTTTGCAGCTAATTCTACACTATGCAACCAAGGCCATCAACCCCCATATTTCCTCCCGTAACAGACAACACACTATGCGACATACAAATATCTGTGTGTGATGTTGCCAAGCTAATCAAGAACCTTGATTCCAGTAAAGCAACTGGCTGTGATGGCATTCCAATTATTGTGTTAAAATCTTCAACCAGAACTTGCTCCCATACTTATAAAACTGCTCAAGCATTGTCTTAAGGAGAATTGATTTCCAACACTCTGGAAAACCTCATCAGTATGCACTGTATTTAAGGACTCAGGTGATAGATCATCTCCCTCTCAGTACAGACCAATAAGTCTCCTGTGCATAATGTAAGTTGCTGGAATCCATATTAAATAAAAAAGTAGTAAACCACCTCAGCAGAAATAACCTTCTTAGTTACATGCAATATGGTTTCCGTTCTGCTAGATCTACAGCAGATGTACTAACGGTTATATCTCATAGGATTAGTGAATCTCTCGACAAAGGCTTTCTTTCTAGGGCAATTGCTCTTGACACATCAAAGCCCTTTGATAGGGTATGGCAAAAAAGGCCTACTTCACAAGATTTTCAGCTATGGTATAGCTGGAAATATCTTAATTATTAAATCATTTCTCTCTGATAGGCTCATAAGAGTAGCGATTGATGGACAGAAATCAGAAGCGCATAGTATTAATGCTGGAGTCCCTCAAGGGTTCATCCTGGGCCCAACTCTCTTCCTGATCTACATCAATGACCTCCCAAACACATACTTAGATCATTCGATGACATTTATGCTGACGATATTACAATCTATGGCAACACATCAAAGGCTGTAAATGACCAAGTTATCTGATTCTCTCTCCTCTGATTTTGAGCATGTGGTACAATGGGGGAAGAGGTGGCTAGTTACTTTTAATACATCTAAAACCAAGCTTCTATCTTTACATCGTCAGTGCTCTGATCCCCATATGGTATCAGTTGAAATGGATGGCTCTCGTCTTGGGGAGGCTCCATGTTTTGACAAACTTCTGGGTTTGACCTTTTAATCCTGATCTGAAATGGAACACACATATCAAATCTTTTGCCAAGGTCGCTGGAAAAATGGTGGGATCCTTCTACCACTCCAGTAAATATCTCACTGCTGATGCAATTCTCTATCTATATAAAAGCCAAGTAGGCCCAATGATGGGGTACCATTGCCACATCTCGGTAGGAGCTGCTAGAAGCAGCTTATCCTGCCTGAACAGAGTTCAAAATAGACTTTGTAGCTTAGTAGGGGATGTCCTTTTCTCTTTCTCGCAACCTCTTTCTCACAGAAGAGACGTTGCGAGCTTGTTTTTGTTTTATCATTATTTCTATGGCAAGTGCTCATCTGAGCTCCAATCTCTTGTCCTCCTTCGCCAATTTTTCATGAAAAACACCTGTTTAGCTGAAACCACTATCAATAGTTTTCCCCACTCTTTATCTGTGCCTAAATCAAAACGTAGATTCCATGAACAAAGCTTCTTTCTTAGAACTGCACGCTTGTAGAACTCTCTTCCATTTACCTGTTTCCCACCTGACTACAACTTGGTGGTTTTTAAGTACAACATAAACAAATTCTTGATGAACCGCCCCCTTAAGTAATCCAATTTACCAAATTCTCATTACTAACGATTACGATATTATCCCATTGACTACTATACGCTCTATGACTCTTATCCTCCAGTGGCCTCCGGGCCTTGATAAGTGGTGACTCCTATGTAAAAAAAAAAAAAAATCTAACTGTTAATGCCACAGTTGCTGAGAGATTTCATTATCCATGGAGCTCTCTACTTACAACGTGTCAACGAGATTCGGCTGTACTTGGTTGTTAAAACTATTTTTTTTTATATATAACTACTGTTCCATTTCCACCGCAGACACAACACAAGTCGGTGGCGGCGCTTTGAGTAGAGTGGGTGGCTGTTATCACAAAGACAGTGAAGAACTCCTTGTTGATGTCAGCTGTAGTACATTTTTCCAATGGTTGAAAAAGATGTTCACTGGAAAGGAAGAGTTAATGAATCCGTATATTCGCAAACATCTGTGAGAACTTAGTAAAGAAAGAAAAAAAGAAACAGAATAAAAATTAAACCTTGATAAAATTTTCTAAATGAGAAACTAAAATAGTCAGACATGTCCCTAATAATAGCTCGGGGCCAACATTGGCTCTGAATAACAACACTTAAGCAACACGTCTAGATTTTTTTCTTTTGTCATTTATTATTGAAGTAATCCTTTCAATAGAAATAAAGCCCTCTGAGGACATTAAATAAATCCTAGACATTTTTGCTTTTCGTTTATTTTAATTTTGTATGTTGGCGAATTGGAAAGAAAAATGGGCGAGAACAAAACTTAAAAAGAAATGGAAGTTGCAGCAAGGAATTAAAATTTATTAAAGCATATATTTTTTTTTATTCTGTCTTTTTACATTTTTTAACAGTTCTTCCGCTGCGGGATAATGTCAGCATTGCAGACTGACTTCTGGGGAATGTGGTGCCACTTCTAAAAATTCTAAAGTCTTTGATAAAAATCAATTTTGATGTGAATTTTGAATGACCTAATTGATTCAGTGTTCCGTCATTTTTTTTTTTTTTTTTTTTTTTTTTTTATATTTCAACTTGTTATGAAGAATTGATCCTGATCTCTTGAATTGGGTCACATGCAGTGCAGACGCAATAGTAGCTGGCATCCTGAGACAAATTTCTAAACGGGTCATCCACTAAGTTATAAACTACACCCACTCAACTAAACAGGATTGTCATTTTTGTACTTGTTAGGAATTTTTTTTTTGCTTTTTTACTAGAGGGAGCTCATCGTTTTTCAAGGTCCAAAAGTCACCTGAGGATAAAATGAGCGTCAAGTAGATGGTAAAACAACACCGTGATGATCGATTATGGTGGAATTTGGATAGTTTGATTATTTAAGATGATGGCTGAACAATAATTCATTTACATTAGACTTGAAAACGACCAACTTGGAAACAGACGGACAGTTGTGAGCCTGCTTTTGTTTTATCGTTATTTCCATGGCAAGTGCTCGTCTGAGTTCTAATATCTGCCCCCCCCCCTCGCCAATCTTTCGCGAGAAACACCTGTCTAGCTGAAACCATTGTCAATAATTTTCCCCATTCTTTATCTGTGCCTAAATCAAAACATAAATTCCATGAGCAAAGCTTCTTTCTTAGAACTGCACGCCTATGGAACTCTCTCCCGTTTGCCTGTTTCCCACCTGACTACAACTTGGATGTCTTCAAGTCCAACATAAACAAATTCTTGATAAACTGCCCCCTTAAGTATGACACTTTACCAAATCTCCATTACTAACGATTACTGCGATATTATCCAATTGACACGCAATAACCCTTATCCCCGAGTGGCTTCCGGGCCTTGATAAGTGGTGACTACCATGTAAAAAAAAAAAAAAAAAAAAAAAAAAAAAAAAAAAGTCATGACGTAAGCAGTTCTGACTAGGAACAAAAAGCCGAATCAACTTCCGGCTTTTACCGAAATATACAAATAAAATAAATCGGTTATTTGACAGACGACTATTTGTCAATCAATTAGAAAAATCAAATTCTGACTTTTACCTAATTCTTTTGATTACTCTTAATTTTTAAACTTTTCATTGGAATTTTTTCGATACCTTTTCATTTGCCTTTATTAAAAGGGTTAGGTTAGAATAATAAAAATGTTTGGTTCGTATTGTGTATAAGTACCGAAATAAAATGACATAATTCACCTTGATGTGATAAACATAAACTGGTGTAAGCTATAAATATGGTATGGTAGCTTGGGAAAGACGTTTAAAGATATGCCTAAAATCTACACATATTATCAGTAGGGCTGTGTTTTGACTTTTGAGTATATATCCGTTATCTTATGTTTTTATATAGACGGATGTGGTTCTCGGTTGATTGACTGTGTCTTACTGTATCGGATATATACTGGAGTCCAAAGAATGAAAAGAATATTCTGTTGTCACAGCACTAATTATCAGCTACAACTACAAACAACCGGTTAAGTGACCTACTAGTATTAGATTGTTACCGGAAAACGCTCAAAAGAATAATCGAAGATTATTAATTCATGATATTTGATGATTAATTCAGAAATTGGATTTCGTAAATGATATTTTAGGAATGTTGAAATCTTAGTTGTTTTCGGAGTCAGTCATGGATATTTATAGTTAGTGTAGGTTAACAAAACAATTCTGTAAGGAATTCGAAAATCTATGAACCAAGTCAGCTGGCAATAATATGAATCTATATTCACATGTTTGTGAGCGTGATGAGTGACGCTATAGGAATTAAGTTTATATAATATAGTTAAGTTTTTGGAGTTGAGATCAAAGGATTGAAGAGAGGATTGCTTCTTTACGTTGAAAGCGGCGCCAAGGGAAATCTTCACAATGTAGTAACATGGCATTTGTGGTTCTAAAAAAAAGTATTCCGGCCGCGAATAATAGATGTATGTTTGTCTTTTAAACCTGGTCTTCGTGCTTGTCTTTAAAACTTAGGTACGTAATTTTGTCTTGTCATCACCGGCACAAATAATATTGTCCCCCCCCTCGTATATATGCTCCCCATCATAAACACCCACTCTTAAGTAAATAATGCAATGACTCTGCCTTCATCTAACACATGCACGCATATTGCTCCTATGTTATGTATGTCCTTTCTATGCGCCTCTTGCCATGTAAACTCTAGTCTCCCTTCTGTGCTCCCCGAATGCAACACTAGATTGTATTATGCGATTACTGTAGCAAATGCTACTTGGCTACTTCAACACAAATGTTAACTAAAATTTGATATACTCTTTATTATTTTTTGTTCATATCAAAACTTTAATTAAAACTGATTAGTTAATGATTTTTTAAGATGAATTTATGTTCGTTATGTCTCGATAAACAGAATTTCCTAATTCATTTCCCATTTCAGTCATGTAAATTATTTACAGTTGAAATGTTATAAAACAAACAAACTTAAAGTTTTAAATATATTTCAAAGAAATAAATTACACCCGGTGAATTCATCAATCGTTTTGGTTAAAAAAAATAAACTGTCGTGAAAAAGGCTTATAACTTTAAAATATTTGAAAATACTCAGTGAAGTTTTATTTATTAAAAGAACGGGCTGAAAAAATATTCTCATATAAAAATTGTTTTGCAGTTGAAAACATAATAAAATGAAATATTCGATTTTCTTCGATATACATGTAAGAAAAGTTCAAAAACAGGTTCACTTACTGTTATAATTTGTTAGATTAAAATATCCAAATGAATGTGCAATTATACAATTCTCCAAATGAAAAATTGTTCTTTCTCTTTTAGAAAAAAAAAAAAAAAAAATTAAATTACCACAAGAGGCAAGGAAAAATATTTTTATGGCTATTAGCGTGGTCACGTGGTTGAACGCAAGAAACTTTAGGCACCGTATACCTACATGATGATCTGGTAATGACGTCACGCTGTCATGTTCATTGGCCTGTACTTACTCTCGGTGGCCTCGGTATTACGCGATTACTGTAGCAAATACTACTTCAAATAAACGGAACATATCACACTTAAATACAGATTAAAATCGTTTTTTTTTCATTAAATAACGTTTTTAAAAAATAATCGCATGAAGAATATTCGCCACTCTTGGAAGTATCCAATGAAACATGGAGTTGACGATGTACATATTCAAATGTTCTTGGATGCCTAATGCTAAAAAGTACCATCATTTTAAATGAACTCCAAACTTACCTCCCCACGTGGATAGTTAGACACAAGGTCGATTTCACTCCAGCACCTCAAAATGGATTGAAATAAAAATTGCCTCGGTCTAGAAAAAATTCTCCTTAACTAAGAGCAAGATACTGTGATATCAGAACAGATACTACACTTTTGAAGATCATTTCTAAGAAAACTAAATTTATAGTTGTTTCACCTTTTTTCTGGTTATTGATTGAAAATCGATTTTGATGTCGATGTTTACTGGCCTAATTGATTCAGCGTTCAACTGTTTATAAAGAATTAATCCTAACCTCCTGAACTGGGTTACATACTGTGCAGATGCAAAAGTGGTTGGCATCTTAAGACAAGACTCATAAGGGTCATCTACTGAGTTATGAACTACATTTGTATAGGGTGAGAGGAGGTGGGCTGAAGATCTTTCAATGCTGCAAAAAAATTTTTTTTAATGTGCTTAAGTTTAATGGAACTTCTATGAACCGATTTTCTTTCAAATTACTTTCTATCTGTAGGACATATTACTATAGGAATGTTTTTCTACAAACTATCTGATCGTTCTAAAGTCCACTGTTGACAAATGTCTCGTTTTCCTACAAATAATTCATAGTTCTTAATCCTTTCATCGTACTGTTCCATCATACAATTTAAAATTTCACTAACCTACATCCTCGAATGGTTTTTTCACCTTGGTAAGTGGTGAACCATTAGTGTAAAGAACAATTTCTGTTAAAATTTAGTCCTAAACAATATTGTAATTTTGAATAAACATAAAGCTCAATGTGTTCATGAAGGACAAGTTATGTGACAAACGGTGTAATTTTTAGAGGGAACGTGAATAGGAAATAACACCAAAAGAATGAGCTTATTAAGACTAAAATTAATTTTAGCTGACAATTTATTTCGTAGAGTTCAAGTCTTAGAACGTTCTGAAGAAAGGAAGGGCTTGTAAGGAGAAATGAAGTTTTTAGCTGTTTAAATGAGTAGCTACAAAGATGTGTGTATATTAGCATGCATTTGTTTTGTTAGTGACAATGTATTTAATTTCGGCTGCGCCACATTTACGCATATAAATAACATAAGCATACAAAGATGTGTGTGCATAATAGTTGGCTTACTTTGTTAGTGTATGCTTGTGCTGTACAGTAAACTTTGAAAGTTCCTAATTCTTTTGAGGCCATTTAATCGGGATCAGAATTAGGATTTAAAGATATACAAAGTATATAGTATGAAGAAAAATACCAAGACAAAAAGGGAAAAATCTGCGTATTTGGCTTTTTTTAGAAATTTTATGGCAATTTTTCGCCAATTTTTCAAATTAAGATACAGAAATTTAAGAAAATGTACGTACTGTTTATGGAAAATGAAATCTCAAAAGAAATTGAGGTTTGAAAAATAAGTTGTTCGAGGAGGATGAAAACGAACCGGCTATCATTATTCATAATTGTATGGTGAGTTTAAGTACAATATTTCGCTTGTGTAATAGTTTAAAGAAAGGTAATAAATCGTCCGTTTAATGCAATAAATATATGTAAAGTGTAGTAATAATTGAATGCATCTGTTTATATGTCCATTATTTTGTATGCTCTTGAAATATAATGAAAAACTTTCACTAAAATGTAATCTTACAAAGAAAAAAATGCTTTCGTTTTAATTGGATGACAAGATTCTTAATTAAGATATTTAAAAAATAACTTTTGGAATAGTATGCGGATTTTTCTAGTGACAACATGCCACAAAAAACAAAAAGAAAACAAGAAAAAAAAAAACATTATTCCTGAATTGATGCCTTGGATTTTTATAAAACTTTCTGAAAAGTTGTAACTAATTTTTATGTAATTTTGTTTGTTTATATTTCGCAATAACTCTTGGGTGTGCCCCATGGGCTCTTTTAGCACTAATAAAAACACTCCATTTTTAGGACTATTTTACCATATTTGTCCAAAATTTTCTGTCTGTCTATTTAACAGTTTTGCATGGTGCTGAACTCAAATTTAAATGTTATGTTAAGGCCTTGGGGACTTTTGTGGCTAAATGGGGTGAGGGAGGGAACACAAGTGATGGACTTAGTCATTTCTTTTTGTATGGTGCAGAACTCAAATTTATATGTTACATATGTTAAAGCCTAAAACTGCACCGTTTGTTCATTTTCACTAGGATTCGACGTCCCCTGGGGACTTTTGGGGCTAAATGAGGGGGGGGGGCAAGTGCTGAACGTAGTAATTTTTTTTTATGCTCGTTCACTGTGCACTCACGGGGGACCATGCATGCTCCACTTGTTAAATATGTTAGTATCTGTATTAAATGCTATTTTGTTAATGCTAATATATTCATACACACACACACACACACATATACATATCAAGTTATGAAAATATATTTATCGCAATTAAGCTAGAGAGGCTTCTGCATTTCATCCCCATAGGTAATCGTCAGGCTAAATTTTAGCCTCTATAACTTTGTCATAAATATTTTCATAACTACCTAGTTCCACTCATATGCTGAGCACTGAAGTAAATACTGAAAATACATACATACATCTCTTGTGGATACATGAAATTATATATAGGATATCAAAATTTTATGAAGTCACCAACAAATACTTTGTTTTTGGTCAGCTTTGCTATTCCAAATTTGATACGGAAAGAAGTGAGTGCTACTCGTTAAGTGACACTTGGCATTTCTACAGTCCATTTTGGGTAATATGAATAATAATGGTAGCAATTGGGATGATGAGGATGATGATTTGGAAATAACTTGGAAATAATTCTGCTAACGAAATCCAGGATTGGTTGGTGCATAGTAGATTTTGTCGCCGCCAGCCATTGTTGCTGCTGCCTTGAATCAATAAACATGTCTTTGGGGAGGGGGCTCACGGAATTATTATAACCTGCTTCATCGGAGAAGAGCACAAAGATGAATAAAAGTTTCTATTGCTGACCGACGGAACAACTCTACACTCCTACCACGAGATTACGATTGTAATGGCTCACCTCTTCCACCATTCTTTCGTTTCCGAGAATAGTCCATGGCATCAAAGTGTCTGAACTTGGCCAAAAGACTGACACCGCAGTTAATGCTTGTCACTCATTTTATTTCGAATGAAAGCCGCTGGGAATGATTTTAGCTAAAAGTAAAAAATTGACGCATTTTATGGATATTATGATTATTGCAGCAGCTGCTAAAACTGACTGGCCTTCATTCCATCCCAAATGATGATAGGAATCCTGCAAAAGCATGTTTGCATGTTGAGTCTTTAATATGAAAGCAGGGATTGTTGCGATCTTCAATCATGCAGATCCTGATCAGGCATTAAGTTCTATGACTAGAATCAAGGCTAGTATCGAGTCTGCCTTTCTATTTCTTTCTATTATATTGTCAGAGATAAATATCAAGTCTGCCGACGCATTTAATTTTATCAGAAAGGCGATATGCAGTAGCTCAAAAGTTGTAATTATTTTTTTTTAAAAGATATTTTCGTTTAACTTTTTTCTGTTCCTATTTTTATATCAACTATATTGACTTATGCAAATATCTTGACTAATTTAAGTTTTATACCTAACACTAATTTAATTTTAATGCCAATACGTTCAGCATGTCATAATCTTAATCCAAATTTTGAGCTACTGCATATCGCTTTTCTAATAAAATGACATGTGAATTAGTGAATAACATTTTAAAGGCAGAACATGTTTTTTGGTGATAAATATTCATAGGCAAATATTAAACAATTGTTGGAACTTCAAAAAAAAAAAGATTCTACTTTGATGCCTATATATTTTTCGCTGACATTAAAATCACTTTGTAAAAAAAAAAAAAACGCAGGGTTATCCTCTTTACAACATTTTTCCCTTTGTCTTTCTATAATGTCTTCATTAATATTCAACTATTGTTTGTAAAATAATTCCTGTCGACTGATGTTCGTTAATAAATTCTTATTTAAATATTGTTGCCAAGCTTTGGCTCATATGAAACCTTTGTACAATAATGAAGTGGTGAAAAAGGATCATATTCTTCGATTTCTACATTAAAAAGAACTTCGTGTTCCACTGAAGATCAAAACATTTTAATTGAAGCCATTAGAATCCCCAAGAGAAATTCTCCTATTTGTGATCATTTTCAATGAACTGAATCCATATTTACTGCTGTTCATTTCACAACAAAAATGATTTTAACGATTCATTTTGCATAGATATTTATTAAACGAGCTAAATTGATAATGAAAATGAGATGCGGGACATAAGAGTGCAAAATAAAGGATTTCAACCTTTCTTTTCAATCTATAAAAAATACACTAAATCATTTTCTGTTCGTACGTACGTTATCACCATTCATATACAATTCTAAAGCATGAGATGATCTGATCAGCAAAAATGGCGATTGGTGTTTGATCCGATATTGCTAAGGTAAAATGTTCCAACTTCATCGGCCATTGTTGTTGCTGTCTTAAATCAATAAACATGTATTTGGAAAGAGGGGCTCACAGAATTGTTCTCTTCTGCTTCATAAGAGAAGAGCACAAGGATGAATTAAAATTTCTATCACTTTCCGACAGAACAACTCTACACTCCTACCACGCAATTACTATCGTAATAAGTTGCATCTTTTACCATTCTTTCGTTTCCGGGAATAGTCCACGTTGTCCCAAAATCAAATATCGTTCTGCCGATTTACAATTGTATAATAAATTCCATTCGTTTTTTTATTAACTTAAAGAATATTTAGCTGACAATTGTTTTTATAGAAGAAAATCTTTTTATTTTCTTAAGTCTGTCGGGTTAATACTATAATTACAAAAAGATTATCAGTAAGAGTAAAATTGATGCAGATTGATGGAGTCTGGCTAGTAAATAACGCACTAATTCAAATTCATGTTCATAAGCTATGCTCCTCTATTCATTTAAGATCACCAAATGTGCCAACAAATTTATTTTCAAAATTTCATCTGTTGCTATCATGTTGATCTTAGAAACTCTAACTAAAATACACTTTCTTTGTAATATATGTTTGATTTCGGGATATGATTAAAGCGTAGCATCTGTTCTATCTGAAAATTAAATATTTGTGGGGCTTGCGTTCATACCAAACATCCATAGAATGGAGATTATCACAAATTCCGACAATGGTTTTGGAAATAAAACCCCATAAGCAGATATATTCTGAAACTACATTAATCAGTGTTTATATACGTAACCCCTGACCTGTTGCAACTATGTGGCACTCAAGTGCTTGTTTTACAAGCACTTGAATAGAATGTGCTCCAAACTCTTAATACTGGTACACTGGTCTTAACACCGGATATAAACACCCCAACTAACCCAACAAGCAGCAAATTTCACACCTTCACTGCAGATGTCTCCTGATGCTGGAGTCTTTTACTTTGAAAGCTTATTCCCTCCAACTTATAGACTCTGGAATTTCCTCTCTCCTGCTTGCCCGACTGTACTGGCATACAGAAATTTAGGTGCAATATGAACAGACATCTCGCTGCTCAACTCCTCATTTAAAGATCATATCTACAGGGACACTCTAATTCGCAGTAACCCCTCGCGTCTCTGTGACAATTTGACTTGTTTGAGTTGAATATGAATAATAAAAACAAACAAAGCCTGTTTCAGTTTGAACAACAGTAATACAATATCATATAATGCAGGCGTTTGAGTCGAACGCCTATAAAATGTGCAGGAGTAATAGACAGCAGTAGAAGAATACAACTGAAATTTTTTACATTGTTTTGTTATAAAAACAATGTACAACACTGACATACATGAGATTTGAACCTGATTCCTAGTTTAAGTAGTTAATATTCAATTATCGAATAATATAGTTGTATTTTGCCAAACAGTATATTAATACTCTAAGACGGAGCAGTTGAAAGTGGGGAATAAAGAAAATAGTTTTTCTTTTATTTTATTTTTTTTAAATTTTGCATTCCAAAAAATGTTAGATTCAAGCTAAGTTAATGTTTTTTTTTTCTCTCAGGCTTTTTTCTGTATATTTTAATCACACAAAATACATACTAAAATATTCCTCAGTTTTGTGATGAATTGTCTGAAAAAAATATTGTGCAATGTGCTATTAACTCAAAGTGACCCATCTCTTACTAAATTACTTTCCATTAAACCAGAAGAATGGCTGATTTAAAATTTGCTGTAAACTGTGTCTGGTCAAATTTAGTTCCTGTTTTGATAAAAACTAAGTAATTAAATAGTGTTAAAGAAAACTCTTAACACCGGTACCTCATCGACGTAAACACCCTGACTAACTCCACAAGCAGCAAATCTCACACCTTCACTGTAGATGTCTCCTGATGTTGGAGAGTCTTTTTTACTTTGAAAGTTCTTTATTCAAACGTCTTGCAATTTTTATTTAAAATAAATTCTTGTACCAAAATAGTTATCTAGATATGTGATTTCATTATTTTCGAACGAGGTGGGGGAGAATATAAGTATTTATCTATTTAAAAAAATTTTTGGGGAGACATGGAAATTTGAATTTTTTCTACTAATCATAGTGTTGGATTTAAAATGTGATTTGATGTTTACAAAACTTTTCCTGACATTTTTTTTTAAACACTTATTTGATTACTTATTTTTAACCAAAACAGGAAATTTTCGATATTAGGAACAAAATCTGACCGGACACCATTTGCTGTGGATTTTGAGTTGAGTGTTCTTCTGGGTTGCCCTTTCCCCCTCTTCCCCTCCTTACTTCATAGGATATCTATAACTCCTTTCCGCGACTTCTGTTTATTAATAGTCAAAAGTAATAAATAATGAAAACAAAAGGATCAGAAATGATCCATTATAAAAAAGAAATATCACAAGATGTAGCGATAGATATAGAAATGGAGATATAGCACGTTTTCTGATTTAAACAAGCTAATCCATACTCAATGGGTAATCCAACGGGTCACATATTTTTCTAGTATTTTTGACCTTCAATGTTTAAAGAAAAATTGTTAACTGAACCGTTTTGTTGCCGCCATTTTTTGTCATCATTGTCAAAAAATATAGTGCTGATTGTAAGATAATCTTCAAGCAAGCTTCGATAAAACGAATACCTCTTAAATCATGTGACCCAACTTAACCTACACAACTTATTTAGTGTCGTAATTTTGACAGATATGCTTTTTCGATAGCCTTTTTATAAGTACTCATGCAACCTTTAAGCCTCCATGTTGGCCACGAATTGCTGCAAAATGCTTTTACTCGAATTGATCACCACTCTATCAAAAAGAAAACAAACTCCTTTCTTCCTACGAGACCAGCCTTCCCTGATTTGGGATTTTACACAGCTCCGTTGATTAACAAAACTTAGCCCCTCCATTTGATTCTCTTTCTTCATTAGTTACGTTTTCAATACTGCCAACAGGAAAATATTATGATAGAGAAAATGCTATTTAGCATTTTCTATATCATAAGGTTCAACTTCTAGTCAGCTTATGACTAAAAAACTTTTATCACTAATCATGAATTTATACCACTTAAGATCTGAAAGATATATTTATAAGTTATGTAACATAAACATTTAATTTAATAATTTGACTGAATTAGGAATTATTTAGAGTTAAAAGAATACATTTAAGCCGTATTATTTTCTTCTCTTCAATAACGACAGACATTCACTCTAACCCTAAGCCTAACTCCTTACATAAGTAGCAGCAATATTTTTTTTACCAAGAACAAAGATAAACATCAGTCGAAAACGCACATGAATGAGTTGAGGTTGAAAACGAAACTTTCTTGAACAAAAAATTGTCTCCGTTTATTCAGCCATTTTGAACTCCCAACATAGGATTAGTGAATCTCTTGACAAAGGCTTCCTTTCCAGGGCAATTGCTCTTGACATATCGAAGGCCTTCGATAAGGTATGGCATAAGGGCCTACTTTACAAGATTTCCAGCTACGGTATCACTGGAAATGTTTTCTCAATTATTAAATCCTTTCTCTCCGATAGGTTCATAAGAGAAGTGGTTGATAGGCAGAAATCAAAGGCCCACAGTATTAATGCTGGAGTCCTTCAGGGGTCCATCCTGGGCATAACTCTCTTCCTGATCTACACCAATGATCTCCCAAAACATATACGTAAATCATTCGTTGACATCTATGCTGATGACACAACCATCTATGGCAACACATCAAAGGCTGTAAATGACAAAGTTCTCTCTGATTCTCTCTCCTCTGATCTTGAGCGCGTGGTACAGTGGGGGGGGAGGTGGCTGGTTACTTTTAATGCATCCAAAACCAAGCTTCTATCTTTACATCATCAACGCTCTGATACCCATCTGGCATCAATTGAAATGGATGGCTCTCGTCTTGGAGAGGCTCCATGTTTTGACAAGCTTCTGGGTTTGACCTTTACTCCTGACTACAACTTTGATGTCTTCAAGTCCAATATAAACAAATTCCTGACAAACTGCTCTCTTAAGACACCCTATCAAATACTAATCATTACTACGATACTATCTCATTGATTACTGTACACACAATAACCTTTATCCCCGAGTGGCTTCCAGGCCTTGATAAGTGTGACCTCCATACACACAAGAAAAAACAGCACCTAAATTTGTATAGTCATTCTTGCCTCATATTTAAATGATTGTAGGTTCGTGTGCCCCTGTTTCCTTGCAGCAGGTACATGCTAACCGTGGCCACTTATTCCTCTGTCTCTCCACACTATTACCTCAAAACCAATTTCATTGTCCAAGATAACTATGTATGTTTTTCGTTATAGTCTCTTGAACATCTCAAACCAATTAGTTCTTTATTGTAAAATAGCAAAGATCATAAAAATACATACAGATCAGTAAGACCCTCTCACTTTGATTTACATATTTTATTTTGACAAACAAATGGTTTACAAAACAATATTAGGACAAAAGGCCAATCAAAACAGAGGTGGGTCTATGGTAATCCTTTCTACTGTACTTTTGATTTGTCTCAGATAGTCCTTAGTAGAGTTCTGTCACCATAACACCATATTCACACAGTCGTCCTACTAAAGATTCCCAAAATCAAGTGTTTTTTTGTTTGTTTTTTTTTTAATATAATCTCTGTGAAAGAATAAAATTTTGAAAAAAACATTTTTATCTGAAAAAGCATTATTTCATTTTGATTCCAAGCTAAGAAGTGTGTAAAAAACATATTTTTTTACGCTGTTTTTTCTGGATCTACTCGAGGTAACAGAACATACAAAATGGCGACTGCATGTTCAGGAAAGATATTCGAAAATATAGTAAAAAACCTAAAACTTTTGATGCAATATATTAGTTAGTTTTACAAAATGGAGGCAGTTGTTTTGACTGTTATCCCTATGGATACAAATTTACAAAAAAAAAAAAAAATTTGAACTATGCAACAAAAAAACTGACTAACGCTATATTTACACGGATCTTTTTGAACGGATTTGGCAGTTGCTTTCCTTCAATTTTCCCCCTTTTTAAAGTTCCGTTCTTTAATAATAGGATGCAAAATTTTCTTTTTTACTCAATTAACTTTGTTGTTCCCTTGAGTTGTAATTACGAGAGAAAAAGAAATGATTAAATATGTTTATTTTATTTTTTCTAATTCCCTTTTAACTTGACTGCTTAATTTTGAGATCTCTCCTGACTTTTCTTCAGGATCTTTGCCAAGATTTTAAGATCACTTGACTCAACATAACTGCTAGTTTTTATTAAAATGGAGACTGAACTCCCGTTTAAAAAGTGTCTCCAAAAGAATATGAAGTTATTTAACTGGAAATAATGACTAGAAAAATTAAAAACAAACCTTGGTACAAATACAGAATACTCTTAAGATTAATGTAGCAGATTTCTAAATTTCGCTAATAAATTCCAGAATTTGCTGAGATATGCAGATGATAAATTGCGGAGACAAATATTTGGAAAATCCGACCCTTTTGACAGTTTACTTCTGCAGATTTCTGATTTGTACCCGTTTTTGAATAAAGCCATCCATTTTGTTTGGCGAACTTGCTCCCTACTATCACCTTGCCATTTACTATTTTATGACTACTTTTTTATTTATCTGTCTCAGTCTTCATTTTGCAGTGTTACTTCCCTTATAATAAGAAAAAAAAACAAAAACAAACTGGAATCCTAAGTCCTTGTAGCAACAGAACCCCCCCACTTTTTTAAAAAAACAAAAAGACAGAAAACAAACAATTTATCATCTTCCACCAATACCCCTCACACACACGAAAAAAACAAAACAAAATAAAACCAGTAAAAATGCTGACACATTCTGGACAATCAAAAACACAAATTGTTTAAGTGTGTACATCACGATTAGGGAATCTTTAGATACTGAAATTCTTCAATGACTATTCTATACAAGCACTCCATAATATTTAAGCATTGATCAAAATTAATTGTACCAAATAAAATAGGCAGGGAAATTAGGTAACAGCGCGGATACGCGTATGGAAGCAGCAACAGCCAACGTATGCAAAGGTCTGAACCGTGTGAGCTGACGTCACAGTGAAAAGAAGGAAAGAAAAAGATTATGCTTAAGACATGGCCGGAAAAGTGAGAGGGAGATATGGAACACACGTGGACCAAGAATGACATAGAAAGACGTGTTATAAACATGGCCGAACAGAGGCGGAATACCATTTGTTCGACAGGGTAGAATCTTGTTAAGCACATTGGAGTACGAGAAGATTTTTAAACAAGAGACAAGGTGTTATTATGGAAAGTACCTGTAAATAAATGTCTGTTTCAATTGAAAAAAAAAAGTGAGTCGAATTATTTCCATGTCTTTGTTTCCTTGCGACTGTCTGCATACACGTGGGTCCAGAGTGTTGCCATGTAACGATTGTTACATTTGTAAACAGGTTTAGATCAATATGTGCAAGATGTCTGTCGATGCAAATGATTAACGTGGAGAAAGTATATTTGAATAACAAAACCATTAGAGTAAATAAGTTTTAATTTGGTGATACCGTTGGAGCATAGTGAAGCTAGTGTGATTATAAGAATTGGAATAGGATGGAGAAAACTCATTAAACTTTTGCCATTACTAACCAGCAGAGCGGTACAACTGTCAACCAAGAATGGAGCCTCTGGTATGTGTACGTAGTGTGATATATGGAAGGGAAACATAGTCAGTGAGGGTTGAGGACATGCGCTGCATGGAGAAAAATGACGTAAGAATGTTACGACAGATGCATTATGTGAGTCTTAAAGATTAAATCAATGCAATACAGAAAGATGCACACAGAACAGGAGACCGATTATATGGCCCCGTTAAAAGAATGGATGAGGGTTTTTGTGGTTGGATGTAGAACAGTTGAGATAGCAGGTTCAGATCCTGTGATAAGGTGAAAGTAAAATATGGGAGGAAGCAATAAAAGTGAACCAGAGTGATAACGATCTAACCACGGGTTACTTTAAAACTAAATTTCTTAAAGCCATTCAAGACATGTCAGCATGTAAAACGGATGTTAAACCAAAAACGACAATGACGGCATACACGTTCTAAACTGCTAACTGATATTTGTAAAGTATGAATATTTAAGTTCTTTTCTAATTAAAAATACGGATGTAACAGATATTTTAGCAAATGATGTGGTTCATCTTTTAATCCAGACTAAATTATAATAGTTATTATAACTTGATAATCTTACTAGCACTACATTATTTAGATAGTGAGATTTGAAATTAGATCTTTCTGTGTAGTATGCTGTCAATTTTATACTGCACCTGCTGGTGGTAGTCTCTTGTTATCTTTAGATTATCTCTTACTTTGCTTCAATTTGATCATAGTTATGGCTACACAGGTTAGAGTTAACGTGGACAAAATCATGAGAGGGGAAATTGATAATTTCACGATCGTCAGACTAGGTTACTGGAAGATAAACACATTTTGGCTCTGGCCGCAGCATGTTATCAACTTGTTTATCCATACTGCACTTGCTGGTGGTATTTTCCCTTTAATTTTGAGATTATATCTTTTGCTTCTCAGGTATATTAAAGTGGCAGCCACGGTGTTAAATGTCTATTTCCCTAAAAAAGAATTTTTAGGAATTTCTCGTGGTTTAGATGTATGGTAGTTATATTATTTGTAAGTTGCAAGTGTTTCACTGAATTTAGTACTCATCTGGCAAGCAGTTTCAGAGTTTTATTTCATCTAATTTTATGATAAACTAAAAAACCTGCCTGGTGATACTTGATAACGTGCTTCTGTTTTTAAATGTGAACCCTATATTAGCATTTTTTTTATCATATAATTCATTTTTTTATTTCATTTTTATTTTCCTTCTATTGTTTTACTCCGTTTCTTTTTATTTACTTCATCCATTACAGATATTGCTGCAGATACTTTCTCTCCATATATTTCACTCTTCGCTCATTCGCAGTTCCCACCATCTAAAACATTCAACATGCAAACAAGCAAGATTATTAGTTTTAGTATTGTACAAACTGTCCTTACTGTGCGCCACTTGCTAATGCATTTGTTTGCAATTTGTTTTTCTTTTAATAATGCTATTTTTTTTTTTTTAAATATATTTTTGTTCTAATTCAAGGGAAGTAAATTTGTATGGACGAATACAGATGTCCTTTTTAAGATGGTGGCTATTTCATAATAATTCTGAGTGGAACAAAATATTTCTTGGAAAGAATTAAAGCGAATTAGATTTGCTTAACAATCTACAAAGAAAAACTGACAAATCAAAATCAAGCATCGATTTTATAGAAAGAAAGAAATCAAAGCTTTTGATTATGAATAAGCAATGAACAGGCTTTTATTTTATGTATTAAAACGGATAAATTAAAAATATTCTCAGCAAGGATAACCTATTTCAACATTTTCATTCTATGAGATCGAACTGTTTGAAGATATCGTCTTCCTGACTTAAATGGCCCTGTCGGTTGGGCATAGAATATGCCGACTGCCCCCCCCCCCCTGCAGAGGGTAAAAGTCCCTCAATGGGGGTCCTGGATATGACCTTAAACTATATCCAGTGGTGAGGCCCCAGCTTGTGGGCTTTGGGGAGTGTGGAGCCACCCTTTAATTACCATTGCTCCCAGGTCCACTCTGACCCGGAGTGGTAGTACCTGTTAGGGTCCCAACTATGGGTTAAATAGAAACCGACGTGAAAACAACAAATATATTCTATTAAAAAAAATTTTCTTCAAAATCTTTGGATTCGGCATTAAATAACCCGAAAAGGGTTGATATGCCGTAAAACAAAAACCAACCAACCAATCCTGACTTAAATGCACCTAACATTGATATTTTTTCTCTTTGCAAAACTCAATCATGTTCTGCAAAGCCAAGAACAAGTTTTCTCTACAAAACGATCAAGCTAAACATAAGTACTTCAAGATACATGCAACTTGAAGCATAAAAACTTACCAAAATAACTCAACTTAAAAAAGGTTGACATGGCGTAAAACAAAACAACCAAACCAAACATCATGAATAAATATTTGAAGATATAAATAACTTGAAGCATAAAACATTTTTTTTGTTTTTAATTACTGAATTCGGTATTAAATCTAAAAAGGGTTAATATGCCACAAAATAAAACCAGCCTTCTAAGATATTCGACTGGATACGGATAACATTTCCGTAACAATTTAGGTGAGAAAAATATAAGATAAATATAAATCTTATCCCCCTCCCCCGATTTCTCATTCTAATTGACTGAATGGAGTTAACCTCATAGAGGCGAACATACCATGCTTTTATATTTGGCTTCGTTTCTCCTTGATTTTATAGATCTAAAAAAAAAAAAAAAGAAAAAAAGTCTCCTGAGATTTATCCATTTGAAAGATAATCTCGAAAAGCCATTTCTACTGGGCGAACAGTATCTGCTGATTGGCGTAGTCACAAACGAAACTGTCAATTCGATATGGAGGTTTCCGTGCAAGAACACAATAATATAACATGTAAAATAGACGCGACACAGGAATCCGGAAGTTCATCTCAAATACCGTCTTTAGACCTGGAAGAACTAACCAAATGCATTATCAAAGCATTGGACTGTCACAAGAAATTTCTTCTGAACTTCAATGTCCGCAGCAATAATCTTGCATTTGTTAACAATCTGTAAATATTTGAATTCTTGGTCGTCTTTTTAATCTGATTGGCTCCTTTTTATCAACATCGAACATATGTGGGATTAATTCAGTGATTTCCTATTTGCGGAACACATTAGTATGGGACTACTTCCCTGCCATCCACATGGTCGTGTCTGAATCCAATGTCACAAATACTTGTAATGTTTTCAAATTATATTTATTCTGGGAAGGAATGGGGACACAAAGCATTTCATTTCTTTCGTAGTCACTTCAGAGTATTGAAAGAATTAGTTCTGGAAATGGCCGAAGCTGTATACAATCTGAAAACCACGTTCTAATTTTAGTTTATTCAACTGTTTGTTTTTGAGGAATTAAAAATATACTAATAAATTCATCCTTTACAGGCTTAGTGTTGTGTACACTTTTTTGTTTTTTTGTGGACTTCAAATCCTGAACTGCTTCGGTTAGTTCCGGGACTCTCTATTAATACTCGAAACTAACTCTATAAAGAAAAAAAAATGAAATCGACTAGATGCCCATTTCTAACAAGTATCTCAATTCCATTCATCATTTTCAGTCCTCTCGTAATATTCTTCATAATTCAACGGAAAGAAAACTTTGAGAGTACAATGTATACGTATCTTACAGAAGGAATACGAAGGGAGGGATTGAGCGTGAATAAGATTACTCATCTCCGTAGATTTTTTTAAAGTCACATTTAATCCGCTTGTGGTAACCTGTTAAAAATTTCTGCTAGTTAGAAGAGAGAAGGGTCCACAAACATAAGCAATCTGCGTTCAGCGTTCCATTTTGTGTGTATGTGCGTCTTTACCCTTTTTCTTTTTGAAGTGTAATTGTAGAGAGAACTAGCAATTAAAGAATTTTCAGTGTGGCATAAGTCGTATTTCTTGGGTGTCTCGTACATTTGAGTGACTGTTGTGTCACCTCGAAGAACGGGTACTGCTTTTTAGTTATCGAGTGATTTATTTGATATTGTAAGATGTTCAGATGGCTCCATTTCAAATTGTTAAAAAAAATCTTAAGTTTACACTTATATGCGTGTTAAACTTATTTTTATTTTGGGATTTAATGTTGCATTTGTACAGATATTGATTATTTATTGATGCGAGTGCATCCCATTTCCACTGTACATGATAAGTGAAAAGGAAAGAGTAACTTATGCATTACACATCTCACCCCTAAAACATAACTCTGATGCGACCTCTTTTTGACTATACAATCTTAGCAAAAAAATCCTTATCCTGCACACACACACACACACACACACACTTGCAACGTATTCAATAGTTGGAAATCAAAATGGTAACACGACTCTCTACCTTTGACTATGAAGAGCAACTCCAAATACTAAATCTATTTGTAGGGAACTTGATTCTGGCGTACAATATCCTAAATGGCAACTGCAAATCTACATTTCGAGGAGTTTTCACCCCAGTGCTAAATCGTAGTCTCTACGGTACCTGCAAAAGATGTACCATTTGATGTTTAGTTCAAAAGAAGAAAGGCAGCATTCTCTGTCCGTGTTTCTGCTCTATATGACAACCTGCTAAAGAAGGTCGTGACGATATCTAACATATCCAGGTTTAAAGCAACCTTGGGGAAACATTTAAATTGTATATAAAAGTAAATAATTTCCACTTGTCTCAGTACATAGCGTGTTGCAGTATGCTTTTTAAATAACTTTTTCTGATTAGCATTAAAGTTTCTAGTCCACAACGAAGTGTTGTGCACCCCATTTACAACTTCTTGCTACTAAACCAGACTGTCTAAAGATACAACCGTTCTGGCTTAAAATGCAACAAACAATGACGTTGTTCTTTTCCCTTTCCCTTTGCAAAACCTCAATCATGTTCTGCAAAGTAAAAAAAGGTTTTCCTCTACAAAACCAAACCAAACAGCAAGAATAAATATTTAAAGATGCAGAGAACTTGAAACAGTTTTTGTCCCCGAAATTATTGGATTCGGCATTAAATAACCCTAAAAAGACTCGTATGCCTTTAAACCAAACCACCCGTTTACGATTGGATCTCTTCTCTTCTCTTCTATCTTCTTCTATCTATCTATCTATCTATCTATCTAAATAAAATGTAATCATTTTTTCCCGTGTGAGTTTGACCTTAATAGGATTAAAAATCATGACATTACATTCAAATATAATGTCCGAACACTTCAGCACAGGATCTGAGGTGTGCTATAGGCCTACTACCCTTACAGTTCCTTGATATTCGTACATTTCTATATTTTTCTCGGTGAGAGTTCACTGCTATAATTGATTAGAATCAATGGAGGTTGTAAAATCTTTTATCTCTATTCAATTCATTCTCTGCCCGCGACCACTTAACACCGCTGCGGATACGTCCACAGGGGAATATACGAGGAATACCGGTTTGTTCTTCGTTGTTTAAAAAATATGTATTGGCATTTTTCCGTCAGGTGAAACGTAACTTTACATTCCAGTTATTCTGTGGGTTACTTGTGCCATTTTATAAATTTCTTCTTTTTTCCCCTTTTTTTTTCTCACTTTATATTTTTTTCTCTTTTTGTAGGGGTGGGGGTTGCAATTCGAAGGATTACTTAAACAAACTAACATTGGATTCCAGTTTTTACAAGAAACTTTAACAGTCAGCCGCCAGCGTTCTTCAAATCTTGCGCCGATTAGTGGCTTTAATATTTTATTTACTGTCTTTATACTTCTATTATGTTTGCACTAATTTCATACGTGATAGCATGGGGGGACAGCTGAATTCCTATTTTCGGATTAGTTCTTATTCATTATTTATTTCTATACATTACATTTCTGAGAGTTTCATTACCACAATTACTACTACGCTATCGATATTAGAATCAGACGACATTCAAATTGGTTAACAGCGACAACAAACAAAACAATACAAAAACAAAACCAAAACAAATCAAAACAAACCAACATTAAAAAAAATAAAAAACACGGTCAGTTTTCTGTTTTTATTTATTCATTTTTTCTTTTTCATTGAAACAAAGAAAAATAAATAAATAAAATCTAATAAACATATTTTCATTATACACGGTAAGTTTTATTTTTTTTAATTTTGTTTTTCCATTAAAAAAAATTAGATTTAAATAAACATATTTTGCATTTTACGCGGTGATGTTTTTGGGGTTTTTTCTTCCCCCCCTTTTTTTTTCCTTTGGTATTCTTTCACGTTCGTTTTGTTTTTGTTTTTTTTTCCTTTCAATTTTACGCGTCATATATTAGCTAAAGCAAGGCGGGGGGGGGCATCTATAAATATAAAAGCTAAAATGTGTGTGGGTGTTCCTTCACCCTAAACTCGGCCTCCTCCTGCTACTACGACAATGACGTCATGTTTGACCTAGAAAACGTTGACGTTAGTTTCAACCACCTGCAAGTGTTTTTAAAGGGTTAATTTTATCTGTTCTCAATTGTGTCTCCTTGGAGTAGAGGTAACGTGTCAACCATTTTTTCTGCCTTAGTCTCGATGCTTCGAGTTCGATCCTGTCTTCCTACCTAAACCTTTTTTCCTCTTTTACACCTTTTTTTTCTCCTTTTTTTACCCTTGTTCGCGGTTTTGCTTTGTTTTGGTTTTTCCAAGTTTTTATAACATCGTGTTTTTTAATAATATTAAAATAGCCCCCCTCCTACATACACACCTTCAAACACACGGGCAACGTCGGGTACCCCCCGCTAGTTCCTAATAAAACCGGATGTTTAATCTTTGATCAGCTCTGGCTGGAACTCAATGCAATTTAATTCTTTTGGTTCATATCACCATTCTGCTGACCAATCAGAACTCACCAAATGATAATCTTGGTCACGACTCCGCCTTCTATAAACGGCATATATTTACTTTTTAAATAAATATCAGCCTCATATTTTGTAGCACGTCAGTTTGTTTTTCTTTCATTTTGTTGCCACTTTCAATACTCATTTTTTTCATTCCATTTATTTTATTTACTTGCGAGGAGTGTCGTGGTACATCCGTGACCCCCACTCTCCCAACGTTACAGTATTGTTTTTATTTTTTCTCCCAAACTAAAAAAAAAAACAACTCATTTTAACGCATCCTTAATATTTTTTTTCTCGTTTTAATTTTATATATAAATAAATATTCGTTGTTTCCCACATCACTATAGTTCCAATGAAAAAGTATTGGAACACTTCCGAAACATATTTCACTTACAAAGCGTGTTTCGCAAATCGATGCATACATTTCATCCTCGTTTAAAAATTATTTTCATTCTTAACAAAATACCACTCTCAAATACTTATTCACACAAAGACTGTAGCAAACACTTTCACTCTCTTTTCAAAGTTTTCCCACTCACTTCACGTCACCACCAGATTATTATGAAAATGTTTCGCTATTTCTACAGCACTGCTTCTTCTCAGTTCTACGGGTGTCAATATTTGCAATAATTGTAGGCACCATAATCTTCAGATGTCATTAAACTATTACACTATCATTAGACATTTACTGCATTAAACAGACGATTCGTATTAATTAGATTTCTTCCCATCTACTATAAAAAAATTAATTTATACAAACTCTTGAATAATATACCGAAACATTACTGAATCAAAATGCTTACATACATACATTTATCAATACAGCTTCAATCTACGGGTGTCCATATTCGCTAAAATCGTCGCTACCTTAATCTTCAGATTGCATTAAACTAATACATCGTTACTGTATATACATTTACTTCATTAAACAGACGGTTCATATGGCATTTCTCCTAATTACTAGATAACCATACGTCGATAAAAAATATAAATAATAAACCGTACTATTACTGCACGAAAAATGTTCCATATATTCATAAAGGCTGATAGGACGTTCGCGTATTTCCTCGTAGAACACTGTATTTTTAAGTCTCATTTATTTTCGAATAAATGATGCAATTTGTTGTCAACGGTACGTATTCAGTTTCAGTATCTTAACACTTTGAACGATAACAATACGGAATCTATTCAGTTAATTCTCTTTTTTTCTCTCGTGTGGCTCGTTTACTATGAAGCGAATATTGACTGAAATCAAAATATGCCTCGAGCAACTTCTTAAAGAGGCGGGGGATACTATTTTTCCTTAGTAAACATACTGCAACTGCAGAAACGCCTACACATTGTTTTCATCAATTTTCTATCAGAACCATTAAAAAAAAGCAGAATATAAGGGGAATACAAGATGTCAAAGGTATAATTGAAAATAAGTTAAATTCGGTTAAAAGTTGTACCTTTTTGATAGTGGTCGAAGTTATGTCCTGGAGGTAAATATAACTCTTTAAGACATTCTATTTTAAACTATGAATTGCTTTTTTAAATTCTTTTTTTCATACAGTATTACCAGTATCCTTTTAGTATTTGTCAGATATCTATCTGTCTATTCTATTCGGGCCCGTTTTTATGAAATTTTACACAAATGTACGCTATATATCTGGCAGTGTTCTTAGATAGGTTTTGTATCGGAATGTTTTTAATACTAAAAAAAAATCCAATGTAAGAAGGAACAGACGATTTTGTTAACACCTTATACAAACTAACTTCACAATTGCATTTGGGAAGTTTTATTACCACTCAATCAGAAAAGCCTGGGATATAAAATCAACAGTAAGTTATTTGATATAACAGGGGCGCGTTCGAAATGAATGTTTCTGTTTAAAGCATAATTGAACCACGATACTTGACTTTTTCATTTTAAACTTAAATTTAAGCCATTATATATAAGAATAATTTTATAAAATCAACAGTGGGTTCTATACAGTGCAATGTAGATCACAATTTATTGCCCAATAAGTTATTGCAGGGTGGCATGTGAAGTTTCCTCCCGGTGCACCGCGTTGGGTCTCCAACTTGAGCAGGCAACCAATCGATTTGATTAAAAAAATGGGCGATTTCACCGCTTTCGACGACAATAAAAATATGAATGTGAAACATTCGTTAGTCATCATTAAATCCTAGGCAAAGTCTGGTCTCCCTGTGAGTATAATATATATATATATGAGAGAGAGATAATAAAAAAAAGAAACAAACCAAGTTATGTGCTCATCAACATTTCGTTTTTATTGTGAGACTTCCTCTCGATGAATGTAATTAAGAAAATAAAACATCAGAAACTAAAATAGTGGTTGGAAATTAAAAAAAAAAGGGGGGGCATAGCGTTGTGAAAAAGAGCAAGATATTTTTTATAACGTTATATAGCCGTTAATATATTTAAAGATATATATATTTTTGGAACAGATATAATTCAAATATGGATGTGTAACTGGTATGAAATGAGTGTATTTTTGTTATGTAATTTATTGACTGATTATAAATGGTATTTTCTATGGCATGAGAGTTAACCTGTGTCTAAAGTTAAATTCTGATCTTTTAATAGGAGTTTACTTATTAATGGCGATACATTATAGAAACCTCCACGTTGTTTAATTGCTCACTTCGAGATAAGCGCTGGTTCAAAAAGTTTCCGTCGCGATTTATTTGATATAAAGTTAACTATTTTTGCTTGAAAAAGGCATATCTCGAGAAAGTTTCTACAGACAGACACATATACCAACACTGATTTAAAAACAGTAAATAGTAGTATTGAGACTTTCAACAAATCTTTAAAAAAAATACATTCATACATTGAATACGATTCCAATATTCCGTCATTATATGGCCTCCCCAAAATTCACAAACCGGATATCTCTATACGCTCCATAATATCTCGCATCGGTAGTGTAACACACAAAATTGCACAAGCCATATCCAACATCCTCACTCCCCTAATGGGCACTGTCAGCACCTCCCATATAAAAAACTCCGGAGATTTACTCAACAAAATAAAAAAACATTAATGTACATAACAAAACTATACACAGCTTAGATATAACATCATTATATACTAATGTTCCCATAAAAAATGTTTAAATTTACTTCATACACACACAAAAAAATCAAACATCAACTTACCGTTTTCTCCTGGCACTTTTATAAAAATCATTTGACTTGTAACTGACATGACTTATTTTCAATTCAATAACAATTTCTATAAGTAAGATTTTGGTCTTCCTATGGGTAACCCTCTTAGTGGGGTATTAGCTTGCCTTTTCTTAGAATTCCTACAGTCTGGTTCTTTCAAATTTAGATTACCTCCAATCACAAAATATTTTAGATACATTGACATTTTAATTTTTCTTCCTGAAAACACGCAAATAGATAATATTAAAGACAAATTAGACTCTGTAAAACCCTCCATTAAGTTCAGCTATGAAACAGGAAACAATCACTCATTACCTTTTCTAGACATACTTATTATAAAATCCAACCATAAACTATTCTTCAAAGTTAACCGCAAAACTACACAAAAATGATTACATACATTTCTACTCGCACAATAATAATAAAAACAGGTATGGTAATTGGTTTCTTCCCACATGCATTCGGAATTTGCAACCTAGAATATCTTGACGAAGAATTCAAATACATCACAAATACTTTGAAAACCTTGCAATATCCCACATATTTTATATTAAATGCAAAGAAAATAGCAACACAAATATTTTCCAGGATAAATAAGCAAACATCATATGCACTGAACATTTCTCTCATAAACAAACATTTTCTTTTACCTACGCACATCAATAATACCATAATTTGTGACACACTAAACCAGCTAGGAATTCCAATCATACAAAGCATATCAAACTATAAAACAAACATAAAAAAAACCCAAAACATCTCCAAAACGAACCAATTTCCAATTCAATCTTAAGAACAATGGTCGAAGTCTAGTAAAAAAAAAAAAAATAATCACGTAGTAATGTGCTTCTGCATTTCTCACAGCTGAACAAATTTTGGAAGCTATTTGCAATTTTACTTATTCGTAAAAAACACACGACCATTTCATTAGTTATTTAAGATAGTTGATTAGGGAATGTAAATTAAGATGCATATCTGGAATTTTCTCCTACCAAAGAAAATAATGGGTCGAGTAGAATATGTAATCAATGAAATCGATTGAATTTTTTTATATGTGCAACAAACGAAAACTTTGAATAACTGGCTAGTCATAATCAAATATTTATCTGTCAAATGCAATTCTATTTAGGACTAAAATAAAAAACCTGGTTCATTTAATATTAGATAAGAGTTCAAATATTTTTCATTGTGTAAATGTGTTCGTACTAGTCTAGGGTGTGTTCTCTACGATCAATCCGATAGAGGGTTGTCCATTGTGGTTACTTCTGACACTCCCCTGTCGGTCTAAAGCCTGTTTCTGTTTAATCTCAGAAAGTCCATCCTTTCAAGTGTTTTTTTTTTGGGGGGGGGAGATGTTAGTTTATTGCTAATCGCCCGAGGCACCCATACCGGGCGAATGCAAACACGTTTGCGCAGGTATTTTTGTAAGCTAGAGCCTGTTAATCCTAGTGTGCTGTCTTTTCAAACGCACACTTGAGTTTGGGTGAGTTTAAATTTCAACTTAAAGCACATGCCATGTTTAGCCACACTGAGGAGCTACTGTATGGCAGATTAGTTTTGTATCACACACACACACACACACACACACATAAAAAGCTTGAAATAATTAGAAGAGAGGTGTTTCTGTTGATCGCATTTGAAGAGTGCTTAAGTGTACACCAACAGCAAAGACCTATGACTGTGTAGTGTTATTCCATTCCATAACAAAGATTTTTATAGAGATGTTGGCGAACTTCATGTGGTTCCTCTGTTGAGTACCCGGTTATATTGGGGTAAATCGATGTGAACTAAAATCGTTGTATCTCCTCGTTCTCCCACACCCGTCTGTTCTATCACCCTCTTTTGTTTTATCTTTTTAAACCTAACATCTGTCCATATTTCTTTTCTTCCCATTCTATTTCTTAAAAGCAATTATCATTTTAACATGTAACATCTTTCATCTTTTCTTCTCTAAATCGAAATAGATATAAAAACCGAAAAGCTAATTCTATTTTTCAAAGAAATTAACTTCCATTTTTCTTTTTACTTTTTGATTAAAATTAATTTTCTCATCGTTCAAGTTTCTTGATTAATTTCTATTTTATTTTTAATTTACTCGATAGAAAAGTCTTTTTACTTGCATTTCTGTATGTCCGACAAATTGAAATAATTTTTAATTGCAGTTTCTTGTATTTTACCAATATGCTAGCAGACAAGGTGTGACAGTTATTCAAAAAAAAAAAATCATTCGCATAATCAATATCCAATTAACAAACATGTTCGATTGTAAATGTCTAATATAATTACATGTATGTAAATATATTTGGTAAAAATGATTGTCCAGAAAATATGCTATAAAGTATAGTACTTTCTTTTCAATTTCTTTAGTTTTTTAATCTAAATCTGATTTTATGTACACATCAAGGCGATCCTTGTTTGTAAGACTTTGTATAAGTAATGCCTCAATTTTTTCAACTTTAGTTTTACATCTGTAGCGATCATAAATTTTAATTATAAAGGGTGGAACGATTAAATTGTCGCCTTAAAGAAAACAACACTACAGCTTTATTTTAAGTGTTATTGAAAAAAAAAAATCAATTCAGGTAATTTGATTTTTTAGTAGATCTGACAGCTATTCAATGTAGCTGCCTGAAGCCTCAATCACCGCCTCAATACATGTCCAGAACTGAAAGCATGCCCTTTCTTCAGCGGGTGGCGGCGATCAGGCTGGCTTTGGTGTTGTGGGAAGTCATGTTGGTGATGTTCTCGACGTATGACTAAACGAAGTAGTTTAGTGGGTTTAGGTCGGGGGAGGAGGGGACAGTGAAAGAAGGGTACAAAGACGTAGCACTCCTTTTGAAACCAGAGTCTCTTTGAACTTGTGGGCCGGTGCTAAGTCCTGTTGTCACACCTAGGGCCTGCCAGCGGCCGCCTGATTGTACCAGAGAATCACTACACTCTTCAGCACATCCAGGTACACTTTGGTGTTGACTTTAAGCCAACTTCGAAGATGTGAGGTGGCATGATGTGGCCCTCACTTGAAACCACATGAAAGATCATAACCGTGGTCGGAAACTTTGTTTTCATCACTTTGGGCACGTCTCTGTTATTCGTGGCAATCCAGTGATGCATTTTGAGGGCGTTGCAATGTTGTCAGAACTTCGATCAGTAGAGAGCATGAGTTTTACAGCGGCGCATCTCCGATCTAGCTCGTTGAAAATTGTCACTGAAAGTGACATCATAGAAGGCTCATATCGCTCTTGGGATTCTTACAGAACTAGCCAACAAAACAAAACCAGTTTTTATCAGGAGGAAATGGGATCATGTTATCTTTTCTAGGGCGACAGTTTTATCGTTCCACGTGTATTATGTACTATTTTCTTTTGATAATGGACAGGTGTACCACTAGACTGATTGGCACTAAATCTCACAAATCATTTTGACGCGTTAAAACCAGCCAGGTTCTGGTAAAGGATTTCATACGTTTTATATAAATTATATCGCGTTTTTTGGGGGAGGGGGTTACGAATTCTTAAATGTTAACTATTCTGTACTTTTATCCTGTTAGATTTTAAATCTCTATAAATAACACATTCCGCTAATTATCATGTGAAAAACTTATATATGCATGCACATAAAAAAAAAACATTGAGAAATATCAAATTAATAAATGGAGAACAATCATCTCCATTATAAAATGGTGATCTGTGGCGTGATGCGAACATGCAAATTGTTTGTACACTGAGAATAGTGTAAAGGTGAACAGATAGTATGGCGGCAATATCGTGTGACAGATATTAAACGGAAAAGACCTTATTTTTTAATTTCACTCGACTATATGTAAAAACTAAAATCTTGCAAGAGCATCAAAGGTATTCCATGTAATTTTACTATTATTCTATCTAGACTTTGTATCCAGCATAACTTGTGTCTAAAATATCTTATTTTATCATTTATTCAGAATTTTATGATGTAACGTATCACTTAATAAGCCCCAGGCCTGCCACATTCATATCACCACAAATAAAAAATGTTTTTATAATTTTATAACTTTTAAATGGTAGGTATCGGAGCCCAACCGAATTATTAGTTCATAAATTACGGTTAAGTGAAACTACTGCTGCAAATTTCAAATCCGTGAGTTGATAAATATTGCTTTCTGATGGGAAAATACTATTCTAACAAAGCAATATCTTGATGAATGTTAAAACTCTGCCTCTTTTTGAAACAATGAAACGTTTGAAACAACGGTTAAGAGGTAATATGATGACTTTAAATGTGGTCATACAGACATAACTGATGCTGACTGCTTAAGTCATCCAAATTCGGCAGCTGTCCAAGTAAACAAAGGAATACACATACCCACTTTGGCTGGTTGTAAATTGAAGTTGCTGGAGATAGCAAAGTAGTTGAAGGTAGTGAATTCACAAAGGCATCGAATTGTTAGAAGCGTTGGAATAAGTCAACCTCTAGGATGATACGCTATGTTTATGAATAAAATCGAATTTTCTCTAAACATTGTAAGTTTTCTAAACGTTCTCTAAAACGTTGCTGTTAGTCCCGGAATTTGAGTGATGTTAGATTTCTCAAGGCTTTCCAATTTATATAAGTGGCAATCTCTATTACTACATAAAAGGAACTTTGTCTTTGAGTTCGTTCCGTATGATCTCGAAAACAGCTGGGTTGATTTTTATGAAACTTCACACGAAAGTACTCTATGTCCCTGGCAGTGTTCTTAGATAGGTTTTGTGTCGGAATATCTGGACCTTTTCATTTTAAACTTACATTTAAGCCATTATCACCGCACAACCAGCAATGTAAGGCATATAAAATCAACATTAGGTGCTTTAGTACGACAGGGGCACGTTTGAATGTTTCTGGTTAGAGCACATTGAAGTATATTTGGATTTTGCATTTTAAAATTTAATGCAAGCCATTATTTATAAAAATAAGTTTATATAACCAACAGTATGTTCTCTACAGTGCAATGTAGACTACAATATATTGTAAACTTAGTCACTATGAGAGACATGTAAAACTTCCTCCAGGTGCACTGCAATGGGTCCCCAATTAGAGCAGGCAATCAATCGATTTGATTGAAAAAAATGGGAGATTTCATCGATTTCGATGACAATAAAAATATGGGAGTGTAAAACATTCGTTGATCATCAATCCTGGGTAACGTCGGGTAACCCTGCTAGTTATTAATATTTGCTGTAACGACATTGTTTTCATGTTTGTGTCTTAAGCAGGTTTTTACGTTGCCTGGACAAAAATCTATGAATTGTACAATTTTCAAACCGACGACTTTAGGTTATTTTATTGATTTCTTTTCCAGAAAGTTAGACACAAGGCCAACTGTGGAAGCGAACCAAGCACACTCAAGTTTTCAGTCCATGTAGTCCATCATTGTCACTATCGCCCATGGTTACTCCAGGTTCTGTTTTCACCGTATTTTAATTATGAGATTAAATAAAACTCTCAAACTCCCTCTTCCACTTCTAATTTATATAAATCGCATTAGAATGAAATGCCCAAATGAACTAAGCTAATCTTATGCAGAAACGATGTATCAGTTTTTTTTTAAAGTACAGAATCATAAACAACTGAGAACTTGTAAACATAAGAAAATGGCAGAACACACATTTTTAACATGTGAAAATGGTTTGAGATTCTTTACTGTTTGAAAAGTCTTACGTGTTCAGTAGAGAATTTCATGCGTTTTATATGTTTTGTGGTTTAGGAATTTTCTTGTGTAAACTATACTGTATTTATATTCTTACATTGTTACATTTTTATCTGTAAAAATAGCGCATTTAGCAAATTATTAAAAAATATGCACGCGCATAAAAACGTTCATAAATATCGAATTAACAAATTCCATACATTTTTTGGTAAACGTCACCCTTCAATCTTTAATAGAATTGTCACGGTTAGAAAAAAAATAGTCCCTCAAAATATATTAAAACTAATGTTTCTACGCGGAGTGATAGATCTGTTGTTCAATGAAAACATTTCCGTTGCACCTATTTATACACTTTTCCGTTTTTGTGTGTGTGTTTTTATCATTAATTTCCCAACAGTATTTCCTTTAAAATGATTTCACATTATTCGCTTAGTGCAAATTTCATTGGAAGACATAAAAAAAGCGTCTCTTAAAGATAATCTACTTGTTTACGTCTCTAAAATGTTGAGATAAAGATTAATTATTAATATTATTTGAATCCTTCATGTGTCAAACTCTAGAATTATTCTATCGAAATCGGTATTCTGCACGAGATATCGAACGGAACTCTTTAGTTAATTCACGGAGGAAACATGCCTTCGTTTCATCAGCTATGAAGTAGAAGTCCTAAATAATTCTCAATTGTATTTTGAGTGTCTTCCACACTGAGAATTAAACCTTTAATCTCCAGAAATGTGTATATGAATATATATATATATATATATATATATATATATATATATATAATTTAACCAGCGGAGGCGCTTGGCCTGTCGGGTCGTAAAATACGCTTAAATATATTTTAATTCATGCAGATGCCGTATTTATTATTACAAAACTAATTCTCTATTGAATATTATGTATGTATGTATGTATGTATGTATGTATGTATGTATGTAGTATAATAATTTAAAAAGTTTTTATAATAAAAAGATCTTTTTATATAAATTTTGAAAAAATGTCCAAGCTCAATGAATGCCTTTTTATTGGGTTCCAGAGTATATATAGTGTAGTATAATATAATTTTCCGAGTTTCAAATATCAAATTTTCTCAGTTTATGATTTGTTACTTTTCGAAAGGTATCCATTACAATATTGTTTTGTATTGCGAAAGATTTGTTTTTGCGGTCTCTAGCAAACTATTCAGCCAATTTTGAGTCTATACATTTGAAATTTTACATAAAGGGTATTCAGACATGCAGCAAGCTTTTTAATCAGTTTTGGGCGAAAATTAGGCTGCCAAGAGGTCAAAGTTGAAAGAGTTGACCTTTGCAGACTCTACCAAACTCTTACGCCAATTTTGGGTCTAAAGACTTGAAATTTTAGATGTAGGTTACCTGGACATGAGTCAAACTTTTATATATATATATATATATATATATATACATATGCACATAAAGTTATGAACAGTACATAGGGCCGAGCAAAGCCGGGCTGAACTGCTTGTATTTTAAAATAACAGGACTCATTCCATGGCATGAGAAATATATTGACTGAACAAATGGTTTGATAATGTTGACATTTTTCTGGATAGTGCAAAAAAAAATTAGCTTTTTGGACAGAAAAACTAATAGACACATCAAATATGAGTATTAACATTTCTATGCAAATAGTGTCCACTGTATTTTAAATATAGAACTGCTCTAAATAAGATGAAATAAGTTCTAATAAATACGCAGAAAGTAATATTGTGCTACATAGTTCAATGCAAATAATAAAATCACATTGTAAGAGACAATCTTTAATTTACTGTCTCAGTTCAGCAACCAATGGTTTTTTGCTCTGTTTCTTTCGAACATTTTCTTTTTACATAACATTTCGCTGACTTTTTACATGATGACAATAATGATCATATTATGATATTCGAAAAAACGGCTATATTAAACAGAGGTGACATTCTATCAAGTAAGGTGGCATACATTATACTTAAGGACCATAAACCTAACTTTGAAATAATACCTCAAACGAGACTTATAAACCCCACTAAGCCAGAAATAGGAAGAATAAGTAAAAGAATACTAGAAAGAATTAATTTACAAATTAAAACCAAATATGAACTAAACCAATGGATTAACACAAATGACACCATTAAATTGTTCAATAATATCCAAAACAAAAAGAAGGCCGCATTCATCCAGTTTGACATTGAAAGCTACAATCCTTCAATATCAAAATAACTGTTTGACGAGGTCTTAGATTTTGCCTCATTACTCTCTGACCTACAACTATCCGAAATGGAGATTATCAAAAATCTAGGAAAACAGTACTAATCAGCCAAGACACCCAATGTACTGAGAAGAACCGACCCGGATCATTTGACCTCTTAATGGGATCTCTGGATTCAGCAGAAGAAATCGGCCTAGTTGGTCTCTTCATTCTATATAATTTCACAAAAACTATAGATAACAAAAACATAGGACAATATACAGACGATGGCCTTTTCGTAGTTGAAATTCAAATGGCCCTAAATGCAAAAAATTGAAAAAAACCATAACTAAAGAAATGAACAGAATAGGTCTAAAACTGGACATTAAGTCTAACGTAAAAACTGTTAACTTTCTCGATATAATTCTCAACCTCTCAAATAACTCATATGAACCTTACACTAAAGACAATACTTACCCACTCTATATAGAGCCACTATCGAACCATCCAAAACATATCATTAAACATATCCCTACATCTATCGAAAAAAGACTTAGTACTAATTCCTCTAAACTTCAAATATTCAACAAACATAAAATATTTTATGAAAACGCCTTTAAAGAAAGTGGCCACCCAAACACCATCTTTAATTACATTGAACCTAATTCCTCTAATACCCCAAACAAGAAAAATAGGGCCAAAAAAATAATTTGGTTTAATCCCCCTCCTTCAACATAATGGTTAAAACGAAATTAGGCAAAAAATTCTTTCAACTAATAACCATTTTCCATCCAATCACCAACACAAAATATTTAATAAAAACACAATTAAGCTTAGCTACAGCTGTACTGATAACCTAGAACAAATAATCAAGAAACACAATAAGAAAATACTTAAGGATAAAAACACAAATAGCACTAATAGAAATAATTGTAACTGCACCGACAACTCCGAATGCCCACTTAATCAACAAAGCCTACAAACAGAAGTAGTGTATAAAGCCATAATTGCATCTGAAGAAAACACAAAAAACAAAAAATATATTGGCTTGGCAGGCACTTCCTTTAAAGATAGATTTAGAGTATATAAATGCTCCACCACAAACTCCAACCACCCTAACAAAACCTCACCAACTTCCCAATATCTACATCTAATCCAAAATAACCTTACATCAACCATTACGTGGGAAATCTTTAGACTCCCCATGCCTCCTCTGCCTGAACGAAAAACATTTTATATTCAGTTTTAAAGATAGACAAATTACTAAATAGAAAACATGAAACCACCATAAACTGCCGGCATTACAAATCCCACCTCCTTAGCAATTATACACCTTTCTGAAACCTCCCGTAGAAA
>NC_136488.1:100101467-100233967 GCF_053919585.1 Euprymna scolopes | reverse complement strand
GTACTTTCCTACTGGTCTTTCCATTGACCACATACGCTTTGATTGTTCGATGATCTCTACAAAGTTTTTTTTTTTTTTTTTTTTTATATTAATAGTAGTCATTCCTTTACCAAGCACTGAAGTTATTTGAAGTCGATCGGAATCGGTTAAACCTTGCTTTTCTTCATTTTATCACTAAAATCAGCACTTTTTGGAAAAATTCCATAAACAAGACTATCAAACTGAATATTTTTTTTAAGTATATCTCTTTATAGGGAAGAAAATATCACAATTAAACTATATTCATAAAAATTTTACCAGTGAATGTGAAAGATTAAATTTTGGAAGCAAAAAATTGATTTGCATAATCAGGCCGTACCCACTGTGCATGTGTGTCTATAAAATGTATACACTCTTTAAATTATCAGAACTTGCTTCATGAATACGCTATACCACGTTCCCAAGAGATGTTTAAAAATAAAGAATGGCATTTCCAGCAGGATGGAGCACTTCCCCACTATCATCATGACGTAAGAGCATATCTTGATAGTCACCTGTGAAACATAGTTAGGACGGAGAGGAAGTATGGAGTACTGTCCACACTCACCGGATTTGACCCCCCTCCCCATGGATTTGGGGGTGGGGGGCATATTAAACACAGTTCACACTACAAAATGAGCTACAATAAATGAGTTGAAAGCAACCATTGAAAGATGTCAACATACAAATTGAATTGATTAGAAACTTTTTCGATTCACTCAGTGAGCGTTCATGGACCACAATGGCCAATAATTTGAACACTTTCGATAATTAGCTGGTTTCTATATCTGTTTACAGTATTTTGGTGCATGAAACTTTTCTTTCTTATAGTAAATGTTGGTTTTATATTCATTTGAAGATTGTATACATTTTATTGGGACACCCTGTGTGTGTGTGTGTGTGTGTGTGTGTGTATATATATATATATATATATATATATATATACGTCTTAGTATGGTCCGAAACAATTGTTTGCTCTAATGAAGGATTATTATTATTATTTATTTATTTTTTTTCGATTAATTCATTACAAGTTTTATTCCTTGTATTGAAAGCGGTTAACATATGTATATATTTGTTACATAAGTGCATACATGTTTCAGTTGTAATTTCTTTTGAATCAAGCATCACTAGTCTCAACTTTAAAAAATAAAGCAAACAGAAAATGTTTGAAAAAAAAATTACTCGTACATTCACATTTGAATCTAGTTGCGATTATTGTCCTGATGACGCTGAATGTTTTTAATAAATAACATCTGAAACATGTATGCACGTATGTAGCCAATGATATTTCTATAAACAAAGAAAAATATATAACTTTGTTACCTATCACTATTTCATAAACATCAAAGTTTCGTGGGATTAACATCTAGGAAGCAGCAACACACACACACACACACACACACACACACACACATACAATGTGTGTAGCACGCATGTATACAAGTAATCTAATGTGGAAGAAGACTATTTGATGTGTTGTTTATAAATATTTTCGTGTTGTATCGAATGACCAATTTGTCTGTACCATCTATTTAAGCATGTCCGCAATTACATAAGGATGTTCATTATATATATATATATATATATATATATATATATATATAAGAATTAACTCCGAACATATAATATTCACTCACATGTCATATATGTATATGGATGCATGTTTATTCTTGCACATTATTCCCTTTGTATTGTTTGGGTGCAGTCATCTGATGATTATCTGTGGAGCTGGGCATCTATCCTAATCTTATTTACCTGTAAACAAGGTTAACTTTTCTTGTATGTTTCATAATTGGATAGCAAAATGATTTCTTACCATTTCTTATTTACTTTTTGCCCTTTTTGTAAACTTTGTTTTCTCTCCGTATGAACTTTGTTTGTCTGGAGTGTTTAAAACAAAAACAAAACTTGTTTGGAAGGAATATGTAACATCTTTTTTTTTTTTTTTTGTATTTGTATTTGTTTCTTTTTTGTTTCTGTTTTTGTTTGTTTCTATTTTGTTTGTTCCTTTAGAAAAAAATAACTGTTTTTTCCTAAACTTTTAGATTGTTTTATCAGACTTGAAGATATATTTGTTATTGTCGAGAGTCGCCATACTATGGTGGCATAATACAGCGAATATTAAGACCTTTGCTGCATACAGTTTTGTCAGTGTAGCACATCATTTAATAAGTCGTACGTCTGACATATAAATGGCACCACTAATAAAGGATCCATGTTTTTATAAAGTACTAACCTTCAAGTGGTACATGTCAAACTTTGAGCTTAATCAGATTAGTAATCTACAGGTTAGTTATTTAAATGAACCCGACTGTTGCAAATTTTCAAAGTAATAAAAAGAAATCTGAATTTCGTATATTGATAAAGCATTTCTGTTCGAGCGAAGCAATGTCTTTATAAATCTTATTAAAACCCCAATCTCTGGAGAAACAATGGTCAAGAGATAATATGCTAACTTTAAACGTGGTCTTAAACACACAAATGATGCTGAATGCTCAGGTCTCCTAAATTCGGCAATTGTCCAAGCAAGTAAAGAAATAAACTCATTCTGATAGGGTGTAAATTTGTCAGTTGAAGTTGCAGGAGATAAAGTAGGTGAAGATACTAGAACGTAGTGTAGTCACCATTTTTCTTGAACATTTGTCAATGAAAAAGCTCTGCTCCAAATGGGTTTCGCGTTTGCTCACAGTTGATCAAAACTATGCACTGGCAATTATTTGCAAATGTTTCAACGCAGCAAAATGGAGTTTTTGCGTCAATATGTGACAATGGACGAAACATTGATTTACCACTGTGGTTACACCAGCAGTCAACTGAGGTAACGGTAGTATGTGAAATCCGTTCAAAAGCGACCATAAATGCAAAGATCAACATCAGGGAGATAACGGTGGCTAAATGCTTAAGGATACGGTCTGACAACCTAGGTGTGCACAGTTCGAATTCAGTTTGTTTCAATGAAGCACTTTCAGCTAGATTTGTTGGCTACCTTCACGCGTTTCGTCACGTGTCTTGCTATAAAGAATTCTAACTAGAAATATATATATATATATATATATAATATATATATGGGAAAGGAATGCTAACAATCATCTGATTCATTCAAAATGAATGAATGAATGCTCAACAACATCAGCAGATAAGGTTTTGACTTCCATATTTTGGGATGCACAGGGGATTTACTTCATTGTTTATATTAAAAGAATCATCAATAGCAAATATCTAATATTCTGCTTGTTGTTTCCTTAGTCCGTACATTATGCTTTGAAAAAGGCCAAATACGATTTTTTAAGATTAAACTGCTTTTAAAAAAAGTCAAATTCATTAAATTTGGCTTTAAAAAGAATATAAGTGATCTCCCGTTGATGTATATAGAATATAAGTGATCTCCCTTTGATGTAGTCTCAGTTTCGAATGTCATAATAATAATATGATCATTGTTGTAATTGTATGAGAAAGGAATTCGTAGTAATTTCGACAGGCAGCAATTTATAACCGAAGAAAAAAGTCAACGAAACTTTACGTAAAAATGAGGAACATTTGGAAGAAAAAAGAAAAAAGAACCCTGTCTGTCAAGAAGTGTTGGACTGAAAGAGTAAATTAATGATTACAATGTGATTTTATTACAATATGATTTTACAATCTTGCAATGTGATTTTATTACAATATGATTTTACAATCTTGCAATGTGATTTTATTACAATATGATTTTACAATCTTGCAATGTGATTTTATTACAATATGATTTTACAATCTTGCAATGTGATTTTATTACAATATGATTTTACAATCTTGCAATGTGATTTTATTACAATATGATTTTACAATCTTGCAATGTGATTTTATTACAATATGATTTTACAATCTTGCAATGTGATTTTATTACAATATGATTTTACAATCTTGCAATGTGATTTTATTACAATATGATTTTACAATCTTGCAATGTGATTTTATTACAATATGATTTTACAATCTTGCAATGTGATTTTATTACAATATGATTTTACAATCTTGCAATGTGATTTTATTACAATATGATTTTACAATCTTGCAATGTGATTTTATTACAATATGATTTTACAATCTTGCAATGTGATTTTATTACAATATGATTTTACAACCTTACAATGTGATTTTATTACAATATGATTTTACAATCTTGCAATGTGATTGTATTACAATATGATTTTACAACCTTACAATGTGATTTTATTACAATATGATTTTACAACCTTACAATGTGATTTTATTACAATATGATTTTACAACCTTGCAATGTGATTTTATTACAATATGATTTTACAATCTTGCAATGTGATTTTATTACAATATGATTTTACAACCTTACAATGTGATTTTATTACAATATGATTTTACAACCTTGAAATGTGATTTTATTACAATATGATTTTACAATCTTGCAATGTGATTTTATTACAATATGATTTTACAACCTTGCAATGTGATTTTATTACAATATGATTTTACAACCTTGCAATGTGATTTTATTACAATATGATTTTACAACCTTACAATGTGATTTTATTACAATATGATTTTACAACCTTGCAATGTGATTTTATTACAATATGATTTTACAATCTTGCAATGTGATTTTATTACAATATGATTTTACAATCTTGCAATGTGATTTTATTACAATATGATTTTACAACCTTGCAATGTGATTTTATTACAATATGATTTTACAACCTTACAATGTGATTTTATTACAATATGATTTTACAACCTTGCAATGTGATTTTATTACAATATGATTTTACAATCTTGCAATGTGATTTTATTACAATATGATTTTACAATCTTGCAATGTGATTTTATTACAATATGATTTTACAATCTTGCAATGTGATTTTATTACAATATGATTTTACAATCTTGCAATGTGATTTTATTACAATATGATTTTACAATCTTGCAATGTGATTTTATTACAATATGATTTTACAATCTTGCAATGTGATTTTATTACAATATGATTTTACAATCTTGCAATGTGATTTTATTACAATATGATTTTACAATCTTGCAATGTGATTTTATTACAATATGATTTTACAATCTTGCAATGTGATTTTATTACAATATGATTTTACAATCTTGCAATGTGATTTTATTACAATATGATTTTACAATCTTGCAATGTGATTTTATTACAATATGATTTTACAATCTTGCAATGTGATTTTATTACAATATGATTTTACAATCTTGCAATGTGATTTTATTACAATATGATTTTACAATCTTGCAATGTGATTTTATTACAATATGATTTTACAATCTTGCAATGTGATTTTATTACAATATGATTTTACAACCTTGCAATGTGATTTTATTACAATATGATTTTACAATCTTGCAATGTGATTTTATTACAATATGATTTTACAACCTTACAATGTGATTTTATTACAATATGATTTTACAATCTTGCAATGTGATTTTATTACAATATGATTTTACAATCTTGCAATGTGATTTTATTACAATATGATTTTACAATCTTGCAATGTGATTTTATTACAATATGATTTTACAACCTTACAATGTGATTTTATTACAATATGATTTTACAATCTTGCAATGTGATTTTATTACAATATGATTTTACAATCTTGCAATGTGATTTTATTACAATATGATTTTACAATCTTGCAATGTGATTTTATTACAATATGATTTTACAATCTTGCAATGTGATTTTATTACAATATGATTTTACAATCTTGCAATGTGATTTTATTACAATATGATTTTACAACCTTACAATGTGATTTTATTACAATATGATTTTACAATCTTGCAATGTGATTTTATTACAATATGATTTTACAACCTTACAATGTGATTTTATTACAATATGATTTTACAACCTTACAATGTGATTTTATTACAATATGATTTTACAACCTTGCAATGTGATTTTATTACAATATGATTTTACAACCTTACAATGTGATTTTATTACAATATGATTTTACAATCTTGCAATGTGATTTTATTACAATATGATTTTACAACCTTACAATGTGATTTTATTACAATATGATTTTACAATCTTGCAATGTGATTTTATTACAATATGATTTTACAACCTTGCAATGTGATTTTATTACAATATGATTTTACAATCTTACAATGTGATTTTATTACAATATGATTTTACAACCTTGCAATGTGATTTTATTACAATATGATTTTACAACCTTGCAATGTGATTTTATTACAATATGATTTTACAATCTTACAATGTGATTTTATTATTTGTATTGAACTATGTAGCACAATATTACTGTCTAAGTATTTATTAGTACTTATTAATTTATATCATTTGAATCGGTTCTATATTTAAAATACAATGGACAATATTTTCATAGAAATGTTAAACTTATTTTTGCTGTGCTATTTTTTCTGCCCACAAACTATTTTTGTACTATTCAGAAAAATATTAACTTTATCAAAACGATTGTTGATTCAATATATTTCTCATTCCGTGGAATTTCCACGGGATCTAATAGTTATATCGTATTTTTAATGCGTTTGGAGGAACAAATTACCCCACACGATTATCTATATCTATAAAAGTAACCGTGTCTGTTTGTGTCTGTGTGTGTACATTTTCCTACGCAATAAGTCTGTCAATTTTCAGTCTACAGACTCGAAATTTGATATACAGGATACTGAGATTTGGGAAAATCTTTGTAATCCATTTTCGGCCAGAAATTCGGCTGTTAAGGGGTCAAAGTTCAACGATTTGACCTTTGAGAACTCTACTAAACTAATAACTTGATTTGAGCACAAAACAATAAATTTTAAGGGGGCATAATAGTGGTCAAAATTTAAAAAAATGTTACCTCTGGTCTCTACCAAATTACTCAGACAATTTCTGGTCTAAATATTTGAAATTTTACATAAAGGGTATTCAGAGATAGGGCAAGCTTTTTAATCGGGTTGGGTCGAAAATTTAAGCTTCTGAGAGGTCAAAGTTCAAGATTTGACATTTGCGGTGTATAGCAAACTACTCACCGAATTTTGGGTTTAATCATTTAAAATTTATACATAACGGGTATTCAGACAGGCGGCAAGCATTTAAAATCAGTTTGGGGGCGAAAATTTGGCTGCCAAAAATGTCAAAGTTGAAAGAGTTGACCTTTGCCGATTCTACGAAATTTCTCCGCCAATTTTGGGTCTAAAGACTTGAAATTTTAGATGTAGGTAACTTGAACATGGGTAAAACTTTATATTTTGATTTGAGATCAAAATAATTAATGCTAAGGGGTCAAAATTGGCGTCCCATTTATAAAAAAAATTTACCTCCTCGGTCTCTACGAACTTACTCAGACAATTTTGGGGCTAAATAATTGAAATCTTACATAGTGTATTCACACGTAGGGCAAGTTATGAACAGTACATAAGGCCCGAGCAAAGCCGGGCTGAATTGCTAGTATATCTATAGAATTTTGTGTGGGTGTACATTTAACTACCAAAGAACTTTGTCAATTTTCAGTCTACAGACTCGAAATTTGACACAAAGGGTATTGAGATTTGGGAAAATCGTTTTAATTGGTTTTCGGACAGAAATTATGTTGTCAAAGTTCAACGATTTGACTTTTGAAAACTCTACTAAACTCCTCCGCCAATTTTGGGTCTAAACACTGGAAGTTTTAGATGTAGGTTCCTTGGACATGGATCAAACTTCATAATTTGCTTTGAGTCCAAACCAGTAAATGTTAAGGGATCAAAATTGGGTTAAAAGTTTAAAAATATTGACCTCTGCGGTCTCTACCAAATTACTTAGGCAATATGCACATAGTTATGAACAGTACATGGGGCCCAAGCAAAGTCGAACTGAACTGCTAGTAAATAAATAAAAATAAGTTGTTTTCCACCATGAAAATCTATAGTATCATAAGGTTACATTAACCGAAATGTGAGCATAATAGTTGGAATGGTCCAAATGATGCAACACGTATGGTTAACAATCTCCATCAGTGCTGCAAGTAATCTTTGTTTCCTTGAAGACATACCGCGTAGCAGAGAACTGTGGCACTTGAATTCCTACTAGACACTATCATCGGATGTCATCGGTCTATCTGTATAGGGGTTTGTGAGAGACCCTGACCAAATATTTAAAAAAAAATGTTTTGTCTCCTCAAACCCTCCAACACGTCCTCAGAATTGTGAACGGAGGCACCCGTCTATTAGAGAACAACTTTCAATAAAAGAAAATATATATACAAAAATAAATTGCCAGACAATAAGGAATTCGTGTAAAAATATGAATAAAAGCAAAAATACATACTGGAAGACCGGCACTAACGATGTGAAGAACTCCTCAACCCGTCTATACACCAGGTCGAAAGAGATAAACGATGGCGTAAACCTTCTCTGTCTGGAAGTGACATTCTAGCTATGACAGACACAAACTATGGTCAGCCATCAATCCTTGATCAGATTTAAAAGCCCGGCCATAGTCTGTTGCACGAAGCTACCACTGTTTTGCTGCCACTATTGTAAGTTTGAAAAGTGGAACAAGACATCAAACGAAATCCTGGCTGAAAGGATCAAAGAAACTTGTCCCATCCCCGCTAAAGAGTGAACGCTGACGTCAGTTAAATTTTGATTGAATAAACCTAATCCTTACAATACATCAACACTGGACTGATTGACGTCTTCCACTTTCTGGGAACTGGTTGAAATTCTTCTCTCCTTATTGTCATATCTTCAGATGAGCTGCCTCCGAGCAACATTGTCCGTCCTGTTACACGTGTTTTCTTGATTAGTTCTACTGATAACATAAGAGATAGCATTTTAAACCAGCTTCATTTTTGCCCCCAAGCAACAGAGTCGCTTCTAATCGCGATAAGTCTTTTGCAGTCAGATGCTATCGTTTTAATGCTTGTTATATTCATCACGTTTTTTTTTTTTTTTTTTTTTTTTAGTAAACGATCATGTCATTATGAATTTTAATGTTGATGACAATTTAAATAAACCTACTTTTAATAACATTTGATTTTAACGTTTTATCAGCCAGACTAGCAAGATGAAACTGATACGCCAACTTGGCGTAGAGACGATGATTAATTTTGAAAGCATATGCGAACTGAGCAGTTTCGTAAACAAAAATAATAAATTCAGGATCTCCCAGATTTTTCTTCAATGTCATTATCCTCCATTTAGTTCTGTTATTTTGAAAAATGTCTCATTCTCTTTTGTTCTCGTTCTCTGTCGTTCTATGACTTGTTTCCCCTGTCTCTTCGACTCGTCTTCTGTCTCCCTCTTTGTACTTTTTCTGTCTCTCTCATCGACTCGGTTGGTCTGTCTGTCTCTATTTTTCATTGGATCTCGCGGCCTCTCTTTCCTTCTTTTTGACTTCCCTTTTTTATTCACTTTAGTCTGTCTTTGCATATACTATGGCTGGCACAATGAGAACTTTACAAACTACAAAACACAACGACAGCATATATACACACTAAATAAATATTCGCGTACACAAGTTCGTATGTACACTTTCTGGCTGAAAAAACTGGCATGCTAATATGCATGCAACCTTGTTTATTTAAATACACATAAACTCAGTTCCAGCGGAAACATATTTGACGACTCAATTTTTCCTTATAAATACTTTTTCATTTAGAACGTTCTTGAACTCTTTGAAATGCCATTCATTGCCAACATTTTTTTGCTTGCATTCTCTTGTCATTTTTTTTTGTATAGACACTTTGATAATGCCCTATCCTCAACGAAGCTATTATTACCAATCCTCTAATAATATTCTTCATTGAACTTACAATCTCCTCCCCATCCCATTAACCGTTATCTTCTAGTGGCTTTTGACCTTAATAAGTGGTTAATCTTATAAAAAATACAAATATATTGTAACAATAAATGATATTTAATGTCGCACCACAGCAAATAAGACTTTATGTACATCGGTTATCTCCCCCTGATTTGCCTTCGTTTTTCTCTCCCAGTTGTAATTAGTCTAAGCTTTTAGTGCAGTCAAAAGTTGCGCGCATGCAATGGCGGCTGATTAAATTTCAATTTTGTAGAAAGACAAGATTTGAGTTCTTGTTTCTAATCACCCCCCCCCCCCCGTCAGCACTAGACAGATCTTGCATGATGGGAATAATTTGGGACTACCTCTTCAATAAATGAAACACAAAAAGGCAGTTCTCAATTAGAAACGAAAAAAGGAAAGAACCTATGAAAAAAAAAAGACATGTCAAGATTATGCGAGTTTGATCAGTGACCTATTAAGAACAAGAGGTTTCTTTCTAATACCGAAGAAGCTATTAGATAAATTAGAAAAAGAAAGTCTTCAAAAAAGCAAACAAAATATTCAAAGGCCTTGTTATTACGAAACTTATGATTGGTTCGTTCCTGTTTGATTCTGTACGGCTGGTGGTCTCATAATGGATGACAATAAATGGCCAACACATTTCACGTTTGTATCTTGAATAAATAACGATGGAATGTTTAATATATGGAACAATGGATAAGCATAGCAACAAGCTAGTAAAAATAAATATACTCGTGCATCTATAAATCGGAACCGATATTGCGGTCGATTCGAATATTAGTCATTTAAATCGACCGAACTATCGATTCTGCTTTGTTTTTATTCTTATTTCTACTTGTCTGTTTTCCTATTTATCAACTATTCCATACATTAAACATTCCAGTACTTATCCGTATTATGATCAAATCTGAAAAGTTTGCACTGACGTCTTCCGAGAGGTTGCATAAGCATTAAACACGACAACTTCAAGGGGGTCTATTCCAACGAAATAGCTATATCTAGGCTTCACATGTTAAAATTATGGATTCTACGTAATTACTTTTAGCATTTGAAATGACTTTTCTAACACTTTGCAAACACAAAACTTGCATTTAAAATATTTATCTTTCATTTAAGTTATCAATTGAAACATCTACTCCTGTTATATAAATGTCGTCTTTCCCATCCTCTGATCGTTCAGGTGTCAACGATCACCTGACAACCAGCTTTCTCCATCTTGCTGTTGGTCATCAATTTGATCTCTACTACGTTAACGTCCATAACATATGAACTGTCTTTTCTAAGCTTTCCACTAGGTCTGACTAGTTCTTGTTCAGTTTCTGCAAGTTCATCATTTTACTTTCAAATTAAAATGAAACATAGCGGCTTAAGACGCCCTCCCATGTGATTTGACTTCAATTTTTTCGGGAGTTGATGCCTATAAAGATAGTGATATTTAGAAACAGAACTAAGTTTCAGGTTCTTAAATTCGGATTAGACTTCTATCCAGTCATGGCTGACAGAACGAAAGCGTGTTGCCCTAGTTTTTTTTTTAATGATGGATTCCGTTCAAAATTCTTTTAAAATTCCCGAGTTTGACAATATACACTTGAAGAAGGTCGGAGGTTACATCCAACGAAACGTTGTGCAAATAACACTGAAGATGAGAACAGTAGTTTGAAGAATCCAAATAATATGAATTCGTCATCTTAAAAATTCGGAACAAGAATTATTTTATATTATTTTTAATTTGAATTCATTAAGATAAGTATTATTTATTAATTTTATTTATTGCGGACTATTATCCTCATTTTCCATTAGTTGTTTCCCGACGTTTCGGCCAACTATTCCCGTGGCGCAGTTGATAGACATTGAATCTCTACGGTTCTAGATGAGAATTATCTGAAGATAGCGGTTGCAATCCTACCCAAAGCCGGCCAGAGGCTTACTTGGCCCAAAACGTGGTGAGACGACAACAACTATGGAAGGCAGTAATTGCAGCGAATGCAGTCAGGAGATTCAGAGTTCTTATCCGTCGTGGTTACCACCTGACGAAAGCCAGAAGAATTATTTTATTTGTTAGATTTTTAAATTCGTGTTTTTTTTTTTTTTTTTTTTTTAAATCTTCAATCATTTTATGTATTTTCCCATAAATAGAGGGGGGGGGGTTACCAAGAAATTGTAGCATAAATTTGGCCCGCATTTTTGTTTTACATACGTTTCATGTAGCTGTGTGTGTGTGGGGGGTCTTTTTGCTACGTAATGCATTTGATACAGATTTGTTTGATTTTTATTCTCCTTCGGATAATCTTCTTCACCTTGATAATATTCCTCATTAGATTTTTTTTTCTTTTGTTTCCGATAAAATTCTTCTGGGTTTTCTTTCTGAGCTTTCTGAAACAGTTTATTTTTTTAAATTCCCCCTGGAAGTTGCAAATTCCATGGTAGACATTAATAATAAAAAAAGGAAAATTAAAATACTTGCACATTTGACTTTGTGAGACCTTTCTGTGATCTGAAAACAAATCTTACCATAACGATCCCAATTCTCTTCGTGCCGTTATATTTTCATATTTTTTCTTACATTGAATACGAATTATTTTATTTGTTACATTTTTGCAACTCTATTTTTGGTTTTTGTTTTGCGTAGTGTACCGTGGAAATGACTCTTACCTGAAAACATAAATTGAAGCCCGTTCTTAGATTCGTACTGATATAAAATTGTTTGAAGTTAGTCACTGCCGAAACCATACCTAATTGTTACGTACGATGTTATATTAGTATAAATGTTTGCACAACTTGGCTCAGCAGACTCCTTAAAAGAACTTAAAAATTTGATTTGTTTCCTTTATTTGAATGGGACCAAAATTTGATTTTCCTTTGATTTTTGTAATTCATTGATATCTATCCATTAGGCAGAACACTGGTTTTGAATCCGGGTCCTCTACAAATGGATTTGAGGTTAAAAATTAAATAATCCAAATATTAATTAACTTGTCCGTATGTCTAGCGCTACAAAAACAAAAAACAAAAAAAACTTCGTTATAGCAAACATTGAGAAACGAATTACCTCCCTTTATAGTCACTCTTTATCGGTTAAAATTATTAAAACCATTTCCTCTCCAAAAATTTAAAAACAAAACAAAAAAAAAAAACATAGTTTCCGTTTACGGTTTTAAATTAACTATTTCATTTTATAATTTTAAAAAAGTAATGTTGAAAGGAGATTGTAAGTTTTTTTTATTATAGTTTTTTTATTATAGTTTTTTTATTATAGTTTTTTTATTATAGTTTTTTTATTATAGATTTTTTTATTATAGATTTTTTTATTATAGATTTTTTTATTATAGTTTTTTTTATAGTTTTTTTTATTTAGTTTTTTTTATTATAGTTTTTTTTATTATAGTTTTTTTTATTATAGTTTTTTTATAGTTTTTTTATTATAGTTTTTTATTATAGTTTTTTATTATAGTTTTTTTATAGTTTTTTATAGTTTTTTATTAGTTTTTTATTATAGTTTTTTATTATAGTTTTTTATTATAGTTTTTTATTATAGTTTTTTATAGTTTTTTTTATTATAGTTTTTTTTTATTATAGTTTTTTTTTATTAGTTTTTTTTATTATAGTTTTTTTTATTATAGTTTTTTTTTTATTATAGTTTTTTTTTTATTATAGTTTTTTTTTATTATAGTTTTTTTTTATTATAGTTTTTTTTTATTATAGTTTTTTTATTATAGTTTTTTTTATTATAGTTTTTTTTATTATAGTTTTTTTTTTATTATAGTTTTTTTTTTATTATAGTTTTTTTTTTATTATAGTTTTTTTTTTATTATAGTTTTTTTTTATTATAGTTTTTTTTTATTATAGTTTTTTTTTTATTATAGTTTTTTTTTATTATAGTTTTTTTTTATTATAGTTTTTTTTTATTATAGTTTTTTTTTATTATAGTTTTTTTTTATTATAGTTTTTTTTTATTATAGTTTTTTTTTATTATAGTTTTTTTTTATTATAGTTTTTTTTATTATAGTTTTTTTTATTATAGTTTTTTTTTATTATAGTTTTTTTATTAATTTAAAGTGTGCAAATGAGTTTACATCTGTTCCTTTGTAATTTATATAAAAAATTTTATATAAAAAAACTCAGAAAAAAAACCCCAAAACAATGTGTGTACTGTTAGATTTTCACTGAAAAAAAATTACATTTTTAAAATCAATTCTTTTTAGCTTTAAAAGGTTAAAAAGAATTTGCTAAAAATGTTTTAAATTCGTCGTTTTTTTTATTTTATTTTTTATTCATTTATTTGTTTTAAAAATTTTCAAGTACCGTGTACTACTAACAATAATTTTGGAAAGAAATGAAGAAAAACATTCCTTGTTTATGATGTCAGTAAGTAAAAAAAAGCAGGATCAACAAAAGAATGATGTTATATGAGAAAGCTAGGATTACGAATCAGATACAGACTTGTTTATTCATTTGTAAATGAATTGGATTAAGACATAAAAGCATGCTTTTATAATAATAAAGAAAACTATCTTTTTATAACAGAAAGGGTGGTGGTGGGGGGGCAAGTCTTGTGCGGAAGGAATCCAAATAGGTAATAAAACTACAATTAAATAGTTGTCCAATAGCAGACTTTGATATAATCCTTTTTTTTTCTGACCTTCACTTTAGCAATATCAACTGAATCGTCACTTATGACGTTTTAAGTTGACCGTGAACGCCAATCTTATTGCAAATGAATACCGGCTCAAGTGTAGTCAAGTTGAAGATGTAAGCATGGATGAAGATTGCCAGTCTTTTGTAGGTGTGTGTGTGTGTGTGTGTGTGTGTGTGTGTGTGTGTGTGTGTGTGTGTGTGTGGCGGGGTTCATATTATAAAAAGTTAGGGGGGATGGTGAACAAAGCAGTGGAGTTGAGACTGTTGACCCAGTCATGTTGATTAAAATGCACATCACCCTTCAAATCGTCCATTTTGATAAATTCGGTTACCTCTTATTTATTTGCCGACATGTCAAGATCTGTTTGTTCATTTCAATAAGACGCGCAGCCGCTCTTTCCCGTTTATAGATCAGTATTGATTGTCGACTTCAGTTCTCTTAGCAAATTCGTTCTGGGTATTACACAAAATTGCCACATCTCGGCTGGTATACTAACCATGGACCTCTCTCTTCAACAAGGTCTGATATGAGACAACATGAAGAGCCCTAATTTCAGACCTGTGTAGTAACATTGTTGCCACCTCCGAGCTGGTCCGATCCGGACGTAGCCTGCCAATGGAATGCATGCAGACTGGCAAATGTTAGTAAATTTTTATATATAAATTAAGTTACTTTCAAATGCATGCATTTCACATGAATACTGTACAATACTTTTAAATATTGAATAATAAAAATTATGTTTTTAAGATTTTGAATATACTTTCCGTTTTTATAACACTGTGCGATCCTATGATCCAATTTTTTAATATGACCCTTGCAAGGACGTTTGCTCATATCTACACTCACCTCTCCCTCTTGAAAAGAGGGCAAAAAAGAATTTCTAATCTAATAGATCCCCGACTGTCTTCTAAGTCCCAGACCCTGCCGCATCACTGCTGAATGTGCTCTAATTAACTTACTCTATTTGTAACCCATTTATTAAAATTACTATTGATTCCATTCCCTGATAGCAGCTGTTCAATATATAGATCTTTAGATGCTGGAAAATATTATTCCATGATATCTTATTTCATTTGACAGCTTGCCTTTAAAATTCCTGAGCAGTAAAATCCCACCCCTTCACTGTAGATGTTTCTAGAAGTCAGAACACTTTCTACACTAACAGCTTCTTTACTCATACAGTTTTCCTTTGAAATTCCTTTCCTGCTCCTTTCTTCCACAACCGTACCAACATGCAAACATTTTAATGGAATGTAAGTAAGCATCTTACTTCCGAACTCCGAACTCAGATTGGCCCCTATAAATCTGGCAATAACTGTTTCATTTTAACCCGGAGTGGTAGTATCTGTTAAGGTTCCATTTACGGGTTAAATAGAATTCATTCTTAATGAGATATGACGTGGCATACGGTTGAATACACACATACTTTCAATAAGTTTCCAGACTTTTTTTGGACAGGCATTTAAAATTGCCATAGACTCTTTAAGATTCGGTATGTTATTGCTATACATTTTATGCATACAGAGTATGCGATGACTGACCACTTTTGAGTATTTCAGGTTCAAATGGACAGCTATAGCATGATTGTCACAGCTGGTGAATTTAAAAAATGCAATCTGGACGTGAGGACACTTTAGAAGAACGATATGTAATAAAATTTTGTGTTAAACTTGGAAAAAAAATGCCAGAGAAACGTATGGAGTGCTTCAGACTGATTTTTGGACTATCTTATATGAATCAAACATCAGTTTTTGAGTGGCATAAGAGATTCAAGGAAGGCAGGGAGTCTGTGAGGGCTGGTGTAGGAGGAGTAAGGAAGTCAGAACACCAAAGTTGATTGGCCAAATAAAGAATTTCATGTATAAGGACCGATGTGTGTCTATAAAGAAAATAAGTGCACAGATTGATGTCGGTGTGGGAACTGTACATAAAATTATTTGTGGGAAACTGAAGGTGTAAAAGATTTGTGCAAATGCACAAACTATTTGACCAAGATGGTCATCAAGACATATCTTCACCCACCCTATAGTCCATGCCTTGCCTCCTGTGACTTTTGGTTATTCTTAAATTCCAGAAAAACCTTAGAGGTTGACTTTATGAGACAATTGGAATGAAAGAGGCTGTGACAAAAATCATTGAAATGCTGACATAAGAGGACTTCCATGGAGCCTTCCAGAAGTTGTTGGAATTGTACAATACATTGCAGCCGGAGGAGATTACTTCAAGAGTTTCATGTGCGTATTATCAATAAAAGTGCGCATACGAAAACAATCTGGAAACTTATTGACGGTACCTCGGATATTTACACCGTGAATGGCTAATCACAACGAATATATATTTGAATATATTAAAAAATCAAAGCATAAACACTTTATTGGATTCGTGAATAAACACCCCACCCCTATAAAAACAAAAGCAAAGAAAACCCACAGAAATTGATCAAATAGTTTTACTTTTAAAAATAAAAGTTGCATGCTAAATGACGATCGACAATAGTTTAAAGGACAAGAACGATAATTCAAAATAATAAAATTTACGAAATTTAGAAAATCATTGTTAACCATGTAAAATAAATAAATAAATAAATAAAATTCATCACTGGTTAACTCCCTATTAGAACATTCTGCAGAAATAGTTGTTGTATATCATGGTAATGCTCACGGATTCCCATAAATCGCTTGTCATTTTTTTTCTATAAAAATAAAACTAGTTGATCAACTTAGGTAAATTTTGGTGCACGATATTTTCTTTCCATCCAGGGTACGTAGATCATAAATATTTTTCTTTTTTGCTTTTTCATGGGACGTTCTTTAACAAACTTTTCATGTATAAAGCCAGTCTCTTTAGCGTTTCTTTGTCATCGAAATCTTTCTTCTACAAAACCATTACTTGATTCTGGTCCTTCAGTTTTCATGGCAATCGTTGCAACATTTTAAGAATTAAATGTAATTCAATTTAGTTCTTTTTAGGAAATATTTTATTCGGTTCGGAATTATTTTTTGAATTGCTATAATTTTTAAAATAGGACGTCACTTTGTATTCTATTCGCTCATTCATGGTTACTCCCCTTTGATTTAAACAAAACGTATTTTAAAAAATAACATGTACAGTTAAAAAAAAAAACAACAAACTTGCAAGTAAATATACTACAAGATACAACTAGTGGTGATAAAGAATACCTTCTATATAAAGTACCTGCAAATATGCATATATGACAGAAGAGAAGATTAATTTAACGTCTTAAGAACTGCAACTTTTTATATAATTTTGTCAAGTAAGATCCATGATATTATGTTAATTTTTTTAGATGAGGATTGATAATTGATATTTGGACTACTAATCTCATTTTTGATATTATTTTTATAATGTTTTGGTTGGAAAGTTATATCGACCAAAATGTTAGATCTAAGATTATGATAATAATCCGAATAATTCAACTTATGTAAAATGATGTTATCGGAAAGTGATGCATGCGACAATAAAGATCAATCTCATGAGACAAGGAAAGAATATAAAGATTACTTGGTTGCGTATGAGTTGTGTACAGCTGGCTTGATCACGTCTGCTTGTTGATTCTTCTAGATGTTTTTGTTTGGCTTAATCGTTGTCAAGTAGAATTAAACTAAATTTTACATAAACCAATTTGCTCTTTATTTAAATAATTTGTGTGGATACGTTTACTAGTACAAATATTTATTGGATCTACCTGCTTATATTGGAAAACATCTTTAGACAGACGTCATGAAGGGGTCGAGGGATTGACCCTGCTTTATTTTGAGAACCGAGAGTCGATGAAGTGGGCGGAAATGACGTCACCTGTTTTCAGGTTAATAAAAGTGTCAATGAAACGACATTTAAAATGGTTTAATGAAACCAAATATAAATAAGTGATGCATTTAAACTATAAGTAAAGCTCTGTTTTCTATTGTTCCTCCATTTTGATATTTCACCTACGAGAAGATCATCTGCCTAAATGAATCCTAAAGTACGTGGTGTTTGAATTTAATAGTTATGTTAAGAAATCATGTGATGATATATATATCACACATGATTTCTAAACATAATTATTAAATTGAAAAGAGTTGATAAAATGAACTATTAAAACATTATATAATGTGTTAATAGTTCATTTTATCAGTTAATATATATATACTAGTCTGGGTGCCCGGCGTTGCTCGGGTATTTGGAGGTGTGTAGAGCAAAAAAAAAAAAAAGTGGTAGTAGGCAGGCAGTCTCGAACCCGTACCGCGAAGGAGAAGAACGTGAAAAAAAAACCCCAAAAAATGTCACGTCTTTGCTGTTGTGTCCATCGTCAAACCGGAAGTGGCGAAGATTTAAATCAAAGCTATTCAATCGAAAAGAGGGGATGCCTTTCGAAAATATCGGCGAAAAAAGCAACCCGTCACTGTAGAAAAGTGCCCAGTTGAAGGTGAAGGAATTAATATTTTTAGCCAATTTTTCGATATTTGTCGTCAGAAGGGTCGAGCTTCCAAACGTTATGGATCTCGCGACAATCCGTCGCCTCTTTCGAAATTTTTGAACGTACATACATGCATACATTTAAACAGACATGTCAGATTTATATTATTGATAATGTTTTAATAGTTCATTTTATCAACTCTTTCCAATTCGTTCTGAACCTAATGCTGACAGAAAAACTAACTTGTTAATTGCCACAGGGTCCCCTATACTTCTATTTTCCTTTGCTTCTGTTTATGCTAATCTTATGTATGCTATATCAATAAGCTCAATAAATCAAACCAAACCAAACGTCGTCTTTCATCGATTGTGGACGGTTTGACAAAATATACATTCGTAAAAGAAATTAATCTGCAAATGATTTATATAACATAAAAACAAAATCTATTAAATATTTGAAAATATTAAATAACTGAAATACACACACACACACACACACACACACACACACACACACACACACACACACACACACACATATATATATATATATATATATATATATTACCGAAATAAATGGAGTCGGCATTAAGTAATCCAGAAAAGTTGATAAAACAAATCAATCATAGGAATATCAAATTGAACCTATAAACAGTTTTTATATTTTCACTTAACGATGGTGTAAAAATCCTTTATATATCTATATTTCGTTGTGAACCCAGGTTGTCTACAGAAGAGAATTTAAATTCTATATGGTCTCGAATCAACATAGTAAACTTAGTCATATAGTGTTTAACAGCAGTCATTGGAACATCGCTTTACGCCTAGAGGCTCAATCCTTGTTTTGTAGGGGGGGGGGTTATAACTTTTTAATATATTTATTACTAGCCTGGGTGCCCGGCGTTGCCCAGGTGTTTGTAGGTGTGTGTTAAGAAAAAAAAGTTGTGGCAGGCAGGCGAAGGCGGAAAAGAAAGTGGAGGTGTGTGTAAGGGTGTTGGTTGAGCGAAAAAAAAAAAGTAACAATAACAAAAGTAGGAGTATTAAGCAGGCAGGCTCGAACCTGGAGGACAAAAACGCGAAAAAAAAGTGACGTGTTTGCTGTTGTGCCCATCGCCAAACTGAAAGTGACGTAGGTTTAAATTAAGGCTAGATAATCGAAAACATCGGCGAAAAAAAGTGACCCCTCCTTATAGAAAACTGCCAAGTTGAGGGTGAAGAAATTAATGCTTTTGGCTAATTTTATATATTTGTCGTCAGAAGGGTCGAGGTTCAAAATAATACCGATCTCATGAAAATCCGTCCTCTGTCGAAAGTTCTAGGCAGGTATACATACATACATTTAAACATGGTGAGATTTATATTATAGATTGCCTACAAAACTAAGTTTATACTTGTACTTGTATTATATTTCCCTTATCTGTCCGTTTGTTTCTTTCTCTGTCTGTCTGTCTGGTTCATTTATTTTCCTGAAAACTACTGAATCGATTTGGTTGAAATTTTCGCTGGATATTTTTTATAAGGTGCAGCGAACTAAGTGCTATGGTAATCGGTCGATGCACAGTAAGGGATTAATAGGGATTAGTCACTACCATATCATTTACTCTAGAAGTTTGGCATAATGCACTCATTCTAAGTAACTGTTTTAACGGGCTAAAAATCTAGTATATATTTGGATATGTGCTTGCTGATGTGAAAACTAGCTTTATCATAACAGACATGCTATCATTTAATAACTGACAGAACCATTGTTCTTAAAGTTGAAATATTGCATTTTCAGTAGGGACGGTTAACCTAAATTCCTCTCTTTATTATTCTGCCCAAAAAGTCACTGTTTAAAAACTGCTAATTTATTTACCTTCTCTCAAAGAGACTAGACACAAGGTCAAGTGTGGGTTTGATGAACTTGTTTCTGTGGAACGCGAGATTTTCAGTAAGTGTCGTTAACCATTGTCACCTTCACCTGAAACCGTTATTGGGAAACAAAATTTATATTTAAAAATCATTCAAAACAGATTTTATTCTGCTCGTCTTAGTCATAACCTTTGCCTTCTTAAAAAAAAAAACTTCACAACTGACAAGCCGACAAAATTTTTAGCACGATACGGAATTTTATTTTTCGGGTATAATTTTTTTTTTATGTCGGTCTTGTTAATACTTATTTAATTTTTATGCTTTTTATAATTCTTTAGCGTTTAATGAGCGCAATGCACAAGATTTTAAAATTGTTGATACATTTTTTTTCTTTTTAAGCATTCATTTGAACTCCGTACGTCAAGTTCGTCTCCAAAGAAAAGGATTATATTTAAGTAGTTTTAATCAACATTCTAATTTTAAAGATTTTTTTCTTTTTTAAAAATGTATTTGATATTTTTTCTGAGCTTGTTTTATATGATAAAGTGACATAAAGACTGTCACAAAAAATCTCCATGAATTTGCTCATATTCAAGCAAATATTATTAAATGCAACAGAGACACTTTGCTTTATGATTCTTTGTTTGTTTTTTAATTTTTCGATTTTCCGTATAATCTTTTTTGTATCAAAATCAAAAATATTAATAAAAGTTCCATAGTTGTTGCTGTCACGAGCGCTTTCGATTCGCCCACGAATCATCATCAGGTGTCGGACTTTTACTTCAACACTTGATGATGATTCGTGGACGAATCGAAAGCGCTCGTGACAGCAACAACTATGGAACTTTTATTAATATTTTTGATGCAAAAAATATTATACGGAAAATCGAAAAAATGAAAAAAAGAATAAAACAAGTCTCTGTTGCATTTAATATTTGCTTGAATGAAAAAATGCTGCCTTAATACACATACACACACACACACACATATTCCAGGTTAAAAATGTCCAAAGGTAAGAACCATTAAATTCAACGAGCTTGTTAATAGTGCTCAATAAAAAGAGCAGAATATGATTTTATTCAATTTAAGCAACCAACTATGAGTTGCTAAAATAAATCTATTTCAATTTAAAAAAAGACTGGTTAAAAGTTAGGTGACAAACTTCCAGACCTTTATTGCAGCGACTTATGGTAATTTTGTTTACCTAAATTTGAAAATTTATATATTTCCGATTTGCATCGAATTTGATCTGTAGTTTTGACCACCAATGAAGCAAATTCCATGAAGTTTAATTTCTTAAGATCACTTATTTGTTTTGTTTTACCGCATATCAACCACTTTTGAGTCATGTAATGTCACATAAGACTGCTTATATTTCAGCCTTAAGTTTTGGACATTTTTTAGAATCAAGATCGTGCAATAGATTTTCATAATTGGAATAATGGCAAAACTAACAATTTCTCAGGTAAATTCGATATTGTCGTTAAAACTTCCAACTTCAAAACTCGACACTCAAATTGTCTTACACACGAATATGTACGTAGTTCATGCTTTCTTCCCACGTCCGTTTTTATTCTCATTTGCATAGAAACGGCGTCGCTCACGTGACCGTCAACCATAAAACCACTGGATGTCGCCATTTCAGCCTTTCTTTTTTCTTACACGACCGACCCTTTGAAGCATGCACACATGCTAGGCAAGTAAGTTACGATTTTCTCTACAGGATTCTAGACATAAGATATAGTAGTATTATGTCTTGATTTCAATCTTCATAAAAAAATAATGTGTGATCCAAAGGTTTTATTTTCAGTAGCTTTTACACGAATGTGTAGGACAGGGCATCACTTCTTTCCCAGGATTACTTCATTTATTCTTGATCTTCATTTTAGTGTTTACTAAGGAAGGCATCAAATACAATTTTTTTTTTTTTTTTTTTTTTTTTTGTATAACTCTCCCAATGATTGAACCCTGGTTTCTCGGCCCATTAGTGAACACTCTTACCATTATGTTAAATATTCTGTTCGAGGAATTTTTACTCATTCTGGGATTAATCTTGTATTGTAAAAGTCCTTCAAAGGGATCATATATTGAGTATATAAAATAGTGTACACTTAAAATAACATGCAGATATAGTGTGTTCGTCATGCAGATGCCCTACGAAATGATGGATAGAAGGGTCTCTTAACCCTTCGGGGTCTTGGGAGCGTGTCTTGGATAAGAATAGTTTAGTGGCGCCCATCTCTCTTGAAGCTTCAAAACACGTGCAATATTTGGTATTACCATATGGTCACCCATATTATTACTGACCAGACTCTATGGTGATCTAATGGGAACCGGTGTGTAAATGTGGTTATGTCGTATATCTGGTGCCCTTCTATGGCCTAAATTCACATTAAATTCAACTTTAGAATAAATGAGATACAAAATTTATTATCAGTAACTGGAGGTCACTAAAATACTAAAATTTTCTGTCATTAAAAAAATATCACCTTTTCGTTATATAGACAAAAAGATTTACATTTTTTTCTTTAAGGTTGTCTGACACTTAAATTTCTTATAAAAAAATGTTATGTATGCTTTAAGAATATTTCATTTTTATAACTGTAATAATTCAAATATTGCCCCCCCACATAGACATCTCATGTCAATTCTCAAGTGTGTACGTACGTAGACGCAAAATAAGTAATGTCCATATAGATTCATGTAATATATAAGGAATCATGCCAGGAGATTTTGGTGTGATGTTGAAGATCTTCACCGAATCTTGTCAATTATTGTTAGTCTCAATTTGAATAAGTACAATGATTGGTTTAAATTGGAACGAACGTCTATCTCTTTCGACTTTTTCCCGCTGCTAATGAAAAGAGGAAAGGCTTTATTTAAAGTGGTTCCTTGGTGCCGTGTTCTTTCTCTTGGGTGTTTGTCAGGCAAAGATAACGGCATAAACAGAGATGACAGCAGTAGATGCCATTCACCAAATTTAAAATGTTTCCTCGTCATCTGATTGGCTCTTCACATTACTCCCTGAAGATTTCCGAAAGGAAGAGAAAAATATGGGGAAAGAAGCTTCCATAGAGAAATGCTTGCTTTCTATGATTCTTAAAATTCTTTACATTATCGGAATATGGAGATTTCTTCCGAAACTTTAGCATAATTTTGTTTGCATGAATTTTTCTAGTTAAACATGGCGCTTGATAAGAGATACATAATTCATCTTGACTTTGTCTTGATTATAATGAATGATCGCAACTGAGGTATTAAGTGGAGAAAATGCCATATCTTTGATAAATGCTTGGGTCGAAACCTTTTGGGGTCTCTGAGCATGTTCTTAGATAAGAGGACAGGTCTGGAGCTACATGTCTCAGCTGGGGGGAAATAGTTTCAGCAGTGCTTTGGAGGCTTCTTTAGTTTTATTTTTTGTGCCTTTCCTTAAAGTATTGCTGTAAAAAAAGTATATATTTGCTTTTGACAAAACTGGAAACTCTTCCTGCTTACTTGCCTATCCACGAGGGAAGAGTGTCCAAGTCAGTGTTTAATGCGGGAGAATCCAGGTTTTAGGTAAATGATTCCATTAGAAATCTCTGGTGGTGGTCATAGGTTTTAAGCAGATAGAGCTGACACTTCATTTTTCCACTGAAAGTGAGGAATAATTTCAACAGTGCTTTGAAGTCTTCATTAGTTTTATTTTTGTGCCTTTCCTTAAAATATTGCCGTATAAAATGTATGCTCGCTTTTAACAGCATCAATGCATTAATAAAGAGACTGGCCCCTATTCACTTACCCCCACACTAGGACATTGTCAGACACAAGGCCTATTTTTAATGCAAAGAAGATCAAGCTTCCCCCCAAAAAGAGGACTGTGAGTCTTGATAAAAATATGCCCTCATATAGAAAAATCTTCTCAATCTGAGGACAGGACAGAACAGATGCTAGACATTGATCCCAGCCCAAAAGCCGATAAAGTTGTTGCTGCATGTGTGAATAAATCTAGGCCAAATTGAAATTTGATCAAACTTTCACTTTTTTGAAATTTATGTATTATTAAACCTCTGTGAACCTTGTTTTGTGCACATCATATGATGTCATTGTTTGGTTGGATAACACAAAAGATAAAGTTTAATAAGTATCTCACATAAAATAATTCATACTTAGAGAGAGGAGTATCAGAATGCTATTACAATGCAGGAGATGGAAATATGTTTGTGTTGAAGGACAAATACGAACTAACTTTAAGTTTTACACAGTAAATCTTACATATTTAGTCAAAACATTTTCAAAGTGATCTAATGTGTGTCACCGTGTTCTATATATTTCGAGGATAGACCTTGTTATCAAATGGTAGTTGTTAAAAATCTAACATCCGTATGAACCGGTAATGTTTTTACGGCTTTACTGCATCAACGTTGCCTGCAGCAAATGCATAAAAGTTTGAAACCTTGTAGAATTAACACACAATAAAATGACAAAGTGGAGTCCTTACAGGATTTCCATCTCTACCATATTCAGTTAAATGATTCATCACAATGAATTCAGGCTGTCTTGAAATTATATTGTAGGGTGTCCAACCATCTTTGTTTTGGACATCCCCTTGGCTTTTTTCCTGGGGCCCTCATTTTGATAGTTATTTTATGCTATGATATCGTTATTTGTGTGTATATACGTCGCAGTGCAGACGGTTTTCTCCTTTCTGATATCAACCTAACTTAGAACCAGGCTGTCACCTTTATAAGAGTAGGCCTAATCACTGAAAAATTACGGCCCGCCTGAGATATTAGCAAGCAAGATCTGTTGCATGGTGGAATTGTCAATAATTAATAATAGCTTTTTACAAAAATATTAGAAAACTTTAAAAAAATTGCATTGAAAAAGAAAAAACATAAGAAACACGATTTATACTGAACCTGAACTTATTCAATATAATTAAATAAAAAAAGAAATACAAGAATTAATTCACAAAGGAAAAGTTGTTATTTCTGTGAAACCACGTTGTGTAAATAAACATTTTGTTGTTTCATGGATTTATGGCCAAACTGAACATGATTCAATATTAATTAAAAAGCAAAACACAAGAATTATGTATATAAAATTATGTTTGAATAAATAATTTTTAAAATGAAAACGATTTATCTTCAAAGAAAAAATTTAATATAAAGTTACTTGTGCAGAAATATTTTTTTAAATCAAACTTATAAAAAAATATGTTGGATAATTTAGTTAAAACTGAGTTTCTAAATATTAACATTATTTTGGTACGTTACATATCCCGCATAAATACAAAACATTAATGAATTTTGAGTTCTTATTTAGAATTTCACTTAATAAAAAAAAATACAGAAAATGTACACAAATCTTCAATGTGCGTACCCGTTACGGAACGAAGATGTCATATTCCAAAAATCCCGTAAATTGATCAAGTTTTTTTAAATTAGAAAATAAAATTTTATGACAAGTGATGTGGGAGATCCAGGAGTCGCTATGTGTTTTTAGAATGTTAAAATTTAAGGGTGAACAACTCAATTCGACTTCCAAGATTTTGTTTGTATTCCAAATAAAACTTTTCGTTAAATATTCAAGTATTCAAAATAAAACGTTTCGTTAAAAATCTTAAATTTTGATTTTCTTAAAAAGAAGTTTTAAAAGCTACGTGGTCAATTTACGCGATTTTTGGAATGTGACATCTTTGTTCAATGATGCGTACATCATAAAAAATTTCTGTATTTTTTAAAAATTAAGTTGAATTCTAAATAAGAATCGAATTTTGTTGATGCAAAATTGTTTAACTATTTGGGAATAAATATATAAGCAAATGTTTGCCTTATGATTTTGAACGAGAATAAACATTACTCTTTAAATATATTATTATACAAAAACTTCCTCGCAGAAATACTACACTTTAAACATTCTATTTATGGAAAAAAAAAAGTCTTGATGAAATAGATTTAAAAGAAAGAAATGAGAACACTTACGGGCGAGACTAAATATTTGCTACGTTTATTGACTCCCTACTACAGAACTTGGCCTTTTGGTCAAGATTAAAGTGTAGTATCTGTTCTTCAGATGCTGCACTTCCATTTCTTGTTCTCTTTCGGTGGAGGATCAGTCTTTCACGACTGAGACAATTTTTTTTTTTTTGTACCTTTCCTCCACGTTAAAAAAAACGACCCTGGCATCTAACTCTGCCCCGTGGGGAGGCATAGTAAATAGGTACTACTATTGATCACTCCAAAATATATGAACAATGCTATGAAAAGGTGTTGATATAAATCGAATAGATTCGAAAAATTCCATGTAAAAATTATTTACTCAACAGGTTTTAAAGCTAATTTTCATCTTTCTAACCGAAAATTATCTTTTTATAACAAAGATAATTCAACATTGTTTGCCGTATTATCAAGAAAAAAAAAAGATTGTAAAAAGAATACTCATTTAAAGATTAATAGAAAACTGATGCATTTTTAACTTAAAATGAAAATCACATGTGAATTAGTAATTAAATACAATTAATAAATACAAAATTTCACAGTATTTTCCCAGCAAAAAAATACTCTTAATTGAACGTGTTCCAATGTAAAATAATTTTTTTATCTTTCGGAAAATAAAACCCAATCACTTTGGAATCCGTTTTATGAATCCTTCAGTAATTTCCTTGAGAATTGAAACAGGAAATAACCATTCATCGTAATAATCATGTAAGTTCATGACTAGTACTCACATGTGACATTAGCAGGTCACGCGATTTTAATGGAGAGCTCTATTACGAAAGCCACGTACAAGTTCAGTTTGGTATTATTGGAATCCAAAACAACGTCTTTGTCTTCATGTCCGAGAATTTTCCTTATTTGACAATCGTCCTTACTCGCAGACAAAGTTTGAAAGATCAATATTTTATATTAATTAATATAATTTGTATTTCAAATATCAATATATCTATTAAATATCGCCATAGTTAATTACATGAGCCACAGAAACAGGAGTATTATTAGATTCAGACGAGCCATATCATATGTAAATATGAAGGCAGACTTATTCAAATCACTGTAAGTTTGGAAATTCATCTTTCCACCGGTAATAGTCATTGTCCTTTTCATCAGAGAAAATTTTATTTCGCCTAGATGGATCAGGATCCTCTTTGTTATTAATGATTATAAAACTGTCTATTTAGTTTTGTCATGTGTGTATATACACTTAAATTTAGATAAAATCGCATGGTTGTGTTTTTGTTAAAAATAAAAATGTATGTAAATGTCCTATAAATTCCCAATGATGGTCAAAACTTATTATGTATTTTCTGTTCTATTCATTCTTATCTAACTGCGTATTTAACGGGCCATATGTATATCTATCTACGTTGTTCATAGTATAACGGACTATTGTCTTCATCTTAAATGTCTATCTTAATGGCCCACTCTCCGTCTAATTTTGTGTGTGCGTGTCAACATATAATACACGAAACGAAGACAACATACCTGTCCGCTGTTGGCTGCCTCTGTCTTTTGGCCACTGCCTCGGGGATTCGTCAACCATCTTTGGAAAAGCTGGAATCTGTTTAAAGGAAACACTTCAGGACAGGGACACAATGAGTGTTTTTAATATATATTTTATTCACTCCTCAAGCATCTCGTCACAGCAGAACTAGAGTGAATCTTGACTTGTGGGTTCCCTATTTGGGATCATCACCTTCCCATGGAGACACCTTCTTACCCCATCTTGCTTGTTCCGCATCTCAAATCCAACTCGTTAAACTTAACTCAGATTATCACGCCCGGTCCCCATTTAGATACTTCCGGTGCAAACTGACCGGTAAACCAACTTTGATACATGTCACAACATGAACCTTTGACCCTTTCTGCACCTGCATGCTCGCTCAATTTATTGTTTCCCACGATTCAATCTCTGGTGTTTACTCTGCGAGACAGATAGATAATTAGATAAACCGATAGATAGATAGGTAACCGAATAAATGCTTTCTACCCGGCGTTGCCGGCATTTACCTAATATTATAAAGAAATTCCTGTTCATTCAAGACTGAAACAATTACCAATGTTAATGTTTTCTCTTAGGTGTTAAAATTCACACTGCCTGTGCGCATTTAATCCGCCCTTTAAAAATTGGTTCACACACACACACACACACACATCAGTGTGCATGCATGCAAGAAGATTACAAAGAAATGAAAATTAATTTTGTAAGCAGATTTTTATAAGTTTGTTTTAGCCGACGTTAATGCATTATTCGTGTAATTCATTTTAGCAGAATAAAGAGAAATAACTCATGACACGATTACTTCCCTTTAATCTTTCATACCCACTTTCTTTTTCCTAAGAATTTAATGCATAAGAATATTTGGTGAATAATTCAATGGCTTCAATTCTAAAAGATTCACACTGAATTTGATCCATAGTTCTTAGACATCAATTGAGCAAGATTTCCTGAATTTCAATTTTCTAAAACTCCTAAAATCTTAGACATTTTATAGAAAAAAATATTGTAATGGGCTTTGATCAAAATTGGAATAAAGATTCTAGACATATAGTTTAGTAGTATTATATCTTGATTATAATCTCCGTATAGAGAATGAACATAAATGGTGAAAAAACTTTTGTTCAGTGGGAATTGATTTACTCGTCTTGGAATGGGTAAATTTTTTAGTTTCAAGAGAATTGGCATGATTTAAAGAGTCTGCGAATGATATATAATACACTGACATATATAATCCAAGATGGTCTCCTCTCTTAAATAATGGCACCATTTTATAAGTCTTTTCATTATCTATTCAATGATTGCATAATCAAAATGGTTGCATAATCTCTTTGGCACTGGCTGTCCATTCCAGTCTGTCTACAGATTGGTTCCAGATCCTCTCACCGACCATATCAAGTTATAGAGTTCCATTCTCTAATTCAAGGAGAGTGTACAATTGACTATCGACGTCGCTGCAAATGTCCTTGCTTCAAATATCCGAGAAAATGCACTCGAATTTGGCAGAGAGAGAGATAGAGAAGGGGAATGCTTTTCCCTCAAATTTCTGTCCAAACTTTTTCCTTTTATTGGACAACTTGATCCAAGGATCTTTCTAGAATGTTCCCTGCATTAGTATTAAATGGCAGATCGGTGCTTCTGATTAAGTGCGTTCATTACCACCGAAGTCTGTAATGGAATTCAAAGTTTTTTTTTAGTTTCTATTATTCACTATCGGTATTTAACCGACGTTGCCCAGGTGAAAATACATTGCTGGTCAGAAATAACACCAAATACAATGTTTACAAGTTTTGCCTTGAAAGAAAATTTTAAAAGTTGCAATACAAGGTCCCATAATAATAAAAATAATAATTAAAACTGTTAGTTTTTTCTCTATTCATGCTTTATCATCTTTTTATTTAGCATAATAGGCTCCTGTAATTGTGGTACTCTTTGCCAGGATATCTGTCATCACTACTCCGTCCTGGTCCCAGAAGACTGAGCATGACCTTGCCAGCAGAGGGCTGCACCCTTGCCTTCTTTGAAGGTGGTGAGTCCAAGTGCTTTCACTGCATTGACTGGGCTTTGGTCTCTGGATCATAGTGATGGACCCAGGTTTCATCCTGTGTAATCAGTCTTTTGAAAAACTTTGACTCATCTTCTTGGCACATTTCCAAATTCATCCTCGTGTTCTTGCTTCTGGAATGGTGTGAGCAACCTGGGAATCCATCTGGCAGGCATATGCAAATGGTCATGAATGATAGTTTCCACAGACCCTGTACTAATCTGGACATCTTGGGCTATTTGGCGAATAGTAATGCGCCGATCTTCCAAAATGGCAGCCTCAACTTGACGGACAGATGCCTCATCAATAGCAGAAGGGGGGCGACCAGGTCTGGGAGCTGTTTCCACAGATTTCCGGCCATATTTGAATTCACGATGCCAGCGTTTTACAAGGTCATATCACCATAAGTTTCTTTCATTTCATCAAAATTCTCCTGTGGTGTGCGTCCTTTCAAATACAAAAACCAGATCACTGGTCGACATTTAACAGGCTCCATTTCACACCTGACTCAGTTTAAGCACCTGTTAAATAGAAACCACAATTAGTTCAGAGCTGTAATTTGCCACATAACCCGTAGAGATATAAATCATTGCACATGCAACATTTCAGCTAGATTAGACAAATGGAAGTGGATCAGGGGCATTACTTATTGCACGCCTCTCGTACACTGGTATGTCTATAAGATTTTATATGGAAGTTTTTAGTTACTTTAACAGATGATAACTCAGCGTCAGTTTTTCAAATTACGTTCTTTGTTTGTTTGTATTTTATTATTTTAATATTTCTTGCAAGTTTCTTTTTTTAATTTGAAAATCCATCTGCACACTAAGGTATCACTTTTACTTTCAATATCAGAAGTGCTTCTAGTTATTTTGCGAAATGATTTACAGGACAGGTGCAATCGAGGATTTACAATTTAAAATAGGAAACATTCATTTTTTCCCATCTCGTATTTTTGCACAACTTTATTAAATGCATGTTTTGACGGTATGCCGATCGTTAAATTGAGACATTTGAAGCTGGCCCTCAGAGATTTGCATTGCTCTCGGATTTTCAGTTTCTCTTTTTTTATCAGTAGAACTTAGGTTTGTATCTGTTGATACATATATTCTGAGGATTTAAATCATTTTCAAATCAACTTCCAAATAGCATACACCAAGGTGTACTTGGTTACACCTATTTCAAGGCATCTAAAAAATTGTAAAAAAAAAAACTTTCGCCTTTAATACTATCATACAAACTAAATTTTCGAACATGTTTAACAAAACAAAAATCAGCAACACTGTGTGTGTGTGTGGGGGGGGGTTGTTTGTGAGGTAAATAAATTTTAGAAATAATCATTTACGCATTCTCTAAGCATTTGACATAAACAACAATTTTATGTACGATCGTTTCTCAGACAATATGGGCTTTTATTGATATCAGCTCTCCTCATCAGCACAGGGAATTGACACCAAAAGTTGAAACATAGCATCATGACTATTGTGAATACAGTAAACAGTTACGCAGCAAATCGAAATGGTAAAAGATGTAACACATATGTAATTACAGCTTAATTAGAATTTGTTACAAAACAATTATATGAAACGTACAATGGGGCAAAAATAAGGAAACTACACAGTGTTCGCATTGCAAGTATATCGAAAGAAATATACAGTGCAATAACATTTTAACAATTACTGGCATTTCTTTTTAGAAGAAAGGTTCGAAATAAATCCGATACAAAGGACGTTCCAAAAGTAATGCCTCCTCTTTTTATTCTGCCCGAATGAATTGTTATGCTGGCTGAACTTGTGCATTCATAACCTGAAAGTTTCATCTTTCTGTTGCAGATATTGACGGTGTGAGACTCTAAGAAAGCGACCCCTGTCTTTGATGTTTGTCAGAAGCAGGGATGCGTCATTGAATTCCTAGCGAAAGTGTATCGAGAATAGTAGTGACTATGTAGAAAAATAAATCCCGGTCATCGTGTCTCTTGAACTTTTTAGCTTTACTTTTGGAACGACCCTCGTAAATTATACAACCTTATAAGATGTGTGTACATAAAATTATATATCATCGCCATCTACGGGGTTTCTTCTTCTTCTTCTTCTTCAGCAGCAGCAATTGCTAAATTCATCTTTTTACTTGTTCACATGGATCCTGGCTTGGCTCAGATACAGACAATGGCCATAGACGCTAGCAATTAATCTGTAACAAATGGAGTCCTGAACAAAACTGTTATCAACAGCAGAGATAAAAACAGTGTACATGGTTGAAATATCGGGAGAATTGTTTGTGATTGTAAACTTAAATTTTCTCGTTGTTAAAACGTTAGTGAGAAAAAGGTATGAACGCTAGAAGTATGTGTTTGAGAGTTCCATTTTTGTGTGTGTGTGGGTGGGGGGTATTTACGTTTTTTTCGTAATTGAAGAAAGCAGCAATTGTCCTAAATAGCTATTAGGCGTAGATAACGATTCTGAGTTTTTTGTGCCTTAAAGTGCGCTGTTGTTTTCACCATCTCGTAGTAGTGACTGCAATAAAGGTCTGTCAGCCAGAAAGGCTAACATTTTGGTTACCGATTTGCAGTTTATATTATTTTAGAAGCTCCGAGACAAACCATTGAAAATTCGCGGAAATTTTCTCAGTGAGAATTCTTAAGTTGACACCTACATGTGAGCTAATATATGAAAAAATATTTTGAAACTTTTCACTATGATCGTATGGACAGAGCGATTTATTTCAGTGTGTTTCATTTCCACTCTGTATAGACAGAATAATGGGGAAGAGGAAGGAGTAGGTTGAAGGAAGAAGAGAGTAGTTTATACCAGCTCCTATATTTTTCACATTCGCTTGTTTCGTAAACTTATTTACTAATACAACACACCTATGAAAACAAATTAATTTAAAATAAAATTCGTATACAAGAAATTTACGCGACAAAAAACAAAACAAAAAAGACTAGGTTCAGCATTAAATAACCCGAAAAAGTTTGATATGACGGTAATTATTACTACTAGCAGGACTTGTGGAAATTCCACACTGTCATTTTTCATGTGTGATATATTGCTATTGGGTATTCTGTGATCGTTCATCGTGATATTTTTGTAGCTCTTTTGTCAAAACTGTAAATGTGTTTATCTAAGTAATCGGATTATTGTAGTGTCAGAATATATCTGGTTAGTACGGTTTATGCCCAATATCCTCATAGGAGCCTGTGACATATTTCCATTGTATGCATGCTACGATCGAACGGAAATCCCATGATATCATTATACCATCTTGACATATAACAGATATTCCTAGCCAGAAAACCAAAAAAAATAATTTTAGTTTCACGTACGACACAAAATCAACATTTTTTTTTTTTTTTTTCATTTTTACATTTCGTCTTTGGTGATCGGGAGATCATATTTATTAAAAAGGAGGATAGGAGGTGACATACTACGAACATTAAATTAGCGTATCTATGTACTAATTTAATGTTGTTTGTAGTATATTACAACTTTCTATCCTTCTTTTAATTAATAGAATCTCCTGATCGAATAAATTATAATCTGGACACACGTACGTACTCGAAAGGTATTGCGGTATTAAAATATAGATTATCGGCACATTTGTTATTAAATGTTATCGTTGGGAAATTAGCCCCAAACAATTTATTTTACTTTACCTACTTATTTATTATTATTTATTATTTATTTATTTTTAATAACTAGTATTTAATGAAGTTTTAAGCTAATTTATCAATAGTGAATTTAGTTAAATAATCTGCGGTAGCCATTTTGAAACAAGTGTAATGTTATGACCCTTTAGGTTGTGATCATAGCGCAGTATCTGTTAACTGTGGCAAGCGAGGTCAAGGGTCAAAACATTGTTATTGTATTATTAATTGATTTGAACGATGGATGGTCGCTGGATCAGTTATTATGATTAGAAGAATAAACAATTAAATTGACAAGAAAGAAATGATTGACGTGTGAATCGCAAAAGGAATGTGAAAATGGAAAATATATATAGATTATTTTGGGTTTTTTGAATAAACAAATAACTAGTTGTGGATTAGGTTGGTCTGAGACACATAATTAGGTGACGTAAGAGAACAGGTGATGTAGTTAGTTTTGGAGAGATTTCGAGAGTTGAGGATTGACCACCAGATTGGACAGACGTCTAGACAGGGGTGGACCGACAGCTAGGGAGCGAGCTGTAAGAATAGAAAATGTAGACTAACTGCAGATCCTGTGAAAACCATTTGAGACAACTGTAATAAATTTATATTATAAAAATATAAAGAGTTGTTTTAATGGTTTCACAAATAAGAACAGATGTCTCAATTGGATGGTGATCGCTCCATGGTTCGTCACGGAACAGCGGGAAGATACAGAAGAACTCTTCAAGAAAAAAGGTACGAAGCATATATTATTCTTCTTGCATATGAACTGTAAAAATATCCCATGTGATAAGTCTCATACAACATGATTCAAGTTACACGTCAATATCATGTCCTCCTAGCTAAACAACATACATACGATTTATACGTTTATTATCTGTCTGTTAAAAGAACAATGTCTTTATCCACCAGATAACACATGACACGTTTTAATATATCATCTCCTCCAATATAAAACACAAGTATATAACCAGCGTAGAAATGAATCAAGGCCGACTGTGTATTTCGGATATACCGTAAAACAATCTAACCAAAGAAAACCATACGAAAATCAACTTCTTTCTTGTCTCTCTCAATAAGATTTTCCCATTTTATGGCAAAAAAAAAAAAAAAAGGTGGGGATCAAGGAAAAATGTAATAACTGTCACCATCCTTAAATGGAAGCCATACTATGAAAGTGACTGGATTCGAACTTAGCACATCCAGTTCATTAGTCCTTGTTGTGATCTACTTTATCACCACCACCCTTCTGGGCTCTTTAAAATTCTTGCTTAAACGTCATCCCGGAAATACAGTTTTACGAGCAAGTTTTATTAATTTAACCCCCCCCCTCCAACCTCGGTTGACCGTGGTGCACTGCACCCCAACTTACTTTTAAGCAATACGGTTGTATTAAAGACATACAGTGCTACACACGCACAAAAAAGCAGATGTACATTCTACATAGACTTATGAAAGAAAACGCGCAGTAAGTATAATCAATGAACCCCTCACCCATCTCATTCCTAGTCTAAACAAATATGTTCTGATGTTTGTGTATCCACGTGTTGTTTAAGTGTCACCAATTCTTGCTTGTTGATGTCAAGACTTGACGCGAGATTTACTCCGACGAGCAGCTGTCAAAGCCGAGGAGTCTTCTCCCTCATTGAGTGCAATGTTTATGCCCCCCTCCCCGCGTCATATAAAACACCCGTTCACCCGTGCTGTTAAACCACCCTGTCGCCTACCAAAACACCTTCCACTCCCTCTCCCACACAAAATGCAGCAACCACTTGACAAACCTTTCCGTAATCGGTCCCCGATTACAACCATTTCTTTACATGTTTGTTTTTATTTTTCTCTTTTATTTTGCCCCTTTCTTTTTTTCTTTAACTTTTCCACATTTCCTTTCTCTTGACCCCACACCCCGTCTCTCTCTTTCTCTCGAACCCACCCCTCTCTCACCCCTCCCTCTCTTTCTCTCGACCCCCAAACCTCTCTCTCTTTCTCTCGACCCCCAAACCTCTCTCTCTTTCTCTCGACCCCCAAACCTCTTTCTCTTTCTCCCGACCCCCAAACCTCTTTCTCTTTCTCTCGACCCCCAAACCTCTTTCTCTTTCTCTCGACCCCCAAACCTCTTTCTCTTCCTCTCGACCCCCAAACCTCTTTCTCTTCCTCTCGACCCCCAAACCTCTTTCTCTTCCTCTCGACCCCCAAACCTCTTTCTCTTCCTCTCGACCCCCAAACCTCTTTCTCTTCCTCTCGACCCCCAAACCTGTTTCTCTTCCTCTCGACCCCCCACACCTCTCTCTCTCTTTCTCTCGACCCCCCACCCCTCTCTCTCTCTTTCTCTCGACCCACCCCTCTCTCTCTCTTTCTCTCGACCCACCCCTCTCTCTCTCTTTCTCTCGACCCCCAAACCTCTTTCTCTTTCTCTCGACCCCCAAACCTCTTTCTCTTTCTCTAGACCCCCAAACCTCTTTCTCTTTCTCTCGACCCCCAAACCTCTTTCTCTTTCTCTCGACCCCCAAACCTCTTTCTCTTTCTCTCGACCCCCAAACCTCTCTCTCTCTTTCTCTCGACCCACCCCTCTCTCTCTCTCTCTCTCTCGACCCACCCCTCTCTCTCTCGACCCACCCCTCTCTCTCTCTCTCTTTCTCTCGAACCACCCCTCTCTCTCTCTCTCTCTCTCTCGAACCACCCCTCTCTCTCTCTCTCTCTCTCTCGACCCACCCCTCTCTCTCTCTCTCTCGACCCACCCCTCTCTCTCTCTCTCTCGACCCACCCCTCTCTCTCTCTCTTTCTCTCGATCCACCCCTCTCTCTCTCTCTTTCTCTCGATCCACCCCTCTCTCTCTCTCTTTCTCTCGACCTACCCCTCTTTCTCTCGACCTACCCATCTCTCTCTCTTTCTCTCGACCCACCCATCTCTCTCTCTTTCTCTCGACCCACCCCTCTCTCTCTCTCTTTCTCTCGACCCACCCCTCTCTCTCTCTCTCTCTTTCTCTCGACCCACCCCTCTCTCTCTCTCTCTTTCTCTCGACCCACCCCTCTCTCTCTCTCTCTCTTTCTCTCGACCCACCCCTCTCTCTCTCTCTCTCTTTCTCTCAACCCACCCCTCTCTCTCTCTCTCTTTCTCTCGATCCCACCCCTCTCTTTCTCTCGATCCCACCCCTCTCTCTCTCTCTTTTTCTCTCTCTCTACTCCTCTACTCTGTTCCACTCGACTCCACTCCCTGTCTACCCACCCCTTTCTTTCGCTCTTCTCCCGCCTCTCTCTCCTCTTTTTCTCTCTCCCTTTCTCCACCTCTCTCCCTTTCTCCACCTCTCTCCCTTTCTCCACCTCTCTCCCTTTCTCCACCTCTCTCCCTTTCTCCACCTCTCTCCCTTTCTCCACCTCTCTCCCTTTCTCCACCTCTCTCCCTTTCTCCACCTCTCTCCCTTTCTCCACCTCTCTCCCTTTCTCCACCTCTCTCCCTTTCTCCACCTCTCTCCCTTTCTCCACCTCTCTCCCTTTCTCCGCCTCTCTTTCGTTTTCCGCCTCTCTTTCGTTTTCCGCCTCTCTTTCGTTTTCCGCCTCTCTTTCGTTTTCCGCCTCTCTTTCGTTTTCCGCCTCTCTTTCGTTTTCCGCCTCTCTTTCGTTTTCCGCCTCTCTTTCGTTTTCCGCCTCTCTTTCGTTTTCCGCCTCTCTTTCGTTTTCCGCCTCTCTTTCGTTTTCCGCCTCTCTTTCGTTTTCCGCCTCTCTTTCGTTTTCCGCCTCTCTTTCGTTTTCCGCCTCTCTTTCGTTTTCCGCCTCTCTTTCGTTTTCCGCCTCTCTTTCGTTTTCCGCCTCTCTTTCGTTTTCCGCCTCTCTTTCGTTTTCCTCTCCCCGTCTCTCTTTCGTTTTGCTCTCCCCGTCTCTCTGTCGTTTTGCTCTCCCCGTCTCTCTGTCGTTTTGCTCTCCCCGTCTCTCTGTCGTTTTGCTCTCCCCGTCTCTCTGTCGTTTTGCTCTCCCCGTCTCTCTGTCGTTTTGCTCTCCCCGTCTCTCTGTCGTTTTGCTCTCCCCGTCTCTCTGTCGTTTTGCTCTCCCCGTCTCTCTGTCGTTTTGCTCTCCCCGTCTCTCTGTCGTTTTGCTCTCCCCGTCTCCCTTTCGCTTCCCCCTCTTTTGCGTCCTTTTTTTTGTCTCCCTCTCCCTCGCACACTCTTTTTCTCATCACAGCTGTCACCAATTGAAAAGAGCAACTTGGAAAGCAGTCTGGTGTGACCGTTATCATTTCAACCTTCCCAATTTTCATTTTCTATAGATGTTTGTGATTCTTTCGCTTTTTACAAACTTCCATTCTTTTATTTTTATTTTTTCTTCAATCCGATCCAATTGGCAAGGCGGCAACTGCCTTACATGCCAGCCTCTTTTAGAGTTTATCAGTCAGGCAACACCCATTATTTGCATTTCAATTCAAGAGTGGGTCGGGTAAGCACGGCATCTGGTAAACAAAAAAAAATGTGTCAATGGGGGCAGTGCCCGACGACGTGCTTCTTTGCTAAGTAAGTGATATCAGAAATATGTAAACACGACTGTTCGTTCAGGTGAGAGAAGATCCCACACCCACACAGTTGTCGAATTACTGTCTTTGTTAAGCATTTACCGTAAAGTGTGTTACGATATTATAAATTTTGTAGCTGAAACGGAACACAGATGATGATGACCAGTCATTCAGTGTAGCCCCGATAAAAAAAAAAAAATGGATGTCGTGTGTTGAAAGTATCCGTGTATACAATAAGATTAGAGGACTTCTAATTCAGCAAAATAAAATGTTTCTAAAAATAGCCGTTGAAGTACATGGCTATGATGCTGCGGGCAGGATCAGATACTGCAGCTGAATACCGAGGGTAAGCCCGCTACTGCTAGTTGTATATAAGAACAAAGATGATAATGCCGTAGAAAAGATCTGAAACTGTTAAGTATTAAATGTAGGAGCTTTGTTGCTAGTTATGGATAGGGACCAAAATGTTGTATTGACAGTATAGGAAAATCGTCAGCCATCTTAAGTGGATCTTGTTGCAGTGAATCAAGCAGCGGTGTTTGATATGAAGCAAGACTTGTTTTAATTAGATTGAGAATAAAAGAGTACTGCTGTTAGTTATAGGTGGAATCAAGGCCACTGTAATTGATGCAGTGATTAAGTTGTCATAGATCACTGGAGAAACGAGAAATGATTCAGACAAAGCGATTGACTGAGTCGTGTGAAACAGAATTGATACAGCAGAACGATATGATGCCAAACATGATCAACAGAATGGTGGGTTAAGGATTATCAGTCTTAGGAGCTTAAATAAGCCAAGACGCATTTTTAAAATCGTCTAACAAAAAGGGTTTACAATTAAGCTATGTGCTTAAACCATAAGTAACTCTCTTTCTCTTTCACACATTACGAACATCTAAGAATAAATTCTATATTTTAGAATGTATTTGAATTATAAGAAAGTATATCCAATGGATTTCGACTGCAGCTAATGGAATTAGCTTCATTTCTTGTAAGAAAACAACACAAAGGATGCCGGCTATTAGTAACAAAAGTATACTTTTTAGTGATTAACAACTAGTGGTACAACTAGCGATTAACAACTAGTGGCACACGGGAATGTGGAGTAAATCAAAATATTTGTGGTTCGATCTTGAATTACTGAATTACTGTTTCGGGTTGTATCGCTTGAACGCAGACCCTATAATATTAATGTAAAACAAGAGAAAATATTAGAAAAACGAGTATAAAATTGGCAAATCGTATAACTTTATTGCATAATTGGTTATAAGTGGGACAACAGACTATTCTTTTCGCTGTTTTGACTCAAGTATATATCCGACACAGTTATTCAACCGAGAACCACATCACTCTGTATAAAAGCATTCAAGATATCAACGGATACACGCTCGAGTCAAAACAATGAAAATATGCTGTTGTCCTAGTCCTAGTTATAAGTAATAGTTTTGCGATCAGTAACATTTCACGATATAAGGTGTGGACAGTGGTGTAAAATTGGAAATATTTCTAATTTTTGTACGACTGACTGTTAAGGGAAACTGTCTAGCTAGAAAAATGTAAAAAATTATGTTGAAAGCAACGCATATTTTCTGAAAATACAAGGTGAGTCAAGGGGTACAGATATTTTTAAGGAAAACAAAACTTTGCGAATATTTCAACAAAAATTTTATAATGTACATAACTAAAAAAAAATTTAACGTCAAAGATAAACAAATAACAAACTAAACGGCATCTTAAGCAAGTTTAAAGACTACCTTCTTCACTTGCTATCTCTTACTCAAGGAGAGCAAGGAGCGTTCTAAAAACATTCATTTCCTGTACGTAATGAGAATTTGCCTCACCGGCTGTCAGAACAGACTTGTATCTATAGCTTTTGTTAATATAGATATCTATGAAATAAGGAAAAAATTCAGTTTATTTTATGTATCAAACTTATTATAAGGATTACACATTCTATATATTTCATGACGAGTTCTTCATCAAACCTCTTCAATCAATCTGAGCTGAGGTCGCACTCTCTGTTTAAATAGAACATCATATCTGGCCTATTTAAACGATTTATGTTGAACAAATTAGTTTTGTTCAGCCGTACTGATTTGGCCTTATCGTCCTATTAAGTATTACCAAAGGATTTAAAAACCATTGATCTCGTTTTGTATCATTGAAATTTGAGCCAAATGGGATCAATGTAGAAAAATAAGTTACAAGGGGAGACATGAGATTGAATTTATTGGTCCACGGCAATTGTGATGCTGTTAATGTTTTTCTTTTTCTCACAACCATTTTTCATTTTCTTGTTCTTTTCAAGGATCAATGAAACTATCATTCCTCACGTCATACCCGTTGCAGATGGGTGTATTATTACTAGCAGATTTATCCGCAGACATAAACGATCTAAAAGAACGTAAATGAAAGAAGAATGATTTTAAGTTAAATAATAATCAATTCGTACTCCGGTGCTGTGGCGTTGCTTCCGGTCTCAGTTAGAGTATTTTGATAATAGCGGCTATGAAAAGTGCCAAAAACAATGTTAACAATTAATACAAACGTACCTAAATTGGTGAATGAAAAATATGGATAAAAACATGGATGCTATGAATTGGTCATTATTTAGCAAGTGTTAAATTTAACGGGATTTTATAAAGTGAGAAAGTGAGAAAACATGAATCAACGAACAAAACATTTATATATATCAAGAATTTTACAAGGATATAAAATATACTCTCCCTCAGATGCCGTTATATAAAATATAATATATATATATAATATACTATATATTATATATATATATATATATATAATATACTATATAAAATATACTCTCCCCCAGATGCCGTTATATAAAATATACTCTTGAATGCCGTTATATAAAATATACTCTTAGATGCCGTTTAGTTTATTTGTTTATCTTTGACTATACTAACTTAATGTTAGTATAGTCGGCCATTATGTAGACAGGAAGTATGAGCAGACCAAAGTTTGTTGAAGTTTTAAACTTTTAGATAAGAATAAGACACAATGTAACGTGACTGTTACTTTATAACTGTCGTCACATTCAAATCTCTCGGGCCCACACATTGTCTGGCACAGTGGCAAAGGAGCAAGCACACAAAACGGGAAATAAATACAAATCTGACTCGGAACTTTTTAAAATTGCAAATGAAATGCCAAAACGACGCATTTCATTATCTTGAAAAATCTTTTCGCACACACGTGCTTTTAAGAGTATTTCTCTGCACTACTTCACACTGGCGCTAGCCCGTGCTTTCTTGTCTTCGTATTCACACGTTCATTTTTCTCGACACACATTTTGTTTCTCTTTCGACCAAATAGTGTATTTTTCTCTCCTTTTCTTGTAGTGCAAGCTTGCATACACTTACTAATTTGCATATGTGCTCTAAGGGCTGCTGCTAATATTTTTGCTAGCCAGTTATCCTTTGGCTACTGCTGATTTTCTCTTACACGCCCATAGTGCTGTTAAAACGAGTATTAGAAAATCAATTTCAAAATTTCGTTGTGTGTGAGAGAGAAAGAGGATTTTTTTCTTAGTGGTGTACTTGTTACTGGACAGGAAGCTGCAGGTTTAACGGAATTTCAACTTCGGGTACTTTCTTCAATGTTTCTTGCATGGATGTTGTTAATGCTGTGAGTCGAGGCACACCGCAGGTGGCTCCCGAAAAAACTTTGATTTCGTTGAAAAGGTCACTGTTTTTATAAAGTTTGTTTATTTGATAGATGATTTAAAACAGGGATCATTTTCACTGGTTGAAATATTTTCGCATCTCTATGTAAACAAGACCGATAGCCATTAGTAGCGTGCTCTCGTGTAATGAATGAATGCGTGAATGTAGGATTGACATGAAAATCTTAAAGATAAACTAAAATGACCGAAAAATGGGCTGAAATGACTTAAATAAATAAAAAGTAAATGACTTAGAATGACTTTAATGAACTTAAGGATGAATTGAATGACCTTAAGAATGACTTGAATGCTTAAAAAATAACTGGAATCCTTCAAAACAACTTGAATGATCTGGAGAATGACTTGAATGGCTTTGAGACTGACTGGTTGTAAAGTGGGTGATCATTTTACATTAAATTAACACAGAAAAGTGATCCCCCACTTCATATCACAAAGTTACAAGTACAGCATGTAGTAAGAACTGTAGTATATTGATCTCACAGGATTCTAGTCTGGCGGAGTATTCAGCTAAGTGCTGTTATTTAAGGTAACATGACCAGGAGAAGGTGTGCACCATTTTTTGTATGAGCTATGTCGAAGGAATCTTATTTGGATTTTGAATACTATGTTATTTTAAATATTTGGTCAGGCTTTACTTGTAGAGTGAAGTATCATCATGTCAGGTTGTTCTGACAAACTCTTGTACAGAGACACCAAAGACAATCGAGGATGATTTCTAGTAAGTAATTCAATCTCTCCTTATCCTTTTTATAGGATTGCGTTTGTGTGTGTGTGTGTGTGTGTGTGATAAAAGCTTCTTTTCCAAAACATACCCTCCACACACACATAGTATTTATATGCAAATATGAAATGTTAGTATAGTCGGCCATTATGTAGACAGGAAGTATGAGCAGATACCATGCAGATAGACAGTCTGTGCGCAGGCATTCTAGAATGTAATTAAATTACGCATACTCATAAATTATGCTATAAAAACTGAACCCCAACATCATCTTACAGTTAGTTAAAGTTTGTTTTACAGCCTAAAGAGTTGGCAATTTTATTTTAAATGATATAATAATAGGCTAAGGCATTTCGTGTTTGTACGTATGTTATCACTTTTTATGCACATTTAAAATGAGATCGTCCGAGTAGTAAAGAGGGCAATTGGTGATTAATTTAATGTCACCAAGTAAAAAAACAAAAACTATTTCGACTTTATATATTTTAAAGTGAATTGCTCCAAAATCAAAATCAAGTATTATTTTAATCTTAAAGAAATGTAAACGTGGTGCAAACTTGCTCTGCCCATTTTAACCATCTTAGGATGGGAAAACTTCTTGTTCTTGAACAACAAATTGGTGGCCCTTTTATAATACATAGACTAATAGAAGTCCTAAGTAATTCCCAATTGTATTTTTATTCTTGCGAATAATGTTCACAGGGAACAGGAGTTGGAACAGATACATTGAGAGCATTGCTAAGGCTGCTGCGAAGAAGGTGGGCTCTCTCTACCGTGCTAGAAAGCTGCTTATGCATGAAAGTACCCTATACCTCTATAAGCCCACTATTCGCCCATGGATGGAGTATTATTGTCACATTTGGGCTGGTGCATCTGCTACTAGTCTCTCCTGAGTCGCCAACCTAATAAGTCCTGAACTGTCACATAAGCTTCAGCCTCTGTCCCATCGCTGCATCCCTCTGCCTGTTCTACAAGTATTTTGATGGTGAATGCTCTGACAAATTACAAGCACTTGTACCCCCTTACCGTAAGTATCTGACAAACCTGACAAGCAGCTAAATCCCACCCCTACACAGTAGAGATCCCCAGATGTAAGAAAGCCTTCTACTCCAATAGTTTCTTCCCTGCTAGACTTTAGAACTCCCTTCTGGGATTCTGCTTTCTCATCTGTACTGACATGCAGAAGTTCAAGTGCAATGTGAACAGACATCTTGCTGCTCATCTCCCTTCATAATGTCCCTGCAATTTATGTTCCCGATAGTAGCCCCCAACTTCAAAGTAGCACTGTGCCTTGTTTGGGGGTGAAATTTGCAAAAAAAAAAAAATACCCGGAAATTTTAACCAGTCATGGCTGACTGAATGGGGGCATTTTACCCTTTGTGCATTAAATAAACGGTTCCATTCAAAATTCCATGCAGATTCCAGAGATCAATAAAGATTCTCGAGTTCAATATACACCTAAAGAAGGTCGAAAGTTACATCGACCAAAAGGTTGTGCAAATAACACTCAAGAGTAGTCTGATTATCCACCCTATTTGGATTCTTCAATCTCCATCTTTAAATTTCAGAACTGTAGCAGAATATTTGTTTGATAAAAATTAAATACATGAAGTGACATTCGTTTGAATTACATAAATATTTAACTGACAATAACGATTATTTGACGAAAAAAGGAGTCATTTTTGAAGTAATATTGACCCTGACAAAACCTTTTTATTTCAAAAGAATTATTGACAGTAATTTATATAGATTGATGTATAAAGCACCGTGGAATTTCTATCGTGTCTTGTTCATTATATTTTATTGTTTTTAACATTCTGAAACAATCCACTAAAAGAACCAACGAACCGGAATCAAATATTGATGCTGTAGGAAGAAAGCTATCGATGACAATAATCAAGGAAAAACTGATTTTACTTATATATATTTCAACACTATATATACATATTTCAAAGGCGTACATATATATAGTTTTGAAATTAATATTGTATCTCAGCTCTCACATCCACGATCGAGCACTTTATTGTATTTTTTCATCGCCTCCTGACATGCTATATATATATATATATATATATATATATATATATATATATATATATATATATATATGTCTCAGGACGGGTACCGTTATTATTGCTTCCAGATGCTGCCAAACCGTTAGGTATATAATTTATGAATGCAGAATTCCCATTATTTAAAAAAAATTTTTTAGAAAAATATGCTTTTTTTTTTTTTAAATTTTTTTTTTTAAAGACTATGCCCGTATAACATAATTCTGATGAAGTCGAAGTATTTTCTGGAATTAAATCGAATTATAATTTATTGATCTTAACATAATTGAACTAAAATACAGAATCAAATATTGATTCTGTAGGAAGAAAGTTATCGATGACAAAGAAACAATAAATAGAATTATTTTACTTCATATATTAGATGTCTAAAAAAAATTAACAGAATAATAAAAATGACAAAACTCCATATTCACAATGTATTTTGAGCAGTAGGTTGCCCTGAAAAAAGTTTTGAAGCAAAAGAAAATGTTTCTAAGTGAAATTGTCAATATATTGGTAGAAATGCTGACGGACAGATGGCAGGAGATTGTCAGTGACTGTAATCTAACAGTCACCTGTCGCTGGAGATGCAGAGAGATCAGACAACACCCTAAAGAGAACATATAGTTTGGTTTGCTGTCATAACCCACTCACCTTGGGGGTCGCCCACGTAAATGTAAGGTTGACAGATCCCTGTGCATTTTGACGAAAACTAACAATAAGAAGAAAGACAGGAAACGCTGGACAAAGTATATTACAATTCCAAAGTCTCCACCAAGAGATTCAATAACATGCATAGAACCAACAGAGAAATCTGACAAGCACATTTAGGTTGTTTCTATACATGTACTAGCAGAGAGACCCGACGTTGCCTGGGATTGAATTAGGATCAACAAATGTTTCACCCTCTCATATTTTGTCATCGAAATTGGTGAAATCGCCTATTTTTCAATCAAATCAATTAATTGCCTGTTTGGTTGGGAACCCACCACAGTGCACTGGGAGGAAGCTTCATATGCCTCCATTCTGTGACTTAGTCCACAATACATTGTAGTTTACATTGCACTGTAGAGAACCTACGGTTGATTTGATAAAATTTTTATATATAATAGCTTGAATAAAAGTTTAAAATGCAAAAGTCAAGTATCATGATTCAATTGTGCTCTAAACAGAAACCTTCATTTTCAATGTGCCCCTGTCATATCAAAGAACCTACTGCTGATTTTATATATTGAGGCTTTCGGCTTGTGTATTAATAAATTTCTCAAATGCACTTGCGATGTCAAACTGTTAAACGCGTTAACTTTAATGAAAATTGCCTGTTCCTTTTTTAATTGGATTGTTTAAATTATTGATACTTATCAAAGACATTCCGATACAAACTCTGTTTAATAACACTGCCAGGCACATAAAGTACATTTGTATAAATTTTCAAAACAATTGGTCCAGCCGTTTAGGAGTCCATAGAGAACTCTCTCTCCCTTTCACACACACAGTTCCTTTTATATAATAGTAGAGATGTGTGTGGTTTTTTCTTTTACTAATGAATAACCATTTACAAAGGCACCTCTAGGATAAGGATTAATGCGATTCTCAGCTGGAAGATAAACAATGCTGGGGAGGATTGAACACAATAAGAAACGGCAGAATCTGATTACTTAAAAGGATGGTTCGACAAGTATTTATTGACATTAGACTTGAAGACCACCATATTATCAGACGGGAAGCACTACCATGGGATTCTGGGAAGAAACTGCATGGAAGTTCTGTTTGGTTTTAGATACATCATTGGAGCACAAGGTAGAGCAGGTCTTAGTGTGATTGTAAGAATTGTAAGTGGATGGCATAAGTTCATAGAACTTTTGCTATTACTAACCAGCAGTGTTAGACTCTTCCTTCAGTTGACAGTGCTATCAGGCCTGTGTATGCAGTATGGTGTATGCTAGTGAAACCTGGTCAGTGAGAGTTGAGGATATACGTTGCATAGAGAGAAATGATATGAAAATGATGGTAGATGTGTAATGTGAGTCTTAGGCTTAGTTCTGATGACCTCGGGGGAAGTATAAATCTTCACAGTACAGAGGCATATGCAAAACAGAAAATTTAGATGATGTGGCCATGTTGAAAGAATGGATAAGTGTACTCGGGTTAGTAGATACAGGGCAAGTAAAACATGAAAAACACGATAATGGTCCTGAGAGATAAAGATCTAGTCAGAGATAGACTATTTTGGAAGTCAATTTCTTAAAGTCGTCCAATGCATGGCAAATGGCTATTAAACTGAATATGATGAGAAAAAAGAAAGCGTTTTGCAACGGTGGTAGCTATGAGTATTCTTACAGTGAATGTTTTTAAGGTAGAAATTGAAACTGATATTTCTTATGAAGTTCAGTTTATTCTGATTGTTTCAGACTTTTATAAAGAAAGAAATAAGGAGGTGACTGTGGCTAAATGGTTAACGACAGTGATTAAAAACCTGGGTTTGCCAAGTTCAAATCTAGTTCGTTCCATAGAAAAACTTTCAAACATGCACCTGACCGTGTGTCTAACTGCTTGAAGAGAAAGTAAATAAAGAACGCAATCGAAATTCTATTTGTTATCAGTTGTAAAAAAAAAATGGTATCGAAACATTTGTATTAAAAGGAATCTTAGTATGAAATTCGTTTAAATTAACTAATAAAAGCATGTATAATAAGTTTTATTTTATGATTGATATTGAACTTCTATAAGTTTAAAACTGTTATGACCCTTTTTAAAGGGTCATCACAAGGAAAACAGAAAACGGGAATAGAGTAATAAAATGTTTTGATAGGAATATACAAAAGTGAGGAGTAATTGTTGAATACCCTAATAATTTGAAAAGATGAATCGATTGCACCCGTCCTGAGACAAATATATATATATGTATAAGAACAAGTAGTTAATAAAACATGTTAAAAACACTTTGAAAAAGAGTTAAAAACATTTAATTTAAAAAAAAGGAAGCACAAAATTTTGTGCTTCTTTTTTTAAATTAAATGTTTTTAACTCTTTTTCAAAGTGTTTTTAACATGTTTTATTAACTACTTGTTCTTATTATAAGCTCTATTTCCTATTTTGTTTTATCGAGCTTTTACATCTGGTTGAGATTACTTTATAAATGTTAACTCTTCAATATTTATGATATACTTTAATTTTGCCATCTTGGATTATTTTGGTAAACTTAACTGTAATTCTTATATATATATATATATATATAAGTAAAGTCAGTTTCTTCCTTGATTTTTGGCATCGATAGTTTTCTTCTTACAGCATCAATATTTGATTCTGCTTCGTTGGTTCTTTTAGAATGTTAAAAACAATAAAACATAACGAACAGGACCTGATAGAAATTCCATGGTGTTTTGAAAATGTAATGCAGTATCTTTTCTGGTGATATTTTATTTAATTTTTTTTTTTTTTTTACAAGGAAGTCACCAATTATCAAGGCCCGGAGGCCACTCGTGGATAAGGGTTATTGCATGTACAGTAATCAATGGGATAATATTGTAGTAATCGCTAGTAATGGAGATCTGATAAAGTGTCTTACTTAAGGGGGCGGTTCATCAGGAACTTGTTTATGTTGGACTTGAAGACATCCAAGTTTATGGAAAATATATTTTAATTCTTATAAAACGATGTTTAACCAATATAAGGTTAGCTTAGCTCAAACGTTTTTCTCCATTTTTCTAGATTCAGACAGCTTTTACAACGTTTCTTCTTCAGGATGCTTTTAGAGCATGGGATTATTGTTCTTCCATGCTTATCGCGTGTAGTAAAATGGGGCACACAAACCCCCTATTCCAACCATTGATTATCATGGCCGATAGAAGCCTTCTCTTGATCCAATGTTGAAATATCTAAGCCCAACCTTCTCAAGCAACATGAACTGGAATAAGTACATAAGAAATGCTGCCAAGTCTGCTGCAATGGAAGTAGGCTCCCTCTACCGGGCCAAAGAATTTCTCACAAATGCCAGCATCTTACATCTTTATAAAGCCACTGTTCGCCCATCCATGAGTATTGTTCTTCCATGCTCATTTGCCATGTAAGACTAGTGGTTTCTGTGACATGACGGCCATCTCATAACTCTTACTCTAATTCTAATTGGAAAATTACACTCTACCTAATGTTTAACCTGATCTGGAAATTTATGATACTGACCCTATCTTTACACACTCACATATAAATATGATTACATGAATAAATAGGGGCATCTTCTTATACACTCTTCTAGTCTTGATATGAAGAAACTAACCGATTGCACATTTGAAATTCGTTATATGATATGATATCATAAGATAACTTGGAAATAGCTAATTTTTTTGTCTAGCCAGGCACTGGAGACGCGAAAAGAGCTAAACCACCACCACACTCGGTGGTGGCTAAACTGTATTCTTTCCCCTCACCTGTAAATGGGTTGAGTGTTAAGATACAAAATATATCCAAGGGCAGCATTCTCGTCCGTCTTCTGAAAAATTGCTTTTCTGGAACCAGACCAATAAAGTACATTTAAACTTCTGCTTATTCTGCAGATAAGGAATTGGCTCCAACAATTAAAAAAAATGGCGCCAAATGATTAAAGACCTGATGCGTGTTTACACACAAACTAAAATTCTGATAATCACAAAAGATTCTATGAATTTCATTGCTCACTTTGTATCGTTTGGATTATTTGGACTATTTTTCTAAACATTCGTTTTTATATCATGTTCTTTCTTTTAACTTGTACAAAATTTTCTTAGCTTGTACAAACATTAATATTTTTTTAATCTAGTATTAATAAAAAACAAATACCAATTAATTTGCATAGAAATATTAATAATCTTGTCACCAAACAAATAATTTGAAGAAAAAAAACTATGTAAAAGAATCGCCTAAATAATATCTCCAACAACCCGCAAAAAGTATACAAAAAATTTTAAAATCAAACAAAATCACTCACACATTATGAATAGTCAATTCTCATGTTTTAAGATCAACTTTACGAAGAAGAAACGTCGTAAAACTGTCTGAATCTATAAAAAAAAAAATGAAAAATTTGAACTGACTTTAATGTCGTTAAACACCAACAAACTTAACTAGACTGAATTTAGCTAGACCGCTTCTGCTTTTTATATAAATTCTTTTCAGTTAAATTCTTTTTTGTCATGTTAATCATTTAGTGACAAACAAATCAGTTTCACTGTTATTGCAAGTCTCATCTATATCAAAAGTTTTTCGTTGACAAAAAGCATAACTGCACAGATGAACTTCTTTTTTTGCTCGGCGTTATCCGGAAGATTTTTAATTATATTTAAAAAAACAAATTAGATTTAATGTGATTTCTTTCTTCCTAAAACATTGTTAAAATAAAAATTAAAAAAAAATACAACAAAAAGACTTTCCTTTTTTCTTCCATGTGCCGAATTTTCATAGACTTCTTTGCAAGAGTTTCATATCTGTGGAACACATTACCGCATGACTGCTTCCCTACTGATTACAACTTAGTCACCTGCAAATCCAGTGTCAACAAATTCTTGTCATGCAACGACTCATAAGTAACCAAATGTAGCTCATATTGTTGACCAATGTTGGTACTCTCATAGTGTTCCTTATCTTTCAGCTGGCATTCATTCCCATCTTATTAACCCTTATTCTCACATAACTGTTGGCCTTGATAAGTGGTGATCTCCAAAAGTAAATAAGTTTTAAATGTTTTCCTTTATGTCTGTTATGAGATATTTATCTATATGGTTTCTATTTATTCAGTTTTCCTATGCCATCAGATTTTAGTTTTTAAGTTGCCACGAGTGTCCTGAATTTAAACGTGTCAACACTAAGCAATGTCTCATGCCCGCTTTCCATGCAGTCCCATATAACTGATTAATTATCAGTCATGTTGTAGGCAGTCAAATCATTTCTTACACACTCAAACCAGATTTTCTTTCGCTTTCCATGCTCCCTAATGCTTGAAGTATCCAGGCATTATATGGAATTGATGCAAGAGGTGGCATACTGTACATGGTTGGACCATATGAGATATCGAGCATGTAAGACATCCAAAATCCAATGAATATCAAGTTTCCGATGGAAAACTGTTGAAGAAACTCTTTCCTCCAGTTTGCTGCCACACATCCACCACATCATGGGATGCTCATTATGTCAAAGCCGTTGCAGATCAGAAACTTTTGTGGCTCATATCTTATTGCCTGTACCTGTACTTGTAGTGGCATTCACCCGGAATTGGTTGAGCTGGCCTCAATGGTGTTAACTGCATCTCGCATCAGAGCCATCCACTCCTGTCAGTCGGCAGTAGCCGACTGCATGATCCAGCCATTCATGGTTTTAGCAATGGATACCAAAAACGCAAAAACCAAACATGGTCTCCATATCTGCTTTTTCTGTCACAAGCCAAGTCTTAAGTTGGCCGCCTTGGCGCTTCTTCCAATCAGTAGGTGCAAAGGGTGCTACCAATTGATGGACAAACTCATTCCCTGGCTGGCACAGCATGTGACTGAACCACTGGAGTCTCCTTTTCAGCAGAGTTTCTTCCAGACCAAGGATCTTACATCTAGCATGTAGGGGTTAGGGATCCAGTCAGAGAGGCGAATGCACAGGATACAGTGGAGGCAGTACTGGTCAAAGACTTCAAGTTTATGAAGATCCTCTCCGCGCAGTGGCCAAATCTCACATCCATAGAGAACAATTGTTCTGACCATGGCCTCGTAGATCTGCAGCTTTGTGGTACATCTTATCTCCTGATGAGATCACAGTCATTTTTGAAGACTGACAAAGGCCGCTCTAGCCAGGTTAATACGGGTGATGATTTCGTCTTTTGCTTGACCTATGGCTGTAAAATTGGCACCAAGGTGGGGATATTACCTGAGGATTTTCGTCTTAGAAGCGTTGATTCTCACTCCAACCATTTTGGCCATGCAACTGACCTTCTTGTGTGCTGGACCTCCACGCAAGACTTGCCAAGGATCACAATGTCATCAGCAAAGTCAAAATCGATGATGGAAGAATTGTGGTCTACTCTGAACCCAGTGAAGCCAGCCAAGCTCTTCTCTAGGTTTCAGTCGATGATGTACTTGAACAGATTGGGGGAGAGCACACATCCTTGGCGGACGTCTGTTTGGATGTGTGCTTTCCTCCATCTATTTCAAATTTCCATGAAACATTAATGGATATCTTATTGCCATGCAAGATGGCAGAGAAAACAAAGGCTAAGAAGTAATTTCCCAAATTTTTAATTACTACTGCACCAAACTAGGAATTTGTTAATTTTTGTGCCTAAGAAAAACAAAATCTTCCTTAGTATTTTTCTCATTTTTCGATTGAAGAGCTCAAACATCATGACCAATAAATTTAAAACGCTGCAACTGGGATAAAATAAAAAGTTTGACTGTAGAACAAGATCCTTCTTTGATCACAAATACCAAATCTTTCCATTCAAGATTCTCTGAATGCCAAACCCATAAGAAACAAAAGAACTTTATTAAGACTGACTCAAATTTATCTGACCCTCTTACAATAATCTGGCATAAGGTTAGATCTTCATGGTAACCTTTGCATGACTTTTGCTCAAATCGCTATGTTGACATTAAAATATTTTAAAGATGTTGAGAAAGATTTATTCATATTTTTGGACCTGATCAATATATATATGGTCATCCAAAGACAAACTGTTCTGCTGTATCACAGCTCCTCAGTGGAGCTAAACAAACAACTGTTTCCAGCTGGGATCAAAACTTGATATATAAAACCACTGAAAGAATACCAGTTTGAAAACGAATGAAATTAATATAATGAACAATAGTTTTTGTATCATTTATAAATCCTTATACAATGATTAAAATATGTAATCGAACCTTATATGAAAAATCCTTATTCTAATTTGGATTAAAATCTATATAGATATAACAGTGAAATTGTGTGTGTGTACATTTCTCTACTGTCAATTTTCAGTCTACAGACTCCAGATTTGATATAAGAGATATTGAGATGTGAGAAAATCTTTATAACTGGTTTTTGGCCAGGAATTTGGGTGTCAAGAAGTCAAAGTTCAACTATTTGACCTTTGAAAACTCTACCAAACTCCTCTGCCAATTTTGGGTCTAAATACTTGAAATTTTAGATGTAGGTTACTTGGACATGGATCAAACTTTTTAATTCGATTTGAGCCCAAAACAAATGTTAAAGGGTCAGAATTGGGGTCAAAGTTAAAAACAATTTGACCTCTGCGGTCTCTACCAAATTACTCAGCCACTTTTTCGTCTAAACATTTGAAATTTTATATGAAGTGTATTCAGACATAAGGCAAGCTTTTAATATATATATAAACATATGCACATTAAGTTATGAACAGTACCTAGGGCTCGAGCAAAGCCGGGCTGAACTGCTAGCTCATTATTTTATTTTTATTTAAAAAAAAAATGTCTAAAATTTAAGGCATAAACATAGTTCTTAAGAAGAAACTGAAATCCAGAGAATCTTGCCTAATTGTTGTCTCATAGCTTAGCTCTGGATTAAATTTAATGCAAATCTGAAATATTTGAGTTTTCAAACGAGAGCTTGTCTCCATACCCTGCCCTTAAAATACTTAAAATACTCGCAAAAAAATTGAAATATGTGGGATATTTAGTAATTGATTCCTTGTACCTATTGTTAATGTTGCAATATTTTTTATATTTTAAGAGGGTAGTTATTTAATTGCCGCCCAAATCGGCAATATTTGGCACAAGGCTTGGAAAGTGGGAACCCCGCAGGCTCCCCTAAAGGAGGGGCACTCCTGCAAATTTAAAAATTGCCTGAGTAACCCCGTCGGCATTCCCCGGTCGGGGCGCCTCAGGCAGCAAGCAATAAACTTGCCCCACCGGAAAGCACGGTGGCAAGGCCTGGGAGGGTGGACCTCCTAGGTATTACCCAGGCGGTGTACCTCAGTCCAACAGGTGCTGAGCCGGTTCCCGGTCCCTCACCTGTTGGGCTGAGTGTCAAGTGACGAATCCTTGACTTGTACTACTGCCTCCCTGCAGCCGAAGCCGCTAGGAGACACATCCCATCATAGTGAAGTTCTATTTTAAGAGGGCATGATACAGGAAAGTTGGGAAGTCCTACTTAGACACTGGCGATAGGAACTGACCAATCAAATGGAGCCACTTTTAACATGCTTGCACATAATTGTTTTTTATGTCCACACGAGAAAGATCTATTGTTCTTTGCCTGTTGTTCTTTAAAGTCTGAGATGTCCACAAAGCAGCTACATACTAAAAGCTCTCCATCTCCAGGACTTATATAGATTAGCTACCCATCGGAAACTCTTCTAAAATTTAGCAAGTTAAAATCTCATAAATACTGGAATTATCTAAATTTTCACAATGAGATTCCACACTTTAAAAAAAAAAAATTTTTTTTTTTTTACATCCTTAGCTTAAAACTAGATATCATTCGCATTGCAGTTATGTTCTAAAATTCAAAATGGTTATTTAAGAAGTGAATCTTGTACATATACGTAAGTGAGGCATGTTTATATTTAAACATACCAAACTCTCTCTCTCTCTCTCTCTCTCTCTCTCTCTCTCTCTCTATATATATATATATATATATATATATATATATATATATATATATGTATATATATATATACCCAAATCTCTATTGCTTTAATAAGTTTGGAGGATAGTTCACCTGCACTCCAAAAAAGATTAAAGGTAAGTGTAAAAACATATAAAAATCGAACAAAGTGCTGTGGCTTTAAAGAGCTGTAGTTGTAAAGGAGGTAGTTAACAAGTGTGTATTTACAGAAATAAACGTGTTGCTAGAAACTGCTTTTAACGGCACCTTATCATAATTATCAGTAATCATAGTGCCAGTGATATTTTTTTCAAACAAAATTTAATCCTAAAACTGAGGAATATTTTGACGTGTATTTTGTCGGCTTACATCATATATATAAAAAAAATTATTATGGAAAAAAAATATTAATTCAGTTTTAGATTCTAGTTAATAAATTAAAATGTAAATTTCAAAGATATTAGTTTATTGGAGTCAAGTACGTACAAAACACAATCGTACACAAATAATTAGTAACATATTTAAATTAAATAAATATTACAGTAAAATGGGAGTGAATAGAAGGTCAGCAGTTCTATTATTCTATTGGTTTTATGTGTAGAACAATGTAATTGTCTGCTTTCGAATAATGTAGATAAATAAAAGAGAAATTAAATCTATATTAGTTTTATTTCGTAAATGTTTTAAATATTTCATTAAGGTCATCTGACAGTTAATTGGGTCCATATTTTTCAATTTGTATATTGTTGGCGCCTTAAAGGCCCTAAAAACATAAGACAATGAGGTAATTAAAAGTAATATGTATTTACAGAAAGTACAGAAGTAATATGTTGCCAGAGATTGCTCCTGCATTTGTTATAGCGACACTCTATCTCTCTCTCTCTCACACACACACACCACTACCACCACTCTTGCTATTTGCTGTTGGAAAAAGTGTAGATAAAAAAAGTGAAATAGTGTAGCTCACCATGACTCAAATCTACATCTATTCATAAAGTTTAACTTTTGGAGGAAGTATTTCCTAAATATTATCCTTACGCCGACAATAAGAGCATTCTATTTTTCGACCAGACTTAAGTTTGAAAATTGTTTTGTATGTTACTCGGTTTATACTATATTTAAAGCTAACATAAAGCTCACTGAAGAATGAAACGATCACTCATAATGAAGTTAAAAAGAACACAACAAACCTCGAGATTCAAATGTTTATATGACCCTTCTTCCTGAAAAAAAAAAATGAAGAGAAAATTTGTATTAAAGTAAACAGGTGTTATTCTTGTTGGTTCAGTTCTTATAGTAATCTCCCTTGAACCGAATCCAAGTTATCTTCTTTGAATCTTTACTAGCCAGCGATGCACTCTCCTATTTCTGGAAGTTAATAGAATGAAGCTTTCTATATTTCCTGATTAAACTTCAAGGTCGGCAGATGTGGTCTAATTAGCTCCCCTCTTTGCATGGTATTCACAACTCTGATGCTGTCCCCATCAATCATCTTTCATGGCTGTAGTAATTTCAGACTAGCTCTCTTTTTGTTGCCCTGAGACATGAATTGATCTTTGTATATCCTTTCCTTCAAGTTGCTGTATTGGCTCTGACATCAACAAAGTATATCATATTTACTCATAAATCGTTTGTGCATATTTCTCTCTATTCGTTTACCCTAATAACATGTGTACTTCGATTATGCTTGGACGATTAATGTAGCTTTTCCTTTAGTAAGTATATGTGTGATTTTCAACTTTATGTATCATCTCTTTTCCATCCCTCATATATTGATCTTTGACAAAATGCTAATGTGAAAATAAGTGTGTTATATAGTAGCTGAACAGTATCTTAATTATTACCGCCATCCCCCTCTTTTTTCACTCATGGCTTATCAAATCCCAAATGCCATTCGAGGATAAGTATTAATGAGTTTCTCAGGTGAATGATGAGACAACACCTTGATGATCGCAAGCAATGTCTGAAACTTGGCAAAATTTGATTATTTAAAATAACTCTACAAGAATTTTACGTTGAACTTACAATGATCATGTTGTAGTCATCTTGGACGCAGCCAAATGATACTGTGTTCTACAAACGAATAGTTCTTGGAAAGAAACTTTGTTCATGGAAGTTCCATTTAGCTTTATGTACATAGGAACAAAAAAGAAAATTATTTACAGTGGCTGTAGCTAAACGAGATTTAGCTGTGAATGCCTTACAGGGTGAGATCAGAGATTGGAGTTCAGTCGAGCACCTACCATCAAAATAAGTATAGAGAAAGATTAGCAACGTCGTTTCTGTGAAAAAGGGGCTGTAGCGAAAACAATACAACATCCTCACTAGATTTCGAAGTCGACTTTGTATTCATCCAAGGTAGGAAAGAGTGCTATGAGTCGCATTTTCCGAGATATGACAGAAGTTCTCCATCTTTGTATGTGTCTGATTCTAATACGGCTTGAGGATTGCATCAGAAGTGAGATATTTCCTAGAGCGCTAGAATAATGCAGTCTAGAATCATTAGCAACATCTTTTAATGCAAATTACTCCAAACAAGGAACGAAGCCATTTGATGTAAGGAGCTAAAAAAAAAAAACATTTCAAAATTAAAAAAAGAAAACAAAAAAAACTAGTCAACAATAAGTGTTATATGTACAGATACCGACCCCCCAATAGTTCTTACCCCTTTGTCAGAAACATCGCTCATAGAATATGAAAATTAAAGGGAAACAGGATATAATGCAAGTTTTCTATTTCATTTTTTTTTCGTTTGCTTCTAACCTCGTGTGTACCCAAGCAAACACATCATATTAAAGGTGACCTTGTGTTTTGGAATGAAGGCCAAACACATGATCACTATAAAAGTAAATTTATTTTATATTCTTTTTCTTTACACTTTCTTAGCGACAATGATTTTTGACGTGAATTTAAAGTTCTATCATATTGAAACTGAAAAAAAAAAAGAAATTCAGTAACTTAAATTAGCTTTTATTCATGACAACAGAAATAATTCTCGTGTTCATGGCCGCTTGGGTGTGGATATAATACAATTTAAGAAAAATATTGAAATGGAAATTTCCTACAGGTATATTCTTTCTTATTTAAATTTTTTTTTTTTTTTTTTTGTATGGGAACAAAATCGTCCGAATCGAAGTTAAGGCAAAACATTCTCATCATAATCATGACAAACATTTCTGCATATATTTAATGCTCATATACAAAACAAAGTAAAATGGTCGAGCATAGTCGAGGGCGACTCGAAGGCTCCCTTTTCATTAGTTACTGTGCCACTTTTTCCAGGATTATTCTTTTATCCTCAGCTTATAATGCCGAGTTTTTATGCAAGGAGCATCAAATATCATTTTCAAGTTTTTGGTTAGAATATTCACTAATAAGCCAGAGGACCAGGCTTCAGTTCCCTGTTGAATCATACCATTATACTAAATGCTCAGATGCTAGAGTAAATTTTGTTCATAAATACAATAACTTTTTTTTTTTTTTGTGAAAATTTTGAAAGTCAAAGAGCAAATTTTAGAGCAATATTCAAAATTGATTTTCTAGAAACAGTTCCAAAAGTGGATTTTATGTGTTTAAGACAAAGAAAACATACCAAAGTTAAAGTTTTATTAAACATAAAAATGCCTGTACATATTAAGTAAATCATAAACAGGATGTATAATGGGCAAGGATTCAGTTAGGTACAGGCAAATCGGCTGTGTATGAGAAAATAGTTTAGTGAAAATAACACCAGGTAAGTGATTTGAGAGCATAAAGTTCTTAGAGTTTCCATAAAATTTTCGAAACAACCAGACATAGTATTTGAGATATTCTGGCGAGCATTAAATTTAACAAAAATGATACTTTTCTAATAAAGTGTAACATCTACCTCTGCTTTCCTCATCCACTCGTTTTCTTTGCCACCAAAGACAAAATGGCCAAATATAAGAATCAGATACGTACCAAAATGGGGTACTGCTGCTACATCTCAGGAATGTTTAGTCTTGAATTTTTTCTTGCTTTCACATAGAAAAACTTCGAAGAGACATTTTCCTTGGATTTGCTCTGGCCAACATTTAAGAATGTTATCTCCTGTCTGGAAATCAAGAAAAAATCGTTTTATCCATGTATGAAATTTAGAACGTGATCTTAGTATCATTTTGCTTTGTCTTTCAAAGCCATCGGATATGAACCAACTGGCTACCCATCTTTGCATGGTGGCTTATATCGGTCAGTTGCCTATCCTGATAGCAGTCACATAGACTCCCAGTATGTACAACAAAGTAAGTAATATTTATATATTCACTGTTCATTCATAGTTCTCTATCCCTGACCCTGATAACATGTGTTCTTTCTCATTGTATACTGGAACCATAATATATTCCTTCTTTACTACTTTTGTCTCTTGTTTTTTTTTTCTTTGTAGATTATAATGCATACCACCTTATACGTTCTGTAATACTTGTTACATTTGTTTTTGTGATTTTTTGAGATAATAATTTATATTATTTGTATTCTGATTACTGTTCTCATTGTCAGTGTTATTCTCACAACATTTCGGATGATGTAATTCCCTGCCCGAACCGTCTTCAGGCATATCTTGTAAAACACGGGAATCTTTGTGGAAATCTGCAGGGAATTTTGAATTAGGCTCAGTAGCTTCATATGACCCACGGGAAACGTCGGGATCAGAACACAATAAAGAAATAGCGCAGAAGCAATGCTGTCATGCTCACTCCATTGATTTGCAGTTCTGTGCCTGACATGTTTTTGCTTGCCACGTACAAAGGAAGGGATGAAAAGAGAGGGCAACAGATCTTGATGCTTGCTTACTCCTAGATTTTTACCAAAGTTCTGTTATCCAGATTGTGAGCCCAATACCGCTTCATGATAAACCTTTACACCATGGATGACTCTACTAGAAACTGGAGTTCTAGATGCTACCATATTGCCACTGCCCTTATTATGGTGACAAAGGATTGGAGTTTAGGGAGAGGGTAATGCTGCTGCTACTACTAATGCTATCCTTCCTGCAACCTCTTTCAAGAATATAAATCAATTATTCTATGACCTCAATACAACATCTTTATTCAGCATTAAATAACCTATAAATGGTTGATGTACCGTAAACAAAACCGTCTAATTCATTCAAGTAAAATTATTAGTTTAATATTATGTAGATAAAACTTTACTTGCATTAAAAATATTTCATTCCTAAGTAATATCCATTTGTAGTTATTAATTTGCCTTCCTGCAAGAACAACGTAAGGCAGAAGGTTTGTTTTTAATGTGGGGAAAATCCAGCTCCTAAAATAGGTCACTCTGGATTGGAATAAATTATAACCGTTTCAGTTGAATAGGATTCTTCCTTTGCTGATTTTGGACAGAAAAGAGGAAGTTAGTATGAGAACAGATACTATGCTTTGCTCCTAGCCAAAAGGTTAAGGACAAATATATATATATATGTATATATATATATAAATTTAGGTATTTAAATTCTATAATTTGAAAAAGTTAATCTTCAAATATAGAATTTTTTATTGTTTGAAAACAAAGAATACAATTAAATAAATCTATTTCCTTAATCCACGAGATTTTGATGCTTATTCATCTCCTCTGAGGAAAAATATTAGCAAAAGTTTTGTCTGCACCTTATTTGCTAAAAGCAATAAACATAGAAAATTAAAATTTTCTTTCTTTTTCTTTTTCTTTTTTCTGCCTCTATATCCCTTTTCTCTTATTCTATGTATCTAAAATGTTTTAAAATTTTAAATTTTTCTATATTTATTGTTTTTAGCAAATAAGGTGTGAACTAATAAAAACATTTGCTAATATTTTTCCTGAAGAGATGAATAAACATCGAAAACTCATGGGTTAAGGAAATAGATTTATTCAATTGTATTCTTTGTTTTCAAACAATAAAAAAATGCTGTATTTTAAGATTAACCTTTTCAAATCATAAAATTCAAATACCTAAATTTTGATTCATTTGCTCTACCTTGTATATTGAGCAATTTTATTTAGCTGGGATTTTCTTATGTAAAATATTACATCCAATTTCGTAAGACCGAAAATCATTGGATTTGCATACCAGTAGATATATTTCATTTCATTATTCTTAATACTCCTATAAATTCGTTTTTCTTTTGTGTGTATTGATATTCATATTAAAACCCCTATTTTCTATTTATTTAAAAAGAAAATACAATTTTGTTATATATGGGTTGTGAAATTGCATTCACTAGCAAAAGATCTAGCAAATTTGCATATTCCTTTATTCATTTTAATTAATTCTGTATTAGTTGCTTCGGTTTTCTTATGGGATGATAATCTTTCGTTAACTATTACGTGCTATTATATTCATGCAGATATTCTACATGATTTATACTTGCATAATATTTGTGTAAAAAGTTTATAGTAAGCACAAAATTGTTTCCATATATATTTATGTATACGTATATATTTTTGTTTAACAAATTTTGCCTACCAAACTCCCAAAGTTTTTTGTTTGCAGACATGAAACTTCATATATATTTGAATCCATGCGAAACTTTATATATGCGTTTTAGCCCGGAAAAATTGGTGCAAAAGTGTGGAAATTTAAAAATGAAATTTGCCAGGTGAAGGTCGAACGCTGGGATTACGAATGCATAATGTAGTAACTATTAGTTGATGTTTTAATTTTTAGCCTTGCAGTAAACATGTTTCCATATCCCAGTCATTGACGGCATAGGCAAAATAAATCGTGAGCTAAACGTTTTGGTTTCGATTCTCGGTGGTGGCGCATGAGTCTTTTTTTTCTTTTTATATATACTTTTTAAATCATTATTATATATTGCATCCAATCTATCTATCTATCTATCTATCTATATATATATATATATATATATATATATATATATATATATATATGAGAAAATGTATGTCTGTCTTTTATCTATGGTAGTTAAGGAAGACTATTATACAGAAAGGCATTACTTTACATATTCACACTTTTTAATATATGCATATGCACATAACCTTATGAACAGTACATATGGCCCGAGCAAAGCCGGGCAGAACTGGTAGTGTGTATATATATATATATATATATATATATATATATATAAAAATTGAACATGTCTGTCTGTCTATTTCCATACACAATAACTCTGTCAATTTTCGGTCTACAGACTCGAAATTTGATATACAGGGTGCTGAGATTTGGAAAAATCTTTGTAATCCATTTTCGGCTAGAAATTTGGTGTTAAGGGGTCAAAGTTCAACGATTTGACATTTGAGAACTCTACCAAACTCCCCTGATAATTTTGGGTCTAAACACTTGAAATTTTAGATATAGGTTCCTTGGACATGGATCTAATTTAATAAATTGATTTGAGCCCAAAACAAATGTTAAGAGGTCATAATAGAGGTCAAAGTCAAAAAAAAATTTTGACCTCTACGGTCTCTACCAAATTACCCAGACAATTTCTGGTCTAAACATTTGAAATTTTACATAAAGGGTATTCAGAGATAGGGCAAGCATTTTAATCGGTTTGGGTCGAAAATTTAAGCTACAAATATATAAATCTATGTATGTATGTTTGCATGTCTGCATAAAACTTTCGAGATAGGCGACGGATTTTCACAATATCAGTATCGTTTTGAAGCTCGACACTTCAGACGACAAATGCTGAAAAATTGGCTAAAAACATTAATTTCTTCACCCTCAACTGGCCGCTTTTTTCGCCGATATTTTCGAAAGTCATCCCCTCTTTTCGATTGTCTAGCCTTTATTTAAACCTACGTCACTTCCGGTTTGGCGTTGGTCGTAACAGCAAAGACGTCACGTTTTTTTTCACGTTCTTTTCCTCCTTCGCGGTACGGGTTCGAGCCTGCCTTCCTACTACCACTTTTTTTTGCTTTTTCTTTTTTTTTCTTTTTGCTCAACCCACACCTCCAAACACTCGGGCAACGCCGGGTACCCATGCTAGTATATATATATATATGTATTCGTTTGTCGAACCTACTAGATACAGAAAGGTTAAAAATAAAGATTAAATCTTAAAATTGAATTCATTATTTAATAATAAAAAATAAATAATATTTTTGATCCTGTATACAAAAAGGTTGGTTTTCATTTTGTATCGGTGAAATCGTAATTTATGAAAAAAAGAAGAAAAAAAGGCAAACTTTAAAAGCTTTAGATGACAATTCGCGTGTAATCCGTCATTGCATGCGATGAATAAGTCGTCTGCCAGATCTTATTGATTGAAAGTGAACTTTAATTTGATGTCACATGAAAGGTCGATAAAGATATTATCGTCTCATGAAGTTAAAACTGTTTCATGTTGCTAACATTTGCATTAAATGGACCTCGCATCCAACTCACATTGAGAGCAGGAAGTCGAAACTGTTCCTTAAACTTGTCCTTTTAATTTTTTCAGTGAAAAAATAAATAAAGCAAAATTTGAAATAAAAGTAAATAAAATTTAGCCTTTCGAGATTTGATTTTTTTTTTTTTTTTTTTTTTTTTATAAGACTGGCATTTAACATTGAGTTTACTGGTGTTGACTTCTTCCACTCGTTGGTGTGTGTATGTGTGTGTGTGTGTGTGTGTGTGTGCGCGCACACACACACACACACACACACACACACACACACACACGTCACACGTCCGTATATTCCATAGTTGGATTTCACTGCAGTTTGTTTGATTTGTGTTAGCTAATAAACTTATTGCGTGTGGCAGGATGTTTGCCTCACATGCAAGAGATTCGGGTTTCGAATTCAGAGTCGGGATGTGTTCGACTGATGAACTCAAAGCAGAGCGAAACTCAATTCTTTGACTTCCTGTTTGTATGCTTTCATGACTCTTGTGAGTTGCGACGTTTGATTGTGGAAAATAATAATAATAATATGTGCATGATAAAAATGAGAATGACATCTCAACATAATGGGGGAAAAAGGGAATACCTAAATCATTTGTGAGTTCAACGTTTCGTCTTCATTTAAGACTTCTTCAGGATGATTGAATTGAGGAACGTAAATTAAAAACATAAGTGCATTACTTGGAAATACCTGGTGTATGAAACCAAAATTTGTTTTTTTTAATAAATTTCATTTCTTTAAGCGAAATACATAAGAATGTAAAACCATTGTAATTTATTTTATGCATTTGTTATATCATTACGATTAATTTATAATTTTTCTTTTTCAGATTATTAAAATATCATTAATATTTTTCTGCAATATCCTCAGTTATGTTCACCCGAAAACTCCCTTCTTTAGGGAGTCATCCCCCATCATAATGCTCGTCCTCACACAACACTACTGAACAAAGATCTAGGAGAATTTGTTTGGGAAATCTTGCCCCATCTTGCATATTCTCCTGGCCTTACTCCCTTTGATTATTACTTGAAGATTACAAGGTCATTTGAATGGCATTAGCTAAAAATCATGATAGATTGAACAAGAGTTAGATTTATACTAAGAAGGGTGCGTCCAGATTTGCCCAGGCGTAAAATATGCTTAAATATGATATTTTAATTTGTCCGGATTTCGCATATATATTACTATAGTCGTGATTTCAAAAGTAAAAAAAAAAAAAGTATTTGGTGCCATCAGTTAGAATCGAAAGCAAAACTGTAGCATTCAAAGCTGGTGACGTTACCTCTGTACCAACATGACACGCATATGAATTAATTAAAAATAAACTAAGATGAATGTACAAAATGTATAGCGATTTTTTTGGAATTTTGGCCCATTTTTGGCCCTTTAAAAACTTTTAACCGGCTAAAGACCCATAAAAGAATAATTAGTAAAAAAAAAATCCAATCATTTGAGGGCCGCTAGCGCCACTCTGCGACTTTTAGTATCGGAGGAGATAGTTTGAAAATATGGAGACATACAGACAAACATATAGCCTTTTATATATTAGATTTCACAGAAAAATCCAAATAATTTTATAAGCGAAGCATTTATATGCTTGTTGACAGAGGGAATAATGTTAGAGAGAGCAAAAAATCCTTATTTTTATGAGTAAAGATTAAAAAAAAAAAAAGACACACAGCTTTTCATTGTCAAGATGAACTTTTAAATCAGCAAAGAATTTTGCATCAACCTAATATTTCATGAACCTAGCCCGATAATTAACTTTACTTATCCTAGATTGAATTGAAGAAAAAAAAATTCTGTTGTCTTTAGATTCCTTGAAAAATGTAGTCCTTATTGACACTTATGTTCTGTTCACATTTCTGCACACACATTTACTTATGTATACACAAAATAAGTTCATATCCACAGAAATTAACTTAATTAATTTTTACTGTGTTTATATGAAATAACTTATTAATAAACAGATTATGTATAATTTTTTTTATACAAACATTAGTTGGCTACACAGTTGCAGACCTGTTTCGGTCAAAATTCTGAATTAGGTCAATTGTTCTCAATGGGTATGGAAATCAAAATAGGGAAAATTCTTCAAAAACTGGTCAGAAACTGGTCAAATTAATTCAAGCTGCCAAACTATTTATATTATTAGCACTTATGCAGAATATGGATCTGGGTATCATCTGATATTCCAGATAAATGAGATAAACCGCCAGAAGGTACCGAACAAAAATTTTGTTTCTTTTTGTTTGTTTCACGAAAACGCTAGCCAATTTATAAGATGTCGAATGTAAACTTTGTGTGTTCTTTTACAAAAAAAAAAAAAAGATGGCCAATATTAAAAATGCTATGGTAATTTCAGTGAGAAAAAAAGGTACCTTTGCAATTTACGTGTATATTTCGGGATGGCCCGAAATTTAGAAACTCATTTTTAATATGATGAGGGTGGTTTTATTTATTCTGTACTTTCACTTGATAATTTAATAAAGAAATTATACTGTAAAAAAAAACTTAAAATATACCGTTTGCCAATTATCGGTGGCTGCAATTTCATTGGCCAAGCATTTCGGCATTTTCTACCAGTTGAGGTAATCTGACCAGAATTTGCCGACGATAACGCGATCCGTATTGTACATAAGTATCATTATTTTCTTCGTTTCTTTGATCTCATAGTAAAAATCTTCCAGTTTTTAATGTGAAATATTTAATTTTTTTAATTAATGTTTCAATACCACAATTAAAATTAAGCTCAATAATTAATAGGTCATATCAATCAGAGCTTTCATATATTAATAGAGGTTATTTTAAAAATTCAAAACCTTGCTCATGCAAATGATATTTTTCATAAACACATTAACATGTTGCCGCTCTTTCTTCTCCGTCTTCAGTGTATATAAGAGAGAAACACTATACTAGTGTACATGTTTCACAAGTTTTAGCACACACTATTCGTTTAGATATTTGTGTGACTTCTGTTTGCTTTGTTTTCTCACTCTTTCTCCTCTTGCTGTTAATTCCTTCTGATTGATGACATATCGAACCGTTGAGTGAACCTATTGCAGTTTCACTGCTAAGAAGTTCGGGAACCGCTAACACGTTTCTGTCTTTTTTTTTTTTTTTTTTTTTTTTTACTTGTAACATTGCGCGGCTGGCTATCCGCTGGAGATCACGGCCCCGTCACTCGTTGAAGTGGCAAATAAGAACTTTTCAGATCGGCAGCGTTATATTAAAATATTCATGTACAATCATAGAATTACGTCAGTAATTTAATAATTTTTCATATAATCATTTCTGATGAACTAAAGAAAAATATCACCTCGATTTTTTTTATATCATAGTGAATGATTTCTTTCCAAATTCATTTAAGGCGATGGGATAAGTTAGAAATGGTTGCCCGATTCGTTGTTTGCTTTAAAGCTTACCCTAGCAAGTCGAAAATGATTTTGTTTGGGGGCGGCGGTAGAAAAAAGAGGGACATGTTTCACTCCCTAACTTTTGCATTACTAGATGGAAGTGTATATATATATATATATATATATATATATATATAATGCGCTTTGAATTTAATTTTTTTCCAGGGGTAGAGGCTTATAAATAAATGTTCTTTTATGTTTTTGTAGATTGTAAATATTTCCTTTTAATTACATTTTTTCTTCTCCAAATCCCTTTTCATTTCATATAAATAAACTTTACAACTGTTTTTTTAACGGGCATACATTAGTCTCTGAAGAGTTGCTTAGTGGGTATCTGCTATTGAATGAAACACGTGTAAGACGTACTTAATAAAAAAAAAAATTAATAAAAAAGCGTGACAAGAAAATACCTCACACGTTATCGTATCTTATATAAGAGTGACTTAAATACTTTTTTTGTGGAGAGGTGTCCACGTCCTCCTACATACAGCGCATGGTATTCCAAAATGGTCACCCATCTGAAACTGACCAGGCTCAATGATGCTTAATTTCGGTGATCTAATGAGTGCTGGTGTCAACCTGATTATGCCGTATATTTAAGATTTTGCTCTAACAATGAATGCCATAGACGCTTGCGAGTTCCTTGATCATCCCCTTTATATGGAACTCGAAATTAAATAGTTTCAATCCAGAGGTCGACAGTTCGAATCAGTTTCATTTCACCTCACATTTCAATACTTAAATCTACTTTATTACAGTATAACATTACAACTCTTCTCATTCGATGCTGTTATCTACGACACAGGTGATTCTTTTACATTTATTTCAGTAGATGGGGGATTCCGCTTTGCGCATTACAGAAGATTAATTGAAAATTGAAATTGAAAACAAGAACATAAAAAAAAAAAAAAAATTAAATATCTATATTAATACAATAGCGTGTGTGGTATTATCTGTGTCACGCTTACATCCGAGTAGTTTAATTGTTATCTACTTCCATTTCTTGTCAAAAATAATTTTACCAAGAATTCTTCATAAGTTTTGGTTTCGGTTTCGATTATAGCTGATGGCACTTAAGTCATCTATTTCTTTTTTTATAAATAATTTTCTCAAGAATTCTTCAAGTTTTTATTTCGATTTCGATTCAAGCTAATGCACTCATATATGGATAAATTTTGGTTTTTTGAAATCGCAACTTTATAATATATAAAAATTGATAGAATATTAATTCTATAATAATATATATACGAATCTGCAAGAATTAAAATATCATATTTAAGCGTACTTTACGACGAGGCTTTATCAGGCGTTCGTGCTAACTCAGATAAATACTTTTGCAGTTTTAACAAAAAAGCTACAATAATATCAGTGTCTCCATTTACACTGAACATCTACAGAATGCCAACATCAATATATTACAGATATCCCCTGTGGATATATGTAATATGATAAGTCCCCTGTGGAATTTCCACAGGTTCCGCTAGTATTTAATTATTTGAATTACTCAGACTCCTGCTCTTATTTCGGATGTTATGCTCACAACTTTTCGGCCGATGTAACCCTTGATCTTCTTTAGTTATATTTTGTGAAACTCAGGAATCTGTATAGAATTTTGAACGGAAACCTTTATTCAATCTACGAGGATGTATGAGGGCGGGGTTGTAGATGAGAATAGTAGTCCGAATAAAAATTATCAATCTTCATCTAAAAAAATGCTGAAACATAATGAAAAGTATTAAGATAATACATAAAAGAAAGCCTAAATGGAAGCCAAAAATAGAAAAACAAATGGACCAATCAAAACTGTCTATTTTTTCTTTAACAAATAATTTTTTATTTTTTATACAAAGCAACGAGACTGCGTAATTATGAAAAACAAAAACAATTTGCTCAGCAAAGTGGTCTTCCAATTGTGACAGCTGATACAGCATTGTCTAATTATACGTCATAACAAAATGGTGTTAATTTCAACCAATTTGAATCTATTTTTACTAATTAGAAAGTTATTACCGTCATTTATATGCATTGCATGTATTTTTTTTTTTTTCAGTTATTTGTAGTGAGGTTTGTATGAAAGAAAGAATAATCTTCCTCTGCTCTATCTCAATTTTTTTTTTCAATGATTTGTTGCTTGAAGCAAGAATAGAAATAAATAAATGGGGCTGGTTCAAGAAAAAAAAATAATGATTTTCCTAATTCAGGAGTTTCTGGAACAATTACTTAAAAAAAAAATAACAATTTTTATTTTTAATATTTATTTTTTAATTTTTTTGTTTATATTTTATTTTTATTTGACTTTTATTTTCACTTTATTTTTAATTAAATAAAAAAATTATTTAAAAAAAAATGTTTTTTTTATAAACCAAGAATCTGAACAATGAGCATTAATGATTTTCTTTTTTGTTTAACATAAAGAAACAAGTAACTTGTTGGCTTTTCGGAAAGTCTGGCACAACGCAACCACATAAATGAGTTTCTTATAGTTGGATTGCAGAAAGGATTGTTAATTTTATTTACGATTCAATTGGTGGCATTTTTGCAGAGTCACTCTGCATTTAGTGAATTTTATTTATTTAGCTCTTCTTTATAAGGTCAGGTTTGAAAAAAAAAAACGTTTCAGTGGCATGAATTGGATTCGAACTTGGCACACCCAGATTTACACTCCTTGTTAACCACTTACTCACCATCAAAAACTCTGTCCTTCTACAGAATCAGGATCAATATGAATGATTGCGATTTATAGAATAGACTGGAAATTGTTCGGTTGAACCATCAATTAGTACAACATGAAATGAAAAAATTTTCATTCATTCCTTGATTTAAAATTACTCCACGTTGAATGAGTTTAATAAATTTCTTAAAATTAGAAAATTACCCAACTTCATGTCTTTTTAGGTTTTTATTTTTTAACTTATATATTTTAGGAGCTAAAAATATTTTTTAATCTAATCTTAACCAACATGAATTTAACAACTGCTGTCACCGCAATCAAATTCATTTTAATTTTGCATTTACATGAATTTTTTTTTTAATCTTTTAATCATAAACGACTTCGGCCATTTCGAGCCTGTTCGTAAATTGCAAACGGAAACAGTGTTGAAATGACTCCTATTCTGCTGAAGCACTAAAAACTCTTGTGACGATGCTAAGTCTTAATAAATCACCATGATGAAATTCTATGCATGTCCTCGACCTACAGTTAATCAATGAATTGTGCTCCACAAGGAGCATCTTCTGTAGTTATTTCATTTACCTCCTTTGCAGGAGGTTAGACACAAGGTCAAGTGTGGGTTTGATGAATATTTTTCTGTGTTTAGTAATTAGGTTTTCAGTCTGTATCGTTAATTCGGCAGTGTTTCCTGTATCAGAGACAGATAATTCTCAGGTATACTGAACCACCGTCATCAAAATATTAATAAAACCTAAGCTGATTGTTAGTATTGTACAGTTTTAAAAACTATTTATGTAATGTAACTTTAAGACTTCCAGAATGTTAATTAACGATCAGTTTTGAGCAATGCGCTTTTAGTGGTTGAAGTTCAATTCTTACTTATATTATTTGTAGTTATGATTATTTGTAGTTATGATTATTTGTAGTTATGATTATTTGTAGTTATGATTATGTGTAGTTATGATTATGTGTAGTTATGATTATGTGTAGTTATGATTATGTGTAGTTATGATTATGTGTAGTTATGATTATTTGTAGTTATGATTATGTGTAGTTTTGATTACTTGTAATTATGATTACTTGTAATTATGATTACTTGTAATTATGATTACTTGTAATTATGATTACTTGTAGTTATGAAGTCTAATGCTTAATTATATTATTTTTAGCTATGGTCTGTAGACCATAATAACTAACAATAATATAAATAAGTACTTCTGGCACCTTATGACTGACGGAACAAGAACAATCTGCCCCTGTCGATCGAATAAGGGGTTCAGTTCGAAGTTCCATGAAGGTTTCAACAAAATGATTTCCAAAGTAAAATAAAAAAGCTGCGATGAATTCTGTAAAATATGGAAAACGTTTTTCTACAGTTCATTGCTAAGTTCCACTCTAAAAAGTAAATGGCTGCTTCCATTTTTGTTATATAGTCCTTAGGGGGGGCAGATAACTCACCGATACTTCCTGTATCAGATGCAGATAATTCCTGAGTATTATTTCAACACAAGAATAGATAACTCTTTTATTTATAGTACAGGCCCAAACAAAATCTAAAAAAATATGTAAAACTTATAAAAGAGAATATTAAACTAATTTTTCTTAAATAATGTAACTCTCCCACTTTTGCTATAGATGAGGAACTGGCTTTTCGATAAAGATCCGGATTTCCATCGAAACATGTTTCATGTTAAACTAATTTTTCTTTAAACATACTCATGTCTAACTCCTCTCTTGGTCAACAATGATAACACTCTGCTAGATCGTAATGACAGACGTTCTCTGAACTTAGTCCAGCCACTTCTTTCAATACTAGCACCTGCTCCTCCATGTGCTCTAATTAAGATTACATATGTTCTGTGTTTGTATTTCCTACTTCTTTAGGCTATTTTATTGCAGATTTTTTCATTTACTGTGAGTTTTGGGGGGGATTTTTTAGTTTTATCATACTAGGTATACATGTGATGCATAGGTGCATTTATATATATATATATATATATATATATATATATATATATATATATATATATGTTGAATGTATGACTTTAATATGTCATGAAATTAGGTTTTTCATTCTCACTTAGCCGATAGTTACACAAAAGGAAGTGTTCCTCTGGCATTGCATCGACTGAAGAACTCTTACACTTGGTATATTTTAGCCCTGCAGACTGAGTTTCTAGTGTTTCTATGAAACCGTAGCGTTATAATCAGGATTCGGTTCTGGGGTTCGGGAAGGAGTGAGTCACTCTCTCGACAACAGCATGTTTCTGCCCTCTTCTTTTCCAATCGACCACACCTGGCCTCTCGCCACCAATGTCACACCGCACAATCCGAACGTCAGCAATACGAAATTCTTTTCAAGAGAAGATGTTCACAACTCTTTTCTCTCTGCTACCCCCCCCCGGGAATTTTTCCCATCTTTTATATCCTCCTATCTAGGAAAAAAAAAAAAAAAAAAAGCAAGAGACAGGAAAAAAAATAACTTCTCCCATCATGCTCTGCCTTCCCAAGATGCCCTTCGCGTATACAAATGCGCTGGCCATCCTTTCCTTCTTCTTTCCCAAAGAGCGATGCAGATACGCTCGGTACGTTTTTTTTTTTTTCTTTTCTAACCATATACCCCACAATAGTTGGACGATCGCACTAATGTAGAATCTTCTTTTATAATAACAAAAACAAAAAAAAGCCTGTACTCATACATACATAATTGAACACTGGTAATTTTTCCTATGCTAAAAAAAACATTTTCAGCCCTTCTATCACTGCAATGTTACATATCTGTGCTTCTTGTACAAGTACTTACAAGTGTTGTAAGTTCGTCAACTGTAACTCCTTCCAACGTAAATACAACCAAACAGCAAAATTCCACCTTTCACTGCAGATATCCTTAAATGCCAGAAAGCCTTCCGCTTCTTTCTTCAGATTATTTGACTTTGTAATTCGCTCCCGTTCCATTTTCCTGACTGTAGCAATTGAAATGTAATGTGAATAAATATCTTTCTGTACAACTCTTCACTTAGAATACATCCTACAGTTCAGTCGCTTAATAATAGTTATCCCTTATGTCTCAGTAGAAATGTCTTGTTTAGGGTGAATTATGTGTGTGTGTGTGTGTGTATATATTAAGCGACTGAACTGTAGGAGGTATTCTAAGTGAAGAGTTGTACAGAAAGATATATATATATATATATAAGCGATGCTCTTTGTGTAAACAAATCGAGCTTAGGTATTTCGGACGATGTCAAAACATAGTTTATTCACGACTCGATCAGTAGCCGCCGATTAGCATAATGGTTAGGAGCCTTGACTGTTGTACAGGCGGTCGGGTTTCAATCCCGGTTTGAAGTAGTTGCCTGTCTAGCCACACTGATGAACTGCAAAACAGTACTGTATGTGGATGACTATATATATATATATATATATATATATATATATATATATATATATATATATACATATATATACACACGAAGGTCGTTCCAAAATTACGGACTCCTATTTTTTAACTAAAAATCTAAAGCTACAAAAACAGGAGTGATAAGATCAAAGCGAGTGACCTTTTGTGCTCTAAGATTTATTTTTTTGCATAGTCACCACCATTCTCAATGCACTTTTGCCAGCCTCTTTTGATGTCTTGGTTGTAAAAAGTCCGGAGCACACTTTGTCAGCCACATTTGTGTCGCCGCTCTGAAATCGACGAACCCATCTCCTAACTGTGCTGGCATCAAGTGCATTAGCATTGTAAACATTCAACAGGCGCTGATCAGTACTGATTGGTTCAAATTTTTTTCTATACGGAAGAATTCATTGACACATCTCTGCTTCTGATGGATGTTCATGACAGGGGTTGCTTTTGTAGAGTCTCATGCTGTCAATATCTGCAACAGAGCTAAAACATTCAGGTCATGAATGCATAAGTTCAGTCATCATAATGATCAAATTTGTAATCCCTTCTGATCTATTCGGGTGGAATGAAAATAGACATTTCTTTTGGAAAGCCCCTCATGTTTATATATATATATATATATAAAGTTCAGTTTTTTTTTATTATATATATATATGTTCAGTTTTGTCTCCTGACAGCTTTATCTTGTTTAAGATATAAATAAATATACTTCAGTATCTTTTTTTACGTTTAGTTTAAGCATATTTTCTTGAATAAACTAACACGATTACTTAGAAAAGCTTACATTTCCCAAGAGAAAATTTTAAACTAATTATAAAAGTGTACATTATTTTTAAACCAACAAGTTAAAGTAAATTCTTTCGAAAACTTTCTCGAATTCTTTCACTTTTTTGTATTAAAACTAGAAATTTGCTTTTTCTCCCAATCCCAAAATATAACTGTTTTAATTTTAAAAAAAATAATAATAAAAAAATAAAAAATAAAAAAGCATAACAAAAAATTGAAATTAATAGTAAAATAAACTAATTTATTTATTTTAAGTTTCCTTTTCTTTTGAAAAAGTTCTGTTTGGGGTAAATTTGATGTCATATCTTGGCGAATTGTAATGTTTTCAATTATAAAACAAATATAAAAGTATACACAAGGCATTTAAACGTGGGTTTCTTTTATTCTCACTTTTATAGTCGCTTAACTTCGGTGATCCAGTGAGAACAGATGTGTCAACGTGATTATGCCGTACTCAAACTACACAAAGTTCCTAATATGTAACATTATAGTCGATCTATTCTCAGAAGTTTATCTTTACTGAATAACGCTTACTTTTATCAAAATAGCAGTATTTAGTATTAAAAATCTGAAAAGAATTTATATATTCTGTCTTGTAGTTGTAAAATGCTACTCATAATTTAATAGTTCTTCTCTGTGCGTGTGGGATGAAATGTCTGATCCCATAATTTTGATTTCCATTATACTCCTCGCTATTTCCATCCCTATTACTCTTTCCTCCCCTCAACATAAATCAGCTTGCCCTTGGTGTTGCAGCCGGTACGGTTGGTGGTTTTTTTTTTTCAACTGCACCCGACACATAATAGTTCATGGATTTAAAAATCAGATGAGTTGAGTGACCAAACTCCTGAAGTCGTGGAAGTTCTCGCACAACCACTTTTATGTTTTTCTAGAGGAGAGACACGGAGCTGATTCCTGCTTCCACAGGCATAGCCTTCATGCAGCCACCTTCTCCACCTAGAAATTGACAACCTCACGGATTTTCTAGGATTTTTGCCACCAACGGTGTGCTGTACTTGATAACTATATTCAGTTATTTAAATGCAATCGGTGTATCTATAAAGTCTATTATGTTCAGTAAATGGAGATAGTTTTTCAAACTTTGTAGAGATAAGTTTAAACGAATTTTAAAAATAGTTTCTGAACTTCTTTATTCAACATTTTTTCTTTTGTTTTTGTTACGTGCTAACTTTATATAGCCATTTGCAGTCAGTCTTTAACTTTCCTTTTTCTGAAGAATTTAGTCATTTGAATTGTTTCAAACTGAAAAGAACAATTTAATTTGTACAAGAAATATCAACTTGAGTGTGATTTTCAGACCGTTTCGGTCAATATAACCTCCGACCTTCTTTGGGTGTATCGTATCGAACTTGGGAATGTTTTTGTCGAACTCAGGAATTTGGACGGAATTTCGAGCAGAACCCTTTATTTACTTCACGGTGGTAGCGTGCTCTTGTTCCGTCAGCCATGACTGGATAGAGGTCCTAAGTAATTCACAAACTGAGGATTGAACCTTCAACCTTCAGGAGAATATCACTTTTGCAATTGATTTTCCCAGTACTCTAACCACTGCGCCACGGGTCCTCAGCGTGGGCAACCGAAAAATACATTTGTGAATTATTTAGGACCTCTATCCAGTCATGGCTGACAGAACAAGAGCACACTACCCCTGTGAAGTAAATAAAGGGTTCTGCTCGAAATTCCGTCCAAATTCTTGAATTCGACAAGATACACCGGAAGAAGGTTGGACCGAAACGTTGTGAAAATCACACTCAAGATGAGAACAGTAGTCCGATGAATAATAATACAAATAACAAATCCTCATCTCAAAAATTCAGAAACGTCAAGAAATATCTATTTGAATTTTTTCCATTCAGTGTCATGCAGAGAGGACAACAAAAGAGCAGTGACCACGGGCATCCAAATTGAGGGGTGGGGGTCATTCTATCATTATGTTTCACTATCTCCTATAGACCAGATTGCACACTGACATGAGCATTCTCATGAGCTTTATGAACCTTACTACTTCCATGTTTGCTCATGACAAAATTGGAAGTGTGTGTTTTGTTTGTGACATAATCACTAGAAGATTACCATACAGGGCCAATGAGATTCTTCTATCAGCAGAATCCTTCTTTCCTATGATTGAGGAACTCCATCCCCTTTAAAGTAACTTTCCAGAATATTATATCGTTTTATTCTAACTAAATTCATTGCTTCTAATATTTCTTGGTATTAGGGCTCGAGTCTTTAGAGCTTACACTGAAGATGTTGCTCCAGGCATCACCAGACCTCTGTTGTATGCAACTGCTGCCAGATTCTGGTGAAATTTATATGAACAGGAAGTTGTGTGTTTTCGGTCGTACATACAAGGCACGAACAAATTTAGGCTTAATAAAATGCATGATCAGCTCCTGCTGATTCAAGTAACTTGATCAGCAGAAATTGATAGTACTGCTTTTTTTTTTCTTTTTTTTTTTTTACATAGGCATCACCACTTATCAAGGCCAAGAGGCCACTCAAGGATAAGGGTTACAGAGTGTACAGTAGAAATTGGACAATATAGTAATCATTAGTAATGAAAATTTGGTGAATTTGATAACTTATATAGAACGGCTCATCAAGAACTAATAAAAGTAAATAATTACGTTAGACTTGAACACAACCATATTGTAGTCAGCCGGAAAGCAGGAAAACGGAAGACAATCCCACAGGCGTGCAGTTCTAAGAAAGAAGCTTTGTTCATGGAATCTACGTTTAGGTTTAGGCACAGATAAAGAGTGGAGGTAATTATTGATAGTGTGTACAGCTAGACGAGTGTTTCTTGTGAAAGTTTGGCGAGGGCGGACCATAGATTGAAGCTCAGTTGAACACTTTCCATGAAAATAACGATACATCAGAGACAAACTCGCAACATCTCTTCTATGAGATAGAAGTTGCAAGGAAGAGAAAAGGACATCTCCTACGAGGCCACAAAGTCTATTTTGAACTCTATCAAGGCAGGACAAGTCCTTTCTAGCAGCTCCTGCCCAGATGTGGCAACAATATTCCATCCTTGGACGTACCTGGCTCTTATATAGATAGAGAATAGTATCAGAAGTGAGATATTTACCGGATCGATAGAAAGATCCCACCATTTTTCCAGCGGCCTTGGCAACAGATTTGATGTAGGTGTTCCATTTAAGATCAGGAGTAATGGTCAAGCCCAGAAGCTTGTCAAAACTTGAGGCCTCCTGAAGACGAGAGCCATTCATTTCAATTGATGCCAGATGTGGATCAGAAGAGAGAAGCTTGGTTTTAGATGCATTAAAAGTAACCAGCCACTCCTTTCCCCATTGTACTACGTGCTCAAGATCAGGGGAGAGAGAATTGGAGAGAACTTGGTCGTTTACTGTCTTAGATGTACTACCATAGATGGTAGTGTCGTCAGCATAAATGTCTACAAATGATGTAAGGATGTGATTTGGAAGATCATTAATGTAGATCAGGAAAAGAGTTGGGCCCAGGATGGACCCCTGAGGGACACCGGCATTAATACTGTGAGCTTCTGATTTTTGCCCCTCAACTACTACTCTTATGAACCTATCAGAAAGAAATGATTTAATAATTGAGAAGACATTTCCAGCTATACCATAGCTAGAGATCTTATGAAGTAAACCTTTATGCCATACCCTATCAAAGGCTTTAGATATGTCAAGAGCAATTGCCCTAGAAAGGTTGCCTCCATCGAGAGATTTGCTAATCCTATGAGATATAACTGTAAGTACATCTGCTGTAGATCTAGCAGAACGGAAACCATATTGAGTGTCACTAAGAAGGTTATTTTTGTTGAGATGGTTGATTACTTTTGTATTTAACACAGATTCCAGCAGCTTCCTCATGAAGCACAGAAGATTTATTGGCCTGTACTGGGAGGGGGATGAGCGATCACCTGAATTCTTAAATACAGGGCATACTGATGAAATTTTCCAGGGAGATGGGAAGCTATTCTCCTTAAGACAACGTTTAAACAGTTTTGTAAGTAAAAAAAAAAAAAAAAAAAAAAAAACTTGATCAGCAGAAATTGATAGTACTGCTTGTTTATTGTTTTTGCAAGCTAGGGGTGGGGTGGCGGGTAATAAATCGTAATTGTTATTTACTATTTACAAAATTATATTGGCATAAAAGTAAACAATTTTTTTCAAACTTAAGGCAGTTTCTTCTTTTTTTTTTTTACGTTTAATTGGGATTTTTTTTTTTTTTTTTTTTACTATAAAAAAAACTCAGATTTTCGATTTTCTATAATTTTAACTGAATATTGTGATTAAATCACAAAAAAAGTTTTAGAAAACTTAAAAGGGATTCGCTAACAGCTAGTCACTCGAGGCGCCCCTACAGGGAAATTTGACGGCGTTGTCCAGGCATTTTTGTAGGCTTGAGTATTTTTTCTTTTGACTTGTATTTTTAAAAATATTTTCAATTAGCCAAAAAAACCTTTTCTTTTCTTTTTTTTTTTACAAAGATTTTTAACGAAACGATAAACATTATACAGAGCATGAGTATTTTATTTTATTTTTTTGATTTTATTTTATGCAGTTTATTATTATATTAAAAAAAAAGAAGAAATTTCCAAACTTAAAAGAAAATCGGGCGTTCATTTATCAGCCCCCCCCAAAAAAAACGATTAGTTATTTACTTGCCTTTCCATAAGGGCAGAGTTAAACATAGGTATGATTATAATAAAGGCGAAATTTTTGATCCCCAAAACAAATAATAGTAAAAACTTGTAAAATAATATTGATTCATTGTAATTTTTGCATTATTCTCAAGAAAGATTTTTTCTCTCTCTGTAAATCATAAAAGCTAAAAACGGAAAAATTGCAACCGCGTGTTATTTCTATATATTTTGACGGGAACAATGAAAAGAACGTGGTTTTTAAAATTCTCCCAAAAATCAAATAATTGATTAATTTCATTATTTTTATTTTATTTTTTTTTACAGGTTTGTTTTAAAAAGGCGGAACTATATGTAAACTGAAATAATATCAAAATGTCCGAAAGCAATCAGATTTGATCAATGTGGAAATATTTTCCTTATATCAGACAATTGCTATTCAATCCCCTTTTTATGGGGAGCTGGTTTCCACCCCCTCCCCAACATCTTGGGAAAATAAAAATAAAAAAAAGTGTTCCCGCAGTAAATAAAATACTACCCCCCAGTCAAAGTTGACCTCATTAAGTCATTAAAACGTGCACCTGCCAATTCTAAATAATTAAATAAATTCAAACGTCGCACGTTAGTATTTTGCAGTGGCCCACTAGTTAACGTCGCACATTTTTTTCACACTTTAATTTCCAACTTTGCTTCAAGGGTTCGATCATCATACTTACCTACCAAAACTTTTTTTTTTTGATTTACCCAAAACCACACACACCTCCAAACACCCGGGCAATGCTGGGTACCCCCGCTAGTCTATAATGTAAATCTCACCTGTCTGTTTAAATGTATGTATGTATGTCTCACAAAAACTTTCAACAGAGGCGACGGATTTTTACGAGATCAGTATCATTCTGAACCTCGACCCTTCGGACGACAGATATCGAATAATTAGCTAAAAACATTAATTCGTTCACCCTAAATTGGGCCCTTTTCTACAGCGAGGGGTCGATTTTTTTCGCCGATATTTTCGAAAGTCATCGGCACTTTTCGATTGTCTTCCCTTAATTTAAACCTACGTCCCTTCCGGTTTGGCAATGGGTGCAACAGCTAATGCGTCACTTTTTTTTTAAAAACTTTTCCTCCTTCGTGGTGCGGGTTCGAACCTGCCTGCCTACTAACTCTTTTTTTTTTTTTTTTTTTTTTTTTTTGTGCTCGCAATTTTCCTTTTTTTCTTAACCAACACCCTTACACACACCTCCACTTTCTTTTCCGCCTTCGTATCACGGGTTCGAGCCTACCTGACTGTCCTACTACATTTTTTTATTTTTTTTTATTTGCTCAACATACACCTCCAAACACCCGGGCAACGCCGGGCACCCAGGCTAGTATTAAATAAAAATGTTACTTTTAATCCATACATTAATTTTGTATGGAAAATAAGTTTCCGATAAGTTAATTTAGTTAAGATTTAAAAAAAAAGAAGCTTAGTTTTAGGAATTAAAAATTGATATTTCCTAGAATAAAAAGGGATTTAATAAAAAGAATTTAAATATTACTTTTTTCGGGCTAACAATTACGATATTGAAAAGTAATATTAAAGGAAATTCTGTCAGTTAATTGTTTCAGGTGTTGTCGACATAAAATGATTTTTCTTGGTATCCTATCTATATATGTTTTTTTCATATTTCAAACCAAAAGTAAGACTTTTACTGTTATATTTCACTTGAATAACGATTGAACAAAAACTTCCAAAACAAATTTTGTACTAAGTTTTTTTCCCAATATTCTTAATGTTTTATAAGACCTGTTTTTCGTATATATGCGACGCCATTGCAATATCCTCATTTTTTTTTTATATTTTGATTATTTGTGGCGTTCAAATCAAATTTAGTCCATGTTATTCAGTGTAAAATAAAGTTAATTGTTTATATGCAATTTAAACCTTGATCCTTCCTCTCTTATATAAAGTAAAAATTCCGATGAATTTCATTTTACTATTTTTTGCTTGTATTTTTTCTCATGGGTGATGAAAATTAGTGCCATACATTTAGTTATACATATCTAATAAAACCCTACTATACAAAGAAACACATATTCTTTTTGTTGTTTTTTGCCGGACATTTTTATTTTGCAATTTGACGCCATGATTTTTTATCAATCAAATAAAACTCTAAAACTTAGTAACATTGATTGAGGAAACATTTTACAACTGCATACAGTTCATATCTGTTCCTCATATATGAGGGGCGTGCAATAAGTAGTGCCCCTGACCCACTTTCTATAGAAGCAGAGCAACGAAACTTGACACAGTTATTAGTCTTTCTCTACATAGGAACCACCCAGAGTTATGCATTTCTCCCATCGTTTGATGCAGCTCTGGAGACCGTTTTTGTAGAACACCCCAGGTTGGTCCTCCAACAACGACGTGACTTCAGAAATCAAGGCTGCATCATCTGAGAAACGCTTTCATTTCAAAAACAACTTTGTGGCTGGGAAGAGGTGAAAATCACAGGGTGGAAGGTCAAGAGAGTAGGGAGGATGGGGAAGGATTTCATAACATGTCCGTGCTTCTGATCTGGCGACATGTGAGTTGTTGACTGGAGCGTTATTCTGCAGGAGGAGAGTACTATTGCTGATCTTGCCCCGCCTCTTGATTTTGATAGTTTCCCTTAATTTCCTCAAAAGTAATAATAATAATAGGCTCCTGTAATTGTGGTACACTTTGCCAGGATATCTGTCATCACTACTCCGTCCTAGTCTCAGAAGACTGTGAGCATGACCTTGCCAGCGGAGGGCTGCACCCTTGCTTTCTTTTGAGGTGGTGAGTCCAAGTGCTTTCACTGCATTGACTAGGTTTTGGTCTCTAGATTATTATGATGGACCTAGGTTTCATTCTGTGTAATCAGTCTTTTGAAAAACTTTGACTCATCTTCTTGGCACATCTCTAAATTCATCCTCGAGCACTCGACGCGTTCTCGCTTCTGGAATAGTGTGAGCAACCTGGGAATCCATCTGGCAGACACCTTATGCATATGCAAATGGTCAGAAATTATAGTTTCCACAGACCCTGTACTAATCTTGACATCTTGGGCTATTTGGCGAATAGTAATGCACTGATCTTCCAAAATGGCAGCCTCAGCTTGACGGACTGATGCCTCATCAATGGCAGAAGGGGAGCGACCAGGTCTGGGAGCTGCTTCCACAGACTTCCGGCCATGTTTGAATTCACAATGCCAGCGTTTTACAAGGTCATATGATGGGGCATTATCACCATAAGTTTCTTTTGTTTCATCAAAAGTCTCTTGTGGTGTGCCTCCTTTCAAATACAAAAACCAGATCACTGCTCGACATTCAACAGGCTCCATTTCACACCTGACTCGGTTCAAACACCTGTAAAACAGAAAACACAATTAGTTCAGAGTTGTAATTTGCCACATAACCCGTAGAGATATAAATCATTGCACATGCAAAATTTCAGCTACATCAGATAACTGGAAGTGAGTCAGGGGCATTACTTATTGCACGCCCCTCGTAATATGGATAAAATGTCAACAATTTTAACAAACAATGGAAAATGACCATAAGATCATGAGTGATGTAATGGATATTGATTCAAACAAAATTCAAATACAGCATGCCGAGTCGTCCACCCACACCGGTATCCACTTCACGACACCCATCTCCCCTACATTAAAATTTCGGTATTTATCCAGATACTAAATCTAATGTGTAGAATCCTTATTCCAATATGGATTAAGATACGTGTCATTTATTCCTGTAAATGTCTATAATTTAAAGCTTAAGTTTAAGGGTACCTAACAGAAATTGAAATTTAGGCAATCTTTATTGAGATGCAATAAATAGGGATAAAATTCAAAATCAAATTTAAATCTGAAATAATTGAGTTGTGTCCCATAAACCTTTTAAAATATTCCAAATAAACTGAAACTTGCAAAATATTGATTAATGTCTAATACCTGTTAAAATTTCATGAAAATTGAATGTATCTGAATTTTCGTGAACGGCTTACAACTTGTCTTTGTTCCATTTACATAAAACTAAATTAAACCAAATGTAACCTACATTACCCACCTTTACGCTCAGTAACTCTTTCAGAATTTATAATGATCGCTTAATTAGTTTAACTGTGAATCCTGTACATACAAATAATTAAGAGTATAAAGTAGAACTTGGCTTAACTTTTGACAACCTTATAACTCTCGTCCCCCTTATTTACCCTTTAGTTCTCACATTCCATGAACGATGCTTTTGATAAAGAGAGAAGAATAGCTGTTTTGGGGGTCAGAATCTATCTAACATGTATTGTTGGGTAATTTCGTATGTATGGTAGGCAGACCGTTGGTGGTTTTTTCATAAGACGTGTTAATAGTATAAGAGAGGAGAATGAAACCCAAAAACCACCAACGTGGATGAAGTAAAAATAATAAACAGAGAGACCCACTGGAAAGTGAGGAAACTTAAATAAACAGCTCACATGCTCGGACATAACAACCTACTAAGCAAACCAAGCGTAGAGCTGAATGCAATTTGGACACCTCTAATAGACAGAGAAAACCTTGAATAACAACATAGGTTTAACATTAACAAAAAAACATCTAAGAATTGGCCGAGTGGTCGTAGACGTTGTATCAAAGTTTACAGTTACCCAAAGGTGCTGAGTTCAATCCTGAACGAAGGCAGTGAAAAGTAACATTCAAAAACAGAGAATCAGCAACTATGTCCCAGAGCCTAGCTGGAGTCCGAACACGGTACCCCCGTAATAATAATAATAAAGGGTTGGGTTCGAGACTCCTAACAAACGGTTCCCCAGTTCGATACAAGACACCTGATGAAGGCCGAAACGTTGTGACTATAACAACCAAGATGAGGAAGTCGGTCCGATAATCTCAATAAATGAAAAACCCTCATCTCAAAAATACAGACAATTAATATACACATCACTTTATATAAATAGAGATGATTGTTAACAATTAAAGTTGGATTTTAAACTCTAATATATTTTGTAGATGAATTATTAGGTAAAGCTCCTACTAAAGCAGCACCAAGCATTCTGTGAAGTTTGAGAACAAAGTTAGTCCAGTCGAAAAACAGAATTGATTCGAGAAATAGAGAAAGAAACGAATTTTTCTAGTTGTAAATATTCATAGATCTTCAAAATGGCTTTGTACTTAACAGTAATCGAGGGGAGGGAATAATCATAATTAAATTACATTGAGAACTTGAAAGAAATAATTAGCTTAACTAATCTCGGAGTAGTGACAACAGGATAAAAACGAAACTATTTGTTCCAATGGGATTTGAAACTGTTAAGCATCAGTTGACTGCAGCTAACTTTAGCAACTGCTGCACTAATTGATTTCAAAACGTTTTTCTCCTTTAGAAAACTAGAGTATTTGTCTATAATAAACGGGGGGGGATATGTCTAAAAATGCATGAATTCACATTAATGCAATCTCTTCAAGTCTAGAATGCCCCGCTTTGGGGAGCTGAATTAAACTTTAACATTTAACTTTTATTTGTAACCTTTCTGGACCTAATTGGTTTCACAAAGGAATGTCTTATTCTTAACCTGCTGACTAGAACAAAGTGTAGTATCAGTTCTGATATTACTTTGTTTTTCTGTTTCCGATCAGAGAAGGAGAAATCTTAATTTTTGTCCCATTTCAGAGTTCACCTTTTTGAGAAGCTAGATTTTTTCTATCCTTGTGGGGAGCATGTGAATGAATACTTAACTTAAGATTTAAGTATTTTAAATATACAGCATAATCATGTTGACACACCGGTTCCTGTTAGATCACTAAAGTTAAGCAACGTTGAGCCTAGTCAGTACTAAATGAGTGACCATTTGGGATTCCAAGTGCTGTATGTGGTCTCTGATTGTCATTGTTTTCAATCGTCCTGGATCTCTTCTTGCCACTGGACTCAAGCAGTGCCAATTCAGGAGAGGTTTAGTTGGAGATTACGCAACCCTTGCATCAAATATGCGTGCAGTTCCCCTTACAGGGATTATCCATTGTCTTTTGAGACTGAACGGAGGTTAAATAAGCATTTAAGCATGTTCATTTTTAAACCTATCTCTGCTCTGTGGTTACTTTCATGGCAGGTGCTTGACTCAGCTTCAATCTATGGTCGTCCTCCTGTAAAACATATGCAACAAACATTCGCTCGCTACAACCATTGTATGAGACCATTCCCACCTTTACTATGGCTCAACAGGCAACAGCCACCTTTTACATTCACTTGTTTACGTTGTCAGCAAAAAAGTAACAGATCCAACCCTTTGCCTGAAGTCGCTTGGTTTCATCAATTTTCGTTTTGAGGTTTCCTCTGACCTTTTAGGTATCACTCAAACCCTTCCATCCAAATACGGCCTTTTCTAACAATATCACATTGTATGAATTTTTTAAAATGTAATCAAGTGGAACAAATAGTCGTTGTCGTTGTGGACCATCAGATTACTGGTAGCCTAATATCCTCAACTCTGTAAATAAAGACCAATGTGTATTTGCATATTTAGATGTGTATAAATAGATTGACTTCAATCCCGTCATACAAAGGTTAGAGTAAAACTTGTGCCTTTTTTATAGTTCTTCAACGAAACCATTTCAAGTAAGAAGAAATGAGGAAGCAAATAGCGAGTCAGCCATCTCAGACTTAATCAACTGACTGCAACGATTTCTATAATGATACTATAATAAAAAAAATCAACACTTTTTCATTAGGCTATTAGAATTATATTTTATGAAAAATTATCGACATTATTCTATGATTTTATGAATATTTTCAGAATATATCTAGGAAAATAGTGAGTACATAGCTTAATTTTTTTTTCATCATTTTTGATAGAGGATATACACTAGTCTGCATAAATAATAATAATATGCGTGTACCAACGTATATTATCACCTTACATACGCATTTAAAAAATGAAATCAACCGATCACCAGTGTAATTGAGATATTGCTTTGTTGAAAAAATTAGACTTTACCATTTTAAATTTCTGAATTTTAGGATGAAATTTGTATTATTTGGACTTCTGTTCTCATCTTGAGTGTTATTTTCACAACGTTTCAGCCGATGTAATTTCCAACCTTCTTCAGGTGTATCTTGTTGAACTTTGGAATATGCATGGAATTTCGAACTGAACCCTTTATTTAATCAACCGGAGTATCATGTTCTTGTTCTGTACGAAATGTGACTAATGGAGTATGTAAAATTCAGTTCTAAGTGAATCTCTTCTGGAGGTCAAAAAATGCAATCCTCAATGCAGGTGACACTAAGAATACAATTGTGAATTATATATATTTTTTTTATTGGAATCCTCTTTTGAGATGAGTAATTTGGATATTTATTTGCGAACTGTTATCCCCCATCTTCATAGTTGTTGTTGTTTCACCATGTTTCGGCCAACTATTCCTCTGGCCTTTGTCAGATGGTTAACCACGACAGGATAGGAATGCCGATTCTCCTAAGTGTTTCCTCAGTAATCACTGCCTTCCATAGTTGTCGTTTCATCACATTTTGGCCAACAAATCCTCTGGCTGGCTTTGGGTAAGATTGAAACAGCTATCTTCAGATAATGCTTACATGGAACCATAGAGACTCAACGCCTCTATTCACTGAGCCACATGCCCCAAAGGGTGATCAAGGTTGGATTTTTTGGTCTTGTAAATCCAAGTTTTTGTTCTTATCTGGTCTTCCATCATCAGGTCCATACTGAATGGTGTATGTGTATATATATATATATACATATATTTATATATATATAGTAATTTATAAAATATATATGGCGATTAAGCTACACTGAATATTCCGCGTTTCATCCACTCTAGGACTCTTCAGGCTTATGCGTGAATTCTGTGGTTGTGAATGAAACGCGGAATATTCAGTGTAGCTTAATCGCCCTATATATTCTATAAATTACTAACTAGCTCTACCTATGTATTGAGCACTTTTGAAGTAAATACTTAAAGTTTACGCATAAATCTATACTTTCGTATATTAATTTTATGTGAGTAAATTAAGTATATATATATATATATATATATTGGAATCCTTTTTTGAGATGAGAAATCACATGACAAAGGCCAAAGGAATAGTTTGCAAAACGTTGTGGAACAACAACTATAAAGATGAGGATAACAGTCTGCAAATAAATAAATTGTTCTTGTTACCTTCAAGACAATTCTCTTATATTTCTTTTCCTTGCTTTGCTTGCACGGGTCATGATTTACTGGATAACTATCATTCATTTGTGGCGCTGCTCCTGTTACAAATGTAGTCATGTATGTACACTACCCAACTTTCAAAAGGAAAATAATGCCTTGTTTGTTGTATAAATAAAGGTAATTTATAGAAAAGGATATAATGCAGAGGTGTAACGGACAAACTGAATAAAAGCATAATGGTTGCATAAGCTATGCCTATTCACCTTTTTATTAATATATAAGTATGTTTTTTTTTATATATATTTATTTTATAGAATATTTTACTTGCATCAGTGTTGTTTGATGGAAGTTCCGTGTAATACTATGTATCAAGAACATTCCTCTTCATCAGAAGTGTGATCTTTTTAGTATAGTTTCGGCTTCAGGCACATACCAAATCTCTATTTGTAATAGATGATAAAGCATAAGCATACGTAGGTCTAAGTTTGAAAAGTGTACGTATAGAATCAAGTGTGTACGGTGACTGACAGTTTCTTGCATTGCTTTCGTTAGAGCAAATAAGCGCTTCTAACGTGGAGATTGTCCTTGGAATGGTCACTGTGTGGAACACATTTGATATAATGAACGCAATGTCAGTCATGACACAATGCTGATTCTATGTCTACATTTTCCAAAGTGAAATCTATTATTCTACGAGTAGGAGAAACCGACATTGCTAAGGCTTAAACGAGGATCCCTGCTATGTAGGGATCCTGATTTCTCCTTCACTGTGCTGATAGCACCATATTATTTTGTTTTTATTACCTTTTCCTTCTGTTCCCCACTTCCAATATAGTCAGAAGCAATTAAGATGCTAAAAGCTCTGTAAATTAGTGTTATGCATCTGGTTTAAATTTCATTATTATCGGACATAGAGAGTTACTAGGGTTCACTCTTCATAGGTCACTTAGTGATGGAAGAGGGGGGGTCACATAGATATTCGGCACATACAGGCTAATGTAGAGATCTGGAACCACTTCCATTATCTTCTCCAGAAAATCTTATGATTTAAATTTTATGATTTTAAATTTTATTAAAAAAAAAACACAAGATTATTTGTAATTTTGAGGAGGTTCTGCTCTCTTAGCTTCTTTAGGAGTTCACCTTAATGATTTGGGAACCACTTCCATTGTCTTCTGCAGTATATTTTACATATGACTATACTTTTAGATTTTATGTAGATTCTCTAACCTTTTTTCTGCAAGCAATATATAAACATTGCATGCTGGTGAACACAAAGACTGCATTGCATGCACATAAAAACATTGTATGCACACACACATCAAATTTTATCTACTATTACGAATGAAGATTGTGTATTTGTCTGAAAACAAAACTGTACAATTACGGCTTTTGTATTATTATACTATCTTTTTATATTTAGTTCAGGCAAGTGGTAGTGTAGGATCTTCTGTGTAATGGTACTATCCTTCCGGGCATTAACTCCTCCTTGTTGGGGTTGAGAGTAGTATCTGTTCTGTTGGCATGATACCACTCTCTGATACATTACATCTTTGGGGATAAAGGAGTAGCGTTGTATATTTTCTCAGGTATTACTTTTTTCTTTTTTTTTTTGTGGGGGCGTAGTGTAGTATATTTTCATTCTTTGATATCATCCTTTTAGGAATTACCTTTTGGGGGGGGGGGCATGATTGTGATATACTAGCAAAAATATAGAAAGAAATACAAACAAATTTATATATATTGAAATTTTATTTACAAAAAAAATCCTCAAAATTTCAACAAGCTGAAGCATTTGTTTGGTCAGTGAGAACATATTGTAATCTGACAGGTTGAACAAAACAAAATGTTTTCATTGAACTGAAAAAAAAAATTACAGAAAAAAATTATTTGAAAAAATATTCATTTTTTTTTCTATATATGGTATCAATTCTTTTTTTATAGCACTAAAAACACATTAAAATATATGTTGATGCAAAATTAATAATAAAAAGTAAATTAAAAAATAGCTTTTACCCAATCTTAACTTTGTTTGTGTGTAGAAATATTTATAAATTTGATTTTAATAGGATTGCATGTACCAAGAATAAAAAGGTTTTAATATAAACGAGGGTCAACGATAGATACCAGATGTTCTGATTGGTGAAGATATATCACGTATAAAAAGGTGTTTAGACTTAAATAACAGTTGATGTTTGATCAGCGAGTGCCTGTTTATAGTCAAGATAGTCTGTTATTTTTTACTTCCTGTTTCTGTCCAGAGATGGTGTGACAATGATAAGCAAGATATGGTCCCTTCTGATTTATGATTATCTTCTTCTCAGATAACGTGAAATACCCTCCCTTTCCCCATGTAAGAATAGCTTGCTTATTCGTTCCATCATGACTAATTATCCAGCAAAATGGACAGCAGAAACCGGAAGTCAAAAAGAGAAGACAATATTAACTATCATCGGTAGCTTACAGCCAATGAGGTTCAATCCTTATCAATTAACAAGTCTGGTGTTGCTGAAAATATTGACATTGTAAAACTTTGGTATATTCATGTTTTTAACCCACTTCAAATCGTTAACAAGGAATTAAAGAGTTCAGATTAAATCAATAGATATTTATGGAAGAATATCCAGGATAAAAGTTTTTATGTGTTATATATATTACAAAGATAATATTTACCTTTATATTAGAACCTATTATTAATTGATGAATTATTTGACATTTTATTCAATTAAATTCTATTGAAAGTGCGTGTGTATATATATATATATATATATATATATAATATTCACTCACTTTTACTAGTGTTAATCCTGTGGTGAAAAGAATCTATTTTTGAAAATCCACGGATTAGGGATTTTCTTGTATAATTTTTTATGGATTAATAAATACTGTCATTTATTCAATTTCAATCTTCATCATCAATGTTTCTTATGTATATGTAAATTTCTTTTGCGTTTTCAAAGAGTGATCGTCGGCAGTACGGTTGTGCAATCCTATACAAACTAGTGAACATATGTCCATGGATTAAAAAAATATTTATTTATTACACAATAGTTAGAAGTTACATGCAATAGGACTCATATTTCATGGCTTAAAATTGAAATATAATAATTGATATTTTAATTTTTAAGTTTTTATATTTTATAATGTGTGTGTGTGTGTGTGTTTATGGAAAATATGCGTATTCCATTATATTTCACCTTTATTTATAGCAATCCTTTAATTTATGAAGCTCGATGTAACTACAGAGCATGTACAAATAAATGACAAAAGTCGATATTCCAAATTTTAAAATGTTAACCATCTTACCATTTAATTCTTTAATAAAATTGAAATGCTCAATTCTTGACAACACCTGTTTCATAAGGCATGAATGATTTTGTGCTATGAAAGAGGTGCTGTCAAAAATTGAATATTTCAGCATACTTCAAGAAATAAATGGTAAGATGGTCAAGATCTTGAAATTTTTAATATAGACTTTTGTATAGACAAAAGTCTATATTCCAAATTTCAAGATATATGCACTATGTAGCACGTTAAAAGGGTTGCCTGTTTGCAATGCATGTAAATAACAGACTTGCTGCGAGGGAGACATGAGAAAAACCAGCTGAGAAATTTGAAAATATCTGGTTTGAAGTGGGTCATCTATAATTCGATTTATTAACTTGAAAATGTTAATGTCCTTTAAACAGTAGTTTAAACAGTATTTCATGCTGAGATATAAAGCCCCCACCCCTCTGCCAAAAAAGTACTGGTCCCATAGACACGAGATTACCTGCTGTGGTTTAAAAAAATAGTGGTTGCCTAGATAAGATTTTTATGTTCATAGATTAGCAGCTGATAATCTCAAATGTTTGTTTCCTTATGTGGTCCCAGAATATCTGTATATATTCCTACAGATTGGCAGGAGAGTAGTTTCGTTTTTTGATGCTTGATTAGGGGTTGTTCTGGATATCTCACAATAAGTTGAGGTTTTTGTGCCTCTCACAGACAGATGGGTTCTAAGCTATTGCATTTGTGTTTTGTATTGATGGACTGAGAATTCTCATTTGCAAGTCTGTTGTTAAGTAGAAAAAATTGTGTATCACTGTTACCCCCCCCCCCAAAAAAAAAACTTTGTTACTTGTTTCGTGGTTTTGTTTGGAAGAATACTGCTTCTGTTACAGTGCTGACGGATGGTTATTTTTATTATTTTTTTTTCCCCCTTATTAATTTGTCCATTTCATTTTTTTCCTTTGCCCTCCTTTCATCTTATGCCTTAAAAGTTTAATTTAAAAAAATGGGGAAACTAGCTTGTGACTATTAAAATATTATCTAGTAGTAGGATCATCAGTATTAATAAATTATCCATGTTATTAACTATAGTAAGTATTAGCTAAATGTATTCAAATTTATCAAGATTGAGCAACAACTTTGAACCAGGAAAATGAGTAAACGTACAGGACGCGCGCGCGTGTGTGAATATTGGTTTGCTAATCAGCACATAATTGTATATTATTAGCATAAATATATTATGCTCTTAGTAACATAATTGGGAATTCTGTCAGGATTTCTTCCTACACATTATATGAAATTTGTGTATGTCTACCAAAAAGTTAGTAACTACATAAGACACACAAGCAAAGCTTTTTTTTCAGCATTGCCTAGTAAAGAATATGGACACTGTTTTTGTAATATTCATTTTTTTTTTGTGGAGGGGAGGTCGAAAGAGACAGTGAGTCAATGGCAGAGAAGTTGAGCGATGTTTGTTTCCATCGGCCATTGGTATGAAATGGTACGAATGATAGAGAGAGAAAGGGGGCAGAGAGAAATGTTACCTACTTTTAATGCTTCTATTTAGTTGTCCATATCTCCGGGCAACACTAGATAGCCATGCTATTCTTACATATAAAAATCATTGTTGCAAAAAAAACAAAAAAAAAATAAGTAAAATAAAATATTAAAAAAAAAAAAAAATAAAATTGATGCATTTATCATTTCAGTTGCTAAAAAAATTCTATTAATATTAAATGCTGAAATCTAAAACAAAGCAAATTTAGCTTTAAAGAATGAAAGAAAACCCAAAAGACAATTTCAATTTGACAGAATAATTTCTACTGTCATCTCACTGGCCACTATAGCAGGTATTATTGTACCAGCACAATTTTCAAGCATGAATATATTAACATATAATAAATTATTTATAATTTTCGAGCAGATTCATTCGCATTCTTACATTTTTAGTTTTTCACAATTGAACATTTTTCTTTTGTTTATTGTAACATTTTACTTGATTTATTCAACAGAATTCTTTTATTTCCTTTTTTTTTTGCTGAAGACTTGGCATCCTACCGAATTTTATGCATTCACTTGCTATTTCAGAGCCTCCAAATGAGAGATCGATTTAGGATTTAATCATCCCTTTAAATGCAATTGCTTGAATCTTTCTTGCACTTGGTTCACCGGGTATATTCCCAAGTAGTTTTTCTTTTTGTTTTTTTTTCATGAGCCCGGTAGATTTTATGATTACTGCAATGATGGAAATCTTCCTAAGATTCCAGTTTCATTTTACGTTGCACATAAGACTCCTTGATACCTAGTTCTCTTTCTCAGCTCTGTTTAAGCTAACATCTTTGTGGACACAGTGTTAAGATGAAAATGATTTCTGATTGATGGAGAACACAATGTGATTATTATTCAACTAGAGATGCTAGTTGTTCCCTTTGTCTCATCAGTTTATTTAACCATACGAAGAAGGAAAGTAAACGTATGCTTGTCCTGCTTGCAAATTTAATTTTAAACACTTTTAATATACAAAAAAAAAACCCAACTTTATTAATTAAAGCAGGACAAAGGGGAAGAGAAATTATCTTTTTCTTATCAATAGAGAAAGAGAGGAGTGATTTGTCTATTCTGATTGATTACTTTCGTTTCAATGATTTAAAGTAAAGAGTAACAATGAAATTGCTAAGCGATAGCAAGCCGGTTGAAAATATATGCATCTAGTCGGTACTATAAAGAATTCTGATGCTCAGGGCTGACTCTTTAATTCTATATCTCAAAGATAAAAGTATACATCCAAGTATTGAGAAAGATTGTGGGAATAATATATTTTCATTATGATCGGAGCCCATCCCTGCACGTCACGGCATCTAGCTATTCTCCTTTTAGCTATATATATATATATATATATATATATATATATATATATATTTATATATTTATATTTATTTATTTATTTATTTCAGCTGGTTGGATAATCATGTCCCTTGTCGAGATGAAGTAGGTCTATTCCGCAGCTTGAATTTGTTGAGGTTTGCTAAATCTGTGTTGGTTAATAGAATTTCTTGTGTGTGGGGCGTTTGCTCAGTTGGTAGAGTGCTTGCCTCGCATGTGGGAGGCTCGGGTTTCAAATCCCGGGTGCAGATATGTCTGACTGATGAGCCTAAATGAGGGCGCAACTTGAGTCTTAGACTTCCGGTTCGTTGGCTGGCGTGGCTCTTGTGGGCTGTGCCGTTCTTTGGACTGTGGAAAGTAGGCTAGGTTATCAAAACTTGGAAGGGAAACTAATCCAGGCAGACGAGAACTTGTAATTTCTAAGCATGACAAATACAGCTAAGCTTCTGGATAAATAGTTTGTTTTACTACTAGGTTCACTACTTATCAAGACCAAGAACCACTCGAGGATAAGGGTTGATGAGATGGAAATCATTTCTAATTGATAGATTAGGAACACTATAGAGTACTATTGATTAATGGTATGAACAGCATTTTCTTGCTTGTGGAGCAGTTCATGAAAAAAAACTGACGTTTGATTTGAAGACAATTAAGTTGTAAGAAAGTGTTCTTTTCAAATGAGATAAATCACTCAGGGTATTTAATGTTGATGTCTCAATTACCTTTTTTTTTAATCTGTTCTCATGTCGTTACAAAATGAAGAAAAAAGCTGAATATTTTTCTTAACAGGTAAGAGTACATTATAAAAATTCTGGAATCGATCAAATAAAATGTGGCAGAAACAACTTAATTGGTAAAGAAAGGAGTTCAATTGTTTAACAAAAATTAAGTCACAGGAAACCAAGTCAAATTTAGGCAAGGAAAAAAGTCATATGTAATTTGTATTAAAATACCATAAAAATTGTCAGTTACATTTTATTTGCATTAAAATGCAATTACATTTCGTTTTGATTTAAATACCAGTAAAAATTGTCAGTTATATTTCATTTACATTAGAATATAAAAAAGAAAATCAGTTACATTTCATTTGCATTAAAATATTAAAAATTGTCAGTTACATTTCATTTGCATTAGAATACCATTAAAAATTGTTACATTTCATTTGCATTAGAATACCATTAAAAATTGTTACATTTCATTTGCATTAGAATACCATTAAAAATTGTTACATTTTATTTGCATTAGAATACCATTAAAAATTGTTACATTTTATTAGCATTAGAATACCATTAAAAATTGTTACATTTCATTTGCATTAGAATACCATTAAAAATTGTTACATTTCATTTGCATTAGAATACCATTAAAAATTCAGTTATATTTCATTTGCATTAGAATATCATAAAAAAAAATTGTCAATCATTGTCTATAAACAGTAGTACCTGACAATGTCATAATACTATATATATATATATATATATATATATATATATATATATTCAAAATAGCATTTAAACCAAGTTTCAGAAATAAGAATTCATATAATAAAGCTAGCTTTATATTAACTCTTATTTTCAACGTCATGTGTACACTTGAAAATGCTTTATTAAATGACTTATACTGTGAAATACAAAAACTATCAACTTGCTAAGTCATTTATTAGTTTGAGTGACTTATTGTCTACAGTTTCAATCATAGGAATTTAAAAAAATCCCTCATACCTTTAAAAAGAAAAGCAATTTTCTTCATTCACAATGAATTATTTACAGCTTTCAACACAACAACAAAAACAATAAGCGTACATTTCGGTAAAACCAACCAACGGAAAAAAAAAAATTTCTATCACAATATGAAGTACATGAACTGGAAGACAAAACTATTCCACATCTCTTTAGTCCATGTTTATCAATTTATTTATATAAGCGTGTGTTTGCACTGTATGTACAATAATTCAGTGTATTTTATTTTGTTGTTAGAATCATTCTCATCTCCAAAACGTTTTTTCTACATGTTTTGGGGAGGGGTGACACTCTGACTTGGGTTCTGTTCAAAGGAGGTTTGTGTGTGTTGGGAGGGGCGACTTGTAATTGTTTTATTTTCTAGTTTCTTTGGCAAAAATATGAGAGCGAATCTTCATGTGAATTACAAGACTCTATCATATAATTTGTAAGACGGGTGTACAGGAATGACAGTGGAAACGTGGTTAATGATACAGATTGAAAACCTGGGTGTGCCAAGTTCGAATCCAGTTCATTCCACAGAAACACTCTCGTGAAATCCGCACCTGATCTTGTCTAATCTTCTAGAGAAGAAGTAAATAAAATACTATTTCGTAAGAAAAGGATTGTTAAGAAAAGAAAAGGACATTTTAAAAACAATTTAATTGAATATAAATCTATCTATAAAAGTGAAATTGTGTGTGTGTGTGTGTGTGTGTGTGTGTGTGTGTGTGTGTGTGTGTGTGTACGTACGTACGTACGTACGTACACTTCCATACCAAACTACGGTCAATTTTCACTTTACAGACTTGAGATTTGACATAAGAGGTATTGAGATTTGGGAAATTTAAAGAAGATCAATTAAAAAACAAAAAACAAATATTGCATAATTTGCTATTAAACTTATTTTTTTAAAATTTGGTCTTTGCTCCTTTAATTGAAAATAAATTAGGGTTTGAATTACATTTTTGAAGTAGTTATAAGCTTCGAAAGATAGTAAATTGATTTATTCAAATTCATATACGACATTTTTTATGGCCGATTCTGATACACCTAATGTATTGCATATACAGTTGAATAATTGTATGTGACAAAAAGTAAGAATTATGAATTTGTCCTTTTGTATAAAGGAATTAAGTAGAAGGGTATGTGTGGGCTCTGAGAGTTTTCCTTCTTTGAGGTACTGGATATCGTCAAATAATGATAGCCATGCTAGTCGATAGGTGGTAGGTGAAAGTATAGATATCTTGGTGCTAATGTACTTACTGATCCGCGCTATTTTTTAAATTATGTTTATTTTAATTCAATTGTAAGGTTAAAGTACAGAATAAGTACAAAACACCCTTCCCTCCCCATGTTAGGAATGGCTTTTTAAATAATAACGTTATTATTTCAGCACAGATCAATAAGTGCATGAGTACCGATATCTTATTTCGACACTGTTTGGAAACTCTTTCAGTTGACCAAATTCTACAGGCTTCAGAATAGAATCATAAAAAGGGCCAGTAGAAATTTTTGCATTAGTCTGGTCATCATGTGACCAAATAACCTCATTAGGGTTGCTCTCCGACAAAGGAAATAGATACCAATGTTTATCACTACTGCGAAAATATGCATGAATAAAAAAAAAAAAAAAAACGGTTTGGAGCCGAGAATGATTATATTACTAATAGACTGATAAAAAGCAGACAGACAGCAGTATCTAATGGAAACGTAGAACTCATAAACACAGATATTTTCTCCCATTCTTGTTTCTGTCAAGTGTTTCATGAATTATTGCGTAATAATTAAGCATTATATTTATGAAATATATGCATGCATTATATTTATGAAATATATGCATGCATTAGTTTCTTAAACATTTAAAACATAAAATTCCAAAATTTCAAGTATGTATTAAAAAAGAAATTGGCGATTTTATAGAATAACTTCTGTCTTCAATTGGGTCGTTTTGTTTTTTTTTGTTCTTTTTTTTTTTTGCAGAAAAGAAAACTATTGCTGCTAACCATAAGTGGCGTGACGACTCATAAAAAAAATAAACAAAAAAAAAAACAAATAAAAAAAAATAAACAAAAAAAAAACAAATAAAAAACACAAACTTGAGACGAGAGTGATGTTATAAAATATTTCAAGCGATTAAAACGAAAAACTTTTTTTTTTATTCTTGTTAATTACATTTTCAGATTTGGTTTAGAGTTAAAATTTGAAAAGATAGTTCTATTTTTTTTGTAAGTATGTTTTTCATAATAAGGGATACATAAGTTTTGTTGTTTTTTTTCTGTGTAAGTAAACACAATTTTAAGTAAAAAGGTTTTGATTTTTAAAATCAATTTTTGCAACATTCATTCTTTTGTTGAATTAGTCGAGGTGGTAGTGAAATCTTTTTAATTTCATTTTGGCTTTAAGACTTGGGTCAAAATCTTTCTTTTTCATTTAGATCTCACCTCCCTCCCACTTAGAGATTGGCCTGCTTATTTTGGTTCAAAACAAGTCGGAAAACAGTGGGCGTTCTATTATTTAGAAAGGATTAAAAGAGTCTTACTAACCCAATTTTTATTTGTTATTGTTTCCCATTCTTTTCCCTAACGGAATGATTGTACATAAACATTGTTATTTATTTTCAATAAAATATGTTTGAACGATTTGAGAAATTTAAATAGAACGGGCCCTGGAGTAAATGTGGTATTATAATGATTGATAATTCTAGAATAGGATTGATTATTTTTTTTTTTTTTTTTTTTTTTTTTTTTTTTTAGCTATAGTGACCAACGATGACCAAAGACACCAATTTCCTTCACACTTTTGAATGGCCTTGTGCCCAATTTCTTTAAAATGTAAATGTTTTATATTTCTGCAAATAAATATTTCAAAGTTCATCCGTTCTGTTGGGGGCCGGGAAAGGAAAAAGGGGAGAGGGGACAGGAAAAGAAAAGAAGTTAGAAGTTTTAAAAGATGTTTCACACTTTAATTTTTCTTTTTTTATGTCTGTACCCTCGGGCAAAGTAGAGTAGTAATATTAAGAAACACTGGGCTTCTTAATAGATGAAAAACACACTCGCTAATTAATTGTAATATTATTTTAAACAAAAGAAATAAGCATTACTTTTTATTTAGACATTTCAATTTTAATCAAAAGTTTTAATACATTCTTAAGCCTTTTAGATGACTTTGCGTGCTAACATAATGCAACATATATTAAGTTGGTGCAAAAATAATGTTTTATATATATATATATATACCCTCAAAAACGACATTATTTTTGCACCAACCTAATATTTGAAAAATTAACCTGTTTGAAAAAAAATAAGGCTTGTGGTATGTCTGGCTCACATTCAACTATATACAGAAGTGTGTGGTAGCAGTACATTTTTGACACCCAGATATACCATAAACCTTATTCTTTTTCCATTTTCACCCCAAACAAGGCACATTGCCACTTTGATGTAGGGGGCTACTATGAAGGGAGTTGGGCAGCAAGATATCTGTTCACATTATACTTGAACTTCTGTACAGTTGAGGAAGCAGGAACCTGGAAGGGAGTTCGAAAGTTTCGAAGTTCTGGGGAAGAAACTACTGAAGTAGAAAGTTCTTTTACATCTAGGGATCTCTACTGTATAGGGGTGGGATTTAGCTGCTTGTCAGATTTGTCGGGGGTATTTACGTTGAGGAGGTACAAGTGCTTGTAATTCGTTGGAGTGTTCACCATTAAAATACTTGTAGAACAGGCAGAGGGATGCAACATTTCGTCAATGGGACAGAGACTGAAGCTTAGATGATAGTTCAGGACCTATCAGGTTGGTGACTCTCTTTTGAACCTTGTCTAGGAGCGAGAGACTAGTAGCAGATACACCAGCCCAAATATGACGACAATACTCCATACATGGGCGAATGGTGGCCTTATAGAGGTACAGGATACCTTCAGGCGTTAGTAGTTTTCTAGCACAGTAGAGAGAGCCTACCTTCTTTGCAGTGGTCCTGGCAATACTCTCAATATAATTGTTCAAACTTATGTTCCCTGTGAACGTTAAACCGAGGAGTTTAGAAGAAGTACTTTCAGGTAACGAGTCTATGGCCATTGCTATTGGTGGTAGAGAAGTTTTCTTGTAATTATTGAAAGAAACAAGTTTAGTCTTGGCAGCATTGAATGTGACCATCCATTTTTGTCCCCATTCCACTACAGATTGGAGGTCTTCCTCTAGTATTTGTGCCATTTTTGTAGATATGTGTTCATTTGTTTTCCTGTCATGCCTGTTATAGAGCGTGGTGTCATCACCATCTCAGAGACAATTTTATCAGGGAGGTCCAAGGATAAATAAAGGTGTTAAGATAAGTCCTTTTTAAATAATTATAATTTTAATAGTTCTCAATAAGTAGAGCTATGTATTTAAGTGAACATTTTTAACTATATAAACGTGTGTACATATTTCAACTGCGGTCTTATTGAAGTAAGCTTCCTCAAGATTTTCTATTTTCATTCTAACGACCAGAAAATGCTTAGCCTAATAAAGCTGTGACTGAAACCTGTATGCACTTATGTAGGCGAAACGTTTTATAAATAAAAGTTTGTAATATATATATTATAGTCTTGGAAACTTTTTTAACCTTGAAAACTATATAAAAATAAAAAGATTTAAAAATATTTTTTTTAGTTTTTCATCTCCTACCATCGCTGAATCAACTTGCTTTCATGAATTCACAATGGCCTCAAGCTTTAGGGATCCGCAGTTATTTACCATGAAACACTGTTTTGGGAATTTAAAAACGAAACAGTACATTAAATCATGGCTCCCTAGCAGTGTTGATTAAACACCACCTCTCTTAAAAACAAGAACAACAAAAATGTTCTGGATATTGGATCTAGTTTTTTTGCACCAGATTAATTAGGCTAACCAATTCATGTTAGAAAAAAAAAATTCTTATCTGTATTATTCAAAAAAAAAAAAAAAAAAGGGCAAGTATTTTTGCATTTACAAATCTGGTGTATTTATATGGTTTTGGTGACTCCATTATACTATTTATCACCCACTTATAATTATTTCACGTGTCTGTTTAAATTTTTATGCATCTTCAATAGTCTGACGAATACTCACGGGTATGAAACATGAAAAATTTTGTGTAGTTTGCTATATAATTTTCTAAACTCACAATATATATATATATATATATATATATATATATATATATACTTGATATGAGATAAGAGGGGACTAAGGCCTTTAAACAGCTTACCCAAAAACCTAAAATTGTCCAATTAATATTAACAAGTGCACAGTGAACCTTTCAGTTTGCGTTCATAAAATTGTAAGACGCCGGAGGGAATGTTGAACCAATTACAGGAACATTTTTGAGGTCGTATGAAATGTGTATTAGAAACTTATTCTCGTGTCAATAGTAAGTGCTCCATCATGTTTGCTTATGATCTGACCGCTAAAATACTCATTGGTTATGAGCAAATACCCGAAAACGCAGAACAAGAAAAAGATGTATCCACCATATTTCGTGCCAGATAAAAAACGGATGGAGAAATCAAGTTGACAAAAGCAAAAATAATGTTAAACCTACGAAATGGTTGATGTAGTACGACTAAGAAAGTTGATCGTTTTCAAAACAATGGGAGAGTAATCACATGTTAACAAGAATATTGTTCAGTTTCTCCACTAACAAATCTTTATTACAAATTGTACTTACTCGGTGTTGACCGAATTCAGCAAATTCATTTCATTTATTTATCTGTACATTTTTTTGTCCTAAGTTAGACAACCTCTATCATGTTCTTTAATATATAATTTGAGTTATCTCCCATGCTGTTTTATGTTTCTTACATGATTTTTTTTAAATGTGTCGTAAGTCGTCAGGGCTGCAGTAAGTCATTCTTAAATAAACTGTAATTAAGTACATTATGATACAACAATAACAAACGAAAATTAATGCTATTTAGGCCTACTCTAGAGAACTGATAAGATCGCCTTCAAATATAAACTCCGGATGAACAATATGATCTGATGACTAAATGAAAAACAAAATATCATCTGGAAATAATATATAGAATAAATAAAATATGAATGCAATTCCCTTTTTTTTTTTTCTAGTGAGCCTGGAAATTTTACTTTTTTATAAGTATTGCTCAAAGAAAAATAAATGATGTATGCGTTTCATACCATGTATATTTTTGTTGTAGGTCCAAATAATTATATGCGAATAGAAATTGTTTTTACAGAATTTGTATCCATATCATGCTTCCTAATAATTCTTTAAAGTACCCTTTAACAAACTGAAATTTAGAGAATATCAACTCATGCCAAATATATATTGTTAAAATTTCACAAAATCGACATCTTAATTTTCATAAGAGATTTCCATTCCCTTTTTTACCCTCGTTGCATAAATTAAATTTAACTAAATATAGACCACATTACAACTTCTTACGCCTAACAGCTGCACTAAACATATAATGATCGTTTAGGAGTGAATCCTTTACATGTACGCACGCACGCGCGTGCGCGTATATATATATATATATATATATATATATGTGTGTGTGTGGGTTGTGTTGTAAAACAGACTATTTAAGCTGACCGAATATCAGGCAATCCTAAGAATCTAATATGTAATTCCAGACAATTATCAAATGGTGGTTGTGGAGTTTTTTTGGAGAAATACGAATATGAATGTATATTTTTTTTTAACTCGTGTTCACCCCTTACAAAGCATATCGCCACTTGAATGTAAGCGGCTACTATTTGGGGCCATGTCTAGGAAAGATTAACAATATATTTGTTTATGTTACATTTAAACTCCTGCATATCAGTACAAGCAGCGAAATAGGCAACAGGAAGGGAATTCCAAAGTCTAACTGTTCGAGGGAAGAAACTATTAGAATAGAAAGCTTTCTGGCATTTAGGGACATCAACGGTGAAGGAGTGAAATCTTATTGGTAAGGGAGGTTGTCGAGGGGATACAAATGAAACGAGTTCATTAGAACACATTCCATTAAAATATTTGTAAAACAGACACAGGGATGAAAAATTGCGGTGATGGGACAGGGGCTGGAGTTTAGTTGATAAAGTGGGACTGATTAGATTAACTCTTTTCTGGACCTTATTTAAAAGGGAGAGACTAGTGGTAGAGGCACCAGCCCAGATGTGGCAACAATACTCCATGCATGAGCGAATGGTGGCCTTGTAGATGTACAGGGTACTTTCAGGTGAGAGTAGTCTTCTAGCTCGATAGAGGGAACCCACCTTCTTTGCAGCAGCTTTTGCAATATTTTTTTTGTTTTGTTTTTTCATAACGGAAGATTCAGTCATTATAAGATTCAGACTTTGTTCCTTTGCAGGTATACAATCAGAAAATGACAAAGATTAAAAAATCCCCTAAAAAAAACAGCATTTGACTAACTTTTAAATAAACCAGTTTGTGGTCCTTTCTGTGTATCTTTAATTGAAACTTTTATAAATAGTAATTTAGGTTTTTATATTCGATGCGAAAAATAGTCTTGAAAAATAAGATCTTCATATAATTTGTCATCTTTTCTGGGGGAGGGGGATTAAAAATTTAAATATAAAGATCAATAGTATTTTTAAAAAGCACGCTCATTTTTTTTTTTTTTTTTTTCTTAGATTTAAAATAAAAGTTTATATTTTTACTATCAAAATGCACTTTGAAAAAGTGTATTTTGATAGTAAAATTTTTTTTTTTTTTTTTTTTTTTTTTTCTTAGATTTAAAATAAAAGTTTATATTTTTACTATCAAAATGCACTTTGAAAAAGTGTATTCGTTGTTATGTATTAAAGCAAAATTTATTTTTGTGTTGAATCAAAATAAAAATACAGAGGTCAACTGCCGGCAGTTCTTCCATTTGTTTTTTCTATAGAAATCGCCCCAGACAAGGTATGAATCCTCTTGATGTAAGGAGCTAAAAAGAATGAAAGATGAGGAATGCAAAGATAGGAGATACTAATGATGAGTCTTGGAAAGACCAAGAGGAGGTGGGTGGAAGGATAAGTCCGAAGGAAGAGTGTTCAACAAAACTGCAATTCTTGGAAAAGAACCTATTGGAATAGTATGATATATTATAAAGAAATACCTACACAGTGAATTGATGCAGACCAGAAGAACGAGTCAGAAGCTAGAACAAATGGAACAGAGGATAATACAGGGAGATGTAGGGGAAAGCGCCACTTCTTTTCTCAATTTGCTCTACTTGATCCTTACCTTGTGTTTAGGAAGGAGGCATTAAGTATATACATACATATATATATATATATATATAATTTTATTTATTTTTTAAAGTTTTTGGTATGCCTTGACTGAGGATTGAACCCCAGTCTTCCGGTTCGTTATCAAACCTGTTCAAAGGTACAATAATCTAATATTGTGATATGTAATGTATATTTATATATATTTGAGAACAATTTTTGTTTTCTTTAGACATGATGGACAAAGAAAGATTTTTAAAAATCCATTGACTAAACATGATCAGCTACGATGGAGTGTGTGCGTATATATCTGTAAACTGGTTGGTATCTTTGTTCTTCTCCACAAATCCAGAATGACTGAAAGGAAAACGTAAGAGATGACGGTTTAATCCTAATAAGAGGACTCCCAGATAGACAAATATGACATTTTTCTTTCTGTTAAAAATTTGTGTTGGCAAAGTTCAACACAATCCAAGGAAACAATTGAAAAATTTACTTTTGAAAATAAAATCTATTTTCTAAACCAAGAAATATATGGAATTAGAAGTCATGGGTAAATTAAACTAAATATAGACTACATTATCCCAACAGCCGTGTTCTTAAATGCATGATGATTACTGAATTAGTTTAGTAGTATTTTGTTTTTCTTTTTCACTCCGAACAGAGCATATTGCAAATTGGAATGCATATGGCTACTATTTAGGATTGTGTCTAACAGGGGACTGTGAGAAGTTAAGTAGCGAGATGTTTGTTCACATTACATTTAATCTTCTGCAGGTTAGTACAGCCAGGGAAGAAGGAAACAGGGAGGGAATTTTGTACATACAAATATATAAACGTATACACATACAGAGATGAGGAATATATTTTCACAAAATCAGAAAGTCAAGAATGTTTTTGCATAAGTTTGGATGTAGCGGTATTGGATGCAGGTGTATAAAAAAATAGTGTTAAAAACGGAAATTTTCGCATATGGCTAGAATAAGGAAAAAAGAATCTGACATTCGAAAGTAGCATTAAAACAATGTGTACAGGAAGTTGTTTTATGGGAGGAAGTACGTGGCAGAAACGAGATCGTTTGTGTTTCTCTTGAGCATTCGATGTCAAGGTAAATGGACGTTAGTTTTGGGGGCTCTGGAAGGTTGGCCGTGAATTTAGATTTACTTGCTGTAAGTTTTTGTGAAAGTAAACCAAATCCCAGAGCAAATAATGGAGTTATTTGTTGTTCCTTTTCATTACTTACATTATTACAGCTACAAAAATAAATAGGAAGACACAGAAAGTTCTGCTAACACATCGCCACTATGACTACTTTTACAACAAGACGTGACTATTGATTGAGCAACTACTTACAACATGATAACGAGAGGCTCAGCTGATGTCTGTCACCAATGAAATATTTAGTGGATATTAAATAACTCCCTATGCAATGTTACAGGAACACCCAGTTTTATACAAACGCCCAAAATAAATCCTGCGTTAAGCAAGTAAGCATTAGCTGAGACTAATGTTCACAAGAACTTTAGTCACAAGAGAATCAATTTGCAGTGATTCTAGAAGAACCATCTCTTATTCTAAAAAAAGATGTGATTACTCCAAGAGATTAAATCAGTAGTAATGATTGGATTATAATTGTCATTTTTTAAGAAAGTGTAACGTCGGGGTTCACCATTTGTCTTCATTTTTTGTTTTTATGTCTTGAAAAGAAATAATAATAATTAAAAAAAAGCTAACAGGTTCAATGAAAATTCAAATTTGATACTTTGAATGTTATACCATTACATAAAAGGTAAGCTTTAGTTGCTTGGATCATAACTGAGGTAGAATCTTTTATTTGGAATCCCAACTTCATGAAAGATTTTTTTTTTTAAATATATTAAAAAAATAATTCAAGAACGGGTTCTACAAACTTGTGTAATTTTAATAACGGATTCATAAAAACTAGTGTGAATCGGTTGACTCGTTTTGGTAATTATGATAAAATTGGTTGTTGGATTAAGACTTTTGCATGTTTAAATCCGTTGAGTATAATAATTGCGCAGTAGATTGCTAAATGATTTTGATTGGTCAAATAAATCAGTGTAATTTTGATCTTGAGGATAAAACTAATTTCATATGCAATCAACTGACTTTCTGTCATTTGATCAACATCCAAACACGTATCTGAATATTTGAAAGTAAATATTAATAAAACATCAAATTTAAGGGAAAACAAATCATAAACATTTTCTTCAAATTCAAGGTTATTCTTTTAATATAGAACAAACAAATAGTAACACAATTTAGATTTGAAAATCTTCCTATATCTACTGTTTTGTTTTATTTGTTTTTAGTTGATTTTTTTAAATAAACAAAAAGTATTCTTTCCTTGAATTTTAGGATTAATAAATTTTATCCATTTAAATTCATTGAATATAATTGAGCAATAAACGGTTTTGATTGGATGAACAAATCAACTTAACTTTTAACTTGAAGACAAAAGTTATTTGATATGCCATTAACTGAGTTTCTGTCATTTGACCAACACCTAAACATGTGAATATTTGAAACCAAATTATAATAAAACAAAACACATGATTTTAAAGGAAAAACATAGCATATATACAAAGTGATCACATTAATCGCTGATCTTTTTAAATAAATCTTTTTAAAAACAAGCATAAATCAGATTTGATTTCTTTTTTGTCTTCCATATTTTTTTAATAAACAAAAATTGAAATAAAGGCAATAAAATTGACAATATTTTCAGTTCAGGATGAAAAATATATGCAAAGCTTTTTTGTCCAAAAAATGAAGATTCCAATAAGCACCTTGAATATAATTTTAAAATAATGCTTAATTAATAAAATGTACAAATCAGGAAATTAGTGATTAGAAATAAATATCCTCTTTCATGGAAATTAATTTTTTTTGTAACAAAGTGTGTGTGTGTGTGGGGGGGGTTAAAAATGAAAAAAAATCAAACAATCCTCAAAGAAGACATCTTCCTTGCATGTGTCCATGTCGCCTTTGAGTTGGAAAAAGGTCAAAATGATAAGGCAGCTTATACATCAATAAATTAAAAGAAAATGAAATTGTCATTTCATTAGACTTTCGGACAATTAACGATAGAAATTAAAACAAAACAATTTGTATAATAAAACGAGAAAAAAAAAAAACAAAAACCATCTTGAAGAAAAATAAAGAAAAAATTGCATTGGAGTATTTAAAATTGATAATTATTTCTTTCCAGAGATTCTTTATCAAGATTTTGATCAAACAATTATTTGTCAGGAATAGAAAAAAACAAAACAAATAAAATCACATCTTGACATTATTATTTGTGTCATTTGAATTGTTCAGACTATTGTTCTCTCCTTGGATGTGGGCCTCATAACGTTCTGGCCGATGTAATTTCCATCATCCTTCAGCCGTGTTTTCTGGAATCTGTACTTGATTATGACCAGGTAGAAGTCTTAAGTAATTTGTAATTGTATTCTTTATATCCCCTTATACTGAAAACTAAATCTTCAACCTCCAGAAGATTGTAACTTAGAATGGCAATATTAAGATCGTGGCTGGCGGAATGATAACAAGCTACCATTCTGTATTAAATAAAGAGTTTAGTTTGAAATTCTGTACGGATTCCAGAGTTTGACAAAATGCACATGAACAAGGTCTAAGGTTACATCGGCTGAAACCTTGTGAAACGTTATTCAAAATAAGAACAACAGTCCAAATAATCCAAATAATAAATCATCTTAGTTTCAATTGTTTGTTGGTCACTGATATAGCAAAATAATTCTTTTGTGTTGAATTGAATGTGGATCTTGTATATATGAAAAATTCCAAGGTTGTTCATGAAACTGTTTATGCATTAAAACCAAAGATGGCGTAAATATCATAAAACACAATTACTCTTTCGATCTTTTCGGAGTTATGTCATAATGGCAATATTCTTTTTATTTTTTATTTTTAAAGTTAATAAGTTCTTATTCTTTAGGGCGAAAATTATTCAACAATTAATATAATTATATGAATGTTTCTGTGCTACGAAACGAGTGCTGTTAAGAATTGAACATTTTAACATGCTGAAAGAAATAAACGGTAAGATGAACAACATCTTGGAATTTGAAATGAAGACTTTTTGTCATTTATTTGTATATGATCTGTAGTTATATTTTTTATTTATTGAGCTTCATAAATAAAATGATTATTATTATAAAGGGCGAAATATAACTGAATAAGCATATTTTTCCCATATAAAAAGCAAAGTTGTGTGTCACGCCATCATGGTTGATCTAAGAGTCAAACTAATCACTGATTTAAAATCAGTACTTTATGGATGTCAAAAGTTCTTGGACCATTATAAAAATTAAAAGTAAATAAAAATAGCAAGAAACAGATGTTCCGCCATTATTAGCATTCTCCTTCCGGCGTAATTTTCTATAAGTCATTTCATTACTAGTAAGAGAAATTGATCAAGTGTAAAATATATGAATCATATTTTTTCACGTTAAATGTGAAGTATTCTTCAATTGTATAATTTCATTTCTTTTTTTAAATTAAAAATAGATTTTAAAAATATTTGATGATTTAAGGAAGAGTGAGAGTAATATTTTGTATGTAAGATTCTGATTATTTATATTACGGAGATTATTACTAAATCTTTACAGGGTAGATAACCTTTATTTTTTTTTATACTAAATTTGGAATCTTGGATCTGTGATTTCTAATAACTTTTATATTAGTATTGATTTAACATTAAAATTAGATCTTTATATTTTATTTAATTCTGATTCAACTCTGCTTTCGACAGGTATCATTATAGACTGAAAAACATTTTTTATTAATATACACTGTTCTACGAACTAATGAACTTGTTATCATAGCAACAGACCTCTGACGTGTTAATCATCCCTTTTTTTCTCCTGTTCTTTCTTAACCCCTTGAAAGTTCTATCCACATCATGAAAATGTCCTACCTACTTCACCAGCACCACTTATAACAATGTTATTACTAAATACTCCCTGTTCTTTTCTAGTGACTTCGCACATGTTTTGCTGCCCTAAATTAAAATTTTAAATAAGAAATAATACTCAGTTTCTTATCAGTTTTTATTCATTTAAAGACTTGCCTCCAAGCAACATGGATATGAGTTACCTGACGAGATCTATAGGTTGATCAAAACAGTAGTTCTATTGTTGTAATCAATGTAATTTTGCTTACCTAGAATTGAATAAAATAATATCCAGCTCTTTTTATTGAGCACTATCGACACCCTCGTTAAATTTAATGGCTTTTACTTTTAACCGCGCACATATCTATACAGGATGAGTCACGGGAAACGAATGATTTTTTATGGAAAACAAAACTCTTAAAACATCCATTTCCCGTGACGCACCATATATATATATATATATATAAAACACCCATTTCCCGTGATGCACCATATATATAAAATGAATTTTCCATGATTGCGACTCTTCTACAGTAATTGTTCATAAAATAGTACCAAAATAATAGTACTCGCATTATTAAAGTATTCATAAATGTCAGTTCAAATGATTGTTCAAATATTTAGATTTTTGAAAGATGAATGAAGACATGGTTACTAGTCTCTCATTTTCTATATGCTCTGGAGTAAAAAAAAAAAAAATTCATATCCATTGAGCTTTAACTTGAAAGTCTGGCCATTAACAATAGATGCACAGTTACACAGGTGTGTATATATGTAATTACGTAAAATGTTCATTTTACAAAGTGACTATTGGAATTATGAGGGGGAAAATGGCTAAAAGCACAAACAAAAATGTTCTGTTTGAAAAACAGTTCGAAATCTCTGTACACAAGCTAGTATGGCACACTTATTTGAGGCAACGTCTTTCATTTAAAAAATAGTTACATGCATCATGAAATCCAAAATACTGTCAAGTATCCATCTAATAATAGAAATGATTATGTAAAAATATTGAGCAGTCAATATGTTAGAGTGGCGAAAAGCAATTGGACTTTCAAAACGAGGCTAATTTCAAGTCTGTCGTTTCAATGGCGTGTTAATATTTATCAAGCATCAATTATGAAAGCACGTATGAAATTAAACTGGACAACATTTGCAGGCTTAACCACTTGATCCTATCACATAAATCAGATGTGCCTTCAGTTTGTTTAGGGCATATTGGTCATATTTATTTGCCCCTGAAAACGTTATGGACAATTTGAATGTAAAATTATGGTTGACACAAAAGAAAAGGATCAGTCTGTGTTTGTCTTTAAGCTGAAACGTTATTGTAGAATAATCTACATAAAAATAAAAAGTATATATCGATTTGAATAATTGGTGCAACACATACACTTGCAAGAAGAAGTCAATAGACACTCTTAATAAGAAAAACTACTGTCAGAGGATCTTGTTAGATCTAGGAAATATAATACTGATTATTTTCCCTCTGATGAATTAGAAAATCACTCGTGTAATAGCAGAAAGTGGAATCCCGAGGTCTGCGACAAATTTGGCTCCTCTAAAACTCTGAGAATTCTAATGCTTCTTTGACTGGTGATATAAGATAGATATATTCAAGTCTAAAACATACAAATAATATAAAATATTGATATTTCAAATTTTTACTGCTGCTTTGTCCGGCTCCAAGTGTTCACTGTTGAGCAAAGAAGCTGAAATTTTTAATGTTATTTTTGTGGGGTTTCAGTTTATTTCTTTCATTTCATGCAAGTGATCTGTTAAGTGTTTCTTTGCGTGTGTGTATGTATGCTTTATACATATATATGTGTATGCCTGTATATATGTGTATGAATGAATGTATGCATGCATGTATATTACAAAATTGACAAAATTTATCAGCCGAAGTTCATGCAAATTTCAAGCATTTTTTTAAGTGCTCATTTAATTTTAGGAATCATTCGGATCCTTCTCTCAATTTCTTTCAAACCTATCATTATCGGAATATATATATATATATATATATTTTTTTTTTTTGATACAACAGAAACACCCAGTTTTTTTTTTTTTTTTTTTTTTTACTTCATTTTCAACAGGTAAGAAAGGAATTCAGCACTTGTTTTTAACGCTTAAACATGACAATAAAATAATTTACGTTGAATAAACATTAAAGAAAAACATGTATTTGAACATTGTTCGCAGTTTCGTTTTAAACTGAATTACACAGGAAAATTCTATTGAGTTATATTCCAATTAAATTATTGGTTGTCCTGATGACCATCAAAATAAGAGTTCACTGTAAAGCAGACACACACACATATATATAATACTAGGAAAGTGTTGTTAAATTATCTAGTCTAATCACTGAATATTACATCCTATATAGTCGGCTTAACACTGATTAAAAATGATGATTATTTACAATTTTCACAATTTTTTTTATTATAGATGAGAACTTTCCAATAGGTTCCTAGCAATATTTGTAATTTCAAATTGCATGCATTCCCAGCTCCGCTATAGTTAGCATTTATTGGAGAAAGCTTTCAGTGACGAGGCGTTTTCTACATGGTTTAAACATATATATATATATATATATATATATATATATATATATATATATATATATATATATATATATATATATATATATATATATATATATATATATATATATATAGAGAGAGAGAGAGAGAGGCACATGAGTCATTTTACTATTTCTAAAAAATTTTTTATCAATAAATTAATTTTTATTTACGTGACAGTAATTTTCATACATAAATGAATTAAAATAAAATTCCAATCTTTAAACTATTGAATAAATAAGAAGTAATAGAGTTCACTCATTTACAAAGACGATATTTTATTTTAAAATGGCGGAGTTATTTCTGCGCCACACAGTGACTTATGCACCACCCTGTATGTATGTATGTGTGTGTATATATATATATCTTGAAAATGTCCTACAAAGTCGATTTCAACGTCTGAGGTTTGCCACAAAAAATAAGTTGTTCAGAAATCTACATAGATTATTTGTTCATAATCGTGAAGGCTTTATGCAAAACTGGCCAAAATTTTAGTATAACTGCTAATCCCAGTTGATGCAATGGCTACTGCAAGACAGAATAGTCAGTAGACCTCAGGTTATCAGTTATGACAGAAAAGAATAGACACCCATAAACACAGTTTATTTCAATAAATAACAAAATCAAAATTGGTCACAAATTAAATAACTAATATTTGGTTGACATTTCCTTTGCTGTTTTTAATGCTAGGACCCTTTTAGGCATGGCATTGATTGATTCTTTGGCTCGTGGCAGGCTTCAATGTTGTTAAATGCAGTTTTAATAAGATACTCTAAGTTATTTCGGCACTATCCGTATCTGTAAATATAAATAAGCATATATTAATCTTAAGAAAAATATTTATCTTAGCGTCTATTCTTTTCTGTCATATATGTCTCAGATGGCTTCTTGGAGAAGGGCTTTTCTCTGATTATCATCTTTAAAATTAGTTTTTAATATATTTGACTTGCTGTACTTCTCATCTTTATCTATCTTCCTTTTATTTTGTTTGGAATAGTGCCGGCTTTACTGATATTTGATCGTCTCTGAAGAGCAGCAAAATAGACTAAAGATAACGTTTTCATTATGAGTTGCAAAACGTGCTTTAAAGAGTAAAGAAAAAATATAGGCATTCACCAAAATAAATAAATAAAAATTTATGATCGTAGACTTATTCTTTTCTTTTGTCATTGGAATGTAACCAACCAGTGTGTGTGTGTGTGTGTGTGTGTGTGCGCGCGCACGCACGTGTGTATATAAAAAAACATATATATACATATATATATATAAGTACTAAGGGACATCTCTAGTTTTATTTTATAATGATTGCTTACAAGATTTAAGAAAATTTGCAAATGTTTTATAGAACATTTTTGTATCACAACTAAATAAAACAAATAAAATAGCTTTTAACTTGTGACTCTTGAAGCCTCTAAAGTTCAACAAACATTAACATTTTGAAGAAGAATGTTTTGCAAAGCTGCAGTAAAAAAAAAAAAAAGGAAACAAAAAGCTTTTTGGCAATCACAATATTTTTTTTCTTTTAATAACATCACATTTTTAGACTTGGTCAATTATAGTAGAAATGATAGAAACACATCTTCATTGATAATGCCAAGCGAAAATAAAATATCCCATCCAGAAAATTACATTTTTTTTTTTTAAATTTTGCTTTTTCCATTGAGTAAGCCGTTGTCAAACTCATGAAGGCAAATGTTACAACGTTAAATAATAGTGACTATAATATTATATATATTACAAGCCAAATTTAATAAGTTCATGAAAATTCTGCCATTACTAACTAGCAGAGCATTACCACTGTCAATCAAGAGAAGAGTCTACCAGGTATCTGTATGCAATGTGATATATATATATATGTGTGTGAAACCTGGCCTGTCAGGGTTGTGGACATGCGTTGCATGGAAAAATGGTATGAAAATGATACGATTGATGTGCAATGCGAATCTTAAAGACAGGCTTAGTTCTAATGACTTCATAGAAAGATTAAATTTTGATAGTACAGAGATATGTGTAGAATATGGACATCGATTGTATGACCACAAAAGAATGGATGAGTTTTGGGGGTAAAAGATGTATAGCAGTTGAATTAGCAGGTTCAGTTGACTGGGAAAACATGTGGAAAGGGTGATAAAAATAGACTGTAGAGAATAGAATAAAGATTAAAGACCTGGCCAGATATGTTAATTTGAAAACAGCATGTAAAATGAATGTTAAACTGATGAAAATCAAACTCATATATACAATATGAAATATATTTTTTTACATGACCAACAAGTATCTGGATAGTACAACCAGCATGTCAAGCTTTTCTGTGGTTGACTCACAGAAGATAAAGCAAAACAATACATGCAAAACATTTTTTGTGCTTTTTTTGGTGGGGTTGTATTGTTTTCTTTTTTGTTTTTTCGTTTCTGTCTTGAGATACAAACGAAAAACCAAAATGAGGTTAAATGTATTCATGAATAATTTCTCTTCTGCTACCATTTCATTAATGCCATCTGCTAAGATCAGGTCGTCATCGACTGATACTCTATATGTTCTAAGCAGCATACCAAATGGCTTTTGGCAATTAAGATTGACGTAGGACACACTTTGGAGCCCTTTAAAAACATAGTCCAAATTGTAACAAATCATAAGCTCAATGCAGATTCATTTTGGCCTTCAGGGCATATATATAATGGACTCTTTCGTTGATTCCGATGCTTCTGTCACAACAACTAAGTTGCTCGAAAATCCACACAGATGATTTGTTTATAGTGATGAAGGCTTTGTGTAGAACCAACCACACTTTTTGGTATTACTGCTAACCTTTGTTGCTGCAGATGACTGCCACAGGACAGCGTACACAGTAGACCATGGGTTTTTACATAAGTTTCCTTCTCCTACATGCATATCTTAAAGATTTGCTTCGCTCCCAGTGAATTAATGTGCCTCCAGATACCAACCTGGAAATTTCTACGACTCTGCACGGTACATACAGCGCCTAGCCTTCCCATCTGGTCGTCCATCTGATACTGGCCAAGTTCAACATTGATTAACTTTGTGATTTGGCGAGAACCGGTGTATTAATGTGATAGTGTGTGTGTGTGTGTGTGTGTGTGTGTGTGTGTGTGTGTGTGTGTGTGTGTGTGTGTGTATAATATATATATAAATAAATAATGGTGAGCTACATTCCAATTACCAAAAACAGAATTTATGCTCGATGTGTGTGTGTGTGTGTGTGTGTGTGTGTGTGTGTGTGTGTGTGTGTGTATAATATATATATAAATAAATAATGGTGAGCTACATTCCAATTACCAAAAACAGAATTTATGCTCGATGCAAATATCTCTATATATAAAATTTTTCATGTGTCTGACATGTTTCATTGTTTTGAAAGGAGATATGTTATCTTCAATTTATATATTAAAAAAATTATTAAAATAAACGAAAATCATGACTGTGAGCTGATTCTGTTTTGTAGCCATTGGAATGTAACTCAGCACTAATATATATGTGTATATATATATATATGTGTGTATATATATATATATATATATATATATGCCTCTGTTCAGTCTCAAGATAAAATGGACACTGCTATAAGGGTAGCTGTGCATTTAATTGTGATGCAAGGGTTACAGAATCTCTCAACTATGCCTCTCCTAAATCGACACTGCTTTGGTTCAGTGGCAAGGAGAGGTTCAAGACTGACTGGAAATAATGCCGAGATAAGCAGAGAGCACATACATCACCTAGAATTCCATTTTAGTACTGATCAGGCTGAACGTTGTGTGTATATATATATATATATATATACACACACACATTTAACAAATACTATATTTTTGTCTTTGTCTTCACGTTTCATACTGAAATTATACATTTTTTTGAATACCTTCTGATCTGTGTCTCTTGCCATTTTGCTTATGCTAGGATCAGGCCATCATTAACTGACCTCTTCCATGGTTTAAGCAGCCTATTGCTGTCATATGAGACACACTTTGGAACATTTCAGATGACTGACACTGTACTAGTGTTTTTGTTCTACTTCCCACAGAGATTCTTAGCATGACCTGTTTTAGGGTACTGGCGGCCATTTTATGTTGGCCTTCCATCCCCGATTTTATGTTTTAAACCGTATGCCCTTCCTGGAGTCAACACACAGATTAAATAAGGTGTGGCAGTGATGACAACTTATAGGAGGTCAATAACATAGGATACCTCCAGTATAGGTGACTCCCCTTGTACTCGCTATTTTAAAGTTTGTATATTTTTCAAAGCTTTATAATTTTTATCGACATCCATGCAATCTTTGATTATTAATAGGGCTATGACAACAGTATATTCTTTTCCTTGTTTTGATTCTCAGGTATATATCCATTGATATCTTATGTTTTTATGTAGAGTGAGGTGGTTCTCGGTTGATTGTGTCTAACTGTGTCAGATATATACTTGAAAGTCAAAACCATGTAAAGAATATGCTGTTGTCATAACCCTAATGATTATAGTGATAAGTATTTGGCACAAACACTTACTATTGATATGAACACTCATTTTTTTTTTTTTTTTTTCCAAGTATGTGTAAAAGCAGTTTTCTTTCTAAATGAATAAAAGCAAACGTTATCCTAACTATTTTTATATTACAACATTTTAAGGGTCTATCATAGCTTGGGGAAACCTTAAGGCTTCTTTCTCATTAGATACTACACCAAAGCATGGGGAAGAGTGCCAGTCTTTTCTCAGGAAAATTAAAGCTTTGAATTTTACAAGAGAGTTATGCTTAATTCTCATCTTGCAATGCAGAGTATTTAGCAAGAGGTCATCATCAGTATGATTCCATTAAGATTTTAAACCTGGTCTCTCAGACCATTTACGAACAGTCTAACCATTATACAGAATGAGCTGGTCAAAATACACACAAGAAAATGACTGTGTATATAAAAATATCCAGTTGCCAAGATTAAAAATCAAGCTACAAAACCTTGGCTAAAATCCTTATTTTATTTTTGACTAAAATCTATTACATTATTTTGATTTTAGAAAATGTCTAAAAGTTAAAAGCTTAAACATAAGGGTGTACCATAGTCGACCCAGGACCCACACATTGTATACAAACAGTCACAAGGAAACAAAGACATGGAAAGAACGCGACTCACTTTCTTTTTCAGTTGAAACAACAGACATTTATTTACAGGTACTTTTAGAATAACACTTTGTCTCTTGCTCAAAGGTCTTCTTATTCTTCAATGTGCTTAACAAGACTCTGCTGTGTCGAACACATGGTACTATTTTTGTCTGGTCATGTCTTTCCCTGTCATTCTCATGCCATGTGTGTAACATGTCTATTCATGTCCTTATCAGGCTACATTTGTTTTTTTTATAATCTTTTTCTTTCGTTCTTTTTCGCTGTGTTGTCACCTCGCATACGGCTCGGTCATTTGCATATGTTTTCTGTAATACAGCTGCTGTTGTTATACATGCGTCTGCATTCTGTTACAAGGGATTTAAGAAGAACTTTAAATTTAGAGAATATAGCTTCATTTGTGTGCAACAACTATAGATTGAATTCAATGCAAATCTGAAATATTTGAGTTTTACAACGGAAGATTATACCTATATTATATCCCCTAAAAAATAAAATTCTTCAAAGAAATCTAAATTTATAGAATATGTATTACTTGATGTCTAACAACTATTATGAACATTTCACAAAAATCGGAAATATGTGAATTGTCAGGAAGGGCTTCTACACTCTTTTTATTCCATGTTTTTCCTATCAAGGTGAAAAGGTTACTCAAGGTTAAGGGTTCAATGAGTGTCTAGTAAATGGTGAGAAAACACCGTGATGATTGGCATAATGATGGTAGTGCTTAGGTAGAATTTGAGCATTTAGAAAAACAGCTTAACAAATATTTGTTCATATTAGACTTGAAAACGGTTATGTTGTAGTCAGCTGGGAAGCAGCCCCGTGCTATTATGTTTCACAAACGGGCAGTTCTAAGAAAGAAACTTGTCTCATTAAGATTTCGTTTATGTTTTGTAGAAAGAGAAACTATTCAAAGTGGTTGTATAACTAAATATATCCCACAAAAGTACTCTTTCTGGCTAGTAGCTATGTTTAAAAATTCATTATGATTGAAGGAGTGAATCCTGTAAATACAAACATATAAATATATACACATACTTAGCTTTATACAAATGGAGATCTGTTGTTTCTCATTTTGTATTAACAAGTCGACAATTATCTCGAGGTAAAGCAAATAAAACGAATTTCTTTCAGATTCGGTGCAGATAATAAGTAGTTTGGATCTATCTCATCCGCCAATTTTCTTCTACAAACTTCTAGCCTTTCTCTTAAAAAAAAAAAAAAAAAAAAAGAAAAAAAGTCACTCATTGAGGGTCAGAATGAAGAAAAGCAATGGAAATAGGTTTTTAATTTGGTCTTAATTTTCTTGCACATAAATGCATGCAGAACATGATTCGCTGCAGCTGAATGGTAGTGTCACGTGACTGAAGCCATACACCAAGAAGGTGCCGAGAAGAATTCAAGAAATACTTTCTTCATAGATAATGGAAAAGCAATTAGGTTTCAATTAGCACAAAAACAAGAGTGGCAAAATGTGTCATTGAATAATTCTGAAGCTTATTTTATCTCTTTTGCTTTTTAAATGCATTAAAACTGGATTTATTTATTCATTTCCTTTAATTTTTCCTTCCATTTTTGTTTGGGGGTGGGGGATCCAACTAAAAACGTCCACCTCGCCCATTACAATCTCTGTCAAAGCTTTATTTTCTTCCCTTTCAAAATGATTTCGCAGGTGAAGGAGGAGGAGGAGGGGGGGTTAAAATGCAAATGGTTCCGCTGAGATGGGCGCAGAGGGGGAAGGGAATGGCAACATATTTAACTACAAATTGATGGCTTTTAAAACACATTTTGAAACGTTGACAAATAAACACAGGACAAAGTTTAGGCTGCTATTCAGTCTTCATAAATAAAAATTGCAAAGACAGATTCTGGTTTGGGGATAAGAATTCTGCAAAATAACACAAATACTTAATCCTAGAAATTAGCGCAACTTTACATAATTCCCAAATTTTAAGAGATGGCAGTAGGCGAACGCCAATCACAGGTCTCGCGCTGTCTGCACCCCCCCCCCAGATCAATGTTGCCGCCCCTTTACTTGTTTTACAACTAATTCCATGGAATGTGCTCTGATGTACTGGATTTCAATTCACTCCTTCAAACGTAAATACTCTTAACTCTAACGCGACAAGCAGCAAAATCGCACCCTACTTCATTGTAGAGGTCCCTAGACGCCAGAAGATTTTCTATTCTTATGCTATGAAATTCACTCCGTGGTTACCCAACCATACCAATTTGAACAAATTTAAATGTAATGCGGACAAATATCTTTCTGCCCGGTTCCTCATCCATGTTGCCTACTATAAATCTGATTTCTATCAGAGTAGTCGTCATTGATAATAGGCATTCTTTGGTATGAACAAAATTGAAAAAAGGAAAATAATTTTTTTAACAACTGTCGTACCATGCTGATTTATACAAATTTATTATTAAAAGTACAAGCATAAGGTACTCAACTATAGTCGAGGACAACCTGAAGGCTCATTTTCCATCAGCTACTAAACCAGAAGAATATGTTACTCATTTCCTTGGCTTACTTCATGATTTTCATATTATAATGGTGAGTGTTCAGTAAAGCGGCGTCAAGTACTATTTTTTTCTTTGGTATGAATCTATGGAGGATTGAACTCTGTTCTCCTTGCCCAATTATCAAACACGCTTACCAGTTGATAATATATTATAATTAATTAATGATATTTGCTTGCCACAAAAAATACACAAATATTTAATTATTTCCACAGTCAAACCACATCGCAGCTCACAAGGGCCATCACAGCCAACAAACGGGAAGTCTGTGTTGGCTGTCATGGCTCCTGTGAGCTGCGACGTAGTTTGGCTGTGGAAATTATTATATACTCTGTCACATTCTAAAAATTAAAATATTTATTTATAAAATTCATTTTTAATTTTATTCCATTTTTAATTTTAACTTTATTCCATTTGCTGCAAGCACGTTGATATTTGCTGCTGCATAACCATAAAACATTACCGGTCCACATGGATTTAAGGAGATTTGAAACAATTACACTTTGATAATGGTAGATTTTTCAAATATATTATGGAACGCGGCCACACACATAAGATCACTGTGTAGAAGTTTTGATTTACTATTAAAAACAAATGTTAAAAAATGACTTATTCTTTCCATCCTTCTTAGCACTAACGTGCCTAATAATACTCTTAACACTAATAACCTCCTAATAATGCTCCTCTATTTGCATTTTTTGAGTTACATAATGTTCTAATAATCTATAATCTCATTTACTTCTCCAGCTCTCCACAGTACTAGCCTAGCCTTGCCTAATAGAATCAAACATACTTTCCATGGTTAGAACTTCTTACTTATGGAGGTCCTGGATATGGCCTTAAACTATATCCAGTGGTGAGGCCCCAGCTTGCGGGCTTTGGGGAGTGTGGAGCCACCCTTTAATTGCCATTGCTCCCAGGTCCACTCTGACCCGGAGTGGTAGTACCTGTTAGGGTCCCAACTATGGGTTAAATAGAAACCGACTTGAAAACAACAAATATATTCTATTAAAAAATTTTTCTTCAAAATCTTTGGATTTGGCATTAAATAACCTGAAAAGGGTTGATATGCCGTAAAATAAAAACAACCAACCAATCAATCCTACCTATGGAACATATTGCCACAAGATTACTTCCCTGATAGTTACACGTAGTCACTTTTGAATCTAATATCAATAAACACTTGTCATAAATCGTCCCAATAAGTCATCAAATTTTATTCATTCCATTCATTATTTTCAATCCTCTTATAATATTCATCATCATTCAACTCTCAAGCTAAGGACTAAAAAGTAAGAGCGATAACACTTTCCTGCTTTAATTGTGTAACTAATCTATGAAAACGAAAGATTCTGAAGTAACACTAGTATTTCTGCTTATTTCAGGATTGTGTCAAGATGTCCTGGATACCATACCACTGAGCTCGATCAATTCTGCGTCAGCAGAGATACAGCGGAGATTATGCAACCTGTACAGGTGACATCTCAAGTTTCTTGAGACAGAAAGAAGTCGTTGTATAATACGAGTATACCCGTCCTGGCATGGGTAACGAATTTTGTTATTAGCTACTAAACAATAAGACGTCACTCCTTTCTTTTTTATGTCCCTTATAAACGCTTTTTATAATTTTGATCAAAATCCATTACAAGATGCTGATTCTAAAAACATGTTTAAATTTATTAAACTTAAGGACTATTAAAAGGAAATTGAAATTCAGAAAATGTTGCTTAATTAGTGTCTAATGACTATGGATGGCATTCTATGCAAATTAAAAATTTTAAAATCAGAAGTTCAGCCCATATTATGACCCTGAAAATATTTTAGGATACTAAAAAAAAAAAAAAAAAAAAAAAAAAAAAAAAAAAAAAAATGAAATTAGAGAAATATTTATTAATTGATATTTAATACGTAGTGTTTAAATTTTCCCCAAATTAGCTATCTGAATTTTCATGAAGGGCTTCCACACCTTTTTTATTCTTTTGTACAAAATAAGATAGCAGGCATTATACCTTGCGACTGTATTACAAAATTCATAATGATCGGTGAATTAGTTTAAGAGTGATTCGGTGCATACAAATATATAAACATTCTTAACTTTATATACATTACATATATAAAATATATTTTATTTAAAGTGTTCATTAGTGTTTATTGGGTACACCGAGGTGTCATCTAACTAGATTAGGTTTAGGGTAGAAACCAGGCTATGATGGGAGACTAACTTTTCAGAACGATCCAGTAGGTAAACTGATATAGCATTAAAGTTCTGATTTTTTTTTCTTTTAGTTGAGGGTTGATTGTTTGTATTACTTGTTTTAATCGGACTATTGTTCTCCTCTTGAGTGTTATTCATGCAACGCTTCAGTTATTGTAGCTCCGACCTTCATCAGACATGCTGGTCGCTATCTGATATGGCATAGTCAGATTGATGAGACATTCGTACACTCAACAGACACTATAATGCATAGTTTTAAAATAAAATGTTATATTATCTCTTGTAGAAACTACAATAAAGCACTTCATTGTTTTTTTTACAAAGCACTTATCAAAGCCTCGAGGCCACTCGAGGATAAGGGTTAATGAGTATACAGTAGTCAATGGGAAAATATCGTAATAATCATTAATAGTGGAAATTTGGTAAATTGGATTACTTAAGGCGATGGCTCATCAAGAACTTGTTCACATTGGACTTGGAGATGACCATATTGTAGTCAGTTGGGAAGCAATAAAATGGAACAAAGTTCCATAGGTGTGCAGTTCTAAGAAAAAAGCTTTGTCCATAGAATCTACGTTTTAGGTTTAAGCACCGATAAAGAGTGGGGAAAATTATTGATATTATGTAACTTTTGAAACGTTATACATATATTGAAGACAAAAATAAAATGATTATCTGATAAGTGTTAACCTATATTTACTCTGTACTTTATGCATTTTGAACTTTTCATGTGGAAAAAGCCTTTTAATATATCTTTATATTTTAATATAATTTGATATTATACTTGGGATTTTATTAGGTTTGAATCTGAAACAAACTTCATCTTGATACTATATATATATGTATGATGTTTTGGGTTATTAGAAAAATAATCACTTGATTTCCTTAAATAAATTAACGAAAATCGAACACGATTTCACTTCCAGTTTAGTGCATCTGCTCGGTCTAAGAGATTAGAAAAAAATTTAACGTTAATTAGAGATGTCTCCTCGGCTCAAGACCAAAGTATTTGATTTCTTTGGCAAAAACTGTGTCTGACATCAGAACTCGGCTCAAGTCTCTCTCTCGAATGAGTGCTCATTAGTCCATAACAAATCAAGAACTATAACATGCATTGTCTTTGAGACAGGCGCTCACATTTGTACTATTAACACCCACTTTCTATAAACACAATGATTTAAATGTTCATATCTCTCTCTCTCTATCGTTCGGAGATCAAGCTCCAGTAATTTTTTTTTTAATTGTAAAAAAAAAAAACTAATGAAAATCAAAATAAAATTCAGAAATTAATTAATTAATGAATGAATCAAGCAAAAACAGGCATGTCAAAATGCCTTAGATATTTTGTGATTTGTATCGTTTGATCAAGAGAGGTCAGCGTTATTTTGTTCAGCGGCCATTTTGCATTTTAAGGATGAAAATCCAACTGCCTGATTTAAAAATGTTTTATTTTTTTTTTATTTTTTAAAAACTTTCTTTATATAATATAGGCCAATGCATTTCCTTTAAATTTTAAGCAACAGAAAAATATTTGATTTTCAGGCTTGTTTTCTTAATGAAAGATCATGTACAGTTTTGTTTTAGACAAAAATTTTCCTAAAGAGATTATTTTTGTAGTGACTTTCTAGATACATGCATCCCCACGAGAGCAGTTAGACACATGATCGTTTTTTTAATGTGGGGAAAATCCAGATCCCCAAAACAAATCACTCTGGATTGAAACAAAAAATTTAATTGCCTCAATCTGGAAGGATTTCATCTTCACTGACCGTGAATAGAAAAGGTGAAGTATTAGAACAGATACTACACTTTGCTCTTAATCAAAATACCGAGAATCATGAGAATGAGTTGATCCCACAATGTTATAACTTTCTTTAAAATGAAAAAGAAAACCTACTGGCATTTCGATGTATGGTCACAGTGTAGTAGCTGTTGCTGCATTGGGTGTTATACTAGTAATTCTGTCATTAGTAATGTAAATAACATATAGGGAATGCTTAAGGTGTTGTATGGTATGCATTCCAAAAGTAATGCTTCCCGAACGGATCAGAAGGGATCGCAAATTGCAGTGTTATCATGACTGAATTTCATCTCTCTTGATGGTGTGAGACTCTAAGAAAGCAACCGCTCTCATGGACGTGTGCCAGAAGCAGAGAGATGCGTGATTGAATTTCTGGCAAAAGTACATGGAGAATGGTGGTGACTATGACGAACTATAAATTCTGAGGGACAAAAGGTCGCTCGTTTTTATGGTATCACTCCAGTCTTCATAGTTCAACTTTTTGAGTTAAAAAACAGGAGGCTTTACTTTTGGAATGAGCCTTGTATGTAGCATACTACTAATGGAACTGGCGTGTTGGATCAGAGGAAAAATATCAAAGTGTGGCGTTAAATTCCTTGCAAAAGTGCATTGAGAATAGTGAGTAACTAAGAATAGATGTTTATTTCATATGCATGGTTCTTCCATATTAAAAAACAATATATTTATCCCAAACAAAGCATATTATCAGGGGCCAAATTTAAGGGAGGTGTCTTAAATGGGAAGTTCTGCAGAATAGTTTTTATTCAAGGTTTCCTTCTTTAGATCTGCAATCTATGCCATGAGTGTATGCACACTTCGTATAAAACTAAATTAAACTAAAGCTAGCATAATGGTCCCTACGTCTAGAATCCATAATGATCGGTTAATTAGTTTAGGAGTGGAGTGAAGCCTAGAATGTAAATAGCATATAGGGAATGCTTAAGGTGTTGTATGATGGGTGTCCTAAAAGTAATGCTTACTGAATGGATCAGAGGAGACTGCAGACAGTGAGTTTCATCTTTCTGTTCTAGATATTGACGGTATTCGTGAACATTTCACAGTTGTATCCATCTTGTTAGTTCACTGTACATATTTGTACATAAATACATATGTGAATAGTATTATAAGTATTGATAAAATGTTAATGTCAGTCTCTCACAATGAAATGGAAATACTGCCATAATAAAGAAAGTCTCATAGTGATTTGTAATTTTCACAAACTGAATTTAAGTTGCTTTTTTACCAGCTTCAAAATTAATGATAAAAAAAGTTATCTAAGGAGATGTTAATGCTTAGAATGTTATCATATTCATAAAGTGTTTGCCAGACTTCCAATTTATCTTTTTGCTAGCAATGCATATATTTCCAATTCAATTCAATCCTAACCCTCTCCAATCTTTCTCTGAAAACACCACTGTAATTTGCATTAGTGCTGCCAGTGCATGTGACCTTATAAATAGCTCAGAAAATGGTATATATTAATCAAATTTCCTTGAATAATAAAGCCTGGACTTTCGGTGTTCATATTTTTTTTTTTTACTTTTTTCGAGATGGGGAAAATGAAATCAAGACAACTGGCATCTCCATTTTGTAAGGGTTTCCCCCCTCAATTTTGCAAACAATAACTTAAAGATGGTGCATAGCGTTTCTTTTTAATTTCTAACATCAATACAAACGAATATTTTCATGGTCTACCGTCTTATGTATTTCTTGATTTAAAATGACTCCAATCAACTAATTAAAGATAATACTTGCGGTATCAGTAAAAATTTCACTTTAATATCCCTCAACTGTTGTATATTGCTGCTGGGCTTTAAAATATTTTCATTATATGGACGTCCGGCGCGAACGCAGATCCCACAATATTATTATACTATTTTTTGCTCAAATTGAAACATATTTAAGTACTCTGGTTAATGAAGTTTCAGAATACATCTGTTTACTGTGGTCTATCTCCAAAACCATTCTGGGAGTTTGTAACATACAGCATTCTATGGATATCCGGTGAGAACGTAGATCCCACAATATTATTTTATCAACTTTGTTCAAACAGAAACATACTTATCTAAATCTTCTGTTTTAATGTAGTTTCATAATTATATCTGGTTATGGGGCTATATCTCCAAAACGCTGATATTGCTGTTTCATTATTTTTTTTTTAGACAGAGGAGATATTATGCTTTGGTTCTAGCCTAAACGCCAAGATAGAGTATTTTAGTTCGTTTGTCACGTTTGATACTACAGCGGCATAAGATGAAATTTTTTAAAATTGTATATTTAGCTGCCGGGCGATCTCTCATCTACTTTAAAAAGAGGTGAAAAGTGATAACGTACGTACAAACATAAAATGGCTTTAACATATTATTTTACAGATTCTACTCAGATTTACTCCAGAAAATTGAGAAAATAAAGAAACTCATGCTTTCAGATATTTGTTTTTAAGAAGGAATAATTTCTGACTTATTTACGTGTGTGTGTGTGTGTGTTCGTCTTCCAGAGGCTTTGATTTTAATTTACAATGAGATAGCAACTTATAGCAAATAAGTCCACCCAGAAAACAGTATGAACGGAAATATTGTTTTCACGAGAATGCCTAGCCTCATGATTAGGGCTGTGACACCAGAATATTCTTTTCATTCTTTTGACTCTCCGGTATATATCCGATACAGTTAGACACACTTAATCAACCGAGGAACACATCCGTCTATATAAAAACATAAGATATTAATGGATATATATTCAAGAGTCAAAACAACGAAAAGAATATGCTGTTGTCATAGCACTACTCATGATATAAAAATATTCATAAACAGAATTAAAATAAAAAAACTCATCATATTTGGAAACAATAGAAAATTAATGAGATGTTCTTTTGCAAAGCAATATGCAAATTAGTAAATATGACTTTGATCGCATACACATTAGTATATTATCAAGTATTATTCTTTTTTTTTTCTTTTTTAAAAATTTAAAATCAGCGTTTTGACCGCACTGCTAGAGCGAATATTTCATCGGTAAAGAAACCAATTTTTATTCATAATTTTTCACTGTTTTCTTTTGCAGTTTGGATTATGGTTGTATCATTTCTATGTTTTGAAATTATTGAAAAAAGGATTCATAATTTGTATGATTTGGACTACTGTACTCATCTTAGATGTTATTCTCACAACGTTTCAACCGATGTAATTTCCGATCTTCTTCTTCCGATGTCTTGCCAAACTTGGGAGTCTGCACAAAATTTCAAACTTGATTCATTTAATCCACACAAGTACAGGATTAAGTAATTCTTAATTATGTATGAGCTCATTGCATTTGTGCCCTCCCAACCTCAACTTAGATATTCTCCAACAAACCCGCTTAGCAAAAAAAAAAAAATCACACTCCTTTATTGTTGAGGTCCCTAAATGCTAGAAAGCCTTCTACTCTAATAACTTCTTCTCTCGAACAGCTAGACTTTGGAATTCCCTTTCAGCTACTTGCTTCCCTAACTGTACTGATATGCAGAAGTTTAAATGTAACGTAAACCAACATGTTGTTAATCTTTCTTAAGCATGGTCTCAAATAGCAGCCCCCTATGTCCAAGTGCCTTGTTTGGGGTAAACGTGAGTAAAAAAAAAAAAAAAAATAAATAAATAAAATAAAAATACTGCCGGTAATGAGGATTGAACTTTCAACCTCCAATAGACTGTTACTTAAACCTGTACCACAATGGATAAAGTTTTATGTGAGTCTAAAATCTATTCTTATTTTAGATGTGTAAAATTCCTACCTATTACTGATGGAATGAGAACAATCTACATACATTCGCTAAAATAAATAATTCAGTTAGAAATTATGTACAGATTCCCGAATTCGACATGTCGTAAGAATAACATCCAAGATGAGAACAGTGGTCTAAATAATCCAAACAATACAAACTAAATATCGATTCTATAATCAACCCAACACTTATGTACGCTTTAGATGTGGCAACGGTTATTGCACAAACTGTGAGATCAATGTGTTCGATTTCTGTTGGGATTATTATTTGCATAAGAAAGGTATGAACCTCCAGCTATGGGTGAAATAGCGAGGTAGACAAAACCCTCAAGCTTTGGTAAGAGCCAATAATCGAGGGAAAACTCTAAAATGTGATGTGATCCACTGTGCACGGTTATTCCCATGTTTTAATGGATGCTATTAAGGGTCCATTTGATTCTATAAATACCACATGAAATTTTAACAAACAGTTTCTTTCCAAAAACTTCCTGTCTGTAGAACACATTGGTGCAGGATGGCTTTCCTTCAGGCTATATAACGGTTGTCCTCAAGTCAATGTAAAAAAAAAAAAAACTTGTCAAATCGTCATGAATTTTTCCCATTCCATTTATTAGTTTTAATCGTCTCATAATACTTCATCACCATTTAACTCACAATATCATCCACCTCATTAACTCTAACCTTCAAGTGGTTTTTAGTTTTGATAAATGGAGTTTTTTTTTTGTTTTTTTTTTTTAAGTGATTTCTCCTTCCGAGCTTTGATTATAGAAACGGTTCTCCATTTTCGAAATATTTATCCATAAATAAACAGAGCTAAAAAACATTGTATAAGAAAGCCAGAAAATCACATAGTGAATTAATGAGAGTTCGTTTTGCAAAACCATACACAAATTAGTTAACCTTTGGATGACAATCGCATAAGCATGATTGAGTATCATGGAGAGGAAGTATGCCTTATTATCTCAGTATCAGTGCAAGAAATGGCTAAACTTTATAAATATACTGAGGTATTATTGTATATCCAGTATGATTAAGACAACGGTTGGTTTAACCTTAATTTTTTGTCATGAAATGAACATTTCTAATTAAATGCCCATCTGTTTCTTGGAATTCATTGTTCCTGGCAGATATGTCTGTCTGGCAGCCATTTTGTTTGCTCACTGTACATATTTATACTGCCAATTTTAGACTTTGGTTTCTCCAAAAAAGAACTGACGCCTAAAAGCTGTTAACCCAAGATATTTGTGCATCATGTAGGACTAGCCAAAGAGGAAATATGTTGAAGCATTGAATTTTTGACCAATGAAGGATTGCGTCAGCACATTTTGCTTTTTCTTTTTTGTTTTTTTGTATTCATTAAGTACATACTCTTCTAAAAAAAAAAAAAAAAGAGAGCGTTACAATATTATAATCCAATGTAAGCAGAGGCAAATATATATTCTGAAATAGTATAGGAAACGGAATTGAGCATTAAAATAGTACAAGAATAAATTAATAGAAATAATTATATTGTTTCGGCTCAAAACAGACGTAAACTAATCTTCATTAGAAATAGACATTCAACCTTTACAATAAGTACCTGATTCTGAACGGTGCACAGGGCGGTTCAGTAGGTATTTTATTAGCCAAATAAATACTGTCATAGACTATGGTCAATTTTAGACTGATGCTCTCCAAGAAAGAATTGAAGTTTAAAAGCAGTTAATTTAAAATATCTGTGCATCATGAAGGACTAGCACAAAAGAGGAAATATATTGAAGCATTGAATTTTTGACCAACGAAGAAGATTATGTGAAACGATCTTGCTTTTTATTTTTGTATTTATTAAGCACATAGTCTCTCTCATGCCTAAAAGAGAGAATAAAAAAAAAGGATGAGAAGAAGAGATCGTATTGCAATAGTAAAATTCGATGTAAGCTTAGGCAGAGAAGTAGTTGATTATAATATTAAGAGTCAAGATATAAACATGTACAATAATATGAATTCAACTTTTAGCGATTAAAACTTTTTTGTTTCAAATGGCCGATTAAAAATATTGTAGAAGCGGTAAAACATATAAATGACAATAAAAACTGCAATTTTTTTCGGATGTTTCCAGGGAATAAATGAGATTGTTTCTTTTGTTATTTCCATCGTGTTTCAGGAGCAAATGGAATTGATTCTCTTCCTCTTCAATTTGTATTTTTCAATCGGTACTCCTCTTCACCTTCAGAGGACACGGATCCATCGTCCTATAGATTTCTTCAGAGCATCAACCCATCTAAAACAAAAATAGAAAGTAGATTTAATAATATGACAGAATAGCACACATAGTGTTGTCTTTCATATATGTTTCAATTATAGATAATATTGACTTTAAAGAGAAATTAAAACCGATTAATAAAAATAAACGCAACTCCATGTTTATATTTTTAACTCCATCCAGCACTTTTTGGCAATCAGAAGTACACACACACACACATATATAACATTGTCCATATGCTTTCAATAATCTCAAGAATGTCAGGGGTAGTTTAAAAATATAAAAGCAATGAGTTTTAGCTTTCTGTGATTAATTTGTTTTTACTGTTATTTCTCTCAAAATCAAAGAAACTTATTCCACATTTTGCTAATTTGTAGAAAAAAAACTCATGGTTGTTATGGTGTTATTTATTACTTCAATGGCGAAGAATTTATTAATTAGGAAATAAACATGTTATTTTATATTGTCTCAAAATTGGAACTCAAAGTTAAGGAATTTGATTTTGTATAAGAAACAAGTGAAGCATGCATGGTCCCCCGTGAGTGCACAGTGAACGAGGTATAAAAAATGACTAAATTCAGCATTGCCCCCACGCCATTTAGCCCCCAAAGTCCCCATATTTTAATTTGAGTTCAGCACCATGCAAAACTGCAAAGTAGACATACACAGAAAATTTTGAGCAAATATGGTAAAATAGTCCCAAAAATGGAGTGTTTTATTAGCCTTATCCCAAGAGTTATCGCGAAGTATAGACAAACAAAATTATATAGAAATCAGTTAGTTACAACTTTTCAGAAAGTTTCATAAAAATCCAAGGCATTAATTTTTTTTGCATAAGCACAAAAGTGTCAATTTTAGCCATTTTAACCCGAAAGGCACCCATAGGGGGCAACCGGAGTTTTCCCGGAAAATCTGTTAGTTTTTTTTATTCATATCATGTTTAATGTTTGTGCAAAATTTTGCAAAATTCTAAGGCATAGTTATTGAGAAAAGTGCGAACAGACATGGGTGAATTTACAGGTTCATCTTGCTTTTATCGCGGGGGGGCTAAAAATGAATTCCTCATTAAAAACTGGTTCTATAATGAAGTGAAAACCGTAAAATGTTGATTCATCAAATAAAATAAGTGAAATGGTTACTTTGTGGTTTCACGTTCATTATCAAAGACATAAAGCAATGAAGATTTTTCAAGAATGAAAATTTATTTTATTTTTTTAATTATTTATGTTTTAATTTAGAAAGGTGGATGGACATAGAAAATGTAATAGTTATCACCAACAACAAATTTAGTTTTGAAATTAAATGTATCTATAGAAATACTTTGTTCCTCATTTTATCCAATGCATAGATTATTTATAAAACTTCTTGTTTATGTTGATTATATATAATGTTAGAAATAATACCCAATACATTTCCTGATAATTTAATAATCGTTATAATTCATATAAACGTACTTTCAACTCGATCCAAAAATTCGAAACGTGAGCTATTCCCCTTTTTTTCTGCTAAAAACATGGCGACTTTTACACCTGAGTAAGGTCGAAGGTTACATTGAGCAGATAACACTCAAGATGAGAACAATTGTTGGATTGTCAGACCTAATTCATATAGGTATCAGAGATATAAGTCTGTGTATCTATTACTACTGGAAATTTGGTATCTGTCCGTCTGACGCTGAAACTATACTTCTATTATTGCAGTATCTGTCAGTGCTTAATTCAGGGAGAGGGGTCGTGTAATATCTATTCTGTGGTCATGATACTATTCTCCCAGGCATTCCCTACTCAGGTAGATATGAGAGAAACATACTACTCGTCCAATTTTGCACCACAATAAAGTGCCCCCATAAAGATTAAAATCAAGGTATCATATTAGACCACATGCTTAGAATTATTACTCTTTCTATAATCAAAATGAGGTAATAGATTTTGATAAACGTTAGTGTCTAAAATTGAAGCCTTAAGCTTAAGAGGTCTTAAGAAGAAATTGAAATATTACATTCATATTTAGAATATCTCAGAATGTGTCAGTATTTTGCCAGATATTTTGTGAAAGAACTAAATAAAAATACATATTAGGATAAACTACAATATCTAAAGATATATTTGAATTATAAGTTTTTAAAAGATATCATGCCCATATTATGATCCCCAGAAATAAAAAGTCCAAACTATTAAATGTTAACAAATATTGGTATTATATGAATTTCATATTTTTACTCACTTTGCATAAAACTAAATTAAACGATCTTACTGCAATTGTGCATCCTAACGTAAATATTTTCAATTAGTCGCAAAATCCTACTCCTTCAATGTAATGATCCTGAGATGCTGAAAAACTTCTTATTAATCAATTGTAAGAAAAATAACATTTACGAAACTAAGAGGTTGCTAGTTTCAGTATGATTAATCACGTGTCTCATGTTATTAGTTTTTTTTAACCAGATGCAGTTTGTAAAAATTTTTGGCATGTTACTTTTATTATGAGATAAAAAGGGGGGGGCAAGGAAAAAAAAGAAAAGAAAACTTGGTTAATGGATTTGATTCAAAATTTTAATCAGAAGTTATAAATAATACCCCCTATGATCTCTTGATAATTTAATTATCTTCATAATTCGTGTAAACTTTCTTCCAACTAGATCCAAAATTTGAAACCTTGGAGTGTAGAGCTAACCCCTCTTTTTTATTCTTGCCAAAACAAGGCGACAACACTTGACGAAGGTCGAATGTTATATCGATCGAAATATTGTGCAAATAACAATTGTCTGATTAGCCAAATAACACAAAAACTTGTAAATGTTCATTTTTTTTTGTTTAAATAAAATAAACGCATAAGCTCACCTAAGTTTATAATAAAAGAAATGAAATAAAATGCAGAAAATAATATCTGAGAGAGGGAGAAAATAAATGAAAAACAAAAACACACACAAAAAAGAAATAAAAATCTTCTGGTAATAAATTAAATCCAATGCTTAACCTGTGCTAATTCCTCTTGCAAGAGGTTTAAGATTTTACGGGGTTTTTTGGAGGGACGGGGGGGGGGAGGGCTCTAAGATGCTAACCTTTCAACTTGATGAGTCAGACTATCTCATCCATAAGAGTGCCTAACTTCTTTCCTGAAGGTGGCCGCCGTAGAAGCATGAAAGCTCCTTTGCTTTTAGCCTATTATTCATATCAAACTTTTCTTTTTGTTTTCTTTTCTTCTGTCTATATTTGGAGAGAAGAGAGTCGAACATCGTGGACTAGGTCAGAGGACCAGTGAACTTGCGTTGCATTGCATTACCCGTCTGTGAAATTTGAGTATGACATCAAGGTTGTGGCCTTTATCCGTTATAGTCAGTAGAGCAGTCACTTCTGGAGCAATGAGCATTATTCTATTGACTGGTATGGCTTTCTGCAATCAGTTCTCTATAAGGGCCTGATAGCCAACCTGTCAAAATAATGCTGCCGCATGACATTGATGTCCCTAATATATGGATTACAATCAGATGCTCAGTTTTTTTTCTTTGTCGCAAAAAAGTTTCAATTTGTTTTTATTCATTTTGGTATTTTTTTTCCTATCCTTTTTTTTTTTTTTTTTTTTTTGCGCTTGTTTGTTTTTTGGAATAGCGAATTTTGAACTTGGGAATTTTTGTTGGATATGTTAGAGACCAAGCTAAATCTATTAGGGAATCAAGTTATTTATTTTATTTTTTTACTTAGAAGCAAGACATTTCTTTTAGTTTTAGCTGATTTCTTAGATCTCTACAAGAGAGTGACTCACTTTTTCTGACTAAGATCAAAGTGTGGTGATTTTAAATTTTGTCTTAATTTTTAATGATTTTCTCATATCTACCAGAACTATGTCTAGGGAGCTAGATAAAAAGCGACATTGTGTCTAGGTGGATAGGAAAATAAGTAGGCACCCCAAAATAATAATTAGACAATTTTTTTTTTATGTTGCGTCATTATATAACGTAGTACACGTTTACATACCTAGACCCAACACGTTGTAGGAGAGTATGTCGCAAGGAACATAAGACAATTAATAACTAAATTCTTTTTTTTTCTTTTGTTTTTGTAACAACGATATTTATTTCCGGGTACTTTCTCTGAATAAAACTTGATCGTTCCTTTAGACCGTCATCATCTGCCTGTGCACACGTTCTTTATCTTTTTTTCCTACCTTGGCGTCATTTCACACACAGCTCGACATTTACATACGCTTGTCCGCGCTGTTACAATTAAAGGTACTAATGCACTTATTGATCCACGCAATTTTTAAATAGTATTTTCAAGTTTAATTACATTTTTATGATATCTTTTTTTATTAAATTGTAAGGTCAAAATATAGAATAGGTAAAAAAAAACCCCCACCCTCCCCATATAAAGAATGACTTTCTAAATAATAGCGTTATTATTTCAGAACGGATCAATAAGTGCACTAGTACCCAAATAAATAATCCCCCAAATAATCTTGTGTTCTGTATGCGGTCAGAGAAATAAGAATCTTTTTTTGATTGGAACAATTGTAATTTCCTTCCTAATCCAAAGTTCCCTTTTTTGAGGGATATGATTTTCCATACATTCGAAACCCACTCCAATTGTGAAACATTTTAATTAGAAACAGCATTTTAATCTGTAAAACACACACTGAATAGATGCATATTACATTTAGGTATTCTGTCGGTTGGTCGGTCATGCTTATTGTTTACTATATTTATTGTAATGAAAATACATTTTTGTTGGTCTGTCATTGCTAAGCCTAATAAGAGTATTAACTGATGGTCAGGAAAGTTTGAAAACAAAATGGCTATCTTCAAATCCAATGTTAACAAGTACTTTTCATTAACAGCAATAATCAATGACGGAATTTTTTTCACTCCGTTCATTATTTTCAATCCTCTCATAATATTCTTTATTATTCAACTGATAATTCATTATTCCATTAACTTAACTCTTTATAATTTGTGACAAACTCATCGATTTTTAGTGGAATAATTGCTTTTAACATTCAGAATGTAATGCAAAATCTTATAAAACTATTCCTCAAATTTTAGTTCCTTTTAAGAGATGTTAAAAGCATAATATAGATATCTCGTTCTATTAAAACATTGAAATATTTGAGCTTTGCATTAAAGTTGGTTTCTATTGATTAGGCACCAAATGAGCAAGATTGCCTGAATTTCGATTTTATTTCTTAAAACAACTTAAGCTTGAGGCTTATATTTTAAGCATAATCTAGACTCAAACTCATGTAATGCAGTTTGATCCAACTTGAAATATTTTTTTAGAAAATCTTTGTAAAGAGATATAAAAATAAAGCCTTAATTGTACA
>NC_136488.1:100021119-100096119 GCF_053919585.1 Euprymna scolopes | reverse complement strand
GTCTGACTCATCAAGTTGAAAGGTTAGCATCTTAGAGCCCTCCCCCCCCCCGTCCCTCCAAAAAACCCCATAAAATCTTAAACCTCTTGCAAGAGGAATTAGCACAGGTTAAGCATTGGATTTAATTTATTACCAGAAGATTTTTATTTCTTTTTTGTGTGTGTTTTTGTTTTTCATTTATTTTCTCCCTCTCTCAGATATTATTTTCTGCATTTTATTTCATTTCTTTTATTATAAACTTAGGTGAGCTTATGCGTTTATTTTATTTAAACAAAAAAAAAAATGAACATTTACAAGTTTTTGTGTTATTTGGCTAATCAGACAATTGTTATTTGCACAATATTTCGATCGATATAACATTCGACCTTCGTCAAGTGTTGTCGCCTTGTTTTGGCAAGAATAAAAAAGAGGGGTTAGCTCTACACTCCAAGGTTTCAAATTTTGGATCTAGTTGGAAGAAAGTTTACACGAATTATGAAGATAATTAAATTATCAAGAGATCATAGGGGGTATTATTTATAACTTCTGATTAAAATTTTGAATCAAATCCATTAACCAAGTTTTCTTTTCTTTTTTTTCCTTGCCCCCCCCTTTTTATCTCATAATAAAGGTAACATGCCAAAAATTTTTACAAACTGCATCTGGTTAAAAAAAACTAATAACATGAGACACGTGATTAATCATACTGAAACTAGCAACCTCTTAGTTTCGTAAATGTTATTTTTCTTACAATTGATTAATAAGAAGTTTTTCAGCATCTCAGGATCATTACATTGAAGGAGTAGGATTTTGCGACTAATTGAAAATATTTACGTTAGGATGCACAATTGCAGTAAGATCGTTTAATTTAGTTTTATGCAAAGTGAGTAAAAATATGAAATTCATATAATACCAATATTTGTTAACATTTAATAGTTTGGACTTTTTATTTCTGGGGATCATAATATGGGCATGATATCTTTTAAAAACTTATAATTCAAATATATCTTTAGATATTGTAGTTTATCCTAATATGTATTTTTATTTAGTTCTTTCACAAAATATCTGGCAAAATACTGACACATTCTGAGATATTCTAAATATGAATGTAATATTTCAATTTCTTCTTAAGACCTCTTAAGCTTAAGGCTTCAATTTTAGACACTAACGTTTATCAAAATCTATTACCTGATTTTGATTATAGAAAGAGTAATAATTCTAAGCATGTGGTCTAATATGATACCTTGATTTTAATCTTTATGGGGGCACTTTATTGTGGTGCAAAATTGGACGAGTAGTATGTTTCTCTCATCTCTACCTGAGTAGGGAATGCCTGGGAGAATAGTATCATGACCACAGAATAGATATTACACGACCCCTCTCCCTGAATTAAGCACTGACAGATACTGCAATAATAGAAGTATAGTTTCAGCGTCAGACGGACAGATACCAAATTTCCAGTAGTAATAGATACACAGACTTATATCTCTGATACCTATATGAATTAGGTCTGACAATCCAACAATTGTTCTCATCTTGAGTGTTATCTGCTCAATGTAACCTTCGACCTTACTCAGGTGTAAAAGTCGCCATGTTTTTAGCAGAAAAAAAGGGGAATAGCTCACGTTTCGAATTTTTGGATCGAGTTGTAAGTACGTTTATATGAATTATAACGATTATTAAATTATCAGGAAATGTATTGGGTATTATTTCTAACATTATATATAATCAACATAAACAAGAAGTTTTATAAATAATCTATGCATTGGATAAAATGAGGAACAAAGTATTTCTATAGATACATTTAATTTCAAAACTAAATTTGTTGTTGGTGATAACTATTACATTTTCTATGTCCATCCACCTTTCTAAATTAAAACATAAATAATTAAAAAAATAAAATAAATTTTCATTCTTGAAAAATCTTCATTGCTTTATGTCTTTGATAATGAACGTGAAACCACAAAGTAACCATTTCACTTATTTTATTTGATGAATCAACATTTTACGGTTTTCACTTCATTATAGAACCAGTTTTTAATGAGGAATTCATTTTTAGCCCCCCCCCCCGCGATAAAAGCAAGATGAACCTGTAAATTCACCCATGTCTGTTCGCACTTTTCTCAATAACTATGCCTTAGAATTTTGCAAAATTTTGCACAAACATTAAACATGATATGAATAAAAAAAAACTAACAGATTTTCCGGGAAAACTCCGGTTGCCCCCCTATGGGTGCCTTTCGGGTTAAAATGGCTAAAATTGACACTTTTGTGCTTATGCAAAAAAAATTAATGCCTTGGATTTTTATGAAACTTTCTGAAAAGTTGTAACTAACTGATTTCTATATAATTTTGTTTGTCTATACTTCGCGATAACTCTTGGGATAAGGCTAATAAAACACTCCATTTTTGGGACTATTTTACCATATTTGCTCAACATTTTCTGTGTATGTCTATTTTGCAGTTTTGCATGGTGCTGAACTCAAATTAAAATATGGGGACTTTGGGGGCTAAATGGCGTGGGGGCAATGCTGAATTTAGTCATTTTTTATACCTCGTTCACTGTGCACTCACGGGGGACCATGCATGCTTCACTTGTTTCTTATACAAAATCAAATTCCTTAACTTTGAGTTCCAATTTTGAGACAATATAAAATAACATGTTTATTTCCTAATTAATAAATTCTTCGCCATTGAATTAATAAATAACACCATAACAACCATGAGTTTTTTTTTCTACAAATTAGCAAAATGTGGAATAAGTTTCTTTGATTTTGAGAGAAATAACAGTAAAAACAAATTAATCACAGAAAGCTAAAACTCATTGCTTTTATATTTTTAAACTACCCCTGACATTCTTGAGATTATTGAAAGCATATGGACAATGTTATATATGTGTGTGTGTGTACTTCTGATTGCCAAAAAGTGCTGGATGGAGTTAAAAATATAAACATGGAGTTGCGTTTATTTTTATTAATCGGTTTTAATTTTTCTTTAAAGTCAATATTATCTATAATTGAAACATATATGAAAGACAACACTGTGTGTGCTATTCTGTCATATTATTAAATCTACTTTCTATTTTTGTTTTAGATGGGTTGATGCTCTGAAGAAATCCATAGGACGATGGATCCGTGTCCTCTGAAGGTGAAGAGGAGTACCGATTGAAAAATACAAATTGAAGAGGAAGAGAATCAATTCCATTTGCTCCTGAAACACGATGGAAATAACAAAAGAAACAATCTCATTTATTCCCTGGAAACATCCGAAAAAAATTGCAGTTTTTATTGTCATTTATATGTTTTACCGCTTCTACAATATTTTTAATCGGCCATTTGAAAAAAAAGTTTTAATCGCTAAAAGTTGAATTCATATTATTGTACATGTTTATATCTTGACTCTTAATATTATAATCAACTACTTCTCTGCCTAAGCTTACATCGAATTTTACTATTGCAATACGATCTCTTCTTCTCATCCTTTTTTTTTATTCTCTCTTTTAGGCATGAGAGAGACTATGTGCTTAATAAATACAAAAATAAAAAGCAAGATCGTTTCACATAATCTTCTTCGTTGGTCAAAAATTCAATGCTTCAATATATTTCCTCTTTTGTGCTAGTCCTTCATGATGCACAGATATTTTAAATTAACTGCTTTTAAACTTCAATTCTTTCTTGGAGAGCATCAGTCTAAAATTGACCATAGTCTATGACAGTATTTATTTGGCTAATAAAATACCTACTGAACCGCCCTGTGCACCGTTCAGAATCAGGTACTCATTGTAAAGGTTGAATGTCTATTTGTAATGAAGATTAGTTTACGTCTGTTTTGAGCCGAAACAATACAATTATTTCTATTAATTTATTCTTGTACTATTTTAATGCTCAATTCCGTTTCCTATACTATTTCAGAATATATATTTGCCTCTGCTTACATTGGATTATAGTATTGTAACGCTCTCTTTTTTTTTTTTTTTAGAAGAGTATGTACTTAATGAATACAAAAAAACAAAAAAACAAAGCAAAATGTGCTGACGCAATCCTTCATTGGTCAAAAATTCAATGCTTCAACATATTTCCTCTTTGGCTAGTCCTACATGATGCACAAATATCTTGGGTTAACAGCTTTTAGGCGTCAGTTCTTTTTTGGAGAAACCAAAGTCTAAAATTGGCAGTATAAATATGTACAGTGAGCAAACAAAATGGCTGCCAGACAGACATATCTGCCAGGAACAATGAATTCCAAGAAACAGATGGGCATTTAATTAGAAATGTTCATTTCATGACAAAAAATTAAGGTTAAACCAACCGTTGTCTTAATCATACTGGATATACAATAATACCTCAGTATATTTATAAAGTTTAGCCATTTCTTGCATTGATACTGAGATAATAAGGCATACTTCCTCTCCATGATACTCAATCATGCTTATGCGATTGTCATCCAAAGGTTAACTAATTTGTGTATGGTTTTGCAAAACGAACTCTCATTAATTCACTATGTGATTTTCTGGCTTTCTTATACAATGTTTTTTTAGCTCTGTTTATTTATGGATAAATATTTCGAAAATGGAGAACCGTTTCTATAATCAAAACTCGGAAGGAGAAATCACTTAAAAAAAAACAACAAAAAAAACAAAAAAAAAACAACAAAAAAAAACAAAAAAATACTCCATTTATCAAAACTAAAAACCACTTGAAGGTTAGAGTTAATGAGGTGGATGATATTGTGAGTTAAATGGTGATGAAGTATTATGAGACGATTAAAACTAATAAATGGAATGGGAAAAATTCATTACGATTTGACAAGTTTTTTTTTTTTATATCGACTTGAGGACAACCGTTATATAGCCTGAAGGAAAGCCATCCTGCACCAATGTGTTCTACAGACAGGAAGTTTTTGGAAAGAAACTGTTTGTTAAAATTTCATGTGATATTTATAGAATCAAATGGACCCTTAATAGCATCCATTAAAACATGGGAATAACCGTGCACAGTGGATCACATCACATTTTAGAGTTTTCCCTCGATTAATTGCTCTTACCAAAGCTTGAGGGTTTTGTCTACCTCGCTATTTCACCCATAGCTGGAGGTTCATACCTTTCTTATGCAAATAATAATCACAACAGAAATCGAACACATTGATCTCACAATTTGTGCAATAACCGTTGCCACATCTAAAGCGTACATAAGTGTTGGGTTGATTATAGAATCGATATTTAGTTTGTATTGTTTGGATAATTTAGACCACTGTTCTCATCTTGGATGTTATTCTTACGACATGTCGAATTCGGGAATCTATACATAATTTCTAACTGAATTATTTATTTTAGCGAATGCATGTAGATTGTTCTCATTCCATCAGTAATAGGTAGAAATTTTACACATCTAAAATAAGAATAGATTTTAGACTCACATAAAACTTTATCCATTGTGGTACAGGTTTAAGTAACAGTCTATTGGAGGTTGAAAGTTCAATCCTCATTACCGGCAGTATTTTTATTTTATTTATTTATTTATTTTTTTTTTTTACTCACGTTTACCCCAAACAAGGCACTTGGACATAGGGGGCTGCTATTTGAGACCATGCTTAAGAAAGATTAACAACATGTTGGTTTACGTTACATTTAAACTTCTGCATATCAGTACAGTTAGGGAAGCAAGTAGCTGAAAGGGAATTCCAAAGTCTAGCTGTTCGAGAGAAGAAGTTATTAGAGTAGAAGGCTTTCTAGCATTTAGGGACCTCAACAATAAAGGAGTGTGATTTTTTTTTTTTTTTTGCTAAGCGGGTTTGTTGGAGATATGTAAGTTGAGGTTGGGAGGGCACAAGTGCAATGAGCTCATACATAATTAAGAATTACTTAATCCTGTACTCGTGTGGATTAAATGAATCCAGTTTGAAATTTTGTGCAGATTCCCAAGTTTGGCAAGACATCGGAAGAAGAAGATCGGAAATTACATCGGTTGAAACGTTGTGAGAATAACATCTAAGATGAGTACAGTAGTCCAAATCATACAAATTATGAATCCTTTTTTCAATAATTTCAAAACATAGAAATGATACAACCATAATCCAAACTGCAAAAGAAAACAGTGAAAAATTATGAATAAAAATTGGTTTCTTTACCGATGAAATATTCGCTCTGGCAGTGCGGTCAAAACGCTGATTTTAAATTTTTAAAAAAGAAAAAAAAAAGAATAATACTTGATAATATACTAATGTGTATGCGATCAAAGTCATATTTACTAATTTGCATATTGCTTTGCAAAAGAACATCTCATTAATTTTCTATTGTTTCCAATTTTGATGAGTTTTTTATTTTAATTCTGTTTATGAATATTTTTATATCATGAGTAGTGCTATGACAACAGCATATTCTTTTCGTTGTTTTGACTCTTGAATATATATCCATTAATATCTTATGTTTTATATAGACGGATGTGTTCCTCGGTTGATTAAGTGTGTCTAACTGTATCGGATATATACCGGAGAGTCAAAAGAATGAAAAGAATATTCTGGTGTCACAGCCCTAATCATGAGGCTAGGCATTCTCGTGAAAACAATATTTCCGTTCATACTGTTTTCTGGGTGGACTTATTTGCTATAAGTTGCTATCTCATTGTAAATTAAAATCAAAGCCTCTGGAAGACGAACACACACACACACACGTAAATAAGTCAGAAATTATTCCTTCTTAAAAACAAATATCTGAAAGCATGAGTTTCTTTATTTTCTCAATTTTCTGGAGTAAATCTGAGTAGAATCTGTAAAATAATATGTTAAAGCCATTTTATGTTTGTACGTACGTTATCACTTTTCACCTCTTTTTAAAGTAGATGAGAGATCGCCCGGCAGCTAAATATACAATTTTAAAAAATTTCATCTTATGCCGCTGTAGTATCAAACGTGACAAACGAACTAAAATACTCTATCTTGGCGTTTAGGCTAGAACCAAAGCATAATATCTCCTCTGTCTAAAAAAAAATAATGAAACAGCAATATCAGCGTTTTGGAGATATAGCCCCATAACCAGATATAATTATGAAACTACATTAAAACAGAAGATTTAGATAAGTATGTTTCTGTTTGAACAAAGTTGATAAAATAATATTGTGGGATCTACGTTCTCACCGGATATCCATAGAATGCTGTATGTTACAAACTCCCAGAATGGTTTTGGAGATAGACCACAGTAAACAGATGTATTCTGAAACTACATTAACCAGAGTACTTAAATATGTTTCAATTTGAGCAAAAAATAGTATAATAATATTGTGGGATCTGCGTTCGCGCCGGACGTCCATATAATGAAAATATTTTAAAGCCCAGCAGCAATATACAACAGTTAAGGGATATTACAGTGAAATTTTTACTGATACCGCAAGTATTATCTTTAATTAGTTGATTGGAGTCATTTTAAATCAAGAAATACATAAGACGATAGACCATGAAAATATTCGTTTGTATTGATGTTAGAAATTAAAAAGAAACGCTATGCACCATCTTTAAGTTATTGTTTGCAAAATTGAGGGGGAAAACCCTTACAAAATGGAGATGCCAGTTGTCTTGATTTCATTTTCCCCATCTCGAAAAAAGTAAAAAAAAAAAAAAAAAAAAAAAAAAATATGAACACCGAAAGTCCAGGCTTTATTATTCAAGGAAATTTGATTAATATATACCATTTTCTGAGCTATTTATAAGGTAACATGCGCTGGCAGCACTAATGCAAATGACAGTGGTGTTTTCAGAGAAAGATTGGAGAGGGTTAGGATTGCATTGAATTGGAAATATATGCATTGCTAGCAAAAAGATAAATTGGAAGTCTGGCAAACACTTTATGAATATGATAACATTCTAAGCATTAACATCTCCTTAGATAACTTTTTTTATCATTAATTTGGAAGCTGGTAAAAAAGCAACTTAAATTCAGTTTGTGAAAATTACAAATCACTATGAGACTTTCTTTATTATGGCAGTATTTCCATTTCATTGTGAGAGACTGACATTAACATTTTATCAATACTTATAATACTATTCACATATGTATTTATGTACAAATATGTACAGTGAACTAACAAGATGGATACAACTGTGAAATGTTCACGAGTACCGTCAATATCTAGAACAGAAAGATGAAACTCACTGTCTGCAGTCTCTTCTGATCCATTCGGTAAGCATTACTTTTAGAACACCCATCATACAACACCTTAAGCATTCCCTATATGCTATTTACATTCTAGGCTTCACTCCACTCCTAAACTAATTAACCGATCATTATGGATTCTAGACGTAGGGACCATTATGCTAGCTTTAGTTTAATTTAGTTTTATATGAAGTGTGCATACACTCATGGCATAGATTGCAGATCTAAAGAAGGAAACCTTGAATAAAAACTATTCTGCAGAACTTCCCATTTAAGACACCTCCTTTAAATTTGGCCCCTGATAATATGCTTTGTTTGGGATAAATATATTTTTTTTTAATATGGAAGAACCATGCATATGAAATAAACATCTATTCTTAGTTACTCACTATTCTCAATGCACTTTTGCAAGGAATTTAACGCCACACTTTGATATTTTTCCTCTGATCCAACACGCCAGTTCCATTAGTAGTATGCTACATACAAGGCTCATTCCAAAAGTAAAGCCTCCTGTTTTTTAACTCAAAAAGTTGAAGAACTATGAAGACTGGAGTGATACCATAAAAACGAGCGACCTTTTGTCCCTCAGAATTTATAGTTCGTCATAGTCACCACCATTCTCCATGTACTTTTGCCAGAAATTCAATCACGCATCTCTCTGCTTCTGGCACACGTCCATGAGAGCGGTTGCTTTCTTAGAGTCTCACACCATCAAGAGAGATGAAATTCAGTCATGATAACACTGCAATTTACGATCCCTTCTGATCCGTTTGGGAAGCATTACTTTTGGAATGCATACCATACAACACCTTAAGCATTCCCTACATGTTATTTACATTACTAATGACAGAATTACTAGTATAACACCCAATGCAGCAACAGCTACTACACTGTGACCATACATCGAAATGCCAGTAGGTTTTCTTTTTCATTTTAAAGAAAGTTATAACATTGTGGGATCAACTCATTCTCATGATTCTCGGTATTTTGATTAGGAGCAAACTGTAGTATCTGTTCTAATACTTCACCTTTTCTATTCACGGTCAGTGAAGATGAAATCCTTCCAGATTGAGGCAATTAAATTTTTTGTTTCAATCCAGAGTGATTTGTTTTGGGGATCTGGATTTTTCCCTACATTAAAAAAACGATCATGTGTCTAACTGCCCTCGTGGGGATGCATGTATCCAGAAAGTTACTACAAAAATAATCTCTTTAGGAAAATTTTTGTCTAAAACAAAACTGTACATGATCTTTCATTAAGAAAACAAGCCTGAAAATCAAATATTTTTCTGTTGCTTAAAATTTAAAGGAAATGCATTGGCCTATATTATATAAAGAAAGTTTTTAAAAAATAATAAAAAAAAAAACATTTTTAAATCAGGCAGTTGGATTTTCATCCTTAAAATGCAAAATGGCCGCTGAACAAAATAACGCTGACCTCTCTTCATCAAACGATACAAATCACAAAATATCTAAGGCATTTTGACATGCCTGTTTTTGCTTGATTCATTCATTAATTAATTAATTTCTGAATTTTATTTTGATTTTCATGAGTTTTTTTTTTTTTACAATTAAAAAAAAAATTACTGAAGCTTGATCTCCGAACGATAGAGAGAGAGAGAGAGAGATATGAACATTTAAATCATTGTGTTTATAGAAAGTGGGTGTTAATAGTACAAATGTGAGCGCCTGTCTCAAAGACAATGCATGTTATAGTTCTTGATTTGTTATGGACTAATGAGCACTCATTCGAGAGAGAGACTTGAGCCGAGTTCTGATGTCAGACACAGTTTTTGCCAAAGAAATCAAATACTTTGGTCTTGAGCCGAGGAGACATCTCTAATTAACGTTAAATTTTTTCTAATCTCTTAGACCGAGCAGATGCACTAAACTGGAAGTGAAATCGTGTTCGATTTTCGTTAATTTATTTAAGGAAATCAAGTGATTATTTTTCTAATAACCCAAAACATCATACATATATATAGTATCAAGATGAAGTTTGTTTCAGATTCAAACCTAATAAAACCCCAAGTATAATATCAAATTATATTAAAATATAAAGATATATTAAAAGGCTTTTTCCACATGAAAAGTTCAAAATGCATAAAGTACAGAGTAAATATAGGTTAACACTTATCAGATAATCATTTTATTTTTCTCTTCAATATATGTATAACGTTTCAAAAGTTACGTAATATCAATAATTTTCCCCACTCTTTATCGGTGCTTAAACCTAAAACGTAGATTCTATGGACAAAGCTTTTTTTCTTAGAACTGCACACCTATGGAACTTTGTTCCATTTTATTGCTTCCCAACTGACTACAATATGGTCATCTCCAAGTCTAATGTGAACAAGTTCTTGATGAGCCGTCCCCTTAAGTAATCCAATTTACCAAATTTCCACTATTAATGATTACTACGATATTTTCCCATTGACTACTGTATACTCATTAACCCTTATCCTCGAGTGGCCTCCGGGCTTTGATAAGTGCTTTGTAAAAAAAAAAAAAAAAAAAAAAACAGTGAAGTGCTTTATTGTAGTTTCTACAAGAGATAATATAACATTTTATTTTAAAACTATGCATTATAGTGTCTGTTGAGTGTACAAATGTCTCATCAATCTAATTATGCCATATCAGATAGCGACCAGCATGTCTGATGAAGGTCGGAGCTACAATAACTGAAGCGTTGCATGAATAACACTCAAGAGGAGAACAATAGTCCGATTAAAACAAGTAATACAAACAATCAACCCTCAACTAAAAGAAAAAAAAAAAAAAAATCAGAACTTTAATGCTATATCAGTTTACCTACTGGATCGTTCTGAAAAGTTAGTCTCCCATCATAGCCTGGTTTCTACCCTAAACCTATTCTAGTTAGATGACACCTCGGTGTACCCAACAAACACTAATGTATAGTCTTTAAATAAAATATATTTTATATATGTAATGTATATAAAGTTAAGAATGTTTATATATTCGTATGCACCGAATCACTCTTAAACTAATTCACCGATCATTATGAATTTTGTAATACAGTCGCAAGGTATAATGCCTGCTATCTTATTTAGTTGTGTACAAAAGAATAAAAAACGTGTGGAAGCCCTTCATGAAAATTCAGATAGCTAATTTGGGGAAAATTTAAACACTACGTATTAAATATCAATTAATAAATATTTCTCTAATTTCATTTTTTTTTTTTTTTTTTTTTTTAGTATTCTAAAATATTTTCAGGGTCATAATATGGGCTGAACTTCTGATTTTAAAATTTTTAATTTGCATTGAATGCCATCCATAGTCATTAGACACTAATTAAGCAACATTTTCTGAATTTCAATTTCCTTTTAATAGTCCTTAAGTTTAATAAATTTAAACATGTTTTTAGAATCAGCATCTTGTAATGGATTTTGATCAAAATTATAAAAAGCGTTTATAAGGGACATAAAAAAGAAAGGAGTGACGTCTTGTTGTTTAGTAGCTAATAACAAAATTCGTTACCCATGCCAGGACGGGTATACTCGTATTATACAACGACTTCTTTCTGTCTCAAGAAACTTGAGATGTCACCTGTACAGGTTGCATAATCTCCGCTGTATCTCTGCTGACGCAGAATTGATCGAGCTCAGTGGTATGGTATCCAGGACATCTTGACACAATCCTGAAATAAGCAGAAATACTAGTGTTACTTCAGAATCTTTCGTTTTCATAGATTAGTTACACAATTAAAGCAGGAAAGTGTTATCGCTCTTACTTTTTAGTCCTTAGCTTGAGAGTTGAATGATGATGAATATTATAAGAGGATTGAAAATAATGAATGGAATGAATAAAATTTGATGACTTATTGGGACGATTTATGACAAGTGTTTATTGATATTAGATTCAAAAGTGACTACGTGTAACTATCAGGGAAGTAATCTTGTGGCAATATGTTCCATAGGTAGGATTGATTGGTTGGTTGTTTTTATTTTACGGCATATCAACCCTTTTCAGGTTATTTAATGCCAAATCCAAACATTTTGAAGAAAAATTTTTTAATAGAATATATTTGTTGTTTTCAAGTCGGTTTCTATTTAACCCATAGTTGGGACCCTAACAGGTACTACCACTCCGGGTCAGAGTGGACCTGGGAGCAATGGCAATTAAAGGGTGGCTCCACACTCCCCAAAGCCCGCAAGCTGGGGCCTCACCACTGGATATAGTTTAAGGCCATATCCAGGACCTCCATAGGTAAGAAGTTCTAACCATGGAAAGTATGTTTGATTCTATTAGGCAAGGCTAGGCTAGTACTGTGGAGAGCTGGAAAAGTAAATGAGATTATAGATTATTAGAACATTATGTAACTCAAAAAATGCAAATAGAGGAGCATTATTAGGAGGTTATTAGTGTTAAGAGTATTATTAGGCACGTTAGTGCTAAGAAGGATGGAAAGAATAAGTCATTTTTTAACATTTGTTTTTAATAGTAAATCAAAACTTCTACACAGTGATCTTATGTGTGTGGCCGCGTTCCATAATATATTTGAAAAATCTACCATTATCAAAGTGTAATTGTTTCAAATCTCCTTAAATCCATGTGGACCGGTAATGTTGTTTTATGGTTATGCAGCAGCAAATATCAACGTGCTTGCAGCAAATGGAATAAAGTTAAAATTAAAAATGGAATAAAATTAAAAATGAATTTTATAAATAAATATTTTAATTTTTAGAATGTGACAGAGTATATAATAATTTCCACAGCCAAACTACGTCGCAGCTCACAGGAGCCATGACAGCCAACACAGACTTCCCGTTTGTTGGCTGTGATGGCCCTTGTGAGCTGCGATGTGGTTTGACTGTGGAAATAATTAAATATTTGTGTATTTTTTGTGGCAAGCAAATATCATTAATTAATTATAATATATTATCAACTGGTAAGCGTGTTTGATAATTGGGCAAGGAGAACAGAGTTCAATCCTCCATAGATTCATACCAAAGAAAAAAATAGTACTTAACGCCGCTTTACTGAACACTCACCATTATAATATGAAAATCATGAAGTAAGCCAAGGAAAGGAGTAACATATTCTTCTGGTTTAGTAGCTGATGGAAAATGAGCCTTCAGGTTGTCCTCGACTATAGTTGAGTACCTTATGCTTGTACTTTTAATAATAAATTTGTATAAATCAGCATGGTACGACAGTTGTTAAAAAAATTATTTTCCTTTTTTCAATTTTGTTCATACCAAAGAATGCCTATTATCAATGACGACTACTCTGATAGAAATCAGATTTATAGTAGGCAACATGGATGAGGAACCGGGCAGAAAGATATTTGTCCGCATTACATTTAAATTTGTTCAAATTGGTATGGTTGGGTAACCACGGAGTGAATTTCATAGTATAAGAATAGAAAATCTTCTGGCGTCTAGGGACCTCTACAATGAAGTAGGGTGCGATTTTGCTGCTTGTCGCGTTAGAGTTAAGAGTATTTACGTTTGAAGGAGTGAATTGAAATCCAGTACATCAGAGCACATTCCATGGAAGTAGTTGTAAAACAAGTAAAGGGGCGGCAACATTGATCTGGGGGGGGTGCAGACAGTGCGAGACCTGTGATTGGCGTTCGCCTACTGGCATCTCTTAAAATTTGGGAATTATGTAAAGTTGCGCTAATTTCTAGGATTAAGTATTTGTGTTATTTTGCAGAATTCTTATCCCCAAACCAGAATCTGTCTTTGCAATTTTTATTTATGAAGACTGAATAGCAGCCTAAACTTTGTCCTGTGTTTATTTGTCAACGTTTCAAAATGTGTTTTAAAAGCCATCAATTTGTAGTTAAATATGTTGCCATTCCCTTCCCCCTCTGCGCCCATCTCAGCGGAACCATTTGCATTTTAACCCCCCCTCCTCCTCCTCCTCCTTCACCTGCGAAATCATTTTGAAAGGGAAGAAAATAAAGCTTTGACAGAGATTGTAATGGGCGAGGTGGACGTTTTTAGTTGGATCCCCCACCCCCAAACAAAAATGGAAGGAAAAATTAAAGGAAATGAATAAATAAATCCAGTTTTAATGCATTTAAAAAGCAAAAGAGATAAAATAAGCTTCAGAATTATTCAATGACACATTTTGCCACTCTTGTTTTTGTGCTAATTGAAACCTAATTGCTTTTCCATTATCTATGAAGAAAGTATTTCTTGAATTCTTCTCGGCACCTTCTTGGTGTATGGCTTCAGTCACGTGACACTACCATTCAGCTGCAGCGAATCATGTTCTGCATGCATTTATGTGCAAGAAAATTAAGACCAAATTAAAAACCTATTTCCATTGCTTTTCTTCATTCTGACCCTCAATGAGTGACTTTTTTTCTTTTTTTTTTTTTTTTTTTTTTTAAGAGAAAGGCTAGAAGTTTGTAGAAGAAAATTGGCGGATGAGATAGATCCAAACTACTTATTATCTGCACCGAATCTGAAAGAAATTCGTTTTATTTGCTTTACCTCGAGATAATTGTCGACTTGTTAATACAAAATGAGAAACAACAGATCTCCATTTGTATAAAGCTAAGTATGTGTATATATTTATATGTTTGTATTTACAGGATTCACTCCTTCAATCATAATGAATTTTTAAACATAGCTACTAGCCAGAAAGAGTACTTTTGTGGGATATATTTAGTTATACAACCACTTTGAATAGTTTCTCTTTCTACAAAACATAAACGAAATCTTAATGAGACAAGTTTCTTTCTTAGAACTGCCTGTTTGTGAAACATAATAGCACGGGGCTGCTTCCCAGCTGACTACAACATAACCGTTTTCAAGTCTAATATGAACAAATATTTGTTAAGCTGTTTTTCTAAATGATCAAATTCTACCTAAACATTACCATCATTATGCCAATCATCACGGTGTTTTCTCACCATTTACTAGACACTCATTGAACCCTTAACCTTGAGTAACCTTTTCACCTTGATAGGAAAAACATGGAATAAAAAGAGTGTAGAAGCCCTTCCTGACAATTCACATATTTCCGATTTTTGTGAAATGTTCATAATAGTTGTTAGACATCAAGTAATACATATTCTATAAATTTAGATTTCTTTGAAGAATTTTATTTTTTAGGGGATATAATATAGGTACAATCTTCCGTTGTAAAACTCAAATATTTCAGATTTGCATTGAATTCAATCTATAGTTGTTGCACACAAATGAAGCTATATTCTCTAAATTTAAAGTTCTTCTTAAATCCCTTGTAACAGAATGCAGACGCATGTATAACAACAGCAGCTGTATTACAGAAAACATATGCAAATGACCGAGCCGTATGCGAGGTGACAACACAGCGAAAAAGAACGAAAGAAAAAGATTATAAAAAAAACAAATGTAGCCTGATAAGGACATGAATAGACATGTTACACACATGGCATGAGAATGACAGGGAAAGACATGACCAGACAAAAATAGTACCATGTGTTCGACACAGCAGAGTCTTGTTAAGCACATTGAAGAATAAGAAGACCTTTGAGCAAGAGACAAAGTGTTATTCTAAAAGTACCTGTAAATAAATGTCTGTTGTTTCAACTGAAAAAGAAAGTGAGTCGCGTTCTTTCCATGTCTTTGTTTCCTTGTGACTGTTTGTATACAATGTGTGGGTCCTGGGTCGACTATGGTACACCCTTATGTTTAAGCTTTTAACTTTTAGACATTTTCTAAAATCAAAATAATGTAATAGATTTTAGTCAAAAATAAAATAAGGATTTTAGCCAAGGTTTTGTAGCTTGATTTTTAATCTTGGCAAGTGGATATTTTTATATACACAGTCATTTTCTTGTGTGTATTTTGACCAGCTCATTCTGTATAATGGTTAGACTGTTCGTAAATGGTCTGAGAGACCAGGTTTAAAATCTTAATGGAATCATACTGATGATGACCTCTTGCTAAATACTCTGCATTGCAAGATGAGAATTAAGCATAACTCTCTTGTAAAATTCAAAGCTTTAATTTTCCTGAGAAAAGACTGGCACTCTTCCCCATGCTTTGGTGTAGTATCTAATGAGAAAGAAGCCTTAAGGTTTCCCCAAGCTATGATAGACCCTTAAAATGTTGTAATATAAAAATAGTTAGGATAACGTTTGCTTTTATTCATTTAGAAAGAAAACTGCTTTTACATATACTTGGAAAAAAAAAAAAAAAAAAAATGAGTGTTCATATCAATAGTAAGTGTTTGTGCCAAATACTTATCACTATAATCATTAGGGTTATGACAACAGCATATTCTTTACATGGTTTTGACTTTCAAGTATATATCTGACACAGTTAGACACAATCAACCGAGAACCACCTCACTCTACATAAAAACATAAGATATCAATGGATATATACCTGAGAATCAAAACAAGGAAAAGAATATACTGTTGTCATAGCCCTATTAATAATCAAAGATTGCATGGATGTCGATAAAAATTATAAAGCTTTGAAAAATATACAAACTTTAAAATAGCGAGTACAAGGTATATACTATACTGCAGGTATCCTATGTTATTGACCTCCTATAAGTTGTCATCACTGCCACACCTTATTTAATCTGTGTGTTGACTCCAGGAAGGGCATACGGTTTAAAACATAAAATCGGGGATGGAAGGCCAACATAAAATGGCCGCCAGTACCCTAAAACAGGTCATGCTAAGAATCTCTGTGGGAAGTAGAACAAAAACACTAGTACAGTGTCAGTCATCTGAAATGTTCCAAAGTGTGTCTCATATGACAGCAATAGGCTGCTTAAACCATGGAAGAGGTCAGTTAATGATGACCTGATCCTAGCATAAGCAAAATGGCAAGAGACACAGATCAGAAGGTATTCAAAAAAATGTATAATTTCAGTATGAAACGTGAAGACAAAGACAAAAATATAGTATTTGTTAAATGTGTGTGTGTATATATATATATATATACACACAACGTTCAGCCTGATCAGTACTAAAATGGAATTCTAGGTGATGTATGTGCTCTCTGCTTATCTCGGCATTATTTCCAGTCAGTCTTGAACCTCTCCTTGCCACTGAACCAAAGCAGTGTCGATTTAGGAGAGGCATAGTTGAGGGATTCTGTAACCCTTGCATCACAATTAAATGCACAGCTACCCTTATAGCAGTGTCCATTTTATCTTGAGACTGAACAGAGGCATATATATATATATATTATATATATATATATATATATACACACACACATATATATTAGTGCTGAGTTACATTCCAATGGCTACAAAACAGAATCAGCTCACAGTCATGATTTTCGTTTATTTTAATAATTTTTTTAATATATAAATTGAAGATAACATATCTCCTTTCAAAACAATGAAACATGTCAGACACATGAAAAAAATATATATATAGAGATATTTGCATCGAGCATAAATTCTGTTTTTGGTAATTGGAATGTAGCTCACCATTATTTATTTATATATATATTATACACACACACACACACACACACACACACACACACACACACACTATCACATTAATACACCGGTTCTCGCCAAATCACAAAGTTAATCAATGTTGAACTTGGCCAGTATCAGATGGACGACCAGATGGGAAGGCTAGGCGCTGTATGTACCGTGCAGAGTCGTAGAAATTTCCAGGAGGCACATTAATTCACTGGGAGCGAAGCAAATCTTTAAGATATGCATGTAGGAGAAGGAAACTTATGTAAAAACCCGTGGTCTACTGTGTACGCTGTCCTGTGGCAGTCATCTGCAGCAACAAAGGTTAGCAGTAATACCAAAAAGTGTGGTTGGTTCTACACAAAGCCTTCACCATTATAAACAAATCATCTGTGTGGATTTTCGAGCAACTTAGTTGTTGTGACAGAAGCATCGGAATCAACGAAAGAGTCCATTATATATATGCCCTGAAGGCCAAAATGAATCTGCATTGAGCTTATGATTTGTTACAATTTGGACTATGTTTTTAAAGGGCTCCAAAGTGTGTCCTACGTCAATCTTAATTGCCAAAAGCCATTTGGTATGCTGCTTAGAACATATAGAGTATCAGTCGATGACGACCTGATCTTAGCAGATGGCATTAATAAAATGGTAGCAGAAGAGAAATTATTCATGAATACATTTAACCTCATTTTGGTTTTTCGTTTGTATCTCAAGACAGAAACGAAAAAACAAAAAAGAAAACAATACAACCCCACCAAAAAAAGCACAAAAAATGTTTTGCATGTATTGTTTTGCTTTATCTTGTGTGAGTCAACCACAGAAAAGCTTGACATGCTGGTTGTACTATCCAGATACTTGTTGGTCATGTAAAAAAATATATTTCATATTGTATATATGAGTTTGATTTTCATCAGTTTAACATTCATTTTACATGCTATTTTCAAATTAACATATCTGGCCAGGTCTTTAATCTTTATTCTATTCTCTACAGTCTATTTTTATCACCCTTTCCACATGTTTTCCCAGTCAACTGAACCTGCTAATTCAACTGCTATACATCTTTTACCCCCAAAACTCTCATCCATTCTTTTGTGGTCATACAATCGATGTCCATATTCTACACATATCTCCCTGTACTATCAAAATTTAATCTTTCTATGAAGTCATTAGAACTAAGCCTGTCTTTAAGATTCGCATTGCACATCAATCGTATCATTTTTCCATGCAACGCATGTCCACAACCCTGACAGGCCAGGTTTCACACACATATATATATATATCACATTGCATACAGATACCTGGTAGACTCTTCTCTTGATTGACAGTGGTAATGCTCTGCTAGTTAGTAATGGCAGAATTTTCATGAACTTACTAAATTTTGGCTTGTAATATATATAATATTATAGTCACTATTATTTAACGTTGTAACATTTGCCTTCATGAGTTTGACAACGGCTTACTCAATGAAAAAAGCAAAATTAAAAAAAAAAAATGTAATTTTCTGGATGGGATATTTTATTTTCGCTTGGCATTATCAATGAAGATGTGTTTCTATCATTTCTACTATAATTGACCAAGTCTAAAAATGTGATGTTATTAAAAGAAAAAAAATATTGTGATTGCCAAAAAGCTTTTTGTTTCCTTTTTTTTTTTTTTTTTTTACTGCAGCTTTGCAAAACATTCTTCTTCAAAATGTTAATGTTTGTTGAACTTTAGAGGCTTCATGAGTCACAAGTTAAAAGCTATTTTATTTGTTTTATTTAGTTGTGATACAAAAATGTTCTATAAAACATTTGCAAATTTTCTTAAATCTTGTAAGCAATCATTATAAAATAAAACCAGAGATGTCCCTTAGTACTTACATAAACATATATATACATATATATATATATATATTTTATATACACACGTGCGCGCGCACACACACACTGGTTGGTTACATTCCAATGACAAAAGAAAAGAATAAGTCTACGATCATAAATTTTTTATTTATTTATTTTGGTGAATGCCTATATTTTTTCTTTACTCTTTAAAGCACGTTTTGCAACTCATAATGAAAACGTTATCTTTAGTCTATTTTGCTGCTCTTCAGAGACGATCAAATATCAGTAAAGCCGGCACTATTCCAAACAAAATAGAAGGAAGATAGATAAAGATGAGAAGTACAGCAAGTCAAATATATTAAAAACTAATTTTAAAGATGATAATCAGAGAAAAGCCCTTCTCCAAGAAGCCATCTGAGACATATGACAGAAAAGATTAGACGCAAAGATAAATATTTTTCTTAAGATTAATATATGCTTATTTATATTTACAGATACGGATAGTGCTGAAATAACTTAGAGTATCTTATTAAAACTGCATTTAACAACATTGAAGCCTGCCACGAGCCAAAGAATCAATCAATGGCATGCCTAAAAGAGTCCTAGCATTAAAAACAGCAAAGGAAATGTCAACCAAATATTAGTTATTTAATTTGTGACCAATTTTGATTTTGTTATTTATTGAAATAAACTGTGTTTATGGGTGTCTATTCTTTTCTGTCATAACTGATAACCTGAGGTCTACTGACTATTCTGTCTTGCAGTAGCCATTGCATCAACTGGGATTAGCAGTTATACTAAAATTTTGGCCAGTTTTGCATAAAGCCTTCACGATTATGAACAAATAATCTATGTAGATTTCTGAACAACTTATTTTTTGTGGCAAACCTCAGACGTTGAAATCGACTTTGTAGGACATTTTCAAGATATATATATATACACACACATACATACAGGGTGGTGCATAAGTCACTGTGTGGCGCAGAAATAACTCCGCCATTTTAAAATAAAATATCGTCTTTGTAAATGAGTGAACTCTATTACTTCTTATTTATTCAATAGTTTAAAGATTGGAATTTTATTTTAATTCATTTATGTATGAAAATTACTGTCACGTAAATAAAAATTAATTTATTGATAAAAAATTTTTTAGAAATAGTAAAATGACTCATGTGCCTCTCTCTCTCTCTCTATATATATATATATATATATATGTTTAAACCATGTAGAAAACGCCTCGTCACTGAAAGCTTTCTCCAATAAATGCTAACTATAGCGGAGCTGGGAATGCATGCAATTTGAAATTACAAATATTGCTAGGAACCTATTGGAAAGTTCTCATCTATAATAAAAAAAATTGTGAAAATTGTAAATAATCATCATTTTTAATCAGTGTTAAGCCGACTATATAGGATGTAATATTCAGTGATTAGACTAGATAATTTAACAACACTTTCCTAGTATTATATATATGTGTGTGTGTGTGTGTGTCTGCTTTACAGTGAACTCTTATTTTGATGGTCATCAGGACAACCAATAATTTAATTGGAATATAACTCAATAGAATTTTCCTGTGTAATTCAGTTTAAAACGAAACTGCGAACAATGTTCAAATACATGTTTTTCTTTAATGTTTATTCAACGTAAATTATTTTATTGTCATGTTTAAGCGTTAAAAACAAGTACTGAATTCCTTTCTTACCTGTTGAAAATGAAGTAAAAAAAACAAAAAAAAAACTGGGTGTTTCTGTTGTATCAAAAAAAAAAATATATATATATATATATATATATTCTGATAATGATAGGTTTGAAAGAAATTGAGAGAAGGATCCGAATGATTCCTAAAATTAAATGAGCACTTAAAAAAATGCTTGAAATTTGCATGAACTTCGGCTGATAAATTTTGTCAATTTTGTAATATACATGCATGCATACATTCATTCATACACATATATACAGGCATACACATATATATGTATAAAGCATACATACACACACGCAAAGAAACACTTAACAGATCACTTGCATGAAATGAAAGAAATAAACTGAACCCCCACAAAAATAACATTAAAAATTTCAGCTTCCTTGCTCAACAGTGAACACTTGGAGCCGGACAAAGCAGCAGTAAAAATTTGAAATATCAATATTTTATATTATTTGTATGTTTTAGACTTGAATATATCTATCTTATATCACCAGTCAAAGAAGCATTAGAATTCTCAGAGTTTTAGAGGAGCCAAATTTGTCGCAGACCTCGGGATTCCACTTTCTGCTATTACACGAGTGATTTTCTAATTCATCAGAGGGAAAATAATCAGTATTATATTTCCTAGATCTAACAAGATCCTCTGACAGTAGTTTTTCTTATTAAGAGTGTCTATTGACTTCTTCTTGCAAGTGTATGTGTTGCACCAATTATTCAAATCGATATATACTTTTTATTTTTATGTAGATTATTCTACAATAACGTTTCAGCTTAAAGACAAACACAGACTGATCCTTTTCTTTTGTGTCAACCATAATTTTATATTCAAATTGTCCATAACGTTTTCAGGGGCAAATAAATATGACCAATATGCCCTAAACAAACTGAAGGCACATCTGATTTATGTGATAGGATCAAGTGGTTAAGCCTGCAAATGTTGTCCAGTTTAATTTCATACGTGCTTTCATAATTGATGCTTGATAAATATTAACACGCCATTGAAACGACAGACTTAAAATTAGCCTCGTTTTGAAAGTCCAATTGCTTTTCGCCACTCTAACATATTGACTGCTCAATATTTTTACATAATCATTTCTATTATTAGATGGATACTTGACAGTATTTTGGATTTCATGATGCATGTAACTATTTTTTAAATGAAAGACGTTGCCTCAAATAAGTGTGCCATACTAGCTTGTGTACAGAGATTTCGAACTGTTTTTCAAACAGAACATTTTTGTTTGTGCTTTTAGCCATTTTCCCCCTCATAATTCCAATAGTCACTTTGTAAAATGAACATTTTACGTAATTACATATATACACACCTGTGTAACTGTGCATCTATTGTTAATGGCCAGACTTTCAAGTTAAAGCTCAATGGATATGAATTTTTTTTTTACTCCAGAGCATATAGAAAATGAGAGACTAGTAACCATGTCTTCATTCATCTTTCAAAAATCTAAATATTTGAACAATCATTTGAACTGACATTTATGAATACTTTAATAATGCGAGTACTATTATTTTGGTACTATTTTATGAACAATTACTGTAGAAGAGTCGCAATCATGGAAAATTCATTTTATATATATGGTGCATCACGGGAAATGGGTGTTTTATATATATATATATATATATATATATATATATATATGGTGCGTCACGGGAAATGGATGTTTTAAGAGTTTTGTTTTCCATAAAAAATCATTCGTTTCCCGTGACTCATCCTGTATAGATATGTGCGCGGTTAAAAGTAAAAGCCATTAAATTTAACGAGGGTGTCGATAGTGCTCAATAAAAAGAGCTGGATATTATTTTATTCAATTCTAGGTAAGCAAAATTACATTGATTACAACAATAGAACTACTGTTTTGATCAACCTATAGATCTCGTCAGGTAACTCATATCCATGTTGCTTGGAGGCAAGTCTTTAAATGAATAAAAACTGATAAGAAACTGAGTATTATTTCTTATTTAAAATTACTAGTAATGAAATGACTTATAGAAAATTACGCCGGAAGGAGAATGCTAAAAATGGCGGAACATCTGTTTCTTGCTATTTTTATTTACTTTTAATTTTTATAATGGTCCAAGAACTTTTGACATCCATAAAGTACTGATTTTAAATCAGTGATTAGTTTGACTCTTAGATCAACCATGATGGCGTGACACACAACTTTGCTTTTTATATGGGAAAAATATGCTTATTCAGTTATATTTCGCCCTTTATAATAATAATCATTTTATTTATGAAGCTCAATAAATAAAAAATATAACTACAGATCATATACAAATAAATGACAAAAAGTCTTCATTTCAAATTCCAAGATGTTGTTCATCTTACCGTTTATTTCTTTCAGCACGTTAAAATGTTCAATTCTTAACAGCACTCGTTTCGTAGCACAGAAACATTCATATAATTATATTAATTGTTGAATAATTTTCGCCCTAAAGAATAAGAACTTATTGACTTTAAAAATAAAAAATAAAAAGAATATTGCCATTATGACATAACTCCGAAAAGATCGAAAGAGTAATTGTGTGTTTTATGATATTTACGCCATCTTTGGTTTTAATGCATAAACAGTTTTATGAACAACCTTGGAATTTTTCATATATACAAGATCCACATTCAATTCAACACAAAAGAATTATTTTGCTATATCAGTGACCAACAAACAATTGAAACTAAGATGATTTATTATTTGGATTATTTGGACTGTTGTTCTTATTTTGAATAACGTTTCACAAGGTTTCAGCCGATGTAACCTTAGACCTTGTTCATGTGCATTTTGTCAAACTCTGGAATCCGTACAGAATTTCAAACTAAACTCTTTATTTAATACAGAATGGTAGCTTGTTATCATTCCGCCAGCCACGATCTTAATATTGCCATTCTAAGTTACAATCTTCTGGAGGTTGAAGATTTAGTTTTCAGTATAAGGGGATATAAAGAATACAATTACAAATTACTTAAGACTTCTATCTGGTCATAATCAAGTACAGATTCCAGAAAACACGGCTGAAGGATGATGGAAATTACATCGGCCAGAACGTTATGAGGCCCACATCCAAGGAGAGAACAATAGTCTGAACAATTCAAATGACACAAATAATAATGTCAAGATGTGATTTTATTTGTTTTGTTTTGTTTTTTTTCTATGCCTGACAAATAATTGTTTGATCAAAATCTTGATAAAGAATCTCTGGAAAGAAATAATTATCAATTTTAAATACTCCAATGCAATTTTTTCTTTATTTTTCTTCAAGATTGTTTTTTTTTTTTCTCGTTTTATTATACAAATTGTTTTGTTTTAATTTCTATCGTTAATTGTCCGAAAGTCTAATGAAATGACAATTTCATTTTCTTTTAATTTATTGATGTATAAGCTGCCTTATCATTTTGACCTTTTTCCAACTCAAAGGCGACATGGACACATGCAAGGAAGATGTCTTCTTTGAGGATTGTTTGATTTTTTTTCATTTTTAACCCCCCCCCCCACACACACTTTGTTACAAAAAAAATTAATTTCCATGAAAGAGGATATTTATTTCTAATCACTAATTTCCTGATTTGTACATTTTATTAATTAAACATTATTTTAAAATTATATTCAAGGTGCTTATTGGAATCTTCATTTTTTGGACAAAAAAGCTTTGCATATATTTTTCATCCTGAACTGAAAATATTGTCAATTTTATTGCCTTTATTTCAATTTTTGTTTATTAAAAAAATATGGAAGACAAAAAAGAAATCAAATCTGATTTATGTTTGTTTTTAAAAAGATTTATTTAAAAAGATCAGCGATTAATGTGATCACTTTGTATATATGCTATGTTTTTCCTTTAAAATCATGTGTTTTGTTTTATTATAATTTGGTTTCAAATATTCACATGTTTAGGTGTTGGTCAAATGACAGAAACTCAGTTAATGGCATATCAAATAACTTTTGTCTTCAAGTTAAAAGTTAAGTTGATTTGTTCATCCAATCAAAACCGTTTATTGCTCAATTATATTCAATGAATTTAAATGGATAAAATTTATTAATCCTAAAATTCAAGGAAAGAATACTTTTTGTTTATTTAAAAAATCAACTAAAAACAAATAAAACAAAACAGTAGATATGGGAAGATTTTCAAATCTAAATTGTGTTACTATTTGTTTGTTCTATATTAAAAGAATAACCTTGAATTTGAAGAAAATGTTTATGATTTGTTTTCCCTTAAATTTGATGTTTTATTAATATTTACTTTCAAATATTCAGATACGTGTTTGGATGTTGATCAAATGACAGAAAGTCAGTTGATTGCATATGAAATTAGTTTTATCCTCAAGATCAAAATTACACTGATTTATTTGACCAATCAAAATCATTTAGCAATCTACAGCGCAATTATTATACTCAACGGATTTAAACATGCAAAAGTCTTAATCCAACAACCAATTTTATCATAATTACCAAAACGAGTCAACCGATTCACACTAGTTTTTATGAATCCGTTATTAAAATTACACAAGTTTGTAGAACCCGTTCTTGAATTATTTTTTTAATATATTTAAAAAAAAAAATCTTTCATGAAGTTGGGATTCCAAATAAAAGATTCTACCTCAGTTATGATCCAAGCAACTAAAGCTTACCTTTTATGTAATGGTATAACATTCAAAGTATCAAATTTGAATTTTCATTGAACCTGTTAGCTTTTTTTTATTATTATTATTTCTTTTCAAGACATAAAAACAAAAAATGAAGACAAATGGTGAACCCCGACGTTACACTTTCTTAAAAAATGACAATTATAATCCAATCATTACTACTGATTTTATCTCTTGGAGTAATCACATCTTTTTTTAGAATAAGAGATGGTTCTTCTAGAATCACTGCAAATTGATTCTCTTGTGACTAAAGTTCTTGTGAACATTAGTCTCAGCTAATGCTTACTTGCTTAACGCAGGATTTATTTTGGGCGTTTGTATAAAACTGGGTGTTCCTGTAACATTGCATAGGGAGTTATTTAATATCCACTAAATATTTCATTGGTGACAGACATCAGCTGAGCCTCTCGTTATCATGTTGTAAGTAGTTGCTCAATCAATAGTCACGTCTTGTTGTAAAAGTAGTCATAGTGGCGATGTGTTAGCAGAACTTTCTGTGTCTTCCTATTTATTTTTGTAGCTGTAATAATGTAAGTAATGAAAAGGAACAACAAATAACTCCATTATTTGCTCTGGGATTTGGTTTACTTTCACAAAAACTTACAGCAAGTAAATCTAAATTCACGGCCAACCTTCCAGAGCCCCCAAAACTAACGTCCATTTACCTTGACATCGAATGCTCAAGAGAAACACAAACGATCTCGTTTCTGCCACGTACTTCCTCCCATAAAACAACTTCCTGTACACATTGTTTTAATGCTACTTTCGAATGCCAGATTCTTTTTTCCTTATTCTAGCCATATGCGAAAATTTCCGTTTTTAACACTATTTTTTTATACACCTGCATCCAATACCGCTACATCCAAACTTATGCAAAAACATTCTTGACTTTCTGATTTTGTGAAAATATATTCCTCATCTCTGTATGTGTATACGTTTATATATTTGTATGTACAAAATTCCCTCCCTGCTTCCTTCTTCCCTGGCTGTACTAACCTGCAGAAGATTAAATGTAATGTGAACAAACATCTCGCTACTTAACTTCTCACAGTCCCCTGTTAGACACAATCCTAAATAGTAGCCATATGCATTCCAATTTGCAATATGCTCTGTTCGGAGTGAAAAAGAAAAACAAAATACTACTAAACTAATTCAGTAATCATCATGCATTTAGGAACACGGCTGTTGGGATAATGTAGTGTATATTTAGTTTAATTTACCCATGACTTCTAATTCCATATATTTCTTGGTTTAGAAAATAGATTTTATTTTCAAAAGTAAATTTTTAATTGTTTCCTTGGATTGTGTTGAACTTTGCCAACACAAATTTTTAACAGAAAGAAAAATGTCATATTTGTCTATCTGGGAGTCCTCTTATTAGGATTAAACCGTCATCTCTTACGTTTTCATTTCAGTTATTCTCGATTTGTGGAGAAGAACAAAGATACCAACCAGTTTACAGATATATACGCACACACTCCATCGTAGCTGATCATGTTTAGTCAATGGATTTTTAAAAATCTTTCTTTGTCCATCATGTCTAAAGAAAACAAAAATTGTTCTCAAATATATATAAATATACATTACATATCACAATATTAGATTATTGTACCTTTGAACAGGTTTGATAACGAACCGGAAGACTGGGGTTCAATCCTCAGTCAAGGCATACCAAAAACTTAAAAAAATAAATAAAATTATATATATATATATATATGTATGTATATACTTAATGCCTCCTTCCTAAACACAAGGTAAGGATCAAGTAGAGCAAATTGAGAAAAGAAGTGGCGCTTTCCCCTACATCTCCCTGTATTATCCTCTGTTCCATTTGTTCTAGCTTCTGACTCGTTCTTCTGGTCTGCATCAATTCACTGTGTAGGTATTTCTTTATAATATATCATACTATTCCAATAGGTTCTTTTCCAAGAATTGCAGTTTTGTTGAACACTCTTCCTTCGGACTTATCCTTCCACCCACCTCCTCTTGGTCTTTCCAAGACTCATCATTAGTATCTCCTATCTTTGCATTCCTCATCTTTCATTCTTTTTAGCTCCTTACATCAAGAGGATTCATACCTTGTCTGGGGCGATTTCTATAGAAAAAACAAATGGAAGAACTGCCGGCAGTTGACCTATGTATTTTTATTTTGATTCGACACAAAAATAGATTTTGCTTTAATCCATAACAACGAATACACTTTTTCAAAGTGCATTTTGATAGTAAAAATATAAACTTTTATTTTAAATCTAAGAAAAAAAAAAAAAAAAATGAGCGTGCTTTTTAAAAATACTATTGATCTTTATATTTAAATTTTTAATCCCCCTCCCCCAGAAAAGATGACAAATTATATGAAGATCTTATTTTTCAAGACTATTTTTCGCATCGAATATAAAAACCTAAATTACTATTTATAAAAGTTTCAATTAAAGATACACAGAAAGGACCACAAACTGGTTTATTTAAAAGTTAGTCAAATGCTGTTTTTTTATGGGATTTTTTAATCTTTGTCATTTTCTGATTGTATACCTGCAAAGGAACAAAGTCTGAATCTTATAATGACTGAATCTTCCGTTATGAAAAAACAAAACAAAAAAAATATTGCAAAAGCTGCTGCAAAGAAGGTGGGTTCCCTCTATCGAGCTAGAAGACTACTCTCACCTGAAAGTACCCTGTACATCTACAAGGCCACCATTCGCTCATGCATGGAGTATTGTTGCCACATCTGGGCTGGTGCCTCTACCACTAGTCTCTCCCTTTTAAATAAGGTCCAGAAAAGAGTTAATCTAATCAGTCCCACTTTATCAACTAAACTCCAGCCCCTGTCCCATCACCGCAATTTTTCATCCCTGTGTCTTTTTTACAAATATTTTAATGGAATGTGTTCTAATGAACTCGTTTCATTTGTATCCCCTCGACAACCTCCCTTACCAATAAGATTTCACTCCTTCACCGTTGATGTCCCTAAATGCCAGAAAGCTTTCTATTCTAATAGTTTTTTCCCTCGAACAGTTAGACTTTGGAATTCCCTTCCTGTTGCCTATTTCGCTGCTTGTACTGATATGCAGGAGTTTAAATGTAACATAAACAAATATATTGTTAATCTTTCCTAGACATGGCCCCAAATAGTAGCCGCTTACATTCAAGTGGCGATATGCTTTGTAAGGGGTGAACACGAGTTAAAAAAAATATACATTCATATTCGTATTTCTCCAAAAAAACTACACAACCACCATTTGATAATTGTCTGGAATTACATATTAGATTCTTAGGATTGCCTGATATTCGGTCAGCTTAAATAGTCTGTTTTACAACACAACCCACACACACATATATATATATATATATATATATATATATATATATATATATATATATATACGCGCACGCGCGTGCGTGCGTACATGTAAAGGATTCACTCCTAAACGATCATTATATGTTTAGTGCAGCTGTTAGGCGTAAGAAGTTGTAATGTGGTCTATATTTAGTTAAATTTAATTTATGCAACGAGGGTAAAAAAAGGGAATGGAAATCTCTTATGAAAATTAAGATGTCGATTTTGTGAAATTTTAACAATATATATTTGGCATGAGTTGATATTCTCTAAATTTCAGTTTGTTAAAGGGTACTTTAAAGAATTATTAGGAAGCATGATATGGATACAAATTCTGTAAAAACAATTTCTATTCGCATATAATTATTTGGACCTACAACAAAAATATACATGGTATGAAACGCATAGATCATTTATTTTTCTTTGAGCAATACTTATAAAAAAGTAAAATTTCCAGGCTCACTAGAAAAAAAAAAAAAAGGGGGAATTGCATTCATATTTTATTTATTCTATATATTATTTCCAGATGATATTTTGTTTTTCATTTAGTCATCAGATCATATTGTTCATCCGGAGTTTATATTTGAAGGCGATCTTATCAGTTCTCCAGAGTAGGCCTAAATAGCATTAATTTTCGTTTGTTATTGTTGTATCATAATGTACTTAATTACAGTTTATTTAAGAATGACTTACTGCAGCCCTGACGACTTACGACACATTTAAAAAAAAAATCATGTAAGAAACATAATACAGCATGGGAGATAACTCAAATTATATATTAAAGAACATGATAGAGGTTGTCTAACTTAGGACAAAAAAATGTACAGATAAATAAATGAAATGAATTTGCTGAATTCGGTCAACACCGAGTAAGTACAATTTGTAATAAAGATTTGTTAGTGGAGAAACTGAACAATATTCTTGTTAACATGTGATTACTCTCCCATTGTTTTGAAAACGATCAACTTTCTTAGTCGTACTACATCAACCATTTCGTAGGTTTAACATTATTTTTGCTTTTGTCAACTTGATTTCTCCATCCGTTTTTTATCTGGCACGAAATATGGTGGATACATCTTTTTCTTGTTCTGCGTTTTCGGGTATTTGCTCATAATCAATGAGTATTTTAGCGGTCAGATCATAAGCAAACATGATGGAGCACTTACTATTGACACGAGAATAAGTTTCTAATACACATTTCATACGACCTCAAAAATGTTCCTGTAATTGGTTCAACATTTCCTCCGGCGTCTTACAATTTTATGAACGCAAACTGAAAGGTTCACTGTGCACTTGTTAATATTAATTGGACAATTTTAGGTTTTTGGGTAAGCTGTTTAAAGGCCTTAGTCCCCTCTTATCTCATATCAAGTATATATATATATATATATATACATATATATATATATTGTGAGTTTAGAAAATTATATAGCAAACTACTCAAAATTTTTCATGTTTCATACCCGTGAGTATTCGTCAGACTATTGAAGATGCATAAAAATTTAAACAGACACGTGAAATAATTATAAGTGGGTGATAAATAGTATAATGGAGTCACCAAAACCATATAAATACACCAGATTTGTAAATGCAAAAATACTTGCCCTTTTTTTTTTTTTTTGAATAATACAGATAAGAATTTTTTTTTTCTAACATGAATTGGTTAGCCTAATTAATTTGGTGCAAAAAAACTAGATCCAATATCCAGAACATTTTTGTTGTTCTTGTTTTTAAGAGAGGTGGTGTTTAATCAACACTGCTAGGGAGCCATGATTTAATGTACTGTTTCGTTTTTAAATTCCCAAAACAGTGTTTCATGGTAAATAACTGCGGATCCCTAAAGCTTGAGGCCATTGTGAATTCATGAAAGCAAGTTGATTCAGCGATGGTAGGAGATGAAAAACTAAAAAAATATTTTTAAATCTTTTTATTTTTATATAGTTTTCAAGGTTAAAAAAGTTTCCAAGACTATAATATATATATTACAAACTTTTATTTATAAAACGTTTCGCCTACATAAGTGCATACAGGTTTCAGTCACAGCTTTATTAGGCTAAGCATTTTCTGGTCGTTAGAATGAAAATAGAAAATCTTGAGGAAGCTTACTTCAATAAGACCGCAGTTGAAATATGTACACACGTTTATATAGTTAAAAATGTTCACTTAAATACATAGCTCTACTTATTGAGAACTATTAAAATTATAATTATTTAAAAAGGACTTATCTTAACACCTTTATTTATCCTTGGACCTCCCTGATAAAATTGTCTCTGAGATGGTGATGACACCACGCTCTATAACAGGCATGACAGGAAAACAAATGAACACATATCTACAAAAATGGCACAAATACTAGAGGAAGACCTCCAATCTGTAGTGGAATGGGGACAAAAATGGATGGTCACATTCAATGCTGCCAAGACTAAACTTGTTTCTTTCAATAATTACAAGAAAACTTCTCTACCACCAATAGCAATGGCCATAGACTCGTTACCTGAAAGTACTTCTTTTAAACTCCTCGGTTTAACGTTCACAGGGAACATAAGTTTGAACAATTATATTGAGAGTATTGCCAGGACCACTGCAAAGAAGGTAGGCTCTCTCTACTGTGCTAGAAAACTACTAACGCCTGAAGGTATCCTGTACCTCTATAAGGCCACCATTCGCCCATGTATGGAGTATTGTCGTCATATTTGGGCTGGTGTACCTGCTACTAGTCTCTCGCTCCTAGACAAGGTTCAAAAGAGAGTCACCAACCTGATAGGTCCTGAACTATCATCTAAGCTTCAGCCTCTGTCCCATTGACGAAATGCTGCATCCCTCTGCCTGTTCTACAAGTATTTTAATGGTGAACACTCCAACGAATTACAAGCACTTGTACCTCCTCAACGTAAATACCCCCGACAAATCTGACAAGCAGCTAAATCCCACCCCTATACAGTAGAGATCCCTAGATGTAAAAGAACTTTCTACTTCAGTAGTTTCTTCCCCAGAACTTCGAAACTTTCGAACTCCCTTCCAGGTTCCTGCTTCCTCAACTGTACAGAAGTTCAAGTATAATGTGAACAGATATCTTGCTGCCCAACTCCCTTCATAATAGCCCCCTACATCAAAGTGGCAATGTGCCTTGTTTGGGGTGAAAATGGAAAAAGAATAAGGTTTATGGTATGTCTGGGTGTCAAAAATGTACTGCTACCACACACTTCTGTATATAGTTGAATGTGAGCTAAGTTGAGACAATATAATTTTAATGTTAAATTTAACATTAAAATTATATTGTCTCAACTTAGCTCACATTCAACTATATACAGAAGTATGTAGTAGCAGTACATTTTTGACGCCCAGACATACCACAAGCCTTATTTTTTTCAAACAGGTTAATTTTTCAAATATTAGGTTGGTGCAAAAATAATGTCGTTTTTGAGGGTATATATATATATATATATATATATATATATATATATATATATATATATATATATATATAAAACAACATTATTTTTGCACCAACTTAATATATGTTGCATTATGTTAGCACGCAAAGTCATCTAAAAGGCTTAAGAATGTATTAAAACTTTTGATTAAAATTGAAATGTCTAAATAAAAAGTAATGCTTATTTCTTTTGTTTAAAATAATATTACAATTAATTAGCGAGTGTGTTTTTCATCTATTAAGAAGCCCAGTGTTTCTTAATATTACTACTCTACTTTGCCCGAGGGTACAGACATAAAAAAAGAAAAATTAAAGTGTGAAACATCTTTTAAAACTTCTAACTTCTTTTCTTTTCCTGTCCCCTCTCCCCTTTTTCCTTTCCCGACCCCCAACAGAACGGATACTACACTTTGAAATATTTATTTGCAGAAATATAAAACATTTACATTTTAAAGAAATTGGGCACAAGGCCATTCAAAAGTGTGAAGGAAATTGGTGTCTTTGGTCATCCTTGGTCACTATAGCTTAAAAAAAAAAAAAAAAAAAAAAAAAAAAAAAAAAAAAATCAATCCTACTCTAGAATTATCAATCATTATAATACCACATTTACTCCAGGGCCCGTTCTATTTAAATTTCTCAAATCGTTCAAACATATTTTATTGAAAATAAATAACAATGTTTATGTACAATCATTCCGTTAGGGAAAAGAATGGGAAACAATAACAAATAAAAATTGGGTTAGTAAGACTCTCTTAATCCTTTCTAAATAATAGAACGCCCACTGTTTTCCGACTTGTTTTGAACCAAAATAAGCAGGCCAATCTCTAAGTGGGAGGGAGGTGAGATCTAAATGAAAAAGAAAGATTTTGACCAAAGTCTTAAAGCCAAAATGAAATTAAAAAGACTTCACTACCACCTCGACTAATTCAACAAAAGAATGAATGTTGCAAAAATTGATTTTAAAAATCAAAACCTTTTTACTTAAAATTGTGTTTACTTACACAGAAAAAAAATAACAAAACTTATGTATCCCTTATTATGAAAAACATACTTACAAAAAAATAGAACTATCTTTTCAAATTTTAACTCTAAACCAAATCTGAAAATGTAATTAACAAGAATAAAAAAAAAAAGTTTTTCGTTTTAATCGCTTGAAATATTTTATAACATCACTCTCGTCTCAAGTTTGTGTTTTTTATTTGTTTTTTTTTGTTTATTTTTTTTTATTTGTTTTTTTTTTATGAGTCGTCACGCCACTTATGGTTAGCAGCAATAGTTTTCTTTTCTGCAAAAAAAAAACAACAAAAAAAACAAAACGACCCAATTGAAGACAGAAGTTATTCTATAAAATCGCCAATTTCTTTTTTAATACATACTTGAAATTTTGGAATTTTATGTTTTAAATGTTTAAGAAACTAATGCATGCATATATTTCATAAATATAATGCATGCATATATTTCATAAATATAATGCTTAATTATTACGCAATAATTCATGAAACACTTGACAGAAACAAGAATGGGAGAAAATATCTGTGTTTATGAGTTCTACGTTTCCATTAGATACTGCTGTCTGTCTGCTTTTTATCAGTCTATTAGTAATATAATCATTCTCGGCTCCAAACCGTTTGTTTGTTTTTTTTATTCATGCATATTTTCGCAGTAGTGATAAACATTGGTATCTATTTCCTTTGTCGGAGAGCAACCCTAATGAGGTTATTTGGTCACATGATGACCAGACTGATGCAAAAATTTCTACTGGCCCTTTTTATGATTCTATTCTGAAGCCTGTAGAATTTGGTCAACTGAAAGAGTTTCCAAACAGTGTCGAAATAAGATATCGGTACTCATGCACTTATTGATCTGTGCTGAAATAATAACGTTATTATTTAAAAAGCCATTCCTAACATGGGGAGGGAAGGGTGTTTTGTACTTATTCTGTACTTTAACCTTACAATTGAATTAAAATAAACATAATTTAAAAAATAGCGCGGATCAGTAAGTACATTAGCACCAAGATATCTATACTTTCACCTACCACCTATCGACTAGCATGGCTATCATTATTTGACGATATCCAGTACCTCAAAGAAGGAAAACTCTCAGAGCCCACACATACCCTTCTACTTAATTCCTTTCTACAAAAGGACAAATTCATAATTCTTACTTTTTGTCACATACAATTATTCAACTGTATATGCAATACATTAGGTGTATCAGAATCGGCCATAAAAAATGTCGTATATGAATTTGAATAAATCAATTTACTATCTTTCGAAGCTTATAACTACTTCAAAAATGTAATTCAAACCCTAATTTATTTTCAATTAAAGGAGCAAAGACCAAATTTAAAAAAAATAAGTTTAATAGCAAATTATGCAATATTTGTTTTTTTTTTTAATTGGTTTTCTTTAAATTTCCCAAATCTCAAGTCTGTAAAGTGAAAATTGACCGTAGTTTGGTATGGAAGTGCACACACACACACACACACACACACACACACACACACACACACACACACACACACACACACACACACACACACACACACACACACACACACACAATTTCACTTTTATAGATAGATTTATATTCAATTAAATTGTTTTTAAAATGTCCTTTTCTTTTCTTAACGATCCTTTTCTTACGAAATAGTATTTTATTTACTTCTTCTCTAGAAGATTAGACAAGATCAGGTGCGGATTTCACGAGAGTGTTTCTGTGGAATGAACTGGATTCGAACTTGGCACACCCAGGTTTTCAATCTGTATCATTAACCACGTTTCCACTGTCATTCCTGTACACCCGTCTTACAAATTATATGATAGAGTCTTGTGATTCACATGAAGATTCGCTCTCATATTTTTGCCAAAGAAACTAGAAAATAAAACAATTACAAGTCGCCCCTCCCAACACACACAAACCTCCTTTGAACTGAACCCAAGTCAGAGTGTCACCCCTCCCCAAAATATGTAGAAAAAAAAACGTTTTGGAGATGAGAATGATTCTAACAACAAAATAAAATACACTGAATTATTGTACATACAATGCAAACACACGCTTATATAAATAAATTGATAAACATGGACTAAAGAGATGTGGAATAGTTTTGTCTTCCAGTTCATGTACTTCATATTGTGATAGAAAAAAATTTTTTTTTTTTCGTTGGTTGGTTTTACCGAAATGTACGCTTATTGTTTTTGTTGTTGTGTTGAAAGCTGTAAATAATTCATTGTGAATGAAGAAAATTGCTTTTCTTTTTAATGGTATGAGGGATTTTTTTAAATTCCTATGATTGAAACTGTAGACAATAAGTCACTCAAACTAATAAATGACTTAGCAAGTTGATAGTTTTTGTATTTCACAGTGTAAGCCATTATTATAAAGCATTTTCAAGTGTACACATGACGTTGAAAATAAGAGTTAATATAAAGCTAGCTTTATTATATGAATTCTTATTTCTGAAACTTGGTTTAAATGCTATTTTGAATATATATATAGATATATATATATAGTATTATGACATTGTCAGGTACTACTGTTTATAGACAATGATTGACAATTTTTTTTTATGATATTCTAATGCAAATGAAATATAACTGAATTTTTAATGGTATTCTAATGCAAATGAAATGTAACAATTTTTAATGGTATTCTAATGCAAATAAAATGTAACAATTTTTAATGGTATTCTAATGCAAATGAAATGTAACAATTTTTAATGGTATTCTAATGTAAATGAAATATAACTGACAATTTTTACTGGTATTTAAATCCAAACGAAATGTAATTGCATTTTAATGCAAATAAAATGTAACTGACAATTTTTATGGTATTTTAATACAAATTACATATGACTTTTTTCCTTGCCTAAATTTGACTTGGTTTCCTGTGACTTAATTTTTGTTAAACAATTGAACTCCTTTACCAATTAAGTTGTTTCTGCCACATTTTATTTGATCGATTCCAGAATTTTTATAATGTACTCTTACCTGTTAAGAAAAATATTCAGCTTTTTTCTTCATTTTGTAACGACATGAGAACAGATTAAAAAAAAAGGTAATTGAGACATCAACATTAAATACCCTGAGTGATTTATCTCATTTGAAAAGAACACTTTCTTACAACTTAATTGTCTTCAAATCAAACGTCAGTTTTTTTTTCATGAACTGCTCCACAAGCAAGAAAATGCTGTTCATACCATTAATCAATAGTACTCTATAGTGTTCCTAATCTATCAATTAGAAATGATTTCCATCTCATCAACCCTTATCCTCGAGTGGTTCTTGGTCTTGATAAGTAGTGAACCTAGTAGTAAAACAAACTATTTATCCAGAAGCTTAGCTGTATTTGTCATGCTTAGAAATTACAAGTTCTCGTCTGCCTGGATTAGTTTCCCTTCCAAGTTTTGATAACCTAGCCTACTTTCCACAGTCCAAAGAACGGCACAGCCCACAAGAGCCACGCCAGCCAACGAACCGGAAGTCTAAGACTCAAGTTGCGCCCTCATTTAGGCTCATCAGTCAGACATATCTGCACCCGGGATTTGAAACCCGAGCCTCCCACATGCGAGGCAAGCACTCTACCAACTGAGCAAACGCCCCACACACAAGAAATTCTATTAACCAACACAGATTTAGCAAACCTCAACAAATTCAAGCTGCGGAATAGACCTACTTCATCTCGACAAGGGACATGATTATCCAAACAGCTGAAATAAATAAATAAATAAATATAAATATATAAATATATATATATATATATATATATATATATATATATAGCTAAAAGGAGAATAGTTAGATGCCGTGACGTGCAGGGATGGGCTCCGATCATAATGAAAATATATTATTCCCACAATATTTCTCAATACTTGGATGTATACTTTTATCTTTGAGATATAGAATTAAAGAGTCAGCCCTGAGCATCAGAATTCTTTATAGTACCGACTAGATGCATATATTTTCAACCGGCTTGCTATCGCTTAGCAATTTCATTGTTATTCTTTACTTTAAATCATTGAAACGAAAGTAATCAATCAGAATAGACAAATCACTCCTCTTTTTCTCTATTGATAAGAAAAAGATAATTTCTCTTCCCCTTTGTCCTGCTTTAATTAATAAAGTTGGGTTTTTTTTTTGTATATTAAAAGTGTTTAAAATTAAATTTGCAAGCCGGACAAGCATACGTTTACTTTCCTTCTTCGTATGGTTAAATAAACTGATGAGACAAAGGGAACAACTAGCATCTCTAGTTGAATAATAATCACATTGTGTTCTCCATCAATCAGAAATCATTTTCATCTTAACACTGTGTCCACAAAGATGTTAGCTTAAACAGAGCTGAGAAAGAGAACTAGGTATCAAGGAGTCTTATGTGCAACGTAAAATGAAACTGGAATCTTAGGAAGATTTCCATCATTGCAGTAATCATAAAATCTACCGGGCTCATGAAAAAAAAAACAAAAAGAAAAACTACTTGGCGAATATACCCGGTGAACCAAGTGCAAGAAAGATTCAAGCAATTGTATTTAAAGGGATGATTAAATCCTAAATCGATCTCTCATTTGGAGGCTCTGAAATAGCAAGTGAATGCATAAAATTCGGTAGGATGCCAAGTCTTCAGCAAAAAAAAGGAAATAAAAGAATTCTGTTGAATAAATCAAGTAAAATGTTACAATAAACAAAAGAAAAATGTTCAATTGTGAAAAACTAAAAATGTAAGAATGCGAATGAATCTGCTCGAAAATTATAAATAATTTATTATATGTTAATATATTCATGCTTGAAAATTGTGCTGGTACAATAATACCTGCTATAGTGGCCAGTGAGATGACAGTAGAAATTATTCTGTCAAATTGAAATTGTCTTTTGGGTTTTCTTTCATTCTTTAAAGCTAAATTTGCTTTGTTTTAGATTTCAGCATTTAATATTAATAGAATTTTTTTAGCAACTGAAATGATAAATGCATCAATTTTATTATTTTTTTTTTTAATATTTTATTTTACTTATTTTTTTTTTGTTTTTTTTGCAACAATGATTTTTATATGTAAGAATAGCATGGCTATCTAGTGTTGCCCGGAGATATGGACAACTAAATAGAAGCATTAAAAGTAGGTAACATTTCTCTCTGCCCCCTTTCCCTCTCTATCATTCGTACCATTTCATACCAATGGCCGATGGAAACAAACATCGCTCAACTTCTCTGCCATTGACTCACTGTCTCTTTCGACCTCCCCTCCACAAAAAAAAATGAATATTACAAAAACAGTGTCCATATTCTTTACTAGGCAATGCTGAAAAAAAAGCTTTGCTGGTGTGTCTTATGTAGTTACTAACTTTTTGGTAGACATACACAACTTTTCATATAATGTGTAGGAAGAAATCCTGACAGAATTCCCAATTATGTTACTAAGAGCATAATATATTTATGCTAATAATATACAATTATGTGCTGATTAGCAAACCAATATTCACGCGCGCGCCCTGTACGTTTACTCATTTTCCTGGTTCAAAGTTGTTGCTCAATCTTGATAAATTTGAATACATTTAGCTAATACTTACTATAGTTAATAACATGGATAATTTATTAATACTGATGATCCTACTACTAGATAATATTTTAATAGTCACAAGCTAGTTTACCCATTTTTTTAAATTAAACTTTTAAAGCATAAGATGAAAGGAGGGCAAAGGAAAAAAATGAAATGGACAAATTAATAAAGGGGAAAAAAAAATAATAAAAATAACCATCCGTCAGCACTGTAACAGAAGCAGTATTCTTCCAAACAAAACCACGAAACAAGTAACAAAGTTTTTTTGTTTTTTTTTGGGGGGGGGGTAACAGTGATACACAATTTTTTCTACTTAACAACAGACTTGCAAATGAGAATTCTCAGTCCATCAATACAAAACACGAATGCAATAGCTTAGAACCCATCTGTCTGTGAGAGGCACAAAAACCTCAACTTATTGTGAGATATCCAGAACAACCCCTAATCAAGCATCAAAAAACGAAACTACTCTCCTGCCAATCTGTAGGAATATATACAGATATTCTGGGACCACATAAGGAAACAAACATTTGAGATTATCAGCTGCTAATCTATGAACATAAAAATCTTATCTAGGCAACCACTATTTTTTTAAACCACAGCAGGTAATCTCGTGTCTATGGAACCAGTACTTTTTTGGCAGAGGGGTGGGGGCTTTATATCTCAGCATGAAATACTGTTTAAAGTACTGTTTAAAGGACATTAACATTTTCAAGTTAATAAATCGAATTATAGATGACCCACTTCAAACCAGATATTTTCAAATTTCTCAGCTGGTTTTTCTCATGTCTCCCTCGCAGCAAGTCTGTTATTTACATGCATTGCAAACAGGCAACCCTTTTAACGTGCTACATAGTGCATATATCTTGAAATTTGGAATATAGACTTTTGTCTACACAAAAGTCTATATTAAAAATTTCAAGATCTTGACCATCTTACCATTTATTTCTTGAAGTATGCTGAAATATTCAATTTTTGACAGCACCTCTTTCATAGCACAAAATCATTCATGCCTTATGAAACAGGTGTTGTCAAGAATTGAGCATTTCAATTTTATTAAAGAATTAAATGGTAAGATGGTTAACATTTTAAAATTTGGAATATCGACTTTTGTCATTTATTTGTACATACTCTGTAGTTACATCGAGCTTCATAAATTAAAGGATTGCTATAAATAAAGGTGAAATATAATGGAATACGCATATTTTCCATAAACACACACACAAACACACATTATAAAATATAAAAACTTAAAAATTAAAATATCAATTATTATATTTCAATTTTAAGCCATGAAATATGAGTCCTATTGCATGTAACTTCTAACTATTGTGTAATAAATAAATATTTTTTTAATCCATGGACATATGTTCACTAGTTTGTATAGGATTGCACAACCGTACTGCCGACGATCACTCTTTGAAAACGCAAAAGAAATTTACATATACATAAGAAACATTGATGATGAAGATTGAAATTGAATAAATGACAGTATTTATTAATCCATAAAAAATTATACAAGAAAATCCCTAATCCGTGGATTTTCAAAAATAGATTCTTTTCACCACAGGATTAACACTAGTAAAAGTGAGTGAATATTATATATATATATATATATATATATACACGCACTTTCAATAGAATTTAATTGAATAAAATGTCAAATAATTCATCAATTAATAATAGGTTCTAATATAAAGGTAAATATTATCTTTGTAATATATATAACACATAAAAACTTTTATCCTGGATATTCTTCCATAAATATCTATTGATTTAATCTGAACTCTTTAATTCCTTGTTAACGATTTGAAGTGGGTTAAAAACATGAATATACCAAAGTTTTACAATGTCAATATTTTCAGCAACACCAGACTTGTTAATTGATAAGGATTGAACCTCATTGGCTGTAAGCTACCGATGATAGTCAATATTGTCTTCTCTTTTTGACTTCCGGTTTCTGCTGTCCATTTCGCTGGATAATTAGTCATGATGGAACGAATAAGCAAGCTATTCTTACATGGGGAAAGGGAGGGTATTTCACGTTATCTGAGAAGAAGATAATCATAAATCAGAAGGGACCATATCTTGCTTATCATTGTCACACCATCTCTGGACAGAAACAGGAAGTAAAAAATAACAGACTATCTTGACTATAAACAGGCACTCGCTGATCAAACATCAACTGTTATTTAAGTCTAAACACCTTTTTATACGTGATATATCTTCACCAATCAGAACATCTGGTATCTATCGTTGACCCTCGTTTATATTAAAACCTTTTTATTCTTGGTACATGTAATCCCATTAAAATCAAATTTATAAATATTTCTACACACAAACAAAGTTAAGATTGGGTAAAAGCTATTTTTTAATTTACTTTTTATTATTAATTTTGCATCAACATATATTTTAATGTGTTTTTAGTGCTATAAAAAAAGAATTGATACCATATATAGAAAAAAAAAAATGAATATTTTTTCAAATAATTTTTTTCTGTAATTTTTTTTTTCAGTTCAATGAAAACATTTTGTTTTGTTCAACCTGTCAGATTACAATATGTTCTCACTGACCAAACAAATGCTTCAGCTTGTTGAAATTTTGAGGATTTTTTTTTGTAAATAAAATTTCAATATATATAAATTTGTTTGTATTTCTTTCTATATTTTTGCTAGTATATCACAATCATGCCCCCCCAAAAGGTAATTCCTAAAAGGATGATATCAAAGAATGAAAATATACTACACTACGCCCCCACAAAAAAAAAAGAAAAAAGTAATACCTGAGAAAATATACAACGCTACTCCTTTATCCCCAAAGATGTAATGTATCAGAGAGTGGTATCATGCCAACAGAACAGATACTACTCTCAACCCCAACAAGGAGGAGTTAATGCCCGGAAGGATAGTACCATTACACAGAAGATCCTACACTACCACTTGCCTGAACTAAATATAAAAAGATAGTATAATAATACAAAAGCCGTAATTGTACAGTTTTGTTTTCAGACAAATACACAATCTTCATTCGTAATAGTAGATAAAATTTGATGTGTGTGTGCATACAATGTTTTTATGTGCATGCAATGCAGTCTTTGTGTTCACCAGCATGCAATGTTTATATATTGCTTGCAGAAAAAAGGTTAGAGAATCTACATAAAATCTAAAAGTATAGTCATATGTAAAATATACTGCAGAAGACAATGGAAGTGGTTCCCAAATCATTAAGGTGAACTCCTAAAGAAGCTAAGAGAGCAGAACCTCCTCAAAATTACAAATAATCTTGTGTTTTTTTTTAAATAAAATTTAAAATCATAACATTTAAATCATAAGATTTTCTGGAGAAGATAATGGAAGTGGTTCCAGATCTCTACATTAGCCTGTATGTGCCGAATATCTATGTGACCCCCCGCCTCTTCCATCACTAAGTGACCTATGAAGAGTGAACCCTAGTAACTCTCTATGTCCGATAATAATGAAATTTAAACCAGATGCATAACACTAATTTACAGAGCTTTTAGCATCTTAACTGCTTCTGACTATATTGGAAGTGGGGAACAGAAGGAAAAGGTAATAAAAACAAAATAATATGGTGCTATCAGCACAGTGAAGGAGAAATCAGGATCCCTACATAGCAGGGATCCTCGTTTAAGCCTTAGCAATGTCGGTTTCTCCTACTCGTAGAATAATAGATTTCACTTTGGAAAATGTAGACATAGAATCAGCATTGTGTCATGACTGACATTGCGTTCATTATATCAAATGTGTTCCACACAGTGACCATTCCAAGGACAATCTCCACGTTAGAAGCGCTTATTTGCTCTAACGAAAGCAATGCAAGAAACTGTCAGTCACCGTACACACTTGATTCTATACGTACACTTTTCAAACTTAGACCTACGTATGCTTATGCTTTATCATCTATTACAAATAGAGATTTGGTATGTGCCTGAAGCCGAAACTATACTAAAAAGATCACACTTCTAATGAAGAGGAATGTTCTTGATACATAGTATTACACGGAACTTCCATCAAACAACACTGATGCAAGTAAAATATTCTATAAAATAAATATATAAAAAAAAAAACATACTTATATATTAATAAAAAGGTGAATAGGCATAGCTTATGCAACCATTATGCTTTTATTCAGTTTGTCCGTTACACCTCTGCATTATATCCTTTTCTATAAATTACCTTTATTTATACAACAAACAAGGCATTATTTTCCTTTTGAAAGTTGGGTAGTGTACATACATGACTACATTTGTAACAGGAGCAGCGCCACAAATGAATGATAGTTATCCAGTAAATCATGACCCGTGCAAGCAAAGCAAGGAAAAGAAATATAAGAGAATTGTCTTGAAGGTAACAAGAACAATTTATTTATTTGCAGACTGTTATCCTCATCTTTATAGTTGTTGTTTCACAACGTTTTTAAAACTATTCCTTTGGCCTTTGTCATGTGATTTCTCATCTCAAAAAAGGATTCCAATATATATATATATATATATATATATATATATATATATATATATACTTAATTTACTCACATAAAATTAATATATGAAAGTATAGATTTATGCGTAAACTTTAAGTATTTACTTCAAAAGTGCTCAATACATAGGTAGAGCTAGTTAGTAATTTATAGAATATATAGGGCGATTAAGCTACACTGAATATTCCGCGTTTCATTCACAACCACAGAATTCACGCATAAGCCTGAAGAGTCCTAGAGTGGATGAAACGCGGAATATTCAGTGTAGCTTAATCGCCATATATATTTTATAAATTACTATATATATATAAATATATGTATATATATATATACACATTCACCATTCAGTATGGACCTGATGATGGAAGACCAGATAAGAACAAAAACTTGGATTTACAAGACCAAAAAATCCAACCTTGATCACCCTTTGGGGCATGTGGCTCAGTGAATAGAGGCGTTGAGTCTCTATGGTTCCATGTAAGCATTATCTGAAGATAGCTGTTTCAATCTTACCCAAAGCCAGCCAGAGGATTTGTTGGCCAAAATGTGATGAAACGACAACTATGGAAGGCAGTGATTACTGAGGAAACACTTAGGAGAATCGGCATTCCTATCCTGTCGTGGTTAACCATCTGACAAAGGCCAGAGGAATAGTTGGCCGAAACATGGTGAAACAACAACAACTATGAAGATGGGGGATAACAGTTCGCAAATAAATATCCAAATTACTCATCTCAAAAGAGGATTCCAATAAAAAAAATATATATAATTCACAATTGTATTCTTAGTGTCACCTGCATTGAGGATTGCATTTTTTGACCTCCAGAAGAGATTCACTTAGAACTGAATTTTACATACTCCATTAGTCACATTTCGTACAGAACAAGAACATGATACTCCGGTTGATTAAATAAAGGGTTCAGTTCGAAATTCCATGCATATTCCAAAGTTCAACAAGATACACCTGAAGAAGGTTGGAAATTACATCGGCTGAAACGTTGTGAAAATAACACTCAAGATGAGAACAGAAGTCCAAATAATACAAATTTCATCCTAAAATTCAGAAATTTAAAATGGTAAAGTCTAATTTTTTCAACAAAGCAATATCTCAATTACACTGGTGATCGGTTGATTTCATTTTTTAAATGCGTATGTAAGGTGATAATATACGTTGGTACACGCATATTATTATTATTTATGCAGACTAGTGTATATCCTCTATCAAAAATGATGAAAAAAAAATTAAGCTATGTACTCACTATTTTCCTAGATATATTCTGAAAATATTCATAAAATCATAGAATAATGTCGATAATTTTTCATAAAATATAATTCTAATAGCCTAATGAAAAAGTGTTGATTTTTTTTATTATAGTATCATTATAGAAATCGTTGCAGTCAGTTGATTAAGTCTGAGATGGCTGACTCGCTATTTGCTTCCTCATTTCTTCTTACTTGAAATGGTTTCGTTGAAGAACTATAAAAAAGGCACAAGTTTTACTCTAACCTTTGTATGACGGGATTGAAGTCAATCTATTTATACACATCTAAATATGCAAATACACATTGGTCTTTATTTACAGAGTTGAGGATATTAGGCTACCAGTAATCTGATGGTCCACAACGACAACGACTATTTGTTCCACTTGATTACATTTTAAAAAATTCATACAATGTGATATTGTTAGAAAAGGCCGTATTTGGATGGAAGGGTTTGAGTGATACCTAAAAGGTCAGAGGAAACCTCAAAACGAAAATTGATGAAACCAAGCGACTTCAGGCAAAGGGTTGGATCTGTTACTTTTTTGCTGACAACGTAAACAAGTGAATGTAAAAGGTGGCTGTTGCCTGTTGAGCCATAGTAAAGGTGGGAATGGTCTCATACAATGGTTGTAGCGAGCGAATGTTTGTTGCATATGTTTTACAGGAGGACGACCATAGATTGAAGCTGAGTCAAGCACCTGCCATGAAAGTAACCACAGAGCAGAGATAGGTTTAAAAATGAACATGCTTAAATGCTTATTTAACCTCCGTTCAGTCTCAAAAGACAATGGATAATCCCTGTAAGGGGAACTGCACGCATATTTGATGCAAGGGTTGCGTAATCTCCAACTAAACCTCTCCTGAATTGGCACTGCTTGAGTCCAGTGGCAAGAAGAGATCCAGGACGATTGAAAACAATGACAATCAGAGACCACATACAGCACTTGGAATCCCAAATGGTCACTCATTTAGTACTGACTAGGCTCAACGTTGCTTAACTTTAGTGATCTAACAGGAACCGGTGTGTCAACATGATTATGCTGTATATTTAAAATACTTAAATCTTAAGTTAAGTATTCATTCACATGCTCCCCACAAGGATAGAAAAAATCTAGCTTCTCAAAAAGGTGAACTCTGAAATGGGACAAAAATTAAGATTTCTCCTTCTCTGATCGGAAACAGAAAAACAAAGTAATATCAGAACTGATACTACACTTTGTTCTAGTCAGCAGGTTAAGAATAAGACATTCCTTTGTGAAACCAATTAGGTCCAGAAAGGTTACAAATAAAAGTTAAATGTTAAAGTTTAATTCAGCTCCCCAAAGCGGGGCATTCTAGACTTGAAGAGATTGCATTAATGTGAATTCATGCATTTTTAGACATATCCCCCCCCCCCCCGTTTATTATAGACAAATACTCTAGTTTTCTAAAGGAGAAAAACGTTTTGAAATCAATTAGTGCAGCAGTTGCTAAAGTTAGCTGCAGTCAACTGATGCTTAACAGTTTCAAATCCCATTGGAACAAATAGTTTCGTTTTTATCCTGTTGTCACTACTCCGAGATTAGTTAAGCTAATTATTTCTTTCAAGTTCTCAATGTAATTTAATTATGATTATTCCCTCCCCTCGATTACTGTTAAGTACAAAGCCATTTTGAAGATCTATGAATATTTACAACTAGAAAAATTCGTTTCTTTCTCTTTTTCTCGAATCAATTCTGTTTTTCGACTGGACTAACTTTGTTCTCAAACTTCACAGAATGCTTGGTGCTGCTTTAGTAGGAGCTTTACCTAATAATTCATCTACAAAATATATTAGAGTTTAAAATCCAACTTTAATTGTTAACAATCATCTCTATTTATATAAAGTGATGTGTATATTAATTGTCTGTATTTTTGAGATGAGGGTTTTTCATTCATTGAGATTATCGGACCGACTTCCTCATCTTGGTTGTTATAGTCACAACGTTTCGGCCTTCATCAGGTGTCTTGTATCGAACTGGGGAACCGTTTGTTAGGAGTCTCGAACCCAACCCTTTATTATTATTATTACGGGGGTACCGTGTTCGGACTCCAGCTAGGCTCTGGGACATAGTTGCTGATTCTCTGTTTTTGAATGTTACTTTTCACTGCCTTCGTTCAGGATTGAACTCAGCACCTTTGGGTAACTGTAAACTTTGATACAACGTCTACGACCACTCGGCCAATTCTTAGATGTTTTTTGTTAATGTTAAACCTATGTTGTTATTCAAGGTTTTCTCTGTCTATTAGAGGTGTCCAAATTGCATTCAGCTCTACGCTTGGTTTGCTTAGTAGGTTGTTATGTCCGAGCATGTGAGCTGTTTATTTAAGTTTCCTCACTTTCCAGTGGGTCTCTCTGTTTATTATTTTTACTTCATCCACGTTGGTGGTTTTTGGGTTTCATTCTCCTCTCTTATACTATTAACACGTCTTATGAAAAAACCACCAACGGTCTGCCTACCATACATACGAAATTACCCAACAATACATGTTAGATAGATTCTGACCCCCAAAACAGCCATTCTTCTCTCTTTATCAAAAGCATCGTTCATGGAATGTGAGAAATAAAGGATAAATAAGGGGGACGAGAGTTATAAGGTTGTCAAAAGTTAAGCCAAGTTCTACTTTATACTCTTAATTATTTGTATGTACAGGATTCACAGTTAAACTAATTAAGCGATCATTATAAATTCTGAAAGAGTTACTGAGCGTAAAGGTGGGTAATGTAGGTTACATTTGGTTTAATTTAGTTTTATGTAAATGGAACAAAGACAAGTTGTAAGCCGTTCATGAAAATTCAGATACATTCAATTTTCATGAAATTTTAACAGGTATTAGACATTAATCAATATTTTGCAAGTTTCAGTTTATTTGGAATATTTTAAAAGGTTTATGGGACACAATTCAAATATTTCAGATTTAAATTTGATTTTGAATTTTATCCCTATTTATTGCATCTCAATAAAGATTGCCTAAATTTCAATTTCTGTTAGGTACCCTTAAACTTAAGCTTTAAATTATAGACATTTACAGGAATAAATGACACGTATCTTGATCCATATTGGAATAAGGATTCTACACATTAGATTTAGTATCTGGATAAATACCGAAATTTTAATGTAGGGGAGATGGGTGTCGTGAAGTGGATACCGGTGTGGGTGGACGACTCGGCATGCTGTATTTGAATTTTGTTTGAATCAATATCCATTACATCACTCATGATCTTATGGTCATTTTCCATTGTTTGTTAAAATTGTTGACATTTTATCCATATTACGAGGGGCGTGCACTTCCAGTTATCTGATGTAGCTGAAATTTTGCATGTGCAATGATTTATATCTCTACGGGTTATGTGGCAAATTACAACTCTGAACTAATTGTGGTTTCTGTTTTACAGGTGTTTGAACCGAGTCAGGTGTGAAATGGAGCCTGTTGAATGTCGAGCAGTGATCTGGTTTTTGTATTTGAAAGGAGGCACACCACAAGAGACTTTTGATGAAACAAAAGAAACTTATGGTGATAATGCCCCATCATATGACCTTGTAAAACGCTGGCATCGTGAATTCAAACATGGCCGGAAGTCTGTGGAAGCAGCTCCCAGACCTGGTCGCTCCCCTTCTGCCATTGATGAGGCATCAGTCCGTCAAGCTGAGGCTGCCATTTTGGAAGATCGGCGCATTACTATTCGCCAAATAGCCCAAGATGTCAAGATTAGTACAGGGTCTGTGGAAACTATAATTTCTGACCATTTGCATATGCATAAGGTGTCTGCCAGATGGATTCCCAGGTTGCTCACACTATTCCAGAAGCGAGAACGCGTCGAGTGCTCGAGGATGAATTTAGAGATGTGCCAAGAAGATGAGTCAAAGTTTCTCAAAAGACTGATTACACAGAATGAAACCTAGGTCCATCATAATAATCTAGAGACCAAAACCTAGTCAATGCAGTGAAAGCACTTGGACTCACCACCTCAAAAGAAAGCAAGGGTGCAGCCCTCCGATGGCAAGGTCATGCTCACAGTCTTCTGAGACTAGGACGGAGTAGTGATGACAGATATCCTGGCAAAGTGTACCACAATTACAGGAGCCTATTATTATTATTACTTTTGAGGAAATTAAGGGAAACTATCAAAATCAAGAGGCGGGGCAAGATCAGCAATAGTACTCTCCTCCTGCAGAATAACGCTCCAGTCAACAACTCACATGTCGCCAGATCAGAAGCACGGACATGTTATGAAATCCTTCCCCATCCTCCCTACTCTCTTGACCTTCCACCCTGTGATTTTCACCTCTTCCCAGCCACAAAGTTGTTTTTGAAATGAAAGCGTTTCTCAGATGATGCAGCCTTGATTTCTGAAGTCACGTCGTTGTTGGAGGACCAACCTGGGGTGTTCTACAAAAACGGTCTCCAGAGCTGCATCAAACGATGGGAGAAATGCATAACTCTGGGTGGTTCCTATGTAGAGAAAGACTAATAACTGTGTCAAGTTTCGTTGCTCTGCTTCTATAGAAAGTGGGTCAGGGGCACTACTTATTGCACGCCCCTCATATATGAGGAACAGATATGAACTGTATGCAGTTGTAAAATGTTTCCTCAATCAATGTTACTAAGTTTTAGAGTTTTATTTGATTGATAAAAAATCATGGCGTCAAATTGCAAAATAAAAATGTCCGGCAAAAAACAACAAAAAGAATATGTGTTTCTTTGTATAGTAGGGTTTTATTAGATATGTATAACTAAATGTATGGCACTAATTTTCATCACCCATGAGAAAAAATACAAGCAAAAAATAGTAAAATGAAATTCATCGGAATTTTTACTTTATATAAGAGAGGAAGGATCAAGGTTTAAATTGCATATAAACAATTAACTTTATTTTACACTGAATAACATGGACTAAATTTGATTTGAACGCCACAAATAATCAAAATATAAAAAAAAAAATGAGGATATAGCAATGGCGTCGCATATATACGAAAAACAGGTCTTATAAAACATTAAAAATATTGGGAAAAAAACTTGGTACAAAATTTGTTTTGGAAGTTTTTGTTCAATCGTTATTCAAGTGAAATATAACAGTAAAAGTCTTACTTTTGGTTTGAAATATGAAAAAAACATATATAGATAGGATACCAAGAAAAATCATTTTATGTCGACAACACCTGAAACAATTAACTGACAGAATTTCCTTTAATATTACTTTTCAATATCGTAATTGTTAGCCCGAAAAAAGTAATATTTAAATTCTTTTTATTAAATCCCTTTTTATTCTAGGAAATATCAATTTTTAATTCCTAAAACTAAGCTTCTTTTTTTTTTAAATCTTAACTAAATTAACTTATCGGAAACTTATTTTCCATACAAAATTAATGTATGGATTAAAAGTAACATTTTTATTTAATACTAGCCTGGGTGCCCGGCGTTGCCCGGGTGTTTGGAGGTGTATGTTGAGCAAATAAAAAAAAATAAAAAAATGTAGTAGGGCAGTCAGGTAGGCTCGAACCCGTGATACGAAGGCGGAAAAGAAAGTGGAGGTGTGTGTAAGGGTGTTGGTTAAGAAAAAAAGGAAAATTGCGAGCACAAAAAAAAAAAAAAAAAAAAAAAAAAAGAGTTAGTAGGCAGGCAGGTTCGAACCCGCACCACGAAGGAGGAAAAGTTTTTAAAAAAAAAGTGACGCATTAGCTGTTGCACCCATTGCCAAACCGGAAGGGACGTAGGTTTAAATTAAGGGAAGACAATCGAAAAGTGCCGATGACTTTCGAAAATATCGGCGAAAAAAATCGACCCCTCGCTGTAGAAAAGGGCCCAATTTAGGGTGAACGAATTAATGTTTTTAGCTAATTATTCGATATCTGTCGTCCGAAGGGTCGAGGTTCAGAATGATACTGATCTCGTAAAAATCCGTCGCCTCTGTTGAAAGTTTTTGTGAGACATACATACATACATTTAAACAGACAGGTGAGATTTACATTATAGACTAGCGGGGGTACCCAGCATTGCCCGGGTGTTTGGAGGTGTGTGTGGTTTTGGGTAAATCAAAAATCGGGGGGGGGGGTAAAATAAAAAAAAAAGTTTTGGTAGGTAAGTATGATGATCGAACCCTTGAAGCAAAGTTGGAAATTAAAGTGTGAAAAAAATGTGCGACGTTAACTAGTGGGCCACTGCAAAATACTAACGTGCGACGTTTGAATTTATTTAATTATTTAGAATTGGCAGGTGCACGTTTTAATGACTTAATGAGGTCAACTTTGACTGGGGGGTAGTATTTTATTTACTGCGGGAACACTTTTTTTTATTTTTATTTTCCCAAGATGTTGGGGAGGGGGTGGAAACCAGCTCCCCATAAAAAGGGGATTGAATAGCAATTGTCTGATATAAGGAAAATATTTCCACATTGATCAAATCTGATTGCTTTCGGACATTTTGATATTATTTCAGTTTACATATAGTTCCGCCTTTTTAAAACAAGCCTGTAAAAAAAAAATAAAATAAAAATAATGAAATTAATCAATTATTTGATTTTTGGGAGAATTTTAAAAACCACGTTCTTTTCATTGTTCCCGTCAAAATATATAGAAATAACACGCGGTTGCAATTTTTCCGTTTTTAGCTTTTATGATTTACAGAGAGAGAGAAAAAATCTTTCTTGAGAATAATGCAAAAATTACAATGAATCAATATTATTTTACAAGTTTTTACTATTATTTGTTTTGGGGATCAAAAATTTCGCCTTTATTATAATCATACCTATGTTTAACTCTGCCCTTATGGAAAGGCAAGTAAATAACTAATCGTTTTTTTTGGGGGGGGGTGATAAATGAACGCCCGATTTTCTTTTAAGTTTGGAAATTTCTTCTTTTTTTTTAATATAATAATAAACTGCATAAAATAAAATCAAAAAAATAAAATAAAATACTCATGCTCTGTATAATGTTTATCGTTTCGTTAAAAATCTTTGTAAAAAAAAAAAAAGAAAAAAAAAGGTTTTTTTGGCTAATTGAAAATATTTTTAAAAATACAAGTCAAAAGAAAAAATACTCAAGCCTACAAAAATGCCTGGACAACGCCGTCAAATTTCCCTGTAGGGGCGCCTCGAGTGACTAGCTGTTAGCGAATCCCTTTTAAGTTTTCTAAAACTTTTTTTGTGATTTAATCACAATATTCAGTTAAAATTATAGAAAATCGAAAATCTGAGTTTTTTTTATAGTAAAAAAAAAAAAAAAAAAAAAAAAAAATCCCAATTAAACGTAAAAAAAAAAAAGATAAAAGAAACTGCCTTAAGTTTGAAAAAAATTGTTTACTTTTATGCCAATATAATTTTGTAAATAGTAAATAACAATTACGATTTATTACCCGCCACCCCACCCCTAGCTTTCAAAAACAATAAACAAGCAGTACTATCAATTTCTGCTGATCAAGTTTTTTTTTTTTTACTTACAAAACTGTTTAAACGTTGTCTTAAGGAGAATAGCTTCCCATCTCCCTGGAAAATTTCATCAGTATGCCCTGTATTTAAGAATTCAGGTGATCGCTCATCCCCCTCCCAGTACAGGCCAATAAATCTTCTGTGCTTCATGAGGAAGCTGCTGGAATCTGTGTTAAATACAAAAGTAATCAACCATCTCAACAAAAATAACCTTCTTAGTGACACTCAATATGGTTTCCGTTCTGCTAGATCTACAGCAGATGTACTTACAGTTATATCTCATAGGATTAGCAAATCTCTCGATGGAGGCAACCTTTCTAGGGCAATTGCTCTTGACATATTTAAAGCCTTTGATAGGGTATGGCATAAAGGTTTACTTCATAAGATCTCTAGCTATGGTATAGCTGGAAATGTCTTCTCAATTATTAAATCATTTCTTTCTGATAGGTTCATAAGAGTAGTAGTTGAGGGGCAAAAATCAGAAGCTCACAGTATTAATGCCGGTGTCCCTCAGGGGTCCATCCTGGGCCCAACTCTTTTCCTGATCTACATTAATGATCTTCCAAATCACATCCTTACATCATTTGTAGACATTTATGCTGACGACACTACCATCTATGGTAGTACATCTAAGACAGTAAACGACCAAGTTCTCTCCAATTCTCTCTCCCCTGATCTTGAGCACGTAGTACAATGGGGAAAGGAGTGGCTGGTTACTTTTAATGCATCTAAAACCAAGCTTCTCTCTTCTGATCCACATCTGGCATCAATTGAAATGAATGGCTCTCGTCTTCAGGAGGCCTCAAGTTTTGACAAGCTTCTGGGCTTGACCTTTAGTCCTGATCTTAAATGGAACACCTACATCAAATCTGTTGCCAAGGCCGCTGGAAAAATGGTGGGATCTTTCTATCGATCCGGTAAATATCTCACTGCTGATACTATTCTCTATCTATATAAGAGCCAGGTACGTCCAAGGATGGAATATTGTTGCCACATCTGGGCAGGAGCTGCTAGAAAGGACTTGTCCTGCCTTGATAGAGTTCAAAATAGACTTTGTGGCCTCGTAGGAGATGTCCTTTTCTCTTCCTTGCAACTTCTATCTCATAGAAGAGATGTTGCGAGTTTGTCTCTGATGTATCGTTATTTTCATGGAAAGTGTTCAACTGAGCTTCAATCTATGGTCCGCCCTCGCCAAACTTTCACAAGAAACACTCGTCTAGCTGTACACACTATCAATAATTACCCCCACTCTTTATCTGTGCCTAAACCTAAACGTAGATTCCATGAACAAAGCTTCTTTCTTAGAACTGCACGCCTGTGGGATTGTCTTCCGTTTTCCTGCTTTCCGGCTGACTACAATATGGTTGTGTTCAAGTCTAACGTAAATAAGTTCTTGATGAGCCGTTCTATATAAGTTATCAAATTTACCAAATTTTCATTACTAATGATTACTATATTGTCCAATTTCTACTGTACACTCTGTAACCCTTATCCTTGAGTGGCCTCTTGGCCTTGATAAGTGGTGATGCCTATGTAAAAAAAAAAAAGAAAAAAAAAAGCAGTACTATCAATTTCTGCTGATCAAGTTACTTGAATCAGCAGGAGCTGATCATGCATTTTATTAAGCCTAAATTTGTTCGTGCCTTGTATGTACGACCGAAAACACACAACTTCCTGTTCATATAAATTTCACCAGAATCTGGCAGCAGTTGCATACAACAGAGGTCTGGTGATGCCCGGAGCAACATCTTCAGTGTAAGCTCTAAAGACTCGAGCCCTAATACCAAGAAATATTAGAAGCAATGAATTTAGTTAGAATAAAACGATATAATATTCTGGAAAGTTACTTTAAAGGGGATAGAGTTCCTCAATCATAGGAAAGAAGGATTCTGCTGATAGAAGAATCTCATTGGCCCTGTATGGTAATCTTCTAGTGATTATGTCACAAACAAAACACACACTTCCAATTTTGTCATGAGCAAACATGGAAGTAGTAAGGTTCATAAAGCTCATGAGAATGCTCATGTCAGTGTGCAATCTGGTCTATAGGAGATAGTGAAACATAATGATAGAATGACCCCCACCCCTCAATTTGGATGCCCGTGGTCACTGCTCTTTTGTTGTCCTCTCTGCATGACACTGAATGGAAAAAATTCAAATAGATATTTCTTGACGTTTCTGAATTTTTGAGATGAGGATTTGTTATTTGTATTATTATTCATCGGACTACTGTTCTCATCTTGAGTGTGATTTTCACAACGTTTCGGTCCAACCTTCTTCCGGTGTATCTTGTCGAATTCAAGAATTTGGACGGAATTTCGAGCAGAACCCTTTATTTACTTCACAGGGGTAGTGTGCTCTTGTTCTGTCAGCCATGACTGGATAGAGGTCCTAAATAATTCACAAATGTATTTTTCGGTTGCCCACGCTGAGGACCCGTGGCGCAGTGGTTAGAGTACTGGGAAAATCAATTGCAAAAGTGATATTCTCCTGAAGGTTGAAGGTTCAATCCTCAGTTTGTGAATTACTTAGGACCTCTATCCAGTCATGGCTGACGGAACAAGAGCACGCTACCACCGTGAAGTAAATAAAGGGTTCTGCTCGAAATTCCGTCCAAATTCCTGAGTTCGACAAAAACATTCCCAAGTTCGATACGATACACCCAAAGAAGGTCGGAGGTTATATTGACCGAAACGGTCTGAAAATCACACTCAAGTTGATATTTCTTGTACAAATTAAATTGTTCTTTTCAGTTTGAAACAATTCAAATGACTAAATTCTTCAGAAAAAGGAAAGTTAAAGACTGACTGCAAATGGCTATATAAAGTTAGCACGTAACAAAAACAAAAGAAAAAATGTTGAATAAAGAAGTTCAGAAACTATTTTTAAAATTCGTTTGAACTTATCTCTACAAAGTTTGAAAAGCTATCTCCATTTACTGAACATAGACTTTATAGATACACCGATTGCATTTAAATAACTGAATATAGTTATCAAGTACAGCACACCGTTGGTGGCAAAAATCCTAGAAAATCCGTGAGGTTGTCAATTTCTAGGTGGAGAAGGTGGCTGCATGAAGGCTATGCCTGTGGAAGCAGGAATCAGCTCCGTGTCTCTCCTCTAGAAAAACGTAAAAGTGGTTGTGTGAGAACTTCCACGACTTCAGGAGTTTGGTCACTCAACTCATCTGATTTTTAAATCCATGAACTATTATGTGTCGGGTGCAGTTGAAAAAAAAAAACACCAACCGTACCGGCTGCAACACCAAGGGCAAGCTGATTTATGTTGAGGGGAGGAAAGAGTAATAGGGATGGAAATAGCGAGGAGTATAATGGAAATCAAAATTATGGGATCAGACATTTCATCCCACACGCACAGAGAAGAACTATTAAATTATGAGTAGCATTTTACAACTACAAGACAGAATATATAAATTCTTTTCAGATTTTTAATACTAAATACTGCTATTTTGATAAAAGTAAGCGTTATTCAGTAAAGATAAACTTCTGAGAATAGATCGACTATAATGTTACATATTAGGAACTTTGTGTAGTTTGAGTACGGCATAATCACGTTGACACATCTGTTCTCACTGGATCACCGAAGTTAAGCGACTATAAAAGTGAGAATAAAAGAAACCCACGTTTAAATGCCTTGTGTATACTTTTATATTTGTTTTATAATTGAAAACATTACAATTCGCCAAGATATGACATCAAATTTACCCCAAACAGAACTTTTTCAAAAGAAAAGGAAACTTAAAATAAATAAATTAGTTTATTTTACTATTTTTAATTTCAATTTTTTGTTATGCTTTTTTATTTTTTATTATTTTTTTTTTTAAATTAAAGCAGTTATATTTTGGGATTGGGAGAAAAAGCAAATTTCTAGTTTTAATACAAAAAAGTGAAAGAATTCGAGAAAGTTTTCGAAAGAATTTACTTTAACTTGTTGGTTTAAAAATAATGTACACTTTTATAATTAGTTTAAAATTTTCTCTTGGGAAATGTAAGCTTTTCTAAGTAATCGTGTTAGTTTATTCAAGAAAATATGCTTAAACTAAACGTAAAAAAAAGATACTGAAGTATATTTATTTATATCTTAAACAAGATAAAGCTGTCAGGAGACAAAACTGAACATATATATATATAATAAAAAAAAACTGAACTTTATATATATATATATAAACATGAGGGGCTTTCCAAAAGAAATGTCTATTTTCATTCCACCCGAATAGATCAGAAGGGATTACAAATTTGATCATTATGATGACTGAACTTATGCATTCATGACCTGAATGTTTTAGCTCTGTTGCAGATATTGACAGCATGAGACTCTACAAAAGCAACCCCTGTCATGAACATCCATCAGAAGCAGAGATGTGTCAATGAATTCTTCCGTATAGAAAAAAATTTGAACCAATCAGTACTGATCAGCGCCTGTTGAATGTTTACAATGCTAATGCACTTGATGCCAGCACAGTTAGGAGATGGGTTCGTCGATTTCAGAGCGGCGACACAAATGTGGCTGACAAAGTGTGCTCCGGACTTTTTACAACCAAGACATCAAAAGAGGCTGGCAAAAGTGCATTGAGAATGGTGGTGACTATGCAAAAAAATAAATCTTAGAGCACAAAAGGTCACTCGCTTTGATCTTATCACTCCTGTTTTTGTAGCTTTAGATTTTTAGTTAAAAAATAGGAGTCCGTAATTTTGGAACGACCTTCGTGTGTATATATATGTATATATATATATATATATATATATATAGTCATCCACATACAGTACTGTTTTGCAGTTCATCAGTGTGGCTAGACAGGCAACTACTTCAAACCGGGATTGAAACCCGACCGCCTGTACAATAGTCAAGGCTCCTAACCATTATGCTAATCGGCGGCTACTGATCGAGTCGTGAATAAACTATGTTTTGACATCGTCCGAAATACCTAAGCTCGATTTGTTTACACAAAGAGCATCGCTTATATATATATATATATATATATCTTTCTGTACAACTCTTCACTTAGAATACCTCCTACAGTTCAGTCGCTTAATATATACACACACACACATAATTCACCCTAAACAAGACATTTCTACTGAGACATAAGGGATAACTATTATTAAGCGACTGAACTGTAGGATGTATTCTAAGTGAAGAGTTGTACAGAAAGATATTTATTCACATTACATCTCAATTGCTACAGTCAGGAAAATGGAACGGGAGCGAATTACAAAGTCAAATAATCTGAAGAAAGAAGCGGAAGGCTTTCTGGCATTTAAGGATATCTGCAGTGAAAGGTGGAATTTTGCTGTTTGGTTGTATTTACGTTGGAAGGAGTTACAGTTGACGAACTTACAACACTTGTAAGTACTTGTACAAGAAGCACAGATATGTAACATTGCAGTGATAGAAGGGCTGAAAATGTTTTTTTTAGCATAGGAAAAATTACCAGTGTTCAATTATGTATGTATGAGTACAGGCTTTTTTTTGTTTTTGTTATTATAAAAGAAGATTCTACATTAGTGCGATCGTCCACCTATTGTGGGGTATATGGTTAGAAAAGAAAAAAAAAACGTACCGAGCGTATCTGCATCGCTCTTTGGGAAAGAAGAAGGAAAGGATGGCCAGCGCATTTGTATACGCGAAGGGCATCTTGGGAAGGCAGAGCATGATGGGAGAAGCTATTTTTTTTCCTGTCTCTTGCTTTTTTTTTTTTTTTTTTTTTCCTAGATAGGAGGATATAAAAGATGGGAAAAATTCCCGGGGGGGGGGTAGCAGAGAGAAAAGAGTTGTGAACATCTTCTCTTGAAAAGAATTTCGTATTGCTGACGTTCGGATTGTGCGGTGTGACATTGGTGGCGAGAAGCCAGGTGTGATCGATTGGAAAAGAAGAGGGCAGAAACATGCTGTTGTCGAGAGAGTGACTCACTCCTTCCCGAATCCCAGAACCGAATCCTGATTATAACGCTACGGTTTCATAGAAACACTAGAAACTCAGTCTGCAGGGCTAAAATATACCAAGTGTAAGAGTTCTTCAGTCGATGCAATGCCAGAGGAACACTTCCTTTTGTGTAACTATCGGCTAAGTGAGAATGAAAAACCTAATTTCATGACATATTAAAGTCATACATTCAACATGTATATATATATATATATATATATATATATATAAATAAATGCACCTATGCATCACATGTATACCTAGTATGATAAAACTAAAAAATCCCCCCCCAAAAAAAACTCACAGTAAATGAAAAAATCTGCAATAAAATAGCCTAAAGAAGTAGGAAATACAAACACAGAACATATGTAATCTTAATTAGAGCACATGGAGGAGCAGGTGCTAGTATTGAAAGAAGTGGCTGGACTAAGTTCAGAGAACGTCTGTCATTACGATCTAGCAGAGTGTTATCATTGTTGACCAAGAGAGGAGTTAGACATGAGTATGTTTAAAGAAAAATTAGTTTAACATGAAACATGTTTCGATGGAAATCCGGATCTTTATCGAAAAGCCAGTTCCTCATCTATAGCAAAAGTGGGAGAGTTACATTATTTAAGAAAAATTAGTTTAATATTCTCTTTTATAAGTTTTACATATTTTTTTAGATTTTGTTTGGGCCTGTACTATAAATAAAAGAGTTATCTATTCTTGTGTTGAAATAATACTCAGGAATTATCTGCATCTGATACAGGAAGTATCGGTGAGTTATCTGCCCCCCCCCTAAGGACTATATAACAAAAATGGAAGCAGCCATTTACTTTTTAGAGTGGAACTTAGCAATGAACTGTAGAAAAACGTTTTCCATATTTTACAGAATTCATCGCAGCTTTTTTATTTTACTTTGGAAATCATTTTGTTGAAACCTTCATGGAACTTCGAACTGAACCCCTTATTCGATCGACAGGGGCAGATTGTTCTTGTTCCGTCAGTCATAAGGTGCCAGAAGTACTTATTTATATTATTGTTAGTTATTATGGTCTACAGACCATAGCTAAAAATAATATAATTAAGCATTAGACTTCATAACTACAAATAATCATAACTACAAATAATCATAACTACAAATAATATAAGTAAGAATTGAACTTCAACCACTAAAAGCGCATTGCTCAAAACTGATCGTTAATTAACATTCTGAAAGTCTTAAAGTTACATTACATAAATAGTTTTTAAAACTGTACAATACTAACAATCAGCTTAGGTTTTATTAATATTTTGATGACGGTGGTTCAGTATACCTGAGAATTATCTGTCTCTGATACAGGAAACACTGCCGAATTAACGATACAGACTGAAAACCTAATTACTAAACACAGAAACATATTCATCAAACTCACACTTGACCTTGTGTCTAACCTCCTGCAAAGGAGGTAAATGAAATAACTACAGAAGATGCTCCTTGTGGAGCACAATTCATTGATTAACTGTAGGTCGAGGACATGCATAGAATTTCATCATGGTGATTTATTAAGACTTAACATCGTCACAAGAGTTTTTAGTGCTTCAGCAGAATAGGAGTCATTTCAACACTGTTTCCGTTTGCAATTTACGAACAGGCTCGAAATGGCCGAAGTCGTTTATGATTTAAAAGATAAAAAAAAAATTCATGTAAATGCACAATTAAAATGAATTTGATTGCGGTGGCAGCAGTTGTTGAATTCATGTTGGTTAAGATTAGGTTAAGAAATATTTTTAGCTCCTAAAATATATAAGTTAAAGAAATAAAAACCTAAAAAGACATGAAGTTGGGTAATTTTCTAATTTTAAGAAATTTATTAAACTCATTCAACGTGGAGTAATTTTAAATCAAGGAATGAATGAAAATTTTTTCATTTAATGTTGTACTAATTGATGGTTCAACCGAACAATTTCCAGTCTATTCTATAAATCGCAATCATTCATATTGATCCTGATTCTGTAGAAGGACAGAGTTTTTGATGGTGAGTAAGTGGTTAACAAGGAGTGTAAACCTGGGTGTGCCAAGTTCGAATCCAATTCATGCCACTGAAACGTTTTTTTTTTTTTCAAACCTGACCTTATAAAGAGGAGCTAAATAAATAAAATTCACTAAATGCAGAGTGACTCTGCAAAAATGCCACCAATTGAATCGTAAATAAAATTAACAATCCTTTCTGCAATCCAACTATAAGAAACTCATTTATGTGGTTGCGTTGTGCCAGACTTTCCGAAAAGCCAACAAGTTACTTGTTTCTTTATGTTAAACAAAAAAGAAAATCATTAATGCTCATTGTTCAGATTCTTGGTTTATAAAAAAAACATTTTTTTTTTAAATAATTTTTTTATTTAATTAAAAATAAAGTGAAAATAAAAGTCAAATAAAAATAAAATATAAACAAAAAGATTAAAAAATAAATATTAAAAATAAAAATTGTTATTTTTTTTTAAGTAATTGTTCCAGAAACTCCTGAATTAGGAAAATCATTATCATTTTTTTTTTCTTGAACCAGCCCCATTTATTTATTTCTATTCTTGCTTCAAGCAACAAATCATTGAAAAAAAAAATTGAGATAGAGCAGAGGAAGATTATTCTTTCTTTCATACAAACCTCACTACAAATAACTGAAAAAAAAAATACATGCAATGCATATAAATGACGGTAATAACTTTCTAATTAGTAAAAATAGATTCAAATTGGTTGAAATTAACACCATTTTGTTATGACGTATAATTAGACAATGCTGTATCAGCTGTCACAATTGGAAGACCACTTTGCTGAGCAAATTGTTTTTGTTTTTCATAATTACGCAGTCTCGTTGGTTTGTATAAAAAATAAAAAATTATTTGTTAAAGAAAAAATAGACAGTTTTGATTGGTCCATTTGTTTTTCTATTTTTGGCTTCCATTTAGGCTTTCTTTTATGTATTATCTTAATACTTTTCATTATGTTTCAGCATTTTTTTTAGATGAAGATTGATAATTTTTATTCGGACTACTATTCTCATCTACAACCCCGCCCTCATACATCCTCGTAGATTGAATAAAGGTTTCCGTTCAAAATTCTATACAGATTCCTGAGTTTCACAAAATATAACTAAAGAAGATCAAGGGTTACATCGGCCGAAAAGTTGTGAGCATAACATCCGAAATAAGAGCAGGAGTCTGAGTAATTCAAATAATTAAATACTAGCGGAACCTGTGGAAATTCCACAGGGGACTTATCATATTACATATATCCACAGGGGATATCTGTAATATATTGATGTTGGCATTCTGTAGATGTTCAGTGTAAATGGAGACACTGATATTATTGTAGCTTTTTTGTTAAAACTGCAAAAGTATTTATCTGAGTTAGCACGAACGCCTGATAAAGCCTCGTCGTAAAGTACGCTTAAATATGATATTTTAATTCTTGCAGATTCGTATATATATTATTATAGAATTAATATTCTATCAATTTTTATATATTATAAAGTTGCGATTTCAAAAAACCAAAATTTATCCATATATGAGTGCATTAGCTTGAATCGAAATCGAAATAAAAACTTGAAGAATTCTTGAGAAAATTATTTATAAAAAAAGAAATAGATGACTTAAGTGCCATCAGCTATAATCGAAACCGAAACCAAAACTTATGAAGAATTCTTGGTAAAATTATTTTTGACAAGAAATGGAAGTAGATAACAATTAAACTACTCGGATGTAAGCGTGACACAGATAATACCACACACGCTATTGTATTAATATAGATATTTAATTTTTTTTTTTTATGTTCTTGTTTTCAATTTCAATTTTCAATTAATCTTCTGTAATGCGCAAAGCGGAATCCCCCATCTACTGAAATAAATGTAAAAGAATCACCTGTGTCGTAGATAACAGCATCGAATGAGAAGAGTTGTAATGTTATACTGTAATAAAGTAGATTTAAGTATTGAAATGTGAGGTGAAATGAAACTGATTCGAACTGTCGACCTCTGGATTGAAACTATTTAATTTCGAGTTCCATATAAAGGGGATGATCAAGGAACTCGCAAGCGTCTATGGCATTCATTGTTAGAGCAAAATCTTAAATATACGGCATAATCAGGTTGACACCAGCACTCATTAGATCACCGAAATTAAGCATCATTGAGCCTGGTCAGTTTCAGATGGGTGACCATTTTGGAATACCATGCGCTGTATGTAGGAGGACGTGGACACCTCTCCACAAAAAAAGTATTTAAGTCACTCTTATATAAGATACGATAACGTGTGAGGTATTTTCTTGTCACGCTTTTTTATTAATTTTTTTTTTATTAAGTACGTCTTACACGTGTTTCATTCAATAGCAGATACCCACTAAGCAACTCTTCAGAGACTAATGTATGCCCGTTAAAAAAACAGTTGTAAAGTTTATTTATATGAAATTAAAAGGGATTTGGAGAAGAAAAAATGTAATTAAAAGGAAATATTTACAATCTACAAAAACATAAAAGAACATTTATTTATAAGCCTCTACCCCTGGAAAAAAATTAAATTCAAAGCGCATTATATATATATATATATATATATATATACACTTCCATCTAGTAATGCAAAAGTTAGGGAGTGAAACATGTCCCTCTTTTTTCTACCGCCGCCCCCAAACAAAATCATTTTCGACTTGCTAGGGTAAGCTTTAAAGCAAACAACGAATCGGGCAACCATTTCTAACTTATCCCATCGCCTTAAATGAATTTGGAAAGAAATCATTCACTATGATATAAAAAAAATCGAGGTGATATTTTTCTTTAGTTCATCAGAAATGATTATATGAAAAATTATTAAATTACTGACGTAATTCTATGATTGTACATGAATATTTTAATATAACGCTGCCGATCTGAAAAGTTCTTATTTGCCACTTCAACGAGTGACGGGGCCGTGATCTCCAGCGGATAGCCAGCCGCGCAATGTTACAAGTAAAAAAAAAAAAAAAAAAAAAAAAAAAAAAAAAAAAAAAGACAGAAACGTGTTAGCGGTTCCCGAACTTCTTAGCAGTGAAACTGCAATAGGTTCACTCAACGGTTCGATATGTCATCAATCAGAAGGAATTAACAGCAAGAGGAGAAAGAGTGAGAAAACAAAGCAAACAGAAGCCACACAAATATCTAAACGAATAGTGTGTGCTAAAACTTGTGAAACATGTACACTAGTATAGTGTTTCTCTCTTATATACACTGAAGACGGAGAAGAAAGAGCGGCAACATGTTAATGTGTTTATGAAAAATATCATTTGCATGAGCAAGGTTTTGAATTTTTAAAATAACCTCTATTAATATATGAAAGCTCTGATTGATATGACCTATTAATTATTGAGCTTAATTTTAATTGTGGTATTGAAACATTAATTAAAAAAATTAAATATTTCACATTAAAAACTGGAAGATTTTTACTATGAGATCAAAGAAACGAAGAAAATAATGATACTTATGTACAATACGGATCGCGTTATCGTCGGCAAATTCTGGTCAGATTACCTCAACTGGTAGAAAATGCCGAAATGCTTGGCCAATGAAATTGCAGCCACCGATAATTGGCAAACGGTATATTTTAAGTTTTTTTTTACAGTATAATTTCTTTATTAAATTATCAAGTGAAAGTACAGAATAAATAAAACCACTCTCATCATATTAAAAATGAGTTTCTAAATTTCGGGCCATCCCGAAATATACACGTAAATTGCAAAGGTACCTTTTTTTCTCACTGAAATTACCATAGCATTTTTAATATTGGCCATCTTTTTTTTTTTTTTGTAAAAGAACACACAAAGTTTACATTCGACATCTTATAAATTGGCTAGCGTTTTCGTGAAACAAACAAAAAGAAACAAAATTTTTGTTCGGTACCTTCTGGCGGTTTATCTCATTTATCTGGAATATCAGATGATACCAAGATCCATATTCTGCATAAGTGCTAATAATATAAATAGTTTGGCAGCTTGAATTAATTTGACCAGTTTCTGACCAGTTTTTGAAGAATTTTCCCTATTTTGATTTCCATACCCATTGAGAACAATTGACCTAATTCAGAATTTTGACCGAAACAGGTCTGCAACTGTGTAGCCAACTAATGTTTGTATAAAAAAAATTATACATAATCTGTTTATTAATAAGTTATTTCATATAAACACAGTAAAAATTAATTAAGTTAATTTCTGTGGATATGAACTTATTTTGTGTATACATAAGTAAATGTGTGTGCAGAAATGTGAACAGAACATAAGTGTCAATAAGGACTACATTTTTCAAGGAATCTAAAGACAACAGAATTTTTTTTTCTTCAATTCAATCTAGGATAACTAAAGTTAATTATCGGGCTAGGTTCATGAAATATTAGGTTGATGCAAAATTCTTTGCTGATTTAAAAGTTCATCTTGACAATGAAAAGCTGTGTGTCTTTTTTTTTTTTTTTTTAATCTTTACTCATAAAAATAAGGATTTTTTGCTCTCTCTAACATTATTCCCTCTGTCAACAAGCATATAAATGCTTCGCTTATAAAATTATTTGGATTTTTCTGTGAAATCTAATATATAAAAGGCTATATGTTTGTCTGTATGTCTCCATATTTTCAAACTATCTCCTCCGATACTAAAAGTCGCAGAGTGGCGCTAGCGGCCCTCAAATGATTGGATTTTTTTTTTACTAATTATTCTTTTATGGGTCTTTAGCCGGTTAAAAGTTTTTAAAGGGCCAAAAATGGGCCAAAATTCCAAAAAAATCGCGATACATTTTGTACATTCATCCTAGTTTATTTTTAATTAATTCATATGCGTGTCATGTTGGTACAGAGGTAACGTCACCAGCTTTGAATGCTACAGTTTTGCTTTCGATTCTAACTGATGGCACCAAATACTTTTTTTTTTTTTACTTTTGAAATCACGACTATAGTAATATATATGCGAAATCCGGACAAATTAAAATATCATATTTAAGCATATTTTACGCCTGGGCAAATCTGGACGCACCCTTCTTAGTATAAATCTAACTCTTGTTCAATCTATCATGATTTTTAGCTAATGCCATTCAAATGACCTTGTAATCTTCAAGTAATAATCAAAGGGAGTAAGGCCAGGAGAATATGCAAGATGGGGCAAGATTTCCCAAACAAATTCTCCTAGATCTTTGTTCAGTAGTGTTGTGTGAGGACGAGCATTATGATGGGGGATGACTCCCTAAAGAAGGGAGTTTTCGGGTGAACATAACTGAGGATATTGCAGAAAAATATTAATGATATTTTAATAATCTGAAAAAGAAAAATTATAAATTAATCGTAATGATATAACAAATGCATAAAATAAATTACAATGGTTTTACATTCTTATGTATTTCGCTTAAAGAAATGAAATTTATTAAAAAAAAACAAATTTTGGTTTCATACACCAGGTATTTCCAAGTAATGCACTTATGTTTTTAATTTACGTTCCTCAATTCAATCATCCTGAAGAAGTCTTAAATGAAGACGAAACGTTGAACTCACAAATGATTTAGGTATTCCCTTTTTCCCCCATTATGTTGAGATGTCATTCTCATTTTTATCATGCACATATTATTATTATTATTTTCCACAATCAAACGTCGCAACTCACAAGAGTCATGAAAGCATACAAACAGGAAGTCAAAGAATTGAGTTTCGCTCTGCTTTGAGTTCATCAGTCGAACACATCCCGACTCTGAATTCGAAACCCGAATCTCTTGCATGTGAGGCAAACATCCTGCCACACGCAATAAGTTTATTAGCTAACACAAATCAAACAAACTGCAGTGAAATCCAACTATGGAATATACGGACGTGTGTGTGTGTGTGTGTGTGTGTGTGTGTGTGTGTGTGTGTGTGTGTGTGTGTGTGTGTGTGCGCGCGCGCGCACACACACACACACATACACACACCAACGAGTGGAAGAAGTCAACACCAGTAAACTCAATGTTAAATGCCAGTCTTATAAAAAAAAAAAAAAAAAAATCAAATCTCGAAAGGCTAAATTTTATTTACTTTTATTTCAAATTTTGCTTTATTTATTTTTTTCACTGAAAAAATTAAAAGGACAAGTTTAAGGAACAGTTTCGACTTCCTGCTCTCAATGTGAGTTGGATGCGAGGTCCATTTAATGCAAATGTTAGCAACATGAAACAGTTTTAACTTCATGAGACGATAATATCTTTATCGACCTTTCATGTGACATCAAATTAAAGTTCACTTTCAATCAATAAGATCTGGCAGACGACTTATTCATCGCATGCAATGACGGATTACACGCGAATTGTCATCTAAAGCTTTTAAAGTTTGCCTTTTTTTCTTCTTTTTTTCATAAATTACGATTTCACCGATACAAAATGAAAACCAACCTTTTTGTATACAGGATCAAAAATATTATTTATTTTTTATTATTAAATAATGAATTCAATTTTAAGATTTAATCTTTATTTTTAACCTTTCTGTATCTAGTAGGTTCGACAAACGAATACATATATATATATACTAGCATGGGTACCCGGCGTTGCCCGAGTGTTTGGAGGTGTGGGTTGAGCAAAAAGAAAAAAAAAGAAAAAGCAAAAAAAAGTGGTAGTAGGAAGGCAGGCTCGAACCCGTACCGCGAAGGAGGAAAAGAACGTGAAAAAAAAAACGTGACGTCTTTGCTGTTACGACCAACGCCAAACCGGAAGTGACGTAGGTTTAAATAAAGGCTAGACAATCGAAAAGAGGGGATGACTTTCGAAAATATCGGCGAAAAAAGCGGCCAGTTGAGGGTGAAGAAATTAATGTTTTTAGCCAATTTTTCAGCATTTGTCGTCTGAAGTGTCGAGCTTCAAAACGATACTGATATTGTGAAAATCCGTCGCCTATCTCGAAAGTTTTATGCAGACATGCAAACATACATACATAGATTTATATATTTGTAGCTTAAATTTTCGACCCAAACCGATTAAAATGCTTGCCCTATCTCTGAATACCCTTTATGTAAAATTTCAAATGTTTAGACCAGAAATTGTCTGGGTAATTTGGTAGAGACCGTAGAGGTCAAAATTTTTTTTTGACTTTGACCTCTATTATGACCTCTTAACATTTGTTTTAGGCTCAAATCAATTTATTAAATTAGATCCATGTCCAAGGAACCTATATCTAAAATTTCAAGTGTTTAGACCCAAAATTATCAGGGGAGTTTGGTAGAGTTCTCAAATGTCAAATCGTTGAACTTTGACCCCTTAACACCAAATTTCTAGCCGAAAATGGATTACAGAGATTTTTCCAAATCTCAGCACCCTGTATATCAAATTTCGAGTCTGTAGACCGAAAATTGACAGAGTTATTGTGTATGGAAATAGACAGACAGACATGTTCAATTTTTATATATATATATATATATATATATATATATATATATATATATATATATATATATACACACACTACCAGTTCTGCCCGGCTTTGCTCGGGCCATATGTACTGTTCATAAGGTTATGTGCATATGCATATATTAAAAAGTGTGAATATGTAAAGTAATGCCTTTCTGTATAATAGTCTTCCTTAACTACCATAGATAAAAGACATACATACATTTTCTCATATATATATATATATAGATAGATAGATAGATTGGATGCAATATATAATAATGATTTAAAAAGTATATATAAAAAGAAAAAAAAGACTCATGCGCCACCACCGAGAATCGAAACCAAAACGTTTAGCTCACGATTTATTTTGCCTATGCCGTCAATGACTGGGATATGGAAACATGTTTACTGCAAGGCTAAAAATTAAAACATCAACTAATAGTTACTACATTATGCATTCGTAATCCCAGCGTTCGACCTTCACCTGGCAAATTTCATTTTTAAATTTCCACACTTTTGCACCAATTTTTCCGGGCTAAAACGCATATATAAAGTTTCGCATGGATTCAAATATATATGAAGTTTCATGTCTGCAAACAAAAAACTTTGGGAGTTTGGTAGGCAAAATTTGTTAAACAAAAATATATACGTATACATAAATATATATGGAAACAATTTTGTGCTTACTATAAACTTTTTACACAAATATTATGCAAGTATAAATCATGTAGAATATCTGCATGAATATAATAGCACGTAATAGTTAACGAAAGATTATCATCCCATAAGAAAACCGAAGCAACTAATACAGAATTAATTAAAATGAATAAAGGAATATGCAAATTTGCTAGATCTTTTGCTAGTGAATGCAATTTCACAACCCATATATAACAAAATTGTATTTTCTTTTTAAATAAATAGAAAATAGGGGTTTTAATATGAATATCAATACACACAAAAGAAAAACGAATTTATAGGAGTATTCAGAATAATGAAATGAAATATATCTACTGGTATGCAAATCCAGTGATTTTCGGTCTTACGAAATTGGATGTAATATTTTACATAAGAAAATCCCAGCTAAATAAAATTGCTCAATATACAAGGTAGAGCAAATGAATCAAAATTTAGGTATTTGAATTTTATGATTTGAAAAGGTTAATCTTAAAATACAGCATTTTTTTATTGTTTGAAAACAAAGAATACAATTGAATAAATCTATTTCCTTAACCCATGAGTTTTCGATGTTTATTCATCTCTTCAGGAAAAATATTAGCAAATGTTTTTATTAGTTCACACCTTATTTGCTAAAAACAATAAACATAGAAAAATTTAAAATTTTAAAACATTTTAGATACATAGAATAAGAGAAAAGGGATATAGAGGCAGAAAAAAGAAAAAGAAAAAGAAAGAAAATTTTAATTTTCTATGTTTATTGCTTTTAGCAAATAAGGTGCAGACAAAACTTTTGCTAATATTTTTCCTCAGAGGAGATGAATAAGCATCAAAATCTCGTGGATTAAGGAAATAGATTTATTTAATTGTATTCTTTGTTTTCAAACAATAAAAAATTCTATATTTGAAGATTAACTTTTTCAAATTATAGAATTTAAATACCTAAATTTATATATATATATATATATATATATATATATATTTGTCCTTAACCTTTTGGCTAGGAGCAAAGCATAGTATCTGTTCTCATACTAACTTCCTCTTTTCTGTCCAAAATCAGCAAAGGAAGAATCCTATTCAACTGAAACGGTTATAATTTATTCCAATCCAGAGTGACCTATTTTAGGAGCTGGATTTTCCCCACATTAAAAACAAACCTTCTGCCTTACGTTGTTCTTGCAGGAAGGCAAATTAATAACTACAAATGGATATTACTTAGGAATGAAATATTTTTAATGCAAGTAAAGTTTTATCTACATAATATTAAACTAATAATTTTACTTGAATGAATTAGACGGTTTTGTTTACGGTACATCAACCATTTATAGGTTATTTAATGCTGAATAAAGATGTTGTATTGAGGTCATAGAATAATTGATTTATATTCTTGAAAGAGGTTGCAGGAAGGATAGCATTAGTAGTAGCAGCAGCATTACCCTCTCCCTAAACTCCAATCCTTTGTCACCATAATAAGGGCAGTGGCAATATGGTAGCATCTAGAACTCCAGTTTCTAGTAGAGTCATCCATGGTGTAAAGGTTTATCATGAAGCGGTATTGGGCTCACAATCTGGATAACAGAACTTTGGTAAAAATCTAGGAGTAAGCAAGCATCAAGATCTGTTGCCCTCTCTTTTCATCCCTTCCTTTGTACGTGGCAAGCAAAAACATGTCAGGCACAGAACTGCAAATCAATGGAGTGAGCATGACAGCATTGCTTCTGCGCTATTTCTTTATTGTGTTCTGATCCCGACGTTTCCCGTGGGTCATATGAAGCTACTGAGCCTAATTCAAAATTCCCTGCAGATTTCCATAAAGATTCCCGTGTTTTACAAGATACGCCTGAAGACGGTTCGGGCAGGGAATTACATCATCCGAAATGTTGTGAGAATAACACTGACAATGAGAACAGTAATCAGAATACAAATAATATAAATTATTATCTCAAAAAATCACAAAAACAAATGTAACAAGTATTACAGAACGTATAAGGTGATATGCATTATAATCTACAAAGAAAAAAAAAACAAGAGACAAAAGTAGTAAAGAAGGAATATATTATGGTTCCAGTATACAATGAGAAAGAACACATGTTATCAGGGTCAGGGATAGAGAACTATGAATGAACAGTGAATATATAAATATTACTTACTTTGTTGTACATACTGGGAGTCTATGTGACTGCTATCAGGATAGGCAACTGACCGATATAAGCCACCATGCAAAGATGGGTAGCCAGTTGGTTCATATCCGATGGCTTTGAAAGACAAAGCAAAATGATACTAAGATCACGTTCTAAATTTCATACATGGATAAAACGATTTTTTCTTGATTTCCAGACAGGAGATAACATTCTTAAATGTTGGCCAGAGCAAATCCAAGGAAAATGTCTCTTCGAAGTTTTTCTATGTGAAAGCAAGAAAAAATTCAAGACTAAACATTCCTGAGATGTGGCAGCAGTACCCCATTTTGGTACGTATCTGATTCTTATATTTGGCCATGTTTGTCTTTGGTGGCAAAGAAAACGAGTGGATGAGGAAAGCAGAGGTAGATGTTACACTTTATTAGAAAAGTATCATTTTTGTTAAATTTAATGCTCGCCAGAATATCTCAAATACTATGTCTGGTTGTTTCGAAAATTTTATGGAAACTCTAAGAACTTTATGCTCTCAAATCACTTACCTGGTGTTATTTTCACTAAACTATTTTCTCATACACAGCCGATTTGCCTGTACCTAACTGAATCCTTGCCCATTATACATCCTGTTTATGATTTACTTAATATGTACAGGCATTTTTATGTTTAATAAAACTTTAACTTTGGTATGTTTTCTTTGTCTTAAACACATAAAATCCACTTTTGGAACTGTTTCTAGAAAATCAATTTTGAATATTGCTCTAAAATTTGCTCTTTGACTTTCAAAATTTTCACAAAAAAAAAAAAAAAAAGTTATTGTATTTATGAACAAAATTTACTCTAGCATCTGAGCATTTAGTATAATGGTATGATTCAACAGGGAACTGAAGCCTGGTCCTCTGGCTTATTAGTGAATATTCTAACCAAAAACTTGAAAATGATATTTGATGCTCCTTGCATAAAAACTCGGCATTATAAGCTGAGGATAAAAGAATAATCCTGGAAAAAGTGGCACAGTAACTAATGAAAAGGGAGCCTTCGAGTCGCCCTCGACTATGCTCGACCATTTTACTTTGTTTTGTATATGAGCATTAAATATATGCAGAAATGTTTGTTATGATTATGATGAGAATGTTTTGCCTTAACTTCGATTCGGACGATTTTGTTCCCATACAAAAAAAAAAAAAAAAAAATTTAAATAAGAAAGAATATACCTGTAGGAAATTTCCATTTCAATATTTTTCTTAAATTGTATTATATCCACACCCAAGCGGCCATGAACACGAGAATTATTTCTGTTGTCATGAATAAAAGCTAATTTAAGTTACTGAATTTCTTTTTTTTTTTCAGTTTCAATATGATAGAACTTTAAATTCACGTCAAAAATCATTGTCGCTAAGAAAGTGTAAAGAAAAAGAATATAAAATAAATTTACTTTTATAGTGATCATGTGTTTGGCCTTCATTCCAAAACACAAGGTCACCTTTAATATGATGTGTTTGCTTGGGTACACACGAGGTTAGAAGCAAACGAAAAAAAAATAAAATAGAAAACTTGCATTACATCTTGTTTCCCTTTAATTTTCATATTCTATGAGCGATGTTTCTGACAAAGGGGTAAGAACTATTGGGGGGGGTCGGTATCTGTACATATAACACTTATTGTTGACTAGTTTTTTTGTTTTCTTTTTTAATTTAAAAATTTTTTTTTTTTTTAGCTCCTTACATCAAATGGCTTCGTTCCTTGTCTGGAGTAATTTGCATTAAAAGATGTTGCTAATGATTCTAGACAAATGACTGCATTATTCTAGCGCTCTAGGAAATATCTCACTTCTGATGCAATCCTCAAGCCGTATTAGAATCAGACACATACAAAGATGGAGTACTTCTGTCATATCTCGGAAAATGCGACTCATGGCACTCTTTCCTACCTTGGCTGAATACAAAGTCGACTTCGAAATCTAGTGAGGATGTTGTATTGTTTTCGCTACAGCCCCTTTTTCACAGAAACGACGTTGCTAATCTTTCTCTATACTTATTTTGATGGTAAGTGCTCGACTGAACTCCAATCTCTGATCTCACCCTGTAAGGCATTCACAGCTAAATCTCGTCTAGCTACAGCCACTGTAAATAATTTTCTTTTTTGTTCCTGTGTACATAAAGCTAAATGAAACTTCCATGAACAAAGTTTCTTTCCAAGAACTATTCGTTTGTAGAACACAGTATCATTTGGCTGCCTCCAAGATGACTACAACATGATCATTGTAAGTTCAACGTAAAATTCTTGTAGAGTTATTTTAAATAATCAAATTTTGCCAAGTTTCAGACATTGCTTGCGATCATCAAGGTGTTGTCTCATCATTCACCTGAGAAACTCATTAATACTTATCCTCGAATGGCATTTGGGATTTGATAAGCCATGAGTGAAAAAAGAGGGGGATGGCGGTAATAATTAAGATACTGTTCAGCTACTATATAACACACTTATTTTCACATTAGCATTTTGTCAAAGATCAATATATGAGGGATGGAAAAGAGATGATACATAAAGTTGAAAATCACACATATACTTACTAAAGGAAAAGCTACATTAATCGTCCAAGCATAATCGAAGTACACATGTTATTAGGGTAAACGAATAGAGAGAAATATGCACAAACGATTTATGAGTAAATATGATATACTTTGTTGATTTCAGAGCCAATACAGCAACTTGAAGGAAAGGATATACAAAGATCAATTCATGTCTCAGGGCAACAAAAAGAGAGCTAGTCTGAAATTACTACAGCCATGAAAGATGATTAATGGGGACAGCATCAGAGTTGTGAATACCATGCAAAGAGGGGAGCTAATTAGACCACATCTGCCGACCTTGAAGTTTAATCAGGAAATATAGAAAGCTTCATTCTATTAACTTCCAGAAATAGGAGAGTGCAATACATCGCTGGCTAGTAAAGATTCAAAGAAGATAACTTGGATTCGGTTCAAGGGAGATTACTATAAGAACTGAACCAACAAGAATAACACCTGTTTACTTTAATACAAATTTTCTCTTCATTTTTTTTTTTTCAGGAAGAAGGGTCATATAAACATTTGAATCTCGAGGTTTGTTGTGTTCTTTTTAACTTCATTATGAGTGATCGTTTCATTCTTCAGTGAGCTTTATGTTAGCTTTAAATATAGTATAAACCGAGTAACATACAAAACAATTTTCAAACTTAAGTCTGGTCGAAAAATAGAATGCTCTTATTGTCGGCGTAAGGATAATATTTAGGAAATATTTCCTCCAAAAGTTAAACTTTATGAATAGATTTAGATTTGAGTCATGGTGAGCTACACTATTTCACTTTTTTTATCTACACTTTTTCCAACAGCAAATAGCAAGAGTGGTGGTAGTGGTGTGTGTGTGTGAGAGAGAGAGAGATAGAGTGTCGCTATAACAAATGCAGGAGCAATCTCTGGCAACATATTACTTCTGTACTTTCTGTAAATACATATTACTTTTAATTACCTCATTGTCTTATGTTTTTAGGGCCTTTAAGGCGCCAACAATATACAAATTGAAAAATATGGACCCAATTAACTGTCAGATGACCTTAATGAAATATTTAAAACATTTACGAAATAAAACTAATATAGATTTAATTTCTCTTTTATTTATCTACATTATTCGAAAGCAGACAATTACATTGTTCTACACATAAAACCAATAGAATAATAGAACTGCTGGCCTTCTATTCACTCCCATTTTACTGTAATATTTATTTAATTTAAATATGTTACTAATTATTTGTGTACGATTGTGTTTTGTACGTACTTGACTCCAATAAACTAATATCTTTGAAATTTACATTTTAATTTATTAACTAGAATCTAAAACTGAATTAATATTTTTTTTCCATAATAATTTTTTTATATATATGATGTAAGCCGACAAAATACACGTCAAAATATTCCTCAGTTTTAGGATTAAATTTTGTTTGAAAAAAATATCACTGGCACTATGATTACTGATAATTATGATAAGGTGCCGTTAAAAGCAGTTTCTAGCAACACGTTTATTTCTGTAAATACACACTTGTTTACTACCTCCTTTACAACTACAGCTCTTTAAAGCCACAGCACTTTGTTCGATTTTTATATGTTTTTACACTTACCTTTAATCTTTTTTGGAGTGCAGGTGAACTATCCTCCAAACTTATTAAAGCAATAGAGATTTGGGTATATATATATATATATATATATATATATATATATATATAGAGAGAGAGAGAGAGAGAGTTTGGTATGTTTAAATATAAACATGCCTCACTTACGTATATGTACAAGATTCACTTCTTAAATAACCATTTTGAATTTTAGAACATAACTGCAATGCGAATGATATCTAGTTTTAAGCTAAGGATGTAAAAAAAAAAAAATTTTTTTTTTTAAAGTGTGGAATCTCATTGTGAAAATTTAGATAATTCCAGTATTTATGAGATTTTAACTTGCTAAATTTTAGAAGAGTTTCCGATGGGTAGCTAATCTATATAAGTCCTGGAGATGGAGAGCTTTTAGTATGTAGCTGCTTTGTGGACATCTCAGACTTTAAAGAACAACAGGCAAAGAACAATAGATCTTTCTC
>NC_136488.1:99908093-100013093 GCF_053919585.1 Euprymna scolopes | reverse complement strand
CAGAGAAAGATTGAATCTGGACAGTATAGTGCAGAACAGGAGACTGAAATGGTATGACTATACCATTTCAGTCTCTTGTTCTGCACTATACTGAAAGAATAGACGAAATTTCTTGAATTAGTAGGTGTAAAAAAAAAATTGAAGTAGCAGGGTCAACTGACTGAGGAAGGCCAAGGAAAATATAGGAGGAAGTTATAAAGATGGGCTCCAGAGAAAGAGGGATAAATAAAGTCCTGGACAGAGATAGGTTAGTTTGGAAGTCAATATCTAAAAGCCTCTCAACACATTCCAGCATGTAAAATGGATGTTAATGATGATGATGATGGATCCACTGCTACCCCACAACCAATTTAACAATACTTCGGCAATTATTTAATACCCACAAAATGCTTGTTGTCTTTTTACTTGACAGAAACGGTTGTTTATATCGTGCTTCCAATTACCTAACCGGAAATGGCCAAAGCAGTTTACGATTTGAAAGACAGAAAAAAAAAGTAAAAAGGCAGATAACACTAAAACACAGAACTGAAAAAACAAAATGAACAATGGTGCAAAAGCAGCTGTTTGGTTTCCTGAAGACCCCCCCCAAAAAAAAAAAAGAAACGACAAAAAGAAACAGCCTCATGACACAAACCTCAAATTGCAATAATATAAAACAAAAATGCATTTTTGTTTTTCTTTTTACAAGTCAGTCACCGTTTATCAAGGCCCAAAGGATAAGAGTTAATAAATGTAAGGTGCCAGTATAGTAATCGTTAATATTTTAAGTTGGGTAGAATTTCATTATTTAAAGGGGATGTTTCACCAAGAACTTGTTTACATTAGATTTGAAGGTTACCATACTGTAGTCGGCTGGGAAGCAAGCCTATGGAACAGTACTCCGCAGGTGGACAGTTCTAGAAAATAAGCTTTGTTCTTGGAATCTGCGTTTAGATTTAGGCAAAGATAAAGAGTGATGGAAATTGTTGATAGTGGTCTTAGCTACTCTTTTGCTAAAACTATATATCTTTTAATACCTGTTTTACCAGTGAATAAAAAAATGTCAGATTTTTTTATTCTGACTGAGACTGTCACTGCAAAGTTTGTTTTTTGAGTTAGTAAATTATTACACTGTTTATTCCAAACATGCTTGTTTTATGATCTCCTCTGAATGAGTTATTAAAAAAATTGGGTCTAGTAACAATAAAATGCCAGGAAGTACTTATAATTTTTTTTTAATAACCCCACATCAGAATTATTTTTGACACACTACAAAGTGGTTTCATTATAGTAAGTGGTGCGAACTTTATGAAGATGAAAATCAACATATAATGCTACTGAACCTTATGTCTAGAACCTTTATTCCAATTTTGAGCAAAATCCATTGCATAATTTTGATTTTGATTCCCTCCTATTGGTCATTTTTAGTGAGTCCATAATAAACAGAAAAAACACTTAAAGGTTTTTATAAAAAAAAAAAAATGAAATTACAGGAATCTGGTTTAATTAATGTCTTATCACAACAGAAACATTTAATGCAAATTTGAAATATTTAAATTTTCAAGTGGGAAGTTTTGCCCATATAATGCACCCCCAAAACACAATACTCGAAAGTATCTAAATTTTTTAGAAGAGACTTACTCTCTTTGCTCACTACATTGAAGCTTGCATATAACACCTGATGGAAGATAGATCGTTACACCTCATTGTGCATTTGTGTCATGAATTACTACTGGCAGAAAAAATGTTGCTCACAATTCGAGATTATTTTTGCAGTGACAAAATTTCATCGATTTGTTCACGGAAGATATTTTGTGTTAAAAACCGACCATAAACCACTATTAACGATTTATGTGTCAAGAATGGGTTTATAAACGCATGCTGCAAACAGACTACAGAGAATGGGTACCATTCTGCTCAATTATAATAAAAAATGGCGTATTTTCCATCGTCAAAAAATAACTTTAAAAAATAAAGTTGATTCACTTGCTGATTTGAAGAAAATTATGAAACTTATTCTTTAAACGGAAAAGTTAGAGTGAATTCGATTGAATTAACCTTAAATCATGAAAAAATGATTCCACAGTTATCAATCCCTTTTATTTGAAATAATGTTCGTCATTCGTCTTTCTTTTTTTGTATACAATTTTCTGTAACATTTTGTTTAAGAACCAGTGGATCTATACAGGATCCCGGAGCAGAGAGACGTTTTTATTTTACTCCATCCTCAGGGTGTCCATATCCGGTAGGATGATATTAATGCATAGCCTGAATCAAAGAGATCTGATTGGAGCAGACGATAACATTTGTTGACCTCCATGCTATTTTGCATGAAAACTATTTTTTTGTTGTTGCTTTTTTTTGGGGGGGGTGTTATCTGAATCTGAAGAGATTGTATTTAAATATTGCGTAGTATTTGTTTGTATTTTCCCATTTGTATTGTAATCAGTGAGCTTATCCTGATTTTTTTAGTCTTTTGCGTCCATGCTTATAGAACTGATAACTTGCGAGAAGTCAGACTGTTCATTGATTTTTCTCCAGAAAAGAGAGAAGCAAAAGGGAGGAGAATTTACTCAATGAATAATGCATTTAGTTCGAATGTTCTTGCTCTCCTAACATTTGAACAATGAAAACTAATGGAGAATTTTGATAAAGGAATACCCGTCCCAGGACGAGGAAAATTAACTCCCCAAACAGAACAGTTTTACACCACTTTCATGTCCCCTTACAAAGATTAAGATCAAGATACAATCACATTAAACCTTATGCCTAAAATTCTTATCTTCATTTTGATCAAAATCCACGAAATTATCTGGATTCTAGAAAATATCTAGAATTTAAAGGTCTGGTAATGATAGAATGTCAGAGGAATTATGAATTTCTGACAGAATAACTGCTGTCCACCTCTGCCGATTAAATTTTTCAGTTCGAAATTCCATACAAATTTTAGAGTTCAAGAAGATGTATATAAAGAACAACTGAAACGTCGTGAAAATAACAGCTAAAAAAAATAGTTTGCAAAATCCTAATAATTAAATTATCAGTCTTGCTTATAATATATATATATATATATATATATATATATATATATATATATATATATATATATAATAAAGCTCAACGTGTTTGTGTGTGCGTCTGTACATGAATAGGCGCCTTTATGGTTTACTATTATACTAAAATGACCACATATAATGATAGAAGAGGTATCAAGGAGCTAAAATGGGTATGATAAAGTCATCTGCCATCAACGGGGAGGGGGGAGAGGCCCAAGGGGCTAACACTATGCACGCTCACTGTTTCATGTAGAGCAACTAAATTTGGCAGGATAACCCACCATGAGGTGAGGGAAAGTTTTGATGGATGCTCAGCCTCACCAACAGGATGGCGGTCACTTATAAATTGGAATTCTATGCACGCTCACACTGTTTAATGCAGAGCTAGAATACTTGCCATGATAATCCCACCACTGGAGGTGGATTTACAGGTTACCTCGCTGGCTCACACCAACGGAGTTGGGGCCCTATGGAAGTCACTTATAATTGGGAACTCTAATTAGTGTTCATACGTTTGTGTCAATAAAAATTCTCACTACCGTCCCCTCGTATTCGTTTTAGGGGGTTGGGTCGCTTCACTTTGATACCCCAAAAGTTTGAAACTATCTCCTTATACCCTCCCCCGTTTCATAACTTTTCATACTTTCATAAATTTTTGAAGACTTTTTAATTCAGTCAGCGACGGGTACTTCTGCTACTAATATATATATATATATAGTATTATATGCACATACTAAAAGATGTATCTGGCATTCACTGGTATTAAACATAACGTTTAATTCTTTTAAAAAGATGAAGAAACTGAGACATGTGCATGCGAGTATTATGTCTTTTTAAACAGTTCTACTTGTAAGAAAAAAAAATTCTCGCGCTGAGATCGAAATCAAAACCTACAGACAAGTACGATAACCATTAGGCTAACTTGACAAGATCATAAAACGATTTTTCCAACCTATTTATTCTTAGCATACTGCATGTATCGACTGTGTATCGACTGCGCATGTGTGCAGTATGCACATGCATGTATCGACTGCACAATCATGTATGTGCAGTCGAGAAACAGTTGACCAAAAGATAAAAATCCGATGACCCCCCCCCCCAAGTATCAACTTTTCAATTTTGACCTCTTAGCAGCACCTTTTCCTGGATGAAAACCGATTAAATAATTTTCCACAAGTCAAAATACCTAAATTCTTCCAAATTTCTATTCTGTAGATTAAAAATTTGTTGAGTATATAAGTTGAGAAGTGTCCTCGCACACATACACACTCATTTTTATAGATATATATAGATAATACTATATCTTCCATGCAGCGATTCAATCATTAACATTACTAATTGTTTAAATGTGCATCTTTACACATTATCGTGGAACTGCTTTCCTGCTGATTACAACTTTATTGTCTTAAAATCTAATGTAAACCACATAAAGACTCCATGGATCAGTACTCTCATAGTTTTACTCATCATTTAATTAACAATCATTCCTGCCTCATTAATCCTTATCCTCGATTGGCTCTTGGCCTTGCTAACAGTAAAGAATATATCAAATAACTAAATCTAAAAGCCCAACAAGCTATTTAAATGTCTAATTTGGACTATTACGTTTTATGTCCATGATAAATTAATACTTGGTGTGATTCATGAGTAATTTTATCATATTTTTTCTATATACGTGCAATAATTTAGTGGATATTAAAAGGACTTTTATGTTATGTTAACCGCTTTGAATACAGTAAAAGACTTAAGTTTCACCAAAATATCACATCATTAAAGCTTACAATTGCTTCGACCTATACTAATATATAATATTCACCGTATATCAACATCTTTTTCTTAGTTTAAGCCATCATCAGTGCTCATATATCTCAACAAAACAAACGGCAACCTCTGTAAAGGGAAAAAATTAATTTGGGTTTTCAATTCTACAATCGGTACTGTAATAAAAATATTGTTTATTGCTTTAGTTAATATGTAATCAAATTTTATGTTTTGATTCTAGTTGATGGCGCCTAAGTCATATATTTCGACTTTTGAAATCACTATTATAACAATGTAATAATGGAAAGTGCTCGTCTGAGCTCCAATCTATGCCTCCCCCACTGGCCTGACTTTCACAAAAAACACTTGTCTAGCTGAAGCCACTATCAATAATTTTTCCCACTCTTTATCTGTTCCTAAACCTAAACGTAGATTCAATGAACAAAGTTTCTTTCTTAGATCTGCACGCCTGTGGAACTCTGCTCCGTTTTCCTTCTTTCCAACTGACTACAATATGATCATCTTCAAGTCCAACATAAACAAGTACTTGATGAGCCGTCCCCTTAAGTAATCCAATTTACCAAAGTTCCACTACTAATGATTACTACGATATTATCCCATTGATTACTGTACACTCATTAACCCTTATCCTCGAGTGGCCTTCGGGCCTAGATAAGTGGTGACTCTTTTGTAAATTTTTTTTTAAATAGCATGATTTGAGTGTTGGCTCTATAATAATAAACATGAAATCTGCATAAATCAAAATATCATATTTAAACATATTTTATGACCATCCAACCTCGGGCAGCGTCTTAGTATATATATATATATAAGTGCCTTTGTCTGTCTGAGGAACAGTCCCTAATAAATAACTTTATAAATGTTTGGTCTACAGACAGGAAACTTGATATATAGGATATGTGGAACAAATTCGATTTGTTTTTTTAGCCGGTAAAGGGGTCAAAATTGAGAAAAAAAAATCGAATTTTGGAGACGTAAGTCGACTAAACGTTTTATTTCTACACATTCATAAGTATGCATTTATATCTTTAGTAACGTTATTAAAAAAAATTTATATATGCATGGTCTTAAATCACATGGCAACAAAGAAGGCTGAAGCACAAAATGTTTTTGGTATAGATCCTAGCTGATGACACCCATATGATATATCTAAAACTTTTCTGAATCAATAGAGTATTGACTCTATAATAATAAATATGAAATTTGCATGAATTAAGACACATTTAAGCATATTTTACATCCGGACAACCCTGGTCGGTGCACTAGTTATATATATATATATATATATATATATATATATATATATATATATATATATATCACTAGGTGTGTGTGTGTGTTATAGAGAGAACTGCCAAGGGATGCTAAGTAATCTGAACGATTATTATGATCGTTTTGATATCTAGGAAATATGTATCAAGACGAAATATATTTTTGGATAAAAATATTATGGTAGAAATGTATCTGGAATGTCAACATAAGAATGTTAGAACATAAACAATGCAGATGATTTTAGTGATGGCATCACGTGATCTTAATGTTATGTGAGTTAATGACGTAATGAGATAGATTCGTAATACACGTAATCAGTTTAGTTAGAGTTTGGAGTCAGACGGGAAAAGTAGGACAAAAGATATCGTTTCCGCGTTTTGGATACTGGGAGAAACACGACTTTAGTGTAATATAGAAAATCACAACGTTAAAGAGACATCAGTTATATAGACGCTGTTTATATACTGCTCGATCATACAGCATATATAATGTAATGATGATTGTGTAAGCATGAAACACTAGTGTCTGTAGGTATAAATGAATAATTATTATTTAATCATAATTTTATATATATATATATATATATATATATATATATATATATATATATATATAATATTATGATTACGTGCATAAACTTTTATACACGTAATCATAATATTTAATAATAAAGGTAAATAATTAAATACGTTCCATAAAAATAAAGGCCGATTCATATATATATATATATATATATATATACACACACACACACACACACACACACACACACACACACACACACACACACACACACACACACACATACATACAGAGTGACAAAAAAAAAACGGCCCCAATTCTAATTAGGCCCTGTTTCTTAGTGTTTTGTCCGAATGAAATGAAACGTTGGTCATAACTAGTTTATTATATTCAAAACATCACATCAAAACGCTAGGGTCTTTGGCCTTTTTTATCCGTTCTACAGCATATGTTCTAGATGGCCTCTATTTAGCTTTTGTTTTTGTTTTTTGGGTCACTCTGTATATATGAATAACAATAAGAGCTTATAGCTCTAAAGAAAACAAAAAAAAAACGCTAAGGTAGCGGAAAAAAATGAAAGTAACAGCGTTTCGAAGTTGTTAATATTGGTAAAAAAAACAAAAAAACGCCAACAACAGATCTTACATATAAATCTCTCTCTCTCATATATATACATGTGTGTGTGTGTGTGTGTGTGTGTGTGTGTGTGTGTGTGTGTATATATATATATATATATGCACAATGTGCTCACTTTTCACGCAGCTTCCTTAATGAAAATAATCTGCCAAATATGAAATACAAGAATTCAGGTTGAAACATAAGATATTTCTTAATAGATGAATCATTTCTATTAAAATATTTTTTAATTCCAAAATATGTAGATAATTCATAAGGGTTAAACTATGTGACTTTGAAAATTTTGTTGCATCAAAAAACTTTGCAACTATTTTAATAAAACTTATTGCCAACCTTCTCCTTATAACAGCTATCAGGCATTCCTCCATTATTAGAAAGTCTTGTCAGCTTGTCAAAATATGTGACACACTTCTGCTACTGTCACCAATACCAACAGATACATCGTGTGTGTGTGTGTGGATCAGTCTCTAATGGCTTTGTCAACTGCAGCCTCTTTTCAACCTGTAACTCAACCTGTCAAGTGCTGTCAAAACGCGCCACAGAAATGAGCTACTCCATGGAGATTCGTGTGTGAAACCCGAGTCATGACTAAAGTAGGTTTTTGAGGGAACATTCGTCTCCTGATCACAGAGAATAGGCTAGAAATCGATACTTTACAGTCGGTATATACTCGATGGTAATGGCAAACTTGTCATATTATTTTGTTTATTTCTTGGAAATTAGATATGGGAGTGCCCTTCGGAGGGCAGGGGATTTCCTTGCATACTGTCATTTAACGAGTTGGTCGGAACGAATTGTGCACTTTTATATTACTAGTCTTCCGGTTTTCTGAGTCAGCTAAAACGGATTGTTCACTTCTCGTTGTCTGAATTCTTATTTGCCTCTTCACCAGGGTAGAGATTGGCAGAATGTCCGTTTTTAATGTGGACAAAATTAACCTCTCCAAAACGAGCACTTTGGATTGGGACAAAAATAAATATTTTCTCAGGACAGAATGATTTCTGTTTAGTAAAGTTAACTGAAACGAACTATATACTGCTCGGACTAGTATAGCTATATTCACAGGCTGGTTAGGGCAATCGCTTAGATACTTGTCCTGTATAACTAAAAAAAAAGTGTTAAATATTGATAGTTATGTTTACTAGTATAAATCTTCAACAAATGTATTTAATTGAATGCAATTAACTTTATATTGTAAACAGGATACATTCTGGACAAAGATCACAAAGAGGTCAATGGATTGACCTTGTGGAATAGTGAAGGCAGAAGCTGGTAAACCGGAAAGAAATGATGTTAATTTTTCTAAGGCTCTTACGATTTCTGACTTGGATGAGACAAAACACGTATTGTGATATGATTTAACAAAATAATAATAATGAAAACATGTCATATATAATTGATTCTCTCTCTCTCTCTCTCTCTCTCTCTCTCTATCTATATATATATATATATATATATATATATTATATATAATGTCTTCTTTTGCTTGCCAGTCTTCCCTTCATGCTTGACAGTTTGAATTTTGCAGATCACTGGACAATGAAGGGGAGCTGAAATTAATGAATCATTCATTTTTTTATAAAATTGTGTGCTAAATTAATTCATTGGTTAAACATGTCAGATGCTGTTCTGTTTCAGCTACTGAGACTGTCATCGGTCCGGCAGGATAGCAAAAAACGTGCACGAAAACAACGTCCAAGAAGAGAAGGTATGATTTTGAGTTGATTGAAATATTAATTGTTTGGTTTAGCTGCATTGTTTTACGCCCTCTTGGAGTTGCCAAATCCAGCAATTTTGGGAAAAGGTTTTATACATCAACTTCTTTACATTTTCAAATATTTATTCATGGTGTTTCGTTTGGTTGTTTTGTTTTACAACGTATCAATCCTTTTCTGGTAATTTAACGCCGAGCCCAGTCATTTGGAAAAAGATGTTATGCTTAAAGTTCCTTATATCTTCAGAAATTTATTTGTGGTGTTTAGTCTGGTTGTTTTATAGAGAAAAATGGCTGTTTTGTCTTTGACTCTGCAGAACATGATTGAGTTTTGCAAAGAGAAGAAAAACGCAATAACATGAATGTTTGGTGCATTTTCATTCAGAAAATTAGTATTTCCAAACTGCCTAATCTGGAAGCACGAGAGAAATATTAATGCTCTTTTTGTAAATTAATGATTCGCATGCAAAGAAATTAATGTGGGTTTAGAGATTGATATGGATGTTGGCAAGGTACAGTCAGAACTTCTCTAACAGACAGTTTAGCAATGGCTCTGGAGGTGACAATGTTTCAGAGTAGCGGAATATGCTTTGTCTTTGAGGCTGAAAACAGGTTTTGCTGACTGTTGAATATTTAAATGAAATCCTGAAAGCTGTCGAAATGGATGCCAAGACGATTAATGACAGGAAAGGAATCTGCAGACAAAGTAAAAGTAGGTGGTGTCTGTGTACGTCTGCGACAGCGTATCTGCCGTTATAACTGGGAAGTGTTCTGAGGGTTGAAATTCTACATTGGAACATTTCCTTTACAGTTGGCTTCGTCAGTGCTTACAACCAGCTGTAATACAACACTAGTGTCAGTTAAGAGGAAATGAATAAATGAGAAAGAAGATGATTCCAAAATAATAATAATAACAATAAAAAAAAACAATAAAGACAACACTCATAAAACCTCTCGGAAACCAACAAGCTATATAGCTTACCCAAGAGATACGATATGAAAACTGTCACAAATATTTCCATCTGAGTTGAGATCAGGTGGGTTTAACCAACAATAAAATCCTATTTTTCTCTCTCTCTTTTTTTTTATTTTTGTCGTATTTTCGCTACATATACTTACTGGTTGGTTTTCGTCCATCTTCGTTGATATTTATATCGTCGTTGTTCGTACAAGTGGCACATTTTGCTTGGGGATTATTACAGTGAGTATGTTTTTGACACAGAAAGATTTCATTGCAGCTGCACCAATGTTTTAAATGATGAAAACTGCCTCAAAAGAAAAATTCCTGCCTTAATCTATATTTGAGTCTACAGTATAATATATGCATATATTGTATTATATTTTTCTTAGTCTGTTTGTCTGTTCAACTTTTCTCCAGAAAGTATTCGGCTGATCAGGCTGAAATTTCGTATGGACCTTTCTTATAATATCTAAAATATTAAGTTTTATAGTATCCATTCGATACACAAATACACAAATGTAATCATATCATTTGGCATTAAACTCTCTCATTTTAAGTCAACTAAAAAGTCTGATATATATATATATATATATATATATATATATATATATATATATATATGATGCAGTTAGAGATTAGTATTTAATGCGAAAGTGAGCAAATATTTAATCATGTTCAACCAGCAATTTGGCACTCTCATTTCAAGTGCCCGTTTTTAACGGACTAAAAGTCCGATATATATATATATATATATATATATATATATATATATATATATATATAAGAGTAGGTAGTAGTTTGCTTGAAGCATTGTTGGTAAAGAAATATAAATATATATTTTTTTTTAAAGCCAAAAACAATGCGAAGGAAGACCGGAAAAGATGAAGTAAAAAAGAAAAACAAACAGATGTAGACGAGTATGGTTGAGTAGAGGAGTGACTAACCTTTATTTGACTATCATTCTTCACTTCAATGTATAATTATTTTTAACCAAGTTGCTGGTATGTCCGGTGTATGTAAAGTCCGTGGGTGGTGTGGAACTTTGATTAATTTCGAGAGAAAGGTACCTCTCTTTTTCAAAATAGAAGACAAAAGACGAATATATAGGGTGCGTCTGGTGTTTGAGAACATCATTTATTTTACCAATTCTTTCCTGTATATTAACTTTAACTTTTTTTTTTTAGAGACAATCAATCAGAAGAGATAATTAGCTAACGCAGGAAACGAAAAGATACATTACTGATCAAAATTTTAAGACTACTTAAAAATCTTTAAAACGAAACCTTTTTTTTTTTTTAAAGGATAGATTTTAAACTCTTCCGACTTAAGGTTACTAATACCCCAATCTAAAAGGTTATCGAAACAAAAAGGTACATTCCAAAGTTTTATTTAAAAACTTGCATCTGAACCATGATACTTGACTTTGACTCGAAAATTAATGAACTGTGAAATATTTTCTAAACATTCCTCTGGCATAACTCAATTTCTTTATTATTGTTATCATTATTGGATCACTCGGACTTTTCACATAAGTCGTTGATGATGGCCTAAGAATAACCTGTAGCGTTCCCTAGAGTCTGAGTGACAAAAATTCAGCCTATAAAATAACCGTAGATTCATGCATAAGACAGAGGCAAGTTCGAAATTAATGTATCATTTTAGAGCATAATTGACTCAAGATACTTGACCTTTGTATGTCTAACTTTAACTCAAGTGATTATGCAAAAATAATGTCATAAAATCAACAGTTGGTTCTTTGATAAGATAGGGGTGCGTTCGAAGTAAATGTTTCCGTATAGAGCACATCTGAACCATGATACTTGACTTTTGCATTTTTAACTTTAATTGAAGCCATTATTTACAGATATTTTCATAAAATAACCCGTAGATTCTGTACAGTGTGGAGTAAGTCCTTGCGATAGGCATGTGATGTTTCAGGGATAAGGAGCCCCTAACTGGAGCAGGCAATCAATCGATTTGATTAAAAAAAAATAGACGATTTCACCAATTTCGGTGATAAAAGTATGGGAGAGTGGAACATTTATGGATTCTTATTCAATCCCGGACAACGTCGTCTCTCCCTACCATTAGAATAATAATGATCATTCAGGGTTATAGTGGTGAGCGATAACTGGAACGCTAAAGAGAAACTGAAGACGAATGTGGACGCACGTATGGCGACTAACTGAAAATACCGAGCCATGTGTGTGAAATGACGTCACAGCAGGAAAAAAAAGATCATAAAGAGCACATTAGGGACTGCGTTCGAGAGGACAGGCATTAGAGAAGACAATCACATTAGAGACGTGGGTGATTTCTCAGCCGTTATGAGAAGCCAATCATGACAGGAGAATCGAAAATAAATGTCGTTGTAAAAAAAAAAGGAGGTCGAGTTATTACTTGTCTTATGTTCCTTGCGACGTAAACTGCATACAACGTGTTGGACCTACGTGTGTAAACGTGTGTACTACGTTACAAAGCCTCCGACCACCAATCAAACGAATCTATTTTGTCTTTTTAACCTACTTAAACTGTTCCAGTTCTACATAGAGATACAAAATTTTTAAAAAGTCTGTTTTACGTCTCAAAATAAATCTAAAATAGTTCGATTGTCACAAAGAAGTATGAAGAAAAAGTCAATTTAAAAACAAAAACGATATTAAAGACGTGTTATTGTTTGACTAAAAAAGAACTTTACTTATAGTGAAAAGGTTCAATTCATTATAAATATGCTGTTCGGCCGGCTAATTATGGAAAATACTAAACTGAAAAAGGAACACCCAAATATCACAATATTTGTTTCTAATATTATTTTTACCTACTTTTAATTTTGAATAATGAGTTTAAAAAGAATTTTGGCATTGATAAACGCATTGGATCAAAGGTGCTGATTCCTAATCAGTGGTTATGCAACAGTGCAACACTGCCCGGGAACCAACACACGCGCGCGCGCGCGCGCGCGCGCGCGCGTGTGTGTGTGTGTGTGTGGATCAGTCTCTAATGGCTTTGTCAACTGCAGCCTCTTTTCAACCTGTAACTTTTTTGTCCGGCAAAAGAAAACCAAAACAAAGAATAGGAAATAACTCCAATTTACTTGTTCTTTTGCAGTAACGATATTTATTTCCACATTCTGTGACGTTATTTGTGTAATCGTCTTCTCGGGCATCTTTTATGCCTCTTACGTGATTACAAACGTTATCCAAATCTCTCACGAGATCTTGAGCATTGTCTCATTTCCCACAAGATCTTGAACGTTATCTCTTCTTCCTGTGATCATTTTTTTTTTCTTTTTTATAGTCATTTTTCCCCGTCGGTGACGTCACTTCACATGCATTTACACACACACATCTGCTCTGTTATACTCCGTTTAGCTCTCACATCGCTCCCTTCTTTCTTTGTTTTTCTCTACCTCGCGTAATCTGCCTCTCCCTCTCTTTGGTTTCTTTTTGTACGTCTCTTTATCTCTCCAGCTATAACTTAAATTGTATTAACAAAGATCCATACAAAATTTCATCCAGATTCGCCAAGTACTTTCGGAGAAAAAGTAGAATGGACAAACAGACAAACTAAGAGATAATATAGATTAAAAGTTGCCTGAATATATATGAGGCAAAGTTATATATATATATATGATGTACCCAATACCCATATATATTTGCAAGTGAAACTGCACATAAAACCAAAAATGAAAATAGGAAATATAGCAGATAGATGTGTCCAAGATTAGGTTTACTTTTTTTCTTTCTTTTTTTTTTTTTTGCCTATTGCGTCAAACCTGGTGATTTCCATGTCTAGTTTCTCTGACAGGTAACAAAGCTAAACTATTTCCGAGTGCATCAAAACTGGTGAAATTTACGCACACGCACACAAACGCGCATATGCTCACGTAATAATTGAGTTAGCTAAGATTCCAAAGACAAAGAACGCACACAAGTTATGAACGTGTTACACCATGAAGCATGATTATAGTAATGCTGTTATTGTTAGAAATGTTCGTATTTACTTTTCGGTAAAATAGCTGCCAGTAGGTGTCAGCAGACACCTCAAATACAAATTTAACACTTCCGATATCGAATGAGAAAACACAGAAAACACGTCTTTTCAGTCAGTCAGTCTGATTCTGTAGAATTGGTCCAGTAAAGTCTTAGATTAGCGGAATTGAAATGCATTGCTGATTTTTTGTTTTTTTGTTAAAGTATACATGTTAAATATTAACCGTAAAAATATATTAATAAAGTTATATTGAAACAGTTAGCTTCTGATATGTTCCGAAAAGGGATATATTTATTTAATGTAGCTGATCTTGACTACAAATCAAGTTATAAAATCTAGTAAGTCATCTTAATGAATGTTTGTTTATAGTCGTAGCTGATAATAGGCTTACGGTGTATCTTTTAACGTCTCTCTCAGGGTACATTACCCGTCTGTATTTATGATTCCACTAGCCAATCATATTCTTGGGTGAAGGAACCCGGATATATTCATATTCATTATATCAGCTTCTAAACTAGCTACCAATTTTTTAATTTATTTATTAGTTCTGTTTGATTTTCAAAACGATGAAAGGCAAAATAATATTAATTTGTCGTCTGATTTTTTTTCTTCAGATTTCTTTTTCTATTTTTTGAACTTTTTTTATTCATGTGTTTTCTGATTTTTGTAGATTAAATTAGACTTTTGAAATTTATTTATCTTTAGTATTTTCACGGCCATGGTTAATAGGAATCTTCTGTTTTTGCGATAGTCATTCTTTTTTTTTACATTGGAATCACCACTTATTCAGGCCCGGAGGCCACTCGAGGATAAGGATTACTGAGTGTATACTAGACAATGGGACAATATCGTAGTAATCGTTAGTAGTGGAAATTTGGTAAATTGGATTAATTAAGGGGACGGTTCATCAAAAACTTGTCCATATTGTAGTCAGCTGGAAAACTGCAAACGGGAGAAAGTTCCACAGGCGTGCCGTTCAAAAAAGAAGCTTTGTTCATGGCATCTCCATTTAGGTTTAGGCTCAGATAAAGAGTGGGGGAAATTATTGATAGTGGTTTCAGTTAGACAAGTGTTTTGTGCAAGTTTGCGAGGTGGGGTGCAAAGATTGGAGCTCAGGCGAGCACGTGTCATGAAAATAATGATAAAACAGACACTCACAACGTCTTTTCTGTGGGAAAGAAGTTGCATCCCCACTAGCCTATAAAGTCTATTTTGAACTCTGTCAACGCAGAATAAGGTCTTTCTAGCAGCTCCTGACCAGATGGACGTACCTGATTTTTATATAGATAGAGAAATGCATCAGCAGTGAGATATTTAATGGGGCGGTAGAAGGATCACACAATTTTTCCAGCAACCTTGGCAACAGATTTCAGATCAGGAGTAAAGGTCAAGCCCAGAAGCCTGTCAAAACATGGAGCCTTCCCAAGACGCGAGCCATTCATTTCGGTTGATGCCAGATGGGGATCAGAGCATTGATGATGTAAAGATAGAAGCTTAGTCTTATATGCATTAAAAGTAACCAGCCACTTCTTTCCCCATTGTACCGTGTGCTCAAGATCAGAAGAGAGAGAATCAGAGAGAACTTAGTCATTTAAGGCCATTGAAGTGTTGCAATAAATGATAGTGTCATCAGCATAAATGTCTAATGATCTCCCAAATCCTAAGATCATTCATAATGTAGATCAGGAAAAGAGTTGGGCCCCAGGATGGACCCTTGAGGGATTCCATCATTAATACTGTTGGCTTCTGATTTCTGCCCATCACTACTACCCTTATGAACCTATCAGAGAGAAATGATTTAATAATTGAGAAGACATTTCCAGCTATACCATAACTGGAGATGTAGTGGAGTAGACCTTTATGCCGTACCCTATCAAAGACCTTTGATATGTCAAGAGCCATTGCCCTAGAAAGGAAGCCTTTGTCTATAGATTCGCTAATGCTATAAGGTATAATGTCTGCTGTAGATCTAGCAGAACGAAAATCATATTGCATGTCATTAAGGTTATTTTTGCTGAGGTGGTTGACTATTTCTCTATTTAGCACATATTCCAGCAACTTATAAGTCTTCTATGTGTCATGAATGAGAGGAAGATGACCGATCACTTGAATTCTTAAATACACGGCATACTGATGAGGTTTTCAAGGCTGTTGAGAAGCAATTCTCCTTAAGACAATGCTTAAACAGCTTTGTAAGTATGGGAGCTAGTTCTGGTTAAAGCTTTTTCAACACTATAATTGGAATGCCGTTAGGGCCAGTTGCTTTACTGGAATTAAGGTTTTTGATTAGCTTGGCAACATCATGCACAGATATTTGTATGTTGCGTAGTGTGTTTTCTGATATAGGAGGTAATACGGACGTGAGTTGGTGGCTTTGATCGCATAGGATAGAATTAGCTGCAAATTCCTTGGAAAAGAGTTTGGCTTTGTCTGATGCTGACGAGATTACCTCAGGTCTGTTGATGACGGTTGAGATAGAGCACACGCTTCTGTTCAGGACCGTTTGCTATTTGCCAAAACTGGTGGGAACCAAGCCGCTTCTCAGCTACTTTGGACTAAATGGACAGAATACAACTCTCTCCCATTCTTTATTACTCTTTTACAGTAGTTGCTGGCAGTCCTGCAAGCAGCTTTAGTCTGAGTGCATCTATTATGTTGGAAGCAATGGAAAAAGTGATTTCTGTGTGCAATGGCAGTAGAACCACAGCTGGCTGTTAGGTTTTTGATAGAATTTTTTGGAGGGTATAAAGCGATCTATAGGTATACAAGTTATGAACGTGTTACACCATGAAGCATGATTATAGTAATGCTGTTATTGTTAGAAATGTTCGTACTTACTTTTTAATTTTCTTATGTCAGGTCTGATACTATAGAGAACATTTTCCGTCAGGTCTGATACTATAGAGGACATGTTCTTTTTTAAACATGGAACACAGCAGTAGATCGGATATAAATGTACAGAAGCTATCTCAGTCAGCCCTAGAGTATTGATATACTGTATGATGGAGAGGTATGTCTAAAGACTTATTACATTTCATTTTTATCTTAACTGATACAACCCTGACGCTAACCCAGTGTGATAGTGTTATAGAGATACTATCTCTGAGTGATTGTTTCTTACAAAATAAAGCTACTGAACAAATAATAAAATCAAACAGCCTTTACTCCAAATTAAATTGGAATGTATTACAAATTAAGCATCATCATAATTTATAACATATTTACTTAGGGAAGTTAAATTGGGTGAATGATTATATCACAGAATATGGAAATTAAAGACGGTTTGAGATCCCTGTGGAGACAGAACGGAAAATGCACATAGCTCTGGGAAAGTCGTGAGAAAAAGGTCTAAAAGACTTGCATACTGACTGTCAGTGTCGGGCACATGTGTGGGTTCATGAACAATCTGAGTGAGGTCATAAGCAATAAAGAAATCGGGACAGGCTCTCTGTTTGAATGGGTTAACCATTCCACATTGTGAACATTGAAGTTTCCACAGACGTGAATGTTAGCTGAAGGATAAATAGAAAGGACGTGGTCAATTTTCTCAGATATGCTCTTAAAGATAGTAACTCCACTGTTGTGCGGGTGATAGCGAGCAAATATAAACGCAGTGGTGTAAGTAAGTGCAACTCAGAAGCACATATAGGGTAATTTAGGGTATTCTCTGGTGATGTCCCTACCACATGGAAAGACATCTCTTATGTAGACACATATTCTATGTCCATGGCGATCTTGGGGGGGGGCAGATTTGGATGTTAAGTATCCTTTAATTACGAACTCATCTAGGGAAATAGTCGGTCTGATGCCAGTTTCACTTAGGAATAATAGGTCTGGTTTAGTCTCCTATATTTTAGTCTTTTATCAAGTGGTTTCCTTCCATGCTAATTCTTTTTTAATGTTTTTCAGATTTCATTTTCTTTTTTCAATTTTTATTTTGCAAATATAAATTAAAAATAATTAAAGCAAATAGTTTTCATTAAAAATGTTGCAATATCGATTTCAAATAAGTATGATGTTTCTTTTTGTTTTCATCATTATATTCGGTTTGAAGTCCATTTGAATGCTGGTATGTGGTGGACAGCATTTAGAAATTTGACTTTCCAATTTATCTCTGGTCAGGTTGTATTTAGAGCTATTTCCTGAACTGAGGCAATGTTTTTATAGCTGAAGCTATCCCAGTGTGATAGTGATTGTTTCTTACAAAATAAAGCTAATGAACAAATAATAAAATCAAACAGTCTTTACTCCAAATTAAATTGAAATGTATTAAAAATTAAGCATCATCATAATTCATAACATATGAAAATTAAAGACGGTTTGAGATGGAAAATATATTTAATGAATGAGAAGTCTCTGTGTTTTATGGGAGAGTAGTAGTAAAATTTTTTTTGAGTAAATAAAGGCTACGCCCACATCTCTAGGTTTGACTGTTTTGTGAGAATTATGTTGGACGAAATAAATGTAGGAAATTCTACAATCTGCTTATTAATTTCTGAAATCCTGCATCAGTTATTGTCAGGAAGCGTGATCATATTGGAATTATATGCAGTGCCTTTGTTTATAGTCCTACAGTAAGTGAATTTAAATTGAATTCAATTTATTATATTTTGGTGTTTTTTTTTATGGGTGGAAAACTTTAAATTGACAACTCGGTTTTCTTTAACAGTAGATTTGGGAACTACCGGTTATTTCGAGTTTAGCTTGGTTTGGCAATTCATACTGAAGAGACTGACAACCGAGCAGCGTTTATTAATTGCAAATGATACAATCAATTTACTGAGAGAAACATTTGATGAACGAATAATTTCATGATATGAACCTGTCAACTGACTACCTAATTCATGTGATATAATCCCATTTGATTATTTTCTTTGAGGATATGTAAAGTCCCACGGCTATGCTGATAAACCAGACATAATAGATTACTTGGAAGACAACACTTGACATGTTATTGCCGAAATACAGCATAATGTGTAGAGATTGTATCAATTGGACTTCTAAATTACTTCATGTACATGCGAGCCACATGCCCGAAATTGTATTTCAATTATAAATGCTAAAAACTGATCTTTGGAATGAACCACATATTTGTATAATAAAAATATTTTTCTGTGATTTATTTTAATTTAAAGTTCGCCACCTCTAAAAGAAACACCCTAGATTAAACATATATAGTTACTGATCAGAACTGAGTGAGAAATTATATAAAATAATGCCAGACCTTTTAAGGCATGGAGTGCTTAGATGTCTGAGAAAATATTCTACCAAGAAGAAACTATGGGAAAAAGAAATGGATCCATAAATAAATATATATTTTAAGTTAAAACAGTTGCAGAAGAAATAGTATACTAAAAATATAATATCAGAAAACAAGTATTTGCAAAATAATCCACAGAAAAAACATATTTGCCAAATAAAAATAAATTAATTAAAAAAAGAAACCTGCAAAATCAGACGACAAATTAATATGGTGCATTAATTGATTCTTTCATGATTTTGAAAATCAAGCAAAACGCGTTAAAATTTGGCAGCCATTTTGGAAGCTAACCACTTCAAAAACATTTTAGATTACATTGAAGTCATGTACTGAATAATTAGTAATTAGAAAAAGTTACTAAGTTATGATTACTTTTAGATTCTGAACTTCACTTGTCACCATGACATGATGCAGATAGCAGAATTGGCTAAACATCGCAGGGAATTGAAATCGTAAATTATGTATAGTTACTGATCAGAACTGTGAGAAATTATATAAAACAATAGCAGACCTTTTGAGATATGGAGTGCTTAGACGTCTGAGGAAGTAATCTACCAAGAACAAAGTCAGAGATCAGGAAATGGATCCATAAATTAATAAAGTTAAAACAGTTGTTGTCTTCTTTTCCCTGTACAAATGCGTGCTTGACAATGAAGTGACAGGAGAGTGGATTGTCTGCTCTTTTCATGACTGATTTGAGGAAGGATGACGTCATAGTTTTATGAGAGTAAAGTGACTTCTTTTTTCTGATTTGTTCATTCACTTACTGCCAATAATTTAAATATTTATTTACTAGTATGCCACTGGGTATTACCCAGTCGTAAAATACTTTAGAATATATTTTAATTTATGCAAATTTTCTATTTATTATAATTGTCCACTTTTTATTATTATATTGTACCCAATACATAGTAATGATTTCGAAAGTTTAAAAATGACTTGAGTGCAATCAGCTAGAATTGAAACAAAAACATTTAGCTCTCTAGCGGTATTTACTATCATATGACCTCAGAATAGATGGATATCGAAATTTAAAAAAATAAAGTTTAACGTATAAACGTATATTTACACATGCACAGAGGAGCACTTTAACTGGACTTAATCTGCCAAGAAGCATTTTGTTTTTCAATTTTGGCTCCTTAGCAACTAAATTTTACCAGTTAAAAACCAAACCGAATTTGTCCACAAGTTTGAATCCCCTATAAGTTTCAAGTATGTAGACCAAAATATAACTGAGTAATTTAGTAGAGACTGTTCTGCACACAGACATGGTCACTTTTAGATTTACTATTGTTTAGTAGGAATTTATAAGTTTATAGGTTTTGATACAAACAAACAGATCGACACAGGAAGATACCAAAAAAAAGAAGAATTCACATAAAAACAAGAACATGTGGTCCAAATATACAATTCTTTATTTCAACCAGGCGTAATACATTGCTATAAATACTAGATTCGTCCATCAAAAAACATTTCAATATTCTGTTTTCTACATATGAGTTCATTGGGCTCTATAATAAGTGAAAATAACGGTTTCTACTTAACATACAGAATAAACTTCTCTATGAAAATAATAAATAAGAATACATAAGCATTATAACTGACCGTGCGTTAACAGAGCATGTTTCATTAGTTACACGTGATTCGGCTATTGTGATTCAAATATCAGCGTGACCTTACTTGTAACATCTAGCAACACTGAAAAACCGTAACACGACGGAACAGCTGTCTGTGGATCACATATATATCTTTGGTGTGGCTGAAATTTTTTTTCCTCATTTGTGCTACTTTTTGACTTTTATCATTTCATTTCTGAAAAGGCCTTAGCTACAGAAAAGCAAAACGTTGAAACGACTTTCAGTCTGTCCGAGTTTTCCTTTTTTTTTCATCTAGTATTTATTTTACTTTAGTGTGTGTGTGTGTGTGGGGGGTTATTGTTCAGGTGTTTGCTTGTTAGACTGGTGTAAAAGCGATAAATTAATAGGAATGTTAAAGACACACACCCAAACAATTCGTTTCCATTGAGGCTTGCATTTACAAATATCCGAGGACTTCTAATTTAGATGATGTAGAATCATTTCTCCTAGCAAACTCCCCAGATATATTAGCACTAAGTGAAACCAATTTGCACTCCTCCATCCGATCTAACATCTTTAACATGTATGGTTATCTTCCACTTTGTTGTAAGGACTCTGACAGACACATGCACGGACTTGGAGTCTATATTCGTAATACTCTCCCCATGTCTAGGGAATCTAAATTGGCTTGGCTTCTCTAACTGCATTGACACAGGTGGTAGCGTCATCGATAACTTTGCTATATCCCATTCCTTAACACAGACAGTAACATTCCCAACCCGTCTCCCAGATCGCCAGGACCAGCAAGCCTCACTTTTGGATCTATTTCTGACAACTGTTCCTGATGATTGTGTAACAAACGCTCATTGCTCACTCGGGAATGCTGATCATGCTGTGATAATGATAGACATTACTCTAAACTCCCGACCCAAAGTTGAAGAGCCATTGCTCAAAACGGCAAGGTACTACAATAAGGCTGACTGGTATGCCATTAGAGATCACATCAGAAATGCCCCATGGGGAAATATCTTTTCTTTTCCAGCAGAATAGTGCGCAAATGAGACTACTGAATGGTTCAAAGTAGCAATTGAAGCACATGTTCCTTCACGGAAGTTCTACAGTAAACCCCACTCTCCCCAATGGTTTACTTCTACATGCACAGCTGCCATTGCTCAGAGCTTACAGCTGCTAAACTTCTATCAGACCACCAATATGGATTTAGGCAAGCCCGTTCTACTGCAGATATTCTATCTGTAATCTCTGAGTGTTTATACCAAGCACTGGATAAGGCAGGGGAGGGGAGAGTAGTAGCCCTTGATATATCTAAGGCTTTTGACAGGGTATGGCATGATGGTCTTCTGATGAAAATAAAATCCTATAGTATTACTGGACGAATACTTAGCATAATTAGATCCTTCTTTAAATGAGGGAAGAATCCAGGTTATCATCGATGAGCTTTGTCCAAAAAATTTTATATAAATGCGAGTGTGCCTCAGGGATCGATTTTTGGACCTTTGTTATTTCTGATATTCATAAATGACTTGCATAATAAAATTGTCTCTGAGGTGGGTATATTTGCTGACGACACCACGCTCTATAGCAGGCACATGGGGAAAACTAATGAGAACATATCTAAGGTAATGGCCAAAACCCTAAAGGAAGACTTTCAGCCTGTAGTGGAATGGGGTAAAAATAGATGGCAACGTTCAACGCTGCCAAGACAAAGCTCGTTTCTTTTAATAATTACATGAAACATTATCAACCACCAACAGCTATGGCTAGAGATATTTTATACCTGAGAGCACTTCGTTCAAGCTCCTTGGCTTAATGTTTACAGGAAACATGAGTTGGAATAGATAGATCGAGATTATTGCTAAGGCTGCTGCAAAGAAGGTGGGCTCTCTCTATTAAGCTAGAAAGTTACTTACGCCTGAAAGTATCCTGTACCTCTACAAAGCCACCATTCGCCCATGTATGGAGTACTGCTGTCACATTTGGGTTGGTGCATTTGCTACTAGTCTCTCGCTCCTGGACAGGGTCCAAAAGAGTCGCCAACCTAATAGGTCCCGAACTGTCATCTAAACTTCAGCTCCTGTCCCACCGACGAAATGTTGCATCCCTCTGTCTGTTTTACAAGTATTTTAATGGTGGATGCTCTGAGGAACTACACGTCCTTGTACCCCCTCGACGAAAATACCCCTGACAAACCCAATAAACAGTGAAGTCCCACTCCTACACAGTTGAGATCCCTAGATGTAAGAAAGCCTAATAGCTTCTTCCCCAGAACTGCAGGATTTTAGAATTCTCTTCCGGTTTCCTGTTTCCCCAACTGTACTGATATGCAGAAATTCAAGTGTAATGTGAACAGACATCTTGCTGCTAAACTCCATACATAGTACCCCTGCAACTTAGGTCCCTGATAGTATCCCCCTATATCAAAGTAGCAACGTGCCTTGGTTGGGGTGAAAATGTAATTAAAAAAAAAAAGAGAAAGGGGGTTAAAGATATATCTCAGACGTCTGAGAGATTTGTTTGCAAAAACAGAACAAAGGTAAAAAACAATATACTTATGAAAATATATCTTTTAAATGGCTTCCAGTTTAAGGTTGTTAGAATTTTGAAGAAAAAGTTTACATCAACAAAGCCGAAACTTTACAGGAATTGAAGGAGAACATCAGGAAGAACAGTGAAGTCGGTGAATTAAATTGTAATCGAGCGATCCTGCAATCCGTCATGGGTAATGCTTTGGAAATGGCACGAATTTATTGAAAATGAAAACCATTTAAAATAATAATTTTTTTTCATAAATATAGTCTTTGTCATGAATAAATTAATTTTTATTTTTGTTCTTTCTTGCAAATAAATCGCCACTGTCTTTGTCAAAATTTCATTAACTTATCTACAAAAATAAAGAATCTATTTATGTTAAAAATTTCTCAGTTACTTCTTAGCCACCCTGTATAATATATATATATATATATATATATATATATATATGTGTGTATTAAACATTTTTGGTTCTTACCAGCAGCATCTTTCATTGAAATAGTTTTTTATGAACTCGGAAACAACTTAATAATTCCAATTAGCAATCTCTTATTTTTATCTGCCATTGGCATTTCTTCAAATATCATTTTTTTTTTCTTTGCTTTTCTAAAATGCATCAGAGCAAAATAGGAGCCAACGGTCAAATTATCTTATATGAACCCTTTCACCCCCATTAAAACCCGAGGTTAACAATCAAAAACCATCTTAGATACCCAGAGGTGGCAAGTGGAATAACAGTTATTAATACAGTAAGCAGGAGCAGCATAGAGGTGAGTGCAGAACAAGAGAAACTTATTTGTACAAAAAACAAAGTTATTCTATTTTTATGTTGTATGCATCCGGCGCTGTTTGGGATGCAATGAAGTCATTTAAGCTTGTAAGTTTATATTGTTTGCTCACTTTGTAAAGTTATACAGAAAAAGTAATAAAGTTTTGGTTGCAAGGGAGACAACCTTTGTTACGATATTCTTCCATCTTCAAACCAAGTTCCATCAACATCTCAAGTATTTTACACGAATTTATTTGAGATATTAACTAGCAGAGGACCACACAGCATAACCTAATTGACGTCTGAGATATATCTCTATCTCCCTTTCTCTTGCATACATGCAAGTCACCCATAACTTTAAAGTGTTAATTTATGCATCTCTGTGTGACTGCTCCTGTCAGATTTTTAAAGAACACATATCCTATGCATAAATGACGTTTATCTATGTGTATGTGTGACTAAAAGTTAAAAACTACAAAATAAATACCGACAAGTTGTTATATTCTTCATCAGTTTTGCCAAAAATGCATTTTATCTAAAATTTAACAAAAAATATTAATTCTTTTATTCTAAATCTGGACCGATTTGATCAGGGACGGGGATGTCAGTTTTCCAGCTGTTCCATGTACAAGAAGGGAAGGGAAGTAACTGATTTTTTTATCAAGGAGTTTATTTCCTTATGCCAAGTTCTTCCACAAGAACTTTATATAAGGGAGAAATGTGCATGTATTTGTCCAAAATGAGGAACGGGTTCGGTGAATTAGTGTTGCATAGAGATTATATTTTAGAAGGGAAGACATATATTATATCTTTGTTGTTGACTGTTCATATTAGAGTGCCCATGTTGGTGTGCAGATATATCGCGTATATATAAAGAGACAGGGTACATGTTAATACAGGAGAGCCGACGGCATGTAATGCACAATGAGAAGAGATTTGATATATAGATAGATAGACCGAGAGATAGTGCATTTGATATTTATAGGTTTGAAAGTTCTGTGAATGGGAGTGTTTCTATAACATTGACACACATATTTCTTTACCTATTTTTGAGATGATGATTTTCACAAAGTTCTTATAATATGAATTGGCAATACCTTTCCTGTTGAATAACATAACACGAAGACGCAGATACAAAATTATGAAGTTGCTCGTTTATTCCATTCTGACCGGTCAATGGCTTTACATCAAGGAATTCAAGTCTTGACATGATTTCTTTCTTCTCCCCTTCGCTTCCAAGGTTCCATGTCAGCTCTATCTCTGACTCCTCTCTTCTCCCCTGACTGACTGACTTATCTAACTACAGCTCTCTATATTGAGAACTCATGACGTCATTGCATGCCCAACACGTGCATATCATACTCGTGGCCTGACATGCTTCCTCTAACCTAACTTTCCTAACCCATTTTACAAATATGTTTAATATTTTCCATTGTCCGTTTTTAAATTCCTTATTTTAATTTCATTTCTTTAACAGAAACAAAAGTACATCATTACATTCCTTTCTCAATAAGCATATATCTAACTATTTAATGTGAACTAAACAATGGTAATTCTACATTCCATTTTCAATAACATTCTGTATTTATTTTAACTTATGATCGGAATTCTCAATTCCAAATCTAGCTTCACAAGTTCGAATCCTCGGCTATCCCATCTCATATTTACTCACTTACAAGAATAGGCGGTTGTTCTTTTAGCATTAGAATGAGAGGATGGACAAAACGATTGAGAGAGAGAGAGAGAGAGAGAGATTGAGGAATAGACATCACGAATAAATATTTGGACTTCAAGCATAAAAGCTTTCTCCAAAATTATTGAATTCGGCATTAAATCATCTTAAAAGTATTGATATACTGCAAAGCAAAACAGCCAAACTAGACCAGTTTGATAATACTAACCAGTAATTACAACCATAATTTTATGTTAACTGACAAAGTTTTAAAAGTAAAGATCTGTTGTAGCCTTGGCAGTTCAGTAATAATCAAAACAAATTGAAATTCACATTTCAAGTAAAAACATTTTGAGGCTCTTAGGTAAATATTCTCTGCCCAAAATGAAATGAAATATTCGTAATCTCTTCTACAATATAAAAAAAAAACTTTCAGTGTGTTTCTGTGTGTGCGAGTTTGATGGACTCAAAAACGACTAGGCCGATTTTTATGAAATTTCACACAAAAGTACTTTATGTGCCTGGCAGTGTTCTAAGATAGGTTTTGTATCAGAAAGTAATAATCAAAATAATCCGATGAAAGCAAGAACAGGCAATTTGGACCAAAGTTAACACCTTACACAGCCTAACATCACAAGTGCATTTGAGAAGTTTTATTACCACATAAACCTTGATATATAAAATCACCGGTAGGTTCTTTGATATGGCAGGGACGCATTCGAAATGAGTGTTTCTGTTTAAAGGACAAATGAACCATGATACTTGACTTTTTTATTTTAAGTTTAATTCAAGCAATTATATATAAAAAATAATTTTATAAAATCAACAGTAGGTTCTCTACAGTTCAATGTAAACTAAAATGTATTGTGGACTAAGTCACTGTGAGAGGCATATGGAGCTTTCTCCAGGTGCACTGCGATGGGTCCCCAACTAGAGCAGGCAATCAACTGAATTGATTGAAAAATATGCGATTTCACAGATTTCGATGACAATGAAAATATGGGAGTGTGAAACATTCTGTTTATCATCATTTAACCCTAGACAACGTCAAGTAATCCTGCTAATTTACGATAAAATTGATTTTTATTGTTAGTAAAATCGATTTGATAGTAAACTAGCATTTTGGCCCGGCGTTGCCCGGGTGTTTGGACGTGTATGCTGGGCAAAAAAAGTCAATTTTTTTAATTTTGACCCCTATTATGACTCCTTAACCTTTGTTGTTTTGGGCTCAAATCAAGTTATTAAGTTCGATCCATGTCCAAGGAACCTATATTTAAAATTTCAAGTGTTTAGACCCCAAATTGTCGGAGAAGTTTGGTAGAGTTCTCAAAGGTCAAATCGTTGAACTTTGACCCCTTAACAGCCAAATCTCTGGCCGAAAACCAATCACATAGATTTTCCCAAATCTCAGTACCCTGTATATCAAATTTGAAATCTGTAGACTAGAAATTGACAGAGTTGTTGCGTACGGAAATGTACACACACACACACACACACACACACACACACACACACACAGACAGACACGTTCACTTTTATAGATATACTAACATTTCGGCCCGGCGTTGCCCGGGTGTTTGGAGATGTATGCTGAGCAAAAAAAAAACGGTAATTTTTTTAACTTTGACCCCTATTATGACCCCTTAATATTTATTGTTTTGGGCTCAAATCGAGTTATTAAGTTAGATTCATGTCCAAGGAACCAATATCTAAAATGTCAAGTGTTTAGACCCCAAATTGTCGGAGGAGTTTAGTAGAGTTCTCAAAGGTCAAATCGTTGAACTTTGACTCCTTAACAGCGAAATTTCTGGCCGAAACCCGATCACGTCGATCTTCCCAAATCTCAGTACCCTGTATATCAAATTTCGAATCTGTAGACTAAAAATTGACAGAGTTATTGCGTAGGGAAATGTACACAGACACACAGACAGACACGTTCACTTTTATAGATTACAGTTTTATAATATTAGATTGTTCATTTTTACTTGCTTAAATGAAAGACTGGCATATCTCCCTGTTTTACAGCAACTTCTGGGTTTTCTATTATCTATGGTGGATCGAGAAAATATAAGATCAATGTTTATTTTTAATATAAAGTTTTAGGTGATCATATATCGAACATTTTTTTTAATTTTTTATACTTATTTCAGCATGCCACGTAACAATATAAAAACGTTTGTATTTGAAATGCAAGTTTCAATTATAATTGATAGTAAAGAAATATTAACAAAAGTATGCATCATGATTCTTGGACCACATCTGCCATGACGCTTTGTCGTAACTGTATTTGTGTCTTCATAAATCGGGTTATTCTTGAAATATATAGATTAGCTTACAGCATAACACTATCCATGCACTGTTTAATTATAAATTGGCCATAACTATTACAAAAACAATCATGAAACTATTATGGAAAGTTAATTTAATATATATTCAAATTAATAAGAAAGTGGGGGATTAACAAAAAAAATATATATGTTAGTCAGAATGAAATAAAGATATGTCAGATGGATTGTTCATTGGTTTAACTTTAAAAACCTGACTTTTTTTTTTTTACATAGGCATCACCACATTATCAAGGCCAAGAGGCCACTCAAGGATAAGGGTTAAAGATTGTACATTAGAAATAGGACAATATAGTAATCATTAGTAATGAAAATTTGGAAAATTTGATAACTTATATGGAACGGCTCATCAAGAACTTATTTACGTTAGACTTGAAGACAACCATATTGTAGTCAGCCGGAAAGCAGGAAAACGGAAGACAATTCCACAGGCGTGCAGTTCTAAGAAAGAAGCTTTGTTCATGGAATCTACGTTTAGGTTTAGGCACAGATAAAGAGTGGGGGGAATTATTGATAGTGTTTACAGCTAGACGAGTGTTTCTTGTGAAAGTTTGGCGAGGGGGGACCATAGATTGAAGCTCAGTCGAACACTTTCCATGAAAATAACGATACATCAGAGACAAACTCGCAACATCTCTTCTGTGAGATAGAGGTTGCAAGGAAGAGAAAAGGACATCTCCTACAAGGCTACGAATTCTATTTTGAACTCTATCAAGGCAGGACAAGTCCTTTCTAGCAGCTCCTGCCCAGATGTGGCAACAGTATTCCATCCTTGGACGTACCTGGCTCTTATATAGATAGAGAATAGCATCAGCAAACTTATTGTATTTTTATTCTAGTCAGAAGTAAACTTCAAAATTTTTAAATATACTTTAACTGATGTGAAATCTTTAGATCCTATAAAATATACCTCATCTACCCCTTAACAACTGTCACAGGCGCAATAATTATTTGGAGAAAAAAGCTGAATTAAAATAAAATATATTTTTGCCAATAACATATTTGGGATAACTCACAAATAAAATAGGCTAGCCAGAATAAAATAGATATGGCAAACAGTTTGCTATTTGGATCTGATTTTGCAAATCCAACTGGCGTATTTTTATATGTATAGATACATAGACTAAGTGTCTTGCCGGACATCTTCAAGAAAATCATTTTTTTTTTTTTTTTTTGTTGAACAAACAATTAGTAAATTGCAATTCTGTCATTGTCTTTATTCTGCGACAGTTGCTGAGTTTTAAATTTAAACAATTTGAATTTTTTTCTCATCAAGGCATACTCTTCACAAGTCGGTGCTTTCTTTCCCACAGCTATTAAAGCTAAACATTTAACTGGTTATCCATTATGTTCATCAAACTACAGAAAGTAAAAAAAAAAAATTAAAAAAAAAAAACAATTCGACAAACAAAAGCAAAAATCTTTTTTCTTTTTTTTTCTTCTTCTTTTGTCTTTTGCTTCTTAAATATCGGAATCAATTAGCAGAAAACAATTTGGCAGTTTCCATAGTGTTGATGAGTTCCTCGCTGATTCTTCATCATTCTCTTGATATTTATGTGACAAATTTCCAAAAGTCAATATTCAGACGTGATGAGTTTATTTCATCTGACAAGCCAAACAATCTGTTGTGCATGTTTCTTAGTGCAAGTGCGCGTAATTCGGTAAACATGCAGTCGGATAATTACGATGCGACACATCTTTAAACAGCTGTTCCATATAAATGGTGGCATCACTGATAGAATGGTAGGGTTGTGTTGAGACCGGTATCTAATCAAAATGCACCCGTGGCTTAATTTGAAATAAAAGAAACACGAGCATTAGGGAAGTTTGTCTTTATTTACTTACCCCCCCCCTCCCACGGCACGGAATCAGGGTTAGATACAATGTCCGTTTTTTTTTTTTTTTGTTTTTTTTTTACACAGTGATCACCACTTATCAAGGCCCGGAAGCCACTCAAGGATAAGGGTTATTGCAAGTACATTACGTTAGTGTGGAGATTTGATGAAGTGTTTAATTAAGGGGGCGGTTCATTAGGAATTTGTTAACATTGGACTTGAAGACATCCAAGTTGTAGTCTGGAGGGAAGCAGGCAGACGGAACAGAGTTCCACAGGCGTGCAGTTCTAAGAAAGAAGCTTTGTTCATGGAATCCGCGTTTTGATTTAGGCACAGATATAGAGTGGGGGAAATTTTTCGCAGTGGATTCAGCTAGACGGGTGTTTTTCGTGAAAGATTGGAGAGAGGGGACCAGAGATTGGAGTTCAGACGAGCACCTTCCATGGAAATAACGATAAAACAAGGATAGGCTCGCAACGTCTCTTCTGTGGGAGAGAGGTTGCAGGGTAGAGAAAAGGGCATCTCCCACTAAGCCACGAAGTCTATTTTGTACTCTGTCAAGGCAGGATAAGCTGTTTTTAGCAGCTCCTGCCCAGATATGGCAACAGTATTCCATCCTTGGACGTACTTGGCTTTTATATAGATAGAGAATTTCATCAGTAGTGAGATATCTTCTGGAGCGGTAGAAGGATCCCACCATCTTTCCAGCGACCTTGGCAACAGTCTTGATGTACGTGTTCCATTTCAGATGAGGAGTAAAGGTCAAACCCAGAAGCTTGTCAAAACACGGGGCCTCACCAATTTTCAATATGAAAAAAATCCAGATTCTCCCAAAAGGGGTACTTTGGATTGGAATAAAAATAAAAATTGTCTCAGACAGCGAAGGAGAAATCCTTCTAAACTGAGATAATAAAAACTAAAATTAAAGAAAAGAAGCAATAATAGAAAGAAAATCATAATTTTAACTTTGTAATTGGGATTGAAATCAAGAGATATTCTTCTTAAGACGCTTTTCTTTTCTGCTCAATCCATCAATTGTTTCCGGTTCTATCGTGGTGATGATTACCATCCAACTAAAAATAACTTTAATTCTTTTTCTCGAGTAGCATAGAGCCTTGATAAGCGATCAGTTATCTATAAATCTCACCTGTCTGTTTAAATGTATGTATGCATGTATATCTCGTAAAAACTTTCGACAGAGGTGATGGATTTTCACGAGATCGGTATTATTTTGAAGCACGACCTTTCGGACGACAAATATCGAAAAATTGGCTAAAAGCATTAATTCCTTCACCCTCAACTGGGCACTTTTCTACATGGAGGGGTCGCTTTTTTTTCGCCAATATTTTCGAAAGTCATCCCCTCTTTTCGTTTGACTAGCCTTAATTTAAGCATTCGTCACTTCTGGTTTGGCGATGGTCGCAACAGCAAAGACGTCACTTTTTTGTTCTTTTTTTTTCTTCCTTTGCGCAGTACGGGTTCTACTACTTTTTTTTTTCTTTTTGCTCAACACACACCTCCAAACACTCCGGTAACGCCAAGCACCCAGGCTAGTTGATAATAAATATAGTAACAGAATTCCATGATTTTATATGAATATCAGTCATTTTTACGGAGAGAAAGTGGGCACCAGTTTGGAATAATCATAATTAAAATACTATCACAAAAATAGCGGAGCATGATGGACTTGGATAAAGATTTGAAAAAAAATGCTATCATTGCATGGCGTCTTCGTCAGGAGAAACATGGCTTGAAAAAAATAAATCACGGTTAAAGTAAAAAATGTCTACTTTTTAGGCGATTGCGTGCGGTCTTACAACCTTGCAACTTGGACAAAGTTAGTAATAGGAGACTTGTTCTTAACTCAACAAAAGTGAAATAAAAAAAGTTGTGCCAAAATCAAAGCGATGTAAAATTGTAAGGAATTGTTTTTGTTTTTTTTTGATAAATACCACTTGTCAATTTCCGCTTTCAAATCTGGGAAGCTGTCTTCAAATAGAGTTTCTAAGATAATGGCTGTTGGGTGTCGGGTAGACGTTGAGAAAACACCGTGATGGTAGAACTTGGGTATGGTTTAAATAAAATAATAGAACGGCTCAACAAGAACTTATTTATATTGGACTTGAAAACGACCATGTTATACTCAACTATGGTATTGTGTTCCACACACGGACGGCTCTAGGAAAGAATTTCCGTTGTAGTGCAAATAGATTGAGGGAAATTGTTCACAGTTGTTGTAGTTAGACGAGTATTTTCTGTGAATGATTTACATTGGGTAACCATAAATTGAAGCTTATTCGAACACCTACCATAAAAGTAACAATAGAGCAGAGATAGATTTGCCACGTCTCTTCTGTGAGAAAGAAGGAGGGGGAGCAAGGCTTTGTACTCTGCCAAGACAGGAAAGGGTAAGCTTAGCATCTCCTCCCTAAGTTTTTCTGATTTAAAAATTGCATTACGTCATGGTAAAAGAAAACAAGGTTTTAAAAATATAAAACACTTTTTGTTATTTCTAAAATATGAACATTTATCTGTCGTCAGATGTTCAGACTGATTGCGAGAGAAGTACGTTCTTATAATGAAAATTATCAACCAATCAGAGTATCCCCATCAAAGTTCAGTGCAAAAAATAATAAGGAAATTGATTAAAAAAGAAAAAAAATGCCTCCAGCTCAATGGAATCGTTTGTATTTCATCATTTGCAAATAATAAGAGATAAAGTTTAAACATAAAGATGTTACAAACATTTTCAGTAAGAGATAAAAGCCGGATTTTGTTTTGTTCAAAACAGCTACAAAATAAACATGTTTTTTTTATGGTTACATAGGACACGAAACTCCCCCCCCCCCAAGAATCAATAGGTTGGCTGATATTTTGATTGTTATCAATTAAAATAAATTCGACGGTTAAGTGATTGCCTTAATGGATAATTTTGAAGACTATGAACCTTGCCATGTTGAGTTTAAATACCATGACTTTTGATCTTTTATTCAATTTTACACTTCTACCTTCGAAAGAATGCTAATAAAACATGAATTGGATCACAAATTCCTGCCTTACGCTGCCTGACAATCGTAGGAGCGCATGGATGACATTAAAAAGAAACACTTTAATCTCTGAAAGGTGCAAATCAAAAACTCTGCACCCAAAAAGAAACAATTCTCTCTCTCTCTCTTTCTTTCTCTCTCTCTCTCTCTCTCTCTCTCTCTCTCTCTCTCTCTCTCTCACACACACACACACAAATATATAAATATATATTCTCTTAGTCCGTTTGTTCATTCCATTGTTTCTTTGAAATCATTGGGCCGACCCGACTGAACTTTTGTATAGACCTTTATGATAAGGTGCAGCAGACTAAGTGTATATATTACAAATTACCATTAGCGTATTGTGTAAACAAATTAAGCTTAAGTATTTGGACAATGTCAAAACATCGTTAATTCACTGCCCGCGTAGCAGCAGCCGTATAGCGCAATGGTTAGAAGCTTCGACTGTCGTTTGGCCAATCAGGTTTTGATCCTGGCTTGAGGTAGTTGCTTGTCTAGACGCACTGATGAGCTATGAAACAGTACTATATATTGGCAGCAAGTCATTTTTCAAGCACTGAGTTATTCTTTTTTCCGATTTTTCTGGATATCTTTTCTATTCGCCAAGCGGTCTTTTTTTATATCAGCTGGCATATTGTATAAAATGGCGCTCAAAGTTGTTGTTCAGCCATATTCTACTCAAGAGCTTTCTGGTGCAGTCGATTATTATCAGGAGCGGTTGTTGTTATCATTTTCTTTTTCTTTGAAGCTTGGTGTATTTATAGTTTTATAGATTAATAGATTATAAATGTGGGTGCAAGATGGTTAGGGGCGAATTATTTGTATTTTAATTTCGATTTTCTTATTTCATAGTTTATTTATTTAGTTTCTTGTTAGTTGTTAAATAATGTTAGTATATTTGTTCCGGTGTTAAATGAGATCCGGTTAAAAAGGGGTTGTAATATTTTGATAACCATGGCTTCTAGTAATTTTAGTCGTCGTGTGCAGTTGTTAAGGTATCAAGTTTTAGTATTGTTAGTTAAGATATTTCTAATCTTGGACGACTGTAGGTTTTTATCATGGGATGTTAGGTTTGTTTTATGGCGCTATTGTCGACTAAATCATAGGTTAATCGTTGGGAGAGTGTTATTGTGGTGTGGCCTATGCATGCGTTGTATGAGTTTTTAGAGTGGGTTGGGAGACATTCTTTGAAGGGGCAAATAAATTCATACACATTTAGTTTGGTGTCAGTATTAATATTGTTTTTAATTAACTTGGAGGTTTTTATTTTAGTTTAATCTTTTCGTTTTGGTCGGTGGATCCGGTGTATCTTTTAATTAGGTTTGTTATTATTTTTTCATCTGGTGTGTAATAAGTTTTTATAGTATACTTTGATCGTATCGTTTTTCTTAGGGTTGGGGTTTATGTTTTTATTGTGGGGTGAGTTTAAATAGAGTTTAATGTGCTTATCAACTATTTTATTGGGAAAATTATTGTTTATTAGGGTTTTTATGTTTGTTAGTTCTTTGTAGAATATTTGTCAGACTGATGCTTTATTGTATGGGTAGTAAATCAAATTTTTTATAAGGGCAGTTTTATATTTTTCTGGGCATTCCTTATTGTAATCAAAGAGTATTGCACTATTGTTTTTTGTGTGTTGAGTCCGTGTATTTAGTGGGGCTGCTTGAATCTACTAATACATCGAGAAATGGTATTTTGTTATTTATGTTTGGTTCGTGTGTAAATTTGAGGACGGAGTGTGTTTGTGGGTTTGATTTGAGTTTTTTTAATTTCTTTTATGGATTCGGTTGCAATGAATATGTCGTTGACATATCGGGCATAGATAGTGGGATGCAGTTATGCATTTGTGTGTATGTGTGGGGGGTAATTTTAGGAGGTCGATAAAGTCGGTGGAAGATTTTATGCAGTATTTACTAGGTATGTAAGATTGGATAATATTATTGATTGTTTTGGCAATATTATATACTTGGGTAGGGATTTGAGAGTTTATGGATTTTAGAGGGTATCCTGTTTTCTTCTGTTGTGTTCAACTAGACGTGCTTGAATATATATATATATATATATATATATATATATATATATATATATATATATATATATACTCTAACCTCAACGAGAGAGAAAGAAAAAGAAAAATATCTATGTGTAAACATGATCAGTTGATAAACAAACCGACCCTTCTCTTTAGTTCAGGTACTTTAGCTTGAGGGAACTCAAACCTAAACTATCACCTTGTTCTGCATTTTTCATAATTATAAAAACCCAACCTCGGTGTCGGTCAGTACTTACCTCTAGTTCAGAACTATTGTAATATGGTTCATCTAACAAGTCTAAGTGCTTTCGCACTCTGCCTTGTGGTAAAAACTCATAATTTCTTTCTCTCTCTCTTCATCTAACTAAACTTGCATTTCGAGTATTTAAATCCACAGATTTTGTTCGGAAAAAGTATATAAAAAGTATATAAAAAGTTTGAGAAAAAAAAAACCAACAAGCTTTCCGTTCGCATTTGATCATAGAAGTGGACAAACGCAAATTGTTTTAAAGAGTGTCAATAGATTGATTTCCTATGAAATGTGCTGGAACTTAACACTTATTAGACTACAATCAGATGCATAATAATGAAAAAATAATTTATGCATTTATGTTTTCTTTTAATGGTGTATTTCACATTGTGCTAAAATTGAAGCTATCCGCTTCATCATGGTCACCGTATTTGAAATCGTAAATTGCGAACCGGTGTTAATCCACAAAAAATACCCCCTTATTTTAGTCCGTATAGCCGTTGGCCACATTTTTAGTTTTATTCTTTATAAAAAAATCTAAATTTATTATTTTAATCATAATTGTTTGTTATTTTTTAATAAAATTTAACATACGGTATTTAAACATATCTATATATATAAAAATATTAAAACGTATCTATATATATAAAAGTATTTAAACATATCTTTATATATAAACGTATTTAAACATATCTTTATATATAAAAGTATTTAAACATATCTTTATATATAAAAGTATTTAAACATATATATATATATATATATATATATATATATATATATATATAAAAGTATTTAAACGTATCTATATATATAAAAGTATTAAAACATATCTATTTATATAAAAGGTAAATGTGGCGCGCACATTTTTTTATGTCTCACAAAGGCTTTTTTCGCCGCGATTCTCGGAGGGGGGGGGTTTAGAAGTATTTATATATTCCCTCGATAATAATATCTAGGATTTGGGAATGCGCGTCGCGTCTAGATTTATTTACATCGACTTTTTATAAAAATCGCGCTATTTCGTTGTGTCGCCTGTTTGTCCTGCTTTTTAGTATAAATAAAGTGAAACTAAGTTCAAACGGTGCTGTTCTCGGCTTTCGCACCGGAACGTCCAGAAAGTAATTAGCTTTTGATCAATGCGGTGGAAACCTTATATCAGACAATTGCTTTCATACGGACACCCCTATTTTTTATGGGAAGCTGGTTTTGAACCCAACATCTCGGGGAAACTAAACCAAAACAAACTTGACTGCGGGATTGATATTTGACCTAATTCACTTTTTAGTTAATTCATCGCGTTTTTTTTTGTTGTTTTTTTTGCTTTCGCCTCAAGGATTCAAGTTCGACCTCCCCCCCCAAACTTTTTTGGTTTTTCAAACACCCGGGCACCACCAGACCGTTCGTTTTTTTTTATTGTTTTTTTTTTTTTTTTAAGTTTTAACATTGTTTGTTCTTATAATATTTCAACAGGGTTATTATTTCGCTTTGTAATCCTTTTACCCTCCCCTAACCGCCTCTGTTTGTGCGTCTGCCTAAAATTTTTACAGAAGCGACGGACTTTCATGAGATCAGTATCGTTTTAAAGCTTGACCCTTCGGACGACAAATATCAAAAAATTGCTAAAAATATTAATTCCTTCATCCTCAACTGGGCACTTTTCTACAAGGAAGGATCGCTTTTTTCGCTAATATTTTCGAAAGTCTTCTCATATTGTCGATTGACTAACCTTAATTTAATTCTTTGCTACTTCCGGTTTGGCGAGAGATGCGACGGCGAAGACGTCACTTTTTTTCATGTTCTTTTCCTCCTCCGCGGTATGCGTTCAAGCCTGCCTGCCTACTACCACTTATTTTTTTTGCTCAACACATACCTTCGAACACTCAGGCAAGGCCGGTAACCCAGGCTATTTATAAATATAAATAAAAGTATTCCAATTAAAAATGATTTATACGTATGTTTTAAATTTCAAATAAATAGGATATATTTGAAGTTTTAAAGGCGGCTTTGCTTTCATAGCAGGCCCCCTCTTAGAGATTCATGAATATTACAATTGCATCCCTCGATAAATTTTGCATAGGAATATACTTTTAATTTTTATGTAGATTCTCTAAGCTTTTTTTCTAACATCACGCACAGACATTCAATTGCATACGAATACCCATCCCAGGACTGATAAAATGAATTTCCTGGATGGAACTGTTTTGCACCACTTTTCAGTTTTCTTACGAAAGTAGATATAATAATGCTAAACCTTATGCCAAGAATCCTTATTCTAATTTGGATCAAAATCTTTGACATGATTTTGATTCTCGAAAATATCTAACATTTAAGGTTTATGATTATGGGGCCTTTGGAGAAGAAATTGAAATCAAGGAAATCTTGCTAAATATCTAATGACCAAGGATCACGTTCAATGCAAATCTAATGTATTTGCACTTTCAAATGGGGAGAGGTGTCCATTTAGGCCCCCTAAACTCTATATTTTGTTTAATTTTATGCAAAAGTGATAAGAATTGATTTCAACTGGTGGAGTTGTCTGACTTGCTATTTGCATTCTTATTTCATTCTGGGATAAGAAAAAAAAAGCGCATTTTGTGTAACTGAATCGATTTATACTTATTTATATACAAATACATGCACATTGGTCTTTATTATATAATTTTATTAAACAATTTCAAATACTTGCATCTGTTCCTAATAACAATTTGACTCAGATTTCTAAGTAACAGTCTTCTGATGGTTTAATGTTCAATCCTCAGTACAGGCATTACAAAAATATAATTATGAATTACCTTAGAATCCTGCTCAGTCATGGCTGGTGGAACTGGATTAAATAAATGATTTCGTTGAAAATTCCATCCGAAAGGTGATCTAATGAATTCTGAATTTGGCAAGACACATATGAAGAAGGTTAGAGTTGAAACTTTGTGATAATAGCATCCAAGGTGAGGAAAATAGTATGACTAATCCAAACAATGCAGCCTTGGGCCTCTCCTTGCCACTGGACCCAATCCATTTTATCCAGGGGGGTAGATTGTTCTAGTTCCGTCAACCATGAATAAGTAGATGTTTTAAGTAATTCTTAATTATAAAAATAACGTGTCTAGACGGTAGACAATAGTGTCAGCTGTACTAGGTACTGAATATTCAACCTCCAGAAGACTGTCATTTAAAAATTATTATCATTCAGCACTTTATCCGTTGTGATTTTTTGTGGAAATCATGCAATATGGCAAACTAATTACCATTCTAATAACTATTTAAAGAAATATCAATTATTCTACAGAGTTTTTCCAATAAAATGTTTATCTAAAGAGTCCGTCGTTGCAAGTCCAAATGTTCAGATATTAATTAACGAGGAACTCGTGTCTCATATGATTCACAGGTTTTTAATGATTAAGATTATAATGATTCTAAAAAGTCATAGTTGGAGTGAAAATTTGAATCTAAGATTAAAATAATGATCTTGAATTCGCATAGAGACTAGCACTGTCAAAAATGGGTGCGCATAAGTTTACAAACTTTTGCTTATTTATGGAGTTTAAACCTTGTTGACGCCAAATACATTTCAACAATGTGCTAAATTTTTATAAATTAATTATTTGTTAACACTTTTATACATAGTGACTTGAAATACTGAACAAAATCCATAAATGTAAATTCTCTGTAAAAAAATGGGATAATCTAAAATATTTCTTCTTCATAAGGGATTTTTATGTTATATGTATAACAACAATGACTAATATTGAAAGCAAATAAGATTTGTAATAAAATAATAATAATAATAATAATAATAATAATAATAATAATAATAGCAATGATAAAAGGATAAAAACAATTGTTATATATTCGCTGTGGCCTGTCATTTGAATGTGCTTTTCGGTCTATATAATTAACAACAATTATATAATTTCTAAATGTACTTGTGTCTATGATATATACACACTGACAGTGAATAAATCACAACACAGCTGATCTATAAAATACTATTTTGTTTTATTTCACAACAACAACTGTTTTGGATTTAGTTATGACGGGTGTTTGACATCAGTGAAGATGCATGGATACTTAGCGGTTAAGAATGCATCAATTTGTTCTTGATCTGTGACCGACTGCCTGCTTTCTGTTGTGTCGATTTATATAAACATTATTTCCCTGAGAATGTTTACTTTTTCCCACTGTCTATTGTTTCAAATCCTTTGTACCGATATCCTCTCACATATTTCTGGTCAAATTATACATTCCAATAGACAATGAAAGTCATGCATTCCTCAACTGGATCAACCTGCATGTGTGCAACCCATCAGATGCCATTCTCTTTCTGAGGTCACCTGCTAAATATCCAACACAACGAAAATCTCATTTCATTTTTGCATCCATCTTGCATTATTTTCAATCCGCTTGTATTTGTATTTTATATTTGCACACACATATGTATTAAAATTATGTGATGGCAGCAACAGCGTATATATATACATGTGGCATAATCACATTGACAAATCGGTTCCCGTCAGATCACGTAAGTTAAGTAACATCGAACCTGGTCAGTATTAAAATGGGTGACCGTTTGGGAATTCCAGGTGATGTATGTACTCTTCGCGTATTTCAAGTCAATGTTGGGCCTCTCCTTGCCATTGAACCCAAGACGTGTTGTGTAAGAGAGGTGTGGTTAGCGATTGCGCAAACCTTACCTCGTAATTACACATACAGCTACCCTTATAAAGCGTGGCCATGGTCTCTTGAAACTGAACGGAGGCATCGCATCTATATATGCCATATCTATATACTATGCAAACTTCAACTATATATTTATAGTTTCTACAATTTTGAAATAAAGTAAAACATAGTGATCCGAAGAAGAGTAATTTTAAAGCAAAGAAGATTTGCAATTATATAAAAAAATCATAATAAAATCGGGAAAAAACGAAAAACCCTTTTGTATCCATCTGATCATGCTTTTAGTCGGCTTATAAACAAAGGAGCGAAGGCTTTTCTCACATAAATAAGAAAGACGAGTTATTTCTGGTTCATTGCTGTAGTCTGTTTTTTTCTCATGAGATGTAAGATATTATATAAATTTTTAAAAGAGCCGATTAAAGTAGAAAAGAAATATGCAAAAGAAACTAACTATGTGTCAATTATAGATATTACGTCTCAGATGGTTTGAGATGAGGATTGATAATTTGTATTTAGCTTATTCAAAATACTATTCTTATCTTGCATTTTATTCTCACAACGTTTCGGCCATTGTAACCTTTGACCTTCTCTAGATGCATCTGTAACAAAGCCAAGGACACGTATGTAGCAGTCACATCATCTCACGTATGTAAATAACAAAGCTGTGGCACGAGGTAACGTCCCAGTAGAGAAATAGGAAAGTAAGAAAAGCCGATGACAGCAACCAGGAAACATATGCCATCATCAGATAATTGTATAACCTCGTGGCTACATGAGAGAATGGAAAAGACGTGTCGAGACGGTAGACCAGAGGAACAGTAAATAAACAAGATGCAAGTGTGATTTGAAAAGTAGCGTTAATAAATGTCTTTTGCTAAAACTGTAAAAAGATTTCTTTCCTTTGTGACTGTCTATGCATACAACATGTTGGGTCCAAGTAAAAATGCAACGGTCACGTTGCACATCTTGTTAAACGCGATGAACTGTATAGAATTCTGAATGGGACACTTTATTTAATTTACAGGGCAAAACGGTATCGTTTCATCATTACAGTCGATACTAAGAACATAATTAAAAATTACTTAAGACTTCTACTTGGTTATGGCTGACAGAATGAGACAAATTTGCCCCATGGATTAGATAAAACGTTCCATTCGAAAGTTTGAAAAGATTCCCGAGTATTCCAAATAACTTAAATGCTACAATAAATCGCTGATGTTTTCCTAATATTTTACTGTGTGCTCAACTTGTATCAAACAAGTTGAGCACATAGTTGAAACACAGCAGGTCCAACTAATAACAGATGCAACAAGTGTTCAGCAATGAAAGTCTCAGCTTTGAGATTAGCGATATTTTGATTAGTTAAGTTTTTAATCTTCTACCTATTGGTTCACTTTGTCGTTTCTCGTTCACGCAATTACATTCTTTGCTACGAGTCCAACTCTTGCAATGCACTTAATGCACATGCGCAGACACCGCATGATACTGCGTGAAAATAATAAAACAATAATAAAAGTTACAGTTTTGGTGTATGAGCAAAGAATTGCACTAAATATTAATTGTTTGTGAGTTTGGAAAACTTTCAACGAAAACCGGCAGCTTTATTTAATCACTCTCGCTCGCTTACCTTTCCTTCCTTATCTCATATTGGTAGATGTTTTAAATGGAGACGCGTTAAATATGTCTTGACATTTTCTGTGTTGATTTATTAGACAATTAACATGCTCCCTCAGTGTTTTGAATGAAAACACATACACACACACACATATATATAAGAACAAGTAGTTAATAAAACATGTTAAAAAACACTTTGAAAAAGAGTTAAAAACATATTTAATTTTAAAAAGGAAGCACAAAATAAGTGGATAGTCCTTATTCCACGGAGTTTCGAAGAAATACTTTCCTTTTCATCAGAGGGTAGGATTTAGCAAAATACAGGATCGGATTTTGCTTGCAAAAGTATTTAATGAAACTACAAGTAAGTCATAGATCTTACTTGGTAACAATATTGAAGTAGAGGAATAGAGTGAAGAAAAAGGTGATTTCACGTTAATGGGTAGTCTGGTGAAGGGTAAAATATCCAATAACGGTAAAATCCAAAATCCAAAAAAGTTGGTTAAATTTCCATTTCCACAAGTAAAATCCAAGGAAATCGTATAATTGGAAGATGGTCCAAAGTAACCCAAAAGGCAGAAATCCGTGGAATAATTCACAAATGGGTACAAGGAAAAGGGTATGAGTTCAAATAATATTATTAAAAGAAAGATAAGATGTGTGTAGAAAAGAGAATTTTAAACGACTGTCAAGGCTGGGCTGATTTTAGAAGAAAGAGTGAAGAAGAAGAAAAAAAGTGATTGAGTTAATTTTAGAATAGAAAAGCCAATCTCAAAATGACCCAGACAAGATGACGTTCAAATGGCGCTAAATTTAAAGCAAAAAAAGAGGTCAACTGAAATATACAAGTTATTACTTAAGAATTAAATTATCAGCAGGAGTTATTAAAGGAAGCAAATGAATTAATGATAAGTTAAATACATACACATCTATATACATCCATGCATACATATATATGAATACATACAATTACACACACACGCACACACATATATATATATATATATATATATATATATATATATATATATATATATATATATACAACAAACAGACATATATATATACATACATATAAGTAAATAGATGAGTACATAAATAAATAAAGAGTTGAAAAAAATTTTCAGGGGAGAGGATTGCCGGTATCTACAAATCCTGGAATAAGGCAAGTAAGTATGTAAGTAAATGCACATAGTAAAATATAAGTCAACATACATGCAGAATATAAATGTGCAGGTAGATGGATATATTTGCTTGATAGGAATATTAAAACACTAAAACAGAGATTGCAGATATAAAACCGGCCAAATAAAGAAGAAATGAAAATTACAAAGTTATAAAACGCTAAGAAAGTATGTAGAAAAAAACGATAATATTATAGAAAAATATATATATATCTGAAAGGTTTATTTAATAGCTATGTAATTTCAAATTTACCATATTTAAATTTGCCTTATGTTTGCAGTAGGAGATCAGTTCGTTTTTAGAGTTTATTATATTACTACTTTGAGGGGAAGTAATTATAGTTATAGCCTCGGTTGTGCAGAGGCGACATGACTTAGATCATGGAGTATAAGATTTAAGCTTTTTTAAGGATAGTCCATTTAATTGAGAAGGGGGTATTGTTAAAATTAAGTTTTTTTAATTAAAGTGGTTAGAGTTCCTTTTTTAATTAAAGTGGTTAGAGTTTTTTTAATTAAAGTGGTTAGAGTTCCTTTTTTAATTAAAGTGGTTAGAGTTCCTTGGCTATTATTAGAATTTTGGTTGTTAAAAGAAGTGTGGTTTGATATTCTTTTCTTAATTACTGTTGAAGTAGCGCCGATATATCTATGTACTTTATTAACAGCTCGAGGTCCGAAATTAATATTAATTTGCTGATTTGTACTAGGGAAATAGTTTGAATTTTGTTCATTGTGATGAACAAAGGACGGGACAATGATTGTAGGAGGACTGTTTTGGAGGGGATAATGAGTGTTGTTAGTGTTAGGATGACTGTTAGGAGAAATATTATTATTGTTATTGTTATTATTATTATTGCTAGTTGTATGATTGTAAATAGAGGGACTGCTTAAAGGGTTTATTGGATTAGTAACTATATCAGATGGAGGGTGGTAAGAGGTATAACTTGATTACAAAATATTAGTGCCTGCTATCGGAGGATTGCGCAGGACCTCTGTAATTGTGCATGAATATATAACATCTCTATCGATGCAATCCTTATTGGGAGGGCAAAGATCTTTGTTATTACAATTGCAGTTCGTTTTGGGTTTAATTGGGAAAGGGATTTTTTGGGCTAATTTAATTTTTTTGTTATTAGATGTTAAGATTCTTTGTGCTAAAATAGAACTATATCTGTGTGAGTATTTGAAAGAGTTTTGTACAATGTGGAAGAGATGTGACCTATTGAGCCATCTATTAAGCTGAGGTGAGATTGTTTGAATTAGGAAAAAGTGAGTTTGTAAAGTCAGTTAAATTTTAAAAATAAAAAGACAAAATTCCAAATTAGTATTTCTGTTTCATATATCTTTCCTTTTTCCATTTTCTTTTCAGTTATAGTATTAATACTTGTGGTGATATTCCTCTTAGTTTATAATGGACTACTCCAATTTTTATAATTAGTTTTGTCTCTTAGCAGAAAGAGAGAGAGACAGACAGACACAGACAGATTGAGAGAGATTGTATAAACTAAGAATGAGAAGAAGCTCGAACATACAGAATGGACAAAAGTAATTAGCAGAAACTTAGATGGGCGACTAATTAGATCAATTAAAATGAATGTTTTCAAGTCTAACTAAATTTTAAAATCGAGGGATATTTTAACATGTATTTTGTGTGATTAAAATATATAGGAAAATGTCTTGGATTAATTGATTTAATAATCAATTTATTTTGATTATTAAAGTTATTATTGGATTAACTCAACTTTACTATAATGAAAATTTCAATATATATATATATATATTATTCCAAGAATATTCAGAGAATGAATTCTAACAAAGTTTATGCAAGAGTGTTCTGTACAATGTATCCTTTTTATTTGTTTTTACTGAGGACTGAACTTTTAGAAAAGCAACACTGTCTGATGAAAAACTCTCTCTCTCTCTCTCTCTCTCTATATATATATATATATATATATATATATATATATATATATATAAAGTGGCCCATAAATCACTTTACATTTTAAAAATTAAATAACTTTTTTCTATTAATATATTTTAATTTCTCTGTTCAGAATTATAAAATAGAATCTTCGGAAATTTTTGATATCGATAAGAAAAACGAGTGAAGATAATTAAACGTTACTTCGAAAATGGACGGTCAACTGTTGCAACGCAAAGATTTTATATGCACCATTTCAGTGTTCGACATCCTCCTAGTAGACATGCAATAATGAACTTAGTGACGCGTTTCCAAGAGCAGGGCTCTGTAAACGATAAAAGGTCTAGACGTTGACGACGTTGCCCAGTACGTGCAGCTGAAAATACTGAAGATGTGATGCGTAGCATTGAAGAGAACCCAACCACATCCACTCGAAGGCGTTCTCAAGAACTTGCGATCTCACAGAGTTCTCTACAGCACATTCAAAGAGACTTGCACATGTATGCTTACAAGGTTCAATTAGTGAAATCTTTACAACCTTCAGACTTTCAGAAACGACTAAATTACGCTGTCATGTTACAGGAAACTGCAAGAAATAACAATGAGCTTATTCACAAGTTGACCATGGGAGATGAGGCTCATTCCCATTTGAATGGGTATGTCAGTAAGCAGAATACCAGATTCTGGGGCACCAAAAGTCCACACCAAGTTCATGCGAGTCCAATGCACTCAGTTAAAGTCACAGAAAAGTCAGAAAGGGTTATTGGGCCCTTCTTTTCTGAAGATGTGAATGAAAATGCTGTGACTGTAACTGCTGAGAGATATAGAGATATGCTAGTCAATTTTGTTCAACCTCAGTTAGCAAGCATGCCAGAGTATGGGTGGCAACAAGATGGAGTAACTTGCACATAAAGCTAGAACCATAATGCAGTTGTTAACTGTGATTTTTCAGGATCGAAAAATCTCTCGAAATTCTGATTTTGAATGGCTTCCATGTTCACGTGATTTGACAGTACCAGATTTTGGGCTTTGCGGATATCTTAAGGATGAAGTGTATGCAAATAAGCCTCGAACCATCCAAAAAGGTAAACATACGACAGGGATTTTTTTCCCCTACAACCTTCGATGTTAAGAACTGTCATGGAAAATATCTTAGAAAGAGTTCGACTTTGCGAAGCCGAGAATGGAGGCTATTTAAGACACATTATCTTTTATGATTAAGTCAGAACAAATTTCTACACTCTCAATTGTAATAAAGAATTTTCTTTTAAATACAGCAATTTATAAAAATATTGTTTAATTTTCAAATGGAAAAGTGACTTATGGACCACCGTTTATATTATGTTTTGTTTTCAATGTTGACCCTTTAGCAGCAGTTATATATATATATATATATATATATATATGCTAGCTTTGCCTGGTTATAAAATACGTTTAAATATAATATTTTAATTCATCCAGATTCCTTATTTTTTTATTATAAAGGTAATTCTCTATTATTATATTGTACCTAATATATAGTAGTGATATCAAAAGTAAAAAAAAAATTATGACTTGTGTGCCATAAGCTAGAATCGAAACCAAAACATACAACTCGCTAGTCTCATTCCTTAGTCTCTGAGCCACACCCACACACATATAAATTGTTAAGAAAGAACGTTGTTTAATCCATGAATGTAAACATGTTTAGTCGACTACTCCTTCACCGGTTAAAAACAAAGTCGAAAATGTGCTATAGGTCCCAAAATCCTATATATTAAATTTTAACTCTATAGATCAAATATTCCAAGAGGAATTTGGGAGAGACGTTTTCATCTTAAATTCTATGAAATTAGCAGAATTTAGAAACTATGCATAAATAGAATTCAGAAATGGTTATGATGATTAGTGTGTAAAGTCTGATGAAGTTACTGGATTGTTGATACGTTTCTGTAACCAAAACATGTGTAACTAAGCAGATAAAACGGTAATAAAAAATATATATTTGCTCTGCGATAGTATTGAGCACTTTCTTCAGGTTTTTACTAATTACCATTTTTGCTATATATATATATATGTGTGTGTGTGTGCGTCTGTGTGTGTGTATGACCTTTACCAAAGTACTCTGCCATTTTTTGATCTATAGACTGAAAACTAGATATATGCGATTTTCAAATCTCTGGAACAAATCCGATTTGTTTTTTAGCCTGAAAAAAAAATAGCTGCTAATGAGTCAAAATTGAAAAATTGCAAATTTTCAGGCTTAAGTCGATTCAGTGTGTATCCTCTATGCATGCACAACCACATATTTATACATTTAACTGCTTACATTTGTAAAGTTTTGTTATGCATGTGTCCTTAGCTCAGATGGTAGTAAATACCGCTGGAGAGTTTTGATTCTTAATGATGGCAGCCAAGTCATACTTTTTTTAATTTTTGAAATCACTCCTATATATTGAGTACAATATAATGATCAATAGAGTATTGGCTTTATAATAATAAGTACAAAGCGTGTTTTATGACTAGGCTAAGCCGAGCGGAATTTTGTAGTGACCTTTTGCACACACACCGACAAAGTCACTTTTATGTATACAGAAATATTTCTGTGCGCTGCAGCGTTTTCAATGACAAGAGAAATGTGGTAATTTAATCAGTAAACATTTTGTAGTATTTGTCAATAAAAAATAAATCTTTAAATGTAGTTGTAATTCCCTTTTATAAATAAGACTAGCCTGGTTGCCTGGAGGTGTGTGTTGAGCAATAAAAAAAAAGGGGTAATAGGCAGGCTCGAACCTGTGATGCGACGGCAAAAAAGAAAGTGAAAGAAAATCTGACATCTTACCGCTACTCCATGACGCGACCGGAAGTTTGAGATGTTAAAATTAGGCAAAGTCAATCCAACCGATACGATGGTTTGCGAAAATGGCTAGCAAAAAATCCACCCCTCTTTGTAGAAAACTGCTTAGTTGAGGGTGAACGAATTAATGTTTTTGGCCAATTTTTAGATATCTGTCGTCTGAGACGTCGAGCTACAAAATGATACCGATCTCATGAAAATCTGTGGCCTCTGTCGAAAGTTTTAGGCAGACATACATTACATATATACATTTAAACAGACAGGTGGGATTTATGTTATAGACTAGCGGGGGGAGGGGATACCCAGCGTTGCCCGGATGTTTAGAGGTGTGTGTGTTCAGGCGGGGGGGGGATAAATCAAAACAAAAGAATAAGCTAAGTAATCACCCTGTTTAAATATTATTAAAAAAAATATTAGAATTTAAAAAAATCGAAAATAAAAGACAAAAAAGAAACTAACGTAAGGCAAACGAACGATGTTAAAATTTCTTAAAATTGGAAAAACAAAAACAGAAAAAGAAAACGCGAATGTGATGGAAAAAAAACAGAAAAATGAACATTAAAACTTATTTAAAAAATCTGAAAAAAAAAAAAAAAAAAAAAAACATAGAATGTGAAAAATTGCTTAAATAACCCTGGTTCTTTATTAAACCTTTAAAAATCAAAAAAAAAAAAAAAAGACATCTCACACCACGATTCGAACTCACAACCTTTAGATAAAGTGTGCAAAAAACGTGACACGTTACCCGCTCGGCCAGCAGTACAGAGTAGCTGAAACGTGTTTGAATTTTTTTTAAAGTATTCAAAACAGAATTGATACGTGTCCGCAATAAAAGTTAATTCCACTCTTTCTTTTTCACCTCATTAATGAGGTCAAATAGAAGTAGTGGAGTTAACTTTTGCTGCGGGACAGCTTTTGGGTTTGTTTACCCAACTTTGGCTGGTTGTTTCACCAAGATGTTTGGGAGGGGGAAACCAGCTCCCTATTGTCCAGATTGAATAGCAATTGTCTGATATAAGGAGTTTGGCCCCACATTGATCTTAGCTGATTGCTTCTGGATGTTTCCCGGTGCAATTGCTGGGAACCTGCCTTAGCTTTGAATTAGTTTTGGTTTTATATAAAAAAGCTGAACGAACACAAGACGGGCTGAAATAGCAATAATTTTGTAAAAATCGACGTAAATAAATCTAGACGCAACGTGCATTCGCAAATCTTCGATATTATGATCTAGGGCTATATAAACAGTTCTAAGCGATAATACCACCCCCCCTGGAGTGTTGTCGAAAAAAGCATTTGCCTTTTATATATATAGACTAGCGGGGGGGGGGGGCGGGTACCCGGCGTTGCCCGGGTGTTTGGAGGTGTGTGTGTATTGGGGGGGGATAGATCAAAACAACCCTGTTTAAAAAAAAAAAACATTGGCCGGGTGTTTGGAGGTGTAAAAAAAAAAAAAGTTTTAGTAGAAAGGTAGGCTTGAACTCCGAACCTTTGACGTGGAGGTGGAAACGAAATGGAGAAAAAAAACCTGCGACCTTACCATCTCGACCACGGGAATAGATGAATTGATAAGTGTGTTAAGTTGACATTTATAAAGCGAAATTAACAGGTGGATAACGTTAAGTCGCGTGATGTTTGACCTAGTTTTGCATTGGAAGCCAGTTTCTATTTTCCCCGCTAATGCGGCGATCAAAAAATATCTCGAAAATAGCTTGTAAAAGTCGGGTAAATTAAAGATAGCTGCGATCAGAGTTCCTTAGTCATAGATATTATGATTTAGACAGCATATAAAAAGTTTTAAGAAGGAGTGAGCCACGAAAAAAGCCTTTTGTTGACATACACAAAAAGCGAACACACATACATACATACATACATACACACATTTTCGCTTTTATATATATATAGATGTTCCTTATTTTAATTACTTTTTTGGTTAATATTGCCCTTAGCATTACTACTGTAAAACTACATTTTATCTGTATTCAAATATTTGATGAACTTGTGCTAGCATGTGTGAGTATGTGCGTCTATAGAGATAATAATGATAATAATAAATGTTGGAAATGATGATGCTATCTCGAATTGGTAAAACAGATTCTAAGCAACACGGCAGCTTGAGGATAGAAGTGAAGGTGTCGGAATGGAGAAGCCAGATGCGTCTATGGAAGTGATCATATGGTCTCTGTAAACAGAATAGCGAGTGCAGCGGTCCCTGTTATACGGAGGCACAAAAGCTGTCATATAGTGCAAATACAATGTGACTCATTCACCAATAAAGTTCTTGAATCGCTTACAGACATACCAGAGTACAATATTATATACTCTCCCCTCTACTTAATAATAGAAATTTATTTTATTTATATATCTATAACTAGACTATTCTCCATAAAAAAGGATGTGAAAAACATATGCTTCACCAGTGTTCATACTACTATTCATATAAAATCATAGAATATATATTGTATTTCTCTTTTTCTGTTTTTCCGTCCCACTTTTTCTCAGAAACTACTGAGCTGATCTGGCTAAAATTTTGTATGAACCTTTGTTTTTATAAAGTGCCGGGAACTAAATATTATGGTACTTGTTCGGTGTGCAATTAGGAATCAATAGCGATTAAACTATTTGTGTGACGGGATAGATATTTACTTGCTTCCTCGCGAAGGCTGAGATCGACACAAAGTCACTTTCTAATATGGGGAAAAAATCAGTCTCCCTCCAAAAAAGCGCCACTTTAGATTCATATAAAAATTAAAATTGTCTCAGTCTAGAAGGATCTCTTCTTCAGTAACTGAGGACAGACGCTACTCTTTGTATTTTTATTTTTTATTCTTTTGCAAATAAATAATTCAATTTAAATCTTAAACAAATTTCAAAATAGGTGGCCGTTGGTTATCCTGTTTGCTCTATTCTTAGCTAAAATCGTTGCAGTCACCACGATACCACACGATCTTACGCTGATGGTTGAAGAATGCAATCAGGTTCAGGTTAGATATATCTGCATGGTGTTTCCTAGCAATTAGTTTTGCTTTCCTTTCTTTACTATGCAATTTTCTTTTTCAAGATATAATTTTTCGTTTCAATTAAAGGATATTGATTCTGTAGATGAATAGAATTATTTGTATTTCTAAGAAATAATGACCATTTTAATATCATTTCAATCCGGAAAAAGTATTTTCTAGAAGAAATTAAATCGAATTACATTTTATTCTTCTTAACAACATGCTGTAACCCCTCAATTTTTTTTCAAACATGACTTCTATATCACTATTCAAGCTACAACAAGGGTCGCAAGCAACACCATACCCCTCTTCTTATTCCATAGCAGTCCAATGTTGTCAATAACAAAAAAGATGATTGGAATGATTGATCATCAGTCAACTCCAGGCAACGTCGGGTCTCCCTGCTAATATATACATATTTTATTGCCGTTTTATCTGCTTGGTTACATATTTTGAATTGTTTACTAGCTTTTGAATTATTTATTTGCAGAAAATATGTTTTAAAAGTATGTAAGGGATAAATATGCATGTCCTCGACTCCAACAGTCTCACATGCGTTCAAGTTGAAAAGAGAGAAAAAAAAAAAGGAAAGAATGGAGAAACATGAGCAAAAAGTCAAAAGAAAGTGACCTTGATGTTTTGGCAACATTTGTGCGCTGCATTCACATAGCTTATTTTGTGTCTGTGTGCTCACGCCACTTGCAAACCTGATGTATCAGTTGTAATAATTCCTATAATACTCCCCCCAGATAGCGTATGGAATGCATTAATGAGCTTGGACAGGTGATGTGAAGAGTTGGGAATGAACCGACAGTAGTAGTTCACAAGTCCAATGTAACGACATAGTTGATGCAAGCAGGTTGGCAAAGGAAAATCTTGGAATGCTGCACTTTTGAGGGCAAGTGTGTAAGTCCAGATTTGTCGATTTGGTGTTCAAGGAAATCAAGGGAACTGACACTGAATTCGCACTTTAATCTTTAATTTTTAATCCATAGAATTGTAAACGTTGGAAGACTTCAGTTATGGGGGCCAAGTATTCTTCCTGTAAGGGGCTTACAATGAGGATGTCAATGTACACAAAAATGAAGGGTAGTCCATGAAGGGCTTTATCGATGAATCTTTGGAATGCCAGGGCAGCATTATGCAGTGTGAAAGGTTGTTGGGTAAATTCAAATAGTCTGAAAGGAGTGCATATCGTAGTCTTTGGAATGTCTTCCATGGCAACAGAAATTTGATTATATGCATGGACTAAATCGAGGCACAAAAAAAATGTAGAACCAGATAAGGATGCAGAAAAATCATGCAGGTGTGGAATCAGGTATCTGGAACAGTTGCTGCATTGAGAGCTCACTAGTCTCCACAGGGTCTCTAGTCTCCCTCCGATTTCTTGGGTACGATATGAAGTGGGGATGACCATGGGCTGCTTAGTCGTAGGATGCCGAGATAACTTTTCCAGGGCCAGCCACCGAGGCTTTGCATGCACGGAAGTGCTAAGAATCATGATATGATGTCAAGTGTTCTAAGAATCATGATATGATGTCAAGTGTTCTAAGAATCATGATATGATGTCAAGTGTTCTAAGAATCATGATATGATGTCAAGTGTTCTAAGAATCATGATATGATGTCAAGTGTTCTAAGAATCATGATATGATGTCAAGTGTTCTAAGAATCATGATATGATGTCAAGTGTTCTAAGAATCATGATATGATGTCAAGTGTTCTAAGAATCATGATATGATGTCAAGTGTTCTAAGAATCATGATATGATGTCAAGTGTTCTAAGAATCATGATATTATGTCAAGTGTTCTAAGAATCATGATATGATGTCAAGTGTTCTAAGAATCATGATATGATGTCAAGTGTTCTAAGAATCATGATATGATGTCAAGTGTTCTAAGAATCATGATATGATGTCAAGTGTTCTAAGAATCATGATATGATGTCACACATGATGCCTGATGTCTTCTATATGAGAAAAGGGTTGAGAATTGGTTCAACAGATCTGCAAAAACTGGATTTGATGGACTTGCCATATGGATACTTGGTGTTTCACAGAAAAACCATACCACAGTGGACAGAAAGAGAAGTCTTTGTGCCAGATAAACAACGTCCTCTTAGATTGACAAAGTTGAATGTGGGAAAGGAAATTAGCACCAAATATAGATGCTTCTATGTCGGCGATGATGAAAATCTACAGGAACCTAGTTGAAGTCCAAAGACTAGAGTGAGTGATTATGAGATACTAAAGGAACTGCCGTTTGCGGCTTGTAGGGAAAGATAGTCTGCTGCTGTCTTGTTGTATCATGGAGGAGGTATTATACTAACAGTGGCACCAGTGTCTAAAAGGAATTTCTGATGAGAAAGTGCATCGGATATATATATAATAGGTGACACGGCTGGAGAGATGGGGTGGAATTTGTCGCACAATCCCACCAGCCTAAGCGTTTAAATGGTCTGTTTTTTTTTAAGCTGCACACTTGCTCGCATTTACATGCTTTCTCCACAAAACAACAGTGGCAGTAACACGAGATCTGCATCATTGAGATGGACATCTGACTTGAAAGTTGTGTCTGTGACTAGGACGTGAAGGTCTGTCCACTATGAGAGCCTGTATCGCTTTGGTAAGGAAAGCGATTTTTGCAGATTCTGGTCTGGAATTGGTTGCAGAAGATGTTGTAGCAGTTTGGGATGCTACAGTGGTTACAGCTAGCATGTGACGATAATTGTCTGCAACATGTTCAGTAATAGCCGTTAGCTGATAGAGGTCCTTGTCTCCAACAAAAATGGACAATGTGTGAGACAATTCTTGTGGCAATTTACAGTTGCTGGAGGATCTTGTTGTTCATATTATGACTGCCAAGCAAAATTTAATTTGCCTCAAAAGCTTGGAGAGCTTTGAGTCACTAATACTTAGGTTGTTGAAAAGTTGCTTCAACCGTGCCGTCACTGATATGCTTGTCTGTTCGAGGATAGCTTCTTTCAACGCCTTGTATGCGTCTTTGCTTGGGGATGCTCTGAAAATGTCTTCGACTTCTTTAGTGACTTCTGTGGGCAGCGCTTCCATGATGTAGAGTACTTCTGGACCAAGGAAGAGATATTCCTTTTGGCAAAAATAGCCTCCATTTGAAAAAGCCATATATACGGTTTTTATGCATTGTAGGCAGGAATTTTAAAGGAAATTATGCCTTCAACCTTGATCGTGGTGAAAAGGTTCTTGGCCAGGTTGATGCAGAAAAAGATTACAAAATCCAATTATTTTAAGTGAGGTTGTTTTTTTGTGTATTTCTGTAGAAAAATAAATATGAAACCTTTTTCTATTTGTTTAGTTTTTATTTTTCTGCATTCACATGGGTGAATACAATATCACGGATGTTACATGAAAATCGTGGCATGTGGTTTAACACCTTGATAGGGGTGCTTGTGTGTGTGCCACGATCTCGGAAAATTATAACAAATCACACACACACATATATATATACATATTTTTTTTTTGGGGGGGGGTTGTACTTGGTAACAAAAGGATAGCAACCCATTCGTTGGTGTCTAATTATTGATGCGAATAATCGAAATGTCTGCTTTAATATTTTAATCACAGGTCGGAGGTCAGGGCCCAAAATCGGAGGTCATCAATTCTTATTGACCTCTGCGTCTGGAGTCATCAATCTTTTAGAGGTTAAATATGTGTGTCCTCGACTACAACATAAAAATAAGACAACATAGGACCGATTTACATATATACAAGCAATACATTTATTATGAACAATGAAAAAACATAAGAGCATGTGTGTGTACACATGTGATAAGGCATAGTTCTGAAATGTTCTTAAATTTTGTTGCAAGATAATTCAATAGTTCATTGTAATTCATTAAATTTTATGGTGAAATTATGTCAGAATATTTGCACATGTGTACCAGCACAAAAATGTTCCTCACATGTGTGTATATTTTTGAAGCAACGTAATATTGCGGCGTTCATTATCGTGTTCAGGTAAAATTAGAAAGAGAAAAAAAAAAGGAAAGGATGAACAAAGGAAAAGGTCAAAAGGAAGTGACCTCGATGTCATGTCAAAATGACAACGGTTGTGTGCTGCATGTGTGGGACTTGTTTTGTGTCTGTGTGTTCGTGCCACATGCAAACCTGATGTAACAGTCATAATAGTTCCTATAAGTTCATTTTAAACAAGTGGCAGCAAGACTTGGCGCTGGTCCACAAGTCCAAAGAGACCTAGGCTTGGTTTCAGGAATGCTATGACTTTGTACCCTTCTCTCACTGCCCCCCCTTCCCCGACCTGAACCTGCTGGACTACTTCATTTGGTCATATATTGAGAACATCACAAACATGACCTTCATCAACTCTAAAGCCAAGCTGATTGCTACCATTCACCGAGTATTTGCCGTGCTGCCACTGGTGCTTGTGAAAAAGGCATGCTCCCAGTTCCGGGCTCATATCGAGGTGGTGTTTGAGGCTGGAGGCGGCTACATTAAATAGATGTCAGTTCTACTACATAATCATGTTACCTGAATTGATATTCTTCAATAAAAGTTTTAAAATAAAGCTGTAGTTCCGTTTTCTTTATCGTTCCACCCTGTACTAGAATCATCTGAGTCAGTACATTTAAGATTATTCCAAGATCTATGTTTCTGAATTTTGTGGATAATTTCTATGATTTGGATTATTCAGGCTTATTTTGAGTGTTATTTTCCCAACATTTCGGCCAATGTAACCTCCAAAATCCTTCAGGTGTGTCTTGTAAGTGACATTCTTTTGGAAGTTGAAGGTTCAATTCTCAGTGCTAACGATACTAAGAATACAATTGCGAATTACTTAAAATTTATACCGGTAAGCTGATGGAACGAGAGCATGTTAGCCCTGTTGATTAAATAAAAGGTTCCATTCAAAATTCTGTGTAGATTATCGAGTTTGACAGATTTTCGACAAGACATACCTGAAGATGGTCGGTTACATCAGTCGAAACGTTGTGAAAATAACACTCAAAATGAGAACAGTAGTTCGAAGAATCCAAATAAAGCAAATCGTCAGATTTGTTTGAAAATTTAACTACATTTTGCACCCCCCCTTCTAAAGGTGCTGCTTTCCTAAAGTCTAAAAGTAATCGATTCTCTAACATACCGCTAATTTAAAAAGACCAAAAAAAGAACATGAAGTATTTTTTTTCCTTAAACATTTAGTAGGTCTTATTTAGTTCTACGACGAATTAGAATCACGAAAATAATTCTGAGAGAATAATTTAAAGTTCTGCCGGCAATCATGATATTGTTAGGAACATGTGGTGGCCAGTGTAGTCAGACATGATTAATCTGCTTGTATCTCTCATAGAAGAATTAAACTTTACCGAATAAGATGAGTTTAGTCCATAATTTAAAACCCAAGGCAAACCATTACGTTCGAGGAATGAATAAACACGGCCGCAGTAGTTATTTTAACAACAAGATGGGAAGATCCAATCAGAAGGCAATTAATCATGATCGAATTCTTTTAAAATCTGTCTACAAGCAAATCTGCAACATACAAGGTCGTTCAGAGAATTAATGAAACTGGATGGGCCGTGTGAGCTGTGGGCGAAAGAGGCTATGGTTAGTATTAGGCTTATCGTTATAAAGTTAGGTATGTTTATTTGTACAAGATTCACTCTTAAAATAATTTATGAGATCATTATGAATGAAATCCAAATGTGGGCTATATTTAGTTTATTTTAACTTAATGTAGAAGGTGTAAAACGGAATTGAATATCTTTCATTAACATTCAGATAGTTCCGATTTTTTATTTTTTTACTTTTTTTCTTTAATAAAATTTTAACTTAAATTAATAAATATTCCCCAAGTTTCAGTTTATTTGTGAGTATTTCAAATAGTTTCCAGGAGATAATATGGACACAACATTTTATGTGAAAATTCAAATATATCAGATTAGCATTGAATTTGATCCATGATCATTAGATACTAATTAAGCAATATTCCTTGATTTTTCAATTTCTTCTAAAGATCCCTTATGTCTTAAATTTGAGATATTTCTAAAATCAACATCATGTAATGGATTTTTAATCAAAATGATAGTAAGTATAAGTGAACCTGCTCTCTTAACCAGCGAAGTTATGACTGTACATGTGTTGAGTGTGTCTGAAAACTGACCTATCTGGTCACAATTATTATTTTGGAGTTTAAAGGTTTAGCGTTTAGTCTACCCTACTACTGCACTCATAATTCGGTAGCAGAGATAAAGTCATACCTTTGCGAAGGTTATTTCTAAATCATTACGTAATAGTTCTAGCAGAACTTTAACATGAATCGCTGAACCCAGATTGTCCACATAGTGAAAACCTGCAGCTTAAGGGAAGAAAATGATTGATGGATCAGAGGTTGAAAATATAATCTCAATAAATAAGAAGTTATGACACATGATTTCTGAAGAAAAGGAATATTTTGTTTTCTAAAGTGGGACACCAATTAAGCAAGTTGTTTTGAATTGCAATTTTTTCTTAAGACCTCTTAAGCCTTAAATTTTAGACATTTTTTAGAATCAAAATGATGTAATGGATCTTGATCAAACTTAGAATAAGGATTCTATACAAAAGGTTTAATAGCATTATGTTTTGATTGTAATCTTTACAACAAAACATAAAAGTGGTGAAAAACTGTTCTGTTCATAGAATTAATTTTACCTGTCCTGAGACGGGTTGTCTTTTAATTTAATAAAATATTAGATAGACTTTAATGTTTCCGTTTAGAACAGTGAACATAAGTAATATCTTGTTTTAAATTAAAAAGCATTTTTAAACATGAATATTTGACCTTTTAACATTGGAAAAATATGACCTCCAAAATGAGTCTGTCTAGCTATCAGCAAGTTTATCTTTTGTCATCGCTGGCATTTCATGTTTTCGTTGTCTCATGTTGCAGGTTAAATTCTGTCTCATTTCTTGAGTGGGACAGTTGGGCAAAATCTGCTAATCCTCAGAAACCCAGTGGGAATGGGAGAGACATACAATGCAAAGTAGGATAACAAGGACACTCAAACCGCACCTTTAACATAGTAATCCACCTTTTAAATTGTATATCACTTTCTGGTTATTATAAATTTGCTCCGTGTCTAAGCAAATAACACCTCCATTACAAGAAGCTTCTTTTTTTTTTTCATTTTTCTTAAACTTTTTCTTCTAGGGGATGGGACATCCAACCAGATGTCTGACATTTACCCCTATTTTAGTGAGTCCAACCAAGAGATCTTTTCAGGATTCTAGCCGTCCCTTTCAGTACAATCGTTTGTATTTCACTTGCACTTGGTTCACCGGGTATGCTTGCTATGTACTTTTTAAAGTTCTTTTTCATAAGCCCAGTTGCTCCTATGATGACTGGTATAATTGAAACGTCTTTTAATTTCCAATTTCGTTTCATATCATACATAAGTCCTTGATACTTTGTAATCTTTTCCCTCTCAATTCTGTTAAGCCCTGTATCATTCGGTACACTGACCTCTATTACGGTCGCTTTTTGTTTGCTCTGTCCCAAATCACTATATCTGGTTTAACAGCTGCATTTTCAAGATATGTAGCAGTAGGGATTATGTAGTCATAGTGAATAGTGTAGCTGTCATTCCCAACTGTTCGTTCGGGTATATGTTCCCAGGAGTTTTTACTACACTGAATGTTGAGTTTCTTACATATCTTCCAGTGAAGGTACTTGCAAACTCCGTTATGGCGATCTGTATAATAACCGTCTCCAAGTAGGACTTTGCAACCAGAAATCAGGTGGCCCACACTCTCAACCTCAGTGCTACAGAACCTGCATTTATTATTGTTGCTTAGACCACACATCTTTTTGAAGGCGTTTGTCATGAGGCCCTGGTCTTGTGCAGCCAATATCAACCTCTCTTGGTCGTAATGGAGAGATCCTCTTTTGAGCCAGTCCAGGGAACCATCCCTATCAATATATTCTTGGGATAGTTCAATCGGTAGGTATTTTGCCCGTTTATGGTTGGTCCATTCTTCTGTTTTAACACTATGGAACTGGCTAGTGTATTTTTTCCGACTTTTCTGGGCTATGTCAGTGGCAGGCTTGTTTGGGTTCTCAGTATCATTTGTAAGGCAATCTTTTCCAAAATGAGTGGCAAGTTGTGTTATAGATGTTGTGCTACTTGCTCGATTCTGATAATGGTCTTTAATTTTCATAAGCTTGGGGTTACAGGAACTTATTATTCCTGTATCTATGAATTTGTGAGTGGGCTCGCCTTAAAGAAGTGATATCACAGCACACTGTTAATCATTGCACAATCACCACTTTTGTCTTTGGTATATAAATAAGCACACGTAATTCTTACTTACATAAACATATAACATTTAGGTCGTTACAAATGTTTTAGTGGATGAAGCCACTTGAAATTTTTTATGGAAATCGCTTTCAGACAAGGCATAAAGCCACTTGAAAATTTTTATAGAAATCATTCCAGACAAGACATGAAGCCACTAGAAATTTTGTATGAAATTCGTTCCAGACAATGTATGAAACCACTTCAAATTTTTATGAAAAAATCACATACAGTGATCAAATTATGTTGATATGTCACAAATTTTTTGATATGTCACAAATTTTTTGATATGTCACATTCAAAAATTAATCAAGTAATGCTGACTGCTTACTTGTCAAATTCCAAAAATCACGTACACTGATCAAGTAATGCTGAGTGTCACATCCTAAAAACCACATACTTTATTGTACAATACCTGTCAAGAGTACGTTAAATTGTTTCATATATGTATGTAAATTACCTGTCCTAGGGAAGGTACAATTATTCTATACATGTTTTGTGTAATACCTGTCCTAGGATAGGTAAAATATTCTTTTGCTCAAGATAGCAAATGATACATAGACATAAAAAATTCCTCCACCCGAAAATAATAGGTATGTTCAAAATCAACTTCATTTTTCTCATTGTTTTATACGGTCCTGAGCAACGCCGGGTAGCCCTGCTAGTGATCTTATAAATGTATCGTTTGTTTTGATGTAAAATATGAATCTAACTCATGTTCAATTTCCTCCTGTGATGTTAACCTAACGCCATCTAAATGATTTTGTAATCCTCGAAATAAGTGATAATCTGAGGGAGCCAGACTAGAAGAACATGGAGGATGGGGAGGATTAGCCAACCAAATTATCCTAGTAGATCTTTGATCAGTATTGCTGTAAGAAAACAAGCATTATCATGATGGAAGATGACTCCCTTTCTGTTGATTAAAGAAGGCCGTTTTGGTGTCAACATAGGTGAGGATATTGCAGAAAGGTTTGAATAATAGTTTAATAATCTGGAAGAAAAAGTTATGCATTAATCATGTAATAGCAATATGAATAAATAAATTACAATGGTTTAAAATGCCCATGTATGTAACAGGACAGGTAAATTTGTCCTAGGGAAGGTACAATTATTCTATACATGTTTTGTGTAATACCTGTCCTAGGATAGGTAAAATATTCTTTTGCTCAATAACCAGCAAAACTTTTGCACCAATTAGGTAGTATAAAATTTATACAAATACTTTTTTGTTCAGAGCCCAGCTTTCTCAATATATTGAGTATGTTTATTGTTACTTTAGGAAGCTAGACTTTGAATAAATTTGTAGTCAAAAATGTTTGTATAAATAAATATTTATAGTAAAATACACCTCTACTTTTTATTGAGCACAGTTTTATAAGTATATATGAAAATCTTCATTCGTGTTCAAAAAAAAATATCATTATCTATAGAATAACTGCTCTGATACAGGTGTAAAACCTATGATATCTTTGTGCATGCTATTTATTTGAAACTTCATTTGAAAGATGATTTATACATCTATGGACACATACACATATGTGTATTTTGACATGATGTAACTAAAAATCGATTAAATTACAGTTATTATCGATCCATCAAAAATATGAACAAAGAATTAAAATAAAGAAACATTCTTAACTCATGGATTTTCAAAGATAGACACTACATCAGAAGATGAATATTAGTAAAAAGAATGTTAACATAAATTAAAGTATATATATTAAAAATGTATATTAAAAAATGTTACCGTAAATCAAAAAATATATATTAAAATGCATATTAAATAATGTATATTAAAAATGTATGTTAAAAAATGTTAAGATGAATTAAAAAATGTATAATAAAAATGTGAACGTAAATTAAAAATGTATGTTAAAAAATGTTAACATAAATTAAAAAATATATATTAAAAAATGGTATCTTAAAAATGTGGACTAAAAGGCATTTTCAACAGAATTTTTTAAAAAGTAGAGTCGAAGCAACACATATAATTCAATCACTAATTAAGTTGTATTCCGTCAATGATTAGATTAAATTTGAAAATATATAAAACACTTTTTTGAACTAAAACGCATTTTCAATAGACTTAAATTGAATAAATAGTAAAAAAATTAATTAATGAATTAATTAAACTGTACTCAGTTCTATTCCAATAATTTTGAGCTACTGGTATTTGCAAGGTGATCGCTAACTCTAACGTTGATAGCTAACTCATTGTAAGTTGATCTATAATATGAAAATATATATGTACATGTTTGTTTAGATATGTACTAGCAGATCGTCCAGCGCTGCCGGGTCGGAAAATACGTTTAAATATGATATATTAATTTATGCAGAGTTCATATTAAATAACTAATTCTCTATTGATTATTATATAGTACCCAATATATAGTAGTGATTAAAAATAAATATGACCTGGGTACCATCAGATAGAATCGAAACCAAAAAATCTGGCTCTCCAACATTATTCGTGACAAGGTCACTTTATCTCTTCTCTTCTTCTATCTTCTATCTATCTTCTTGTATCTTCTTCTATCTATATAAATAAAATGAACTTATTTTTTACTTAATTCATCACGTTATTTTTGTTTTTCTTTTTTTTTTTTTTTTTGCGCTTTCGCCTCAATGATTCGAGTTCGAGCCCCCCTCCAACTTTTTGGGGATTTTTCAAACACCCGGGCACCGCTGGACCGTTCGTATTGCATCACATTCATTTTTTTAATTGTTTTTTTTTTTTTTCACGATTTTTTCTTGATAGTTTTAACATTGTTTTTTATAATATTTAAACAGGGTTATTACTTCGCTTTGTTTTCATTTTATCCCCCCCCCCAACCACACATCCCTCTAAAAACCCGGGCAACGCCAGGTACCCACCGCTAGTATATCTATCTATCTATCTATCTATATATATATATATATATATATATATATATATACTAGCATGGATACTCGATGTTCCCTAATATGGAATGAGGATCAATGAACGTTTCACGGTGCAAATATTATTAATGTCATCGAAATCAGTAAAATCGTCCATTTTTCAATCAAATCAGTAGATTGCTTGCTCTAGTCGGGGATCCACTGTGTGCCTTGGAAGGAAGCTTTACATGGCCCGTCACAGTGATGTAGACCACACCACATTGTAGAGAAATTACTGTTAATTTTATTACATCACTTTTATATAATAGTTTGAATTAAAATTTACAATGCAAGTAATTCTGTCAAGTATCATAATTTATGTTCTAAACAGAACCATTCATTTCGAACTTCTCTAACGCACTTGTGATATTGGTTGTCAAAATCAGACTGTTTTTTCTTTAATCAGATTTTTTCAGTTATCGATTTTCGATACTTATTGGAGACATTCTGAGACAAAACCTATCTAAGAACACTTCCAGATGCATAAAGTACATTTCTGTAAAATTTTAGAGATAGCGCCATACACCCACACACACATATATATATATATATATATATATATATATATATATATATATATATATATATATATTAGGTTCAGAAGAAAGTTCTTGCAGAATTTTTAATTTTGATTTCAAATTATGTCTTTTTAAATAAGTTTTCGTTGTAATACCTTTACTTATATACCATTTTAAAGGCGGTTTTTCGCTCTATCTACTTGTTTAAATTACAATAGTTTGAAAACAATTATGTCTTCTTTTCAGAATGCCGAATACAAGATGAAAGAAAGGCAAATTGGCACAATTTTTTTATTTCAATCCAAGCTAGGATGTAAAGCTGCTGAATGCAACAAAATTCTTGATGATGAGTGGTTGAGAATAAACAGTTAAGACCGTTAGTCGAAGCCAATCCATGCACAACTGTTCAAGAACTTGCTTCTGAATTAGATGTAACATATCCAACCACTTGAAAGAGATTTGAAAGACAAAAACTTGATAAATGTGTGCCCGATGAATTGAACGACAACCAAAAGAAACGCCATCTTCCCTTCTTTTATGCATCAAAAACGACCTATATCTCAACCGGGTGGTGACTGCAACGAAAAGTAGGTTCTTTACAACAACCGGCGACGCTCAGCTTAGTGGTTAGACATTGACAAAGCTCCACGACACTTCACAAAGCCAGAGTTGTAATAAAAGAAGGTCATGCTGACTGTTTGATGGTCTGCGACCAGTCTCATCTATTACAGTTTTTTGAATGTAGACGAAACCATTATGATAGAGAAGTACAATCAACGAATAGATGAAATACATTAGAAACTTCAACAACAACACGCAGCATTAGTCAACAGAAAAGGCCCAATTCTCCTCCACGAAAATGTTCGACCGGCCGTTGCTAAACTGACCCTGCAGAAGTTGAACGAATTGGCTACAAAACTCTGCCTCATTCGCATACTCTCAAGACCTCTCAGCTACCGATTACCACTTTTTTTAAGCATCTCGACGGCTTCAATGCTTCAATAACCTAAGCAATATCAAAAATGTTTTCAGCAACTTCATCACCACCAGAACGCAAGGTTTTTATGTTACCGGCATAAATCTTCTTTTTTTTTTTTTAAACGGTGGTCACCACTTATCAAGGCCCGGAAGCCACTCAGGGATAAGGGTTATTGCAAGTACATTACGTTAGTGTGGAGATTTGATGAAGTGTTTACTTAAGGGGGCGGTTCATTAAGAATTTGTTAACGTTGGACTTGAAGACATCCAAGTTGTAGTCAGGTGGGAAGCAGGCAGACGGAACAGAGTTCCACAGGCGTGCAGTTCTAAGAAAGAAGCTTTGTTCATGGAATCCACGTTTTGATTTAGGCACAGATAAAGAGTGGGGTAAAATTTTTCACAGTGGATTCAGTTAGACGGTTGTTTTTCGTGAAAGATTGGCAAGGGGGAACCAGAGATTGGAGTTTTTTTTATGTTACCGGCATAAATATACTTGTTCTGTGTTGGCAAAAGTAAGTTTATTCTGATGATGCTTATTTCGATCATTAATTTTTTGTTTGAGCCGAAATATGTTCATCTGAATTTAAAAGTTAAAAACCACAAGAACTTTTTGTTTGTTAACCCTATAGATAGATAGATAACGACCTATTTTATTTACATATTTTAATTTGAACTTTGAGAATTCTATTTTGGTCCAATTGCTAATATAACAAGTCATTAAACCTGTTGTGCCTATTTCAGTCTGAGCACTGGAATATTTAAACTGAGCTGATTCCTAAAAAAAATATTTCTCCAAAAGCATATTTAGAAAATATTTTCGTTCTGTGCAAAAAGTATTAATACTTTTTCAACCTGTAATTATTTTCGACATCAGCCTAGAAGCAGAAAATAGAATTTAAATATAAAATAATGATTTTTTTTTTTTAGTTTGTCATTTAAATGTTAAATATTAGCCAGCAGTTTAGAATGTTTAAAGTTGAGTGTATATATGTATGCCTTGCTAAATTTCCATTATCTTACCCATTAGCTCTTATCCTTGTGTGGCCTCCGGGCCTTGATAAGTGGTGACTATATGAATGATGGGGTATGACCTTAAGAGTCAGATGAACACTTATGAGTAAATTCCATGAACAAAGTTTCTGATCTAGAACTGTCTGCCTGTGAACTCTGTTCCGTGGGGTTTACATTGTAGTTGGTTACAACATGGTTGATTTCAAGTTCAATATAAACAAGTTCTTGTTGAGCCGTTCCCTTAAATAATCAAATTCAACCATTATCTATCACTGACTTTCTGACACTCATTAATTCTTATTCTCAAGTGGTCTTTGATAAGCGGTGATTCTCTTGTAAAAAAGAAAAGGAAACAACCAGCCAGTTATTTGCTTTTCATCTTTTTCTTCTTTCTAGATAATAAAATAAAGCTAGTCTCTTTTTTCCAAATCGGTGTGATTTATAGTTTTATCCCTACAAAGTAAATATCTGATTCTTATTCGTCAGTTTTTTCGTAGAACATAGGTCCGTGTTTTAAAATATCTTAATATTAATTAAGTACAAAAATTGTGAGATCATAAATTAAAAATGTTAAATTGTGTGGTTGTAGTTTGTTATTTTACAATAGAAAATGATTGCGCTGGTTGAAATTCTGAAAGGCATTGGGAAATTATACTTCTGAATAGCTATTAATCGAAAAATCAAGGATAAGGAAACCATTTTACATTAAATTTTCATCGATACTATTCCAAACAATTTTATTGCAATATAGAAAATATACTTTTTTTTTGAAGAAATTATAATTTAATTTTTGTTTAATAATTTGTGCAATTGTCACACAGAGAATGGGGATTTGGATGAAAGGGTTTAAGTGACATCCCAAGCGGAAATGCAATAATGGGACATCCGACGAGAGTGACTTCGTCTCTTTTAGATTGTTTTTGAAGCCCAAACAAGGGTAAGGATAGTCACATGCAATGTAGCCAACCGAGCTTTACCTATTTGTCTGTCTGTCTCTCTCTTCCTAACACTTATAACCCATTCTGATCTTTCTTTTAAATAATCCTGTTAAAAAAAAACCCTGAATATTGGTGTCCACGTAGTTTTAATCAACAGTTGAAAAACAACCTGCGTTTCACAATGATGGCAATGAGAAAATCAGCCTACACGCGTTTTGTCAATGAAATGAAAGTGTATAACATTTTATACACCTACGATAAGGCATAATACAACAGAATGGTAACGGTTAAGTAATTTTATTATTTTATTATATATTTTCTATATATTATATTTCTGCACTGATTTTTATTATATATCAATTCAATGTTTTGAAATAGACATGGAAATATAAGTAAAAAAACAAACAAACAAAAAAACGCAATACCCATTTTCAATTAGTATTTCATTTTTTATGACTTGTATGTAAAATTAATGTTTTGTTTTCATGCGGGCCTTTCTTCAATTCGAGATCAAAATGTAACCGAATTTTATATCTAGTTATTGTTAATAAAATTATTGGGAATCTTTCTGTGGAATTTGGGAATCTATATGGAATTTCTAACAGAACTCTTTATTTAATCCACAAGAGTAGCATGTTTTTGTTCCGCCAACCATGACTGGTTTAGAAGACCTAAGTATGTCACGGATAAGGACTCGTGACGTAGTCGATAAAGTATTTGGTAAAATTCAGTTGTAAGTTACACTCTTTCAATCTTCAGTGCAGGTGACACTCCAAATAAAATTGCAAACTATATAGGAAACATTGTGAAAATAACATTCAAGATGAGAACAGTAGTTCGAAGGATCCAAATGATGCAAAGAGTCAATCCTCATCTAAAAAAATCCAGAAACAATAAAAATGTTAACATGGAGTGTAAGGTTGAAAGCAGGATTACACATTTCTGGACAACACCGGGTACGTGTTCATCCACACACACACAAAAGTATCATTATATGTTTACATCGCAGAATATTTAGCTGTATATAATATACTAGTAGAATACCCGACCCAGAATAGATAAAAGTTTTTATGTTCCTTTACCAAGATTAAAATCAAGATATAATGCTACTAAATCTCATGTCTAGAATCCTTATTCCAATTATGATCAAAGCCCATTACATGATGTCTGCAATGTCTAAAATCAAAAGCTTAAGCATAAGAAGATTTCAGGAAAAATTAAATTTAGTAACTAAGAACCATGGATCAAATTTAATGCAAATCTGAAATATTTGAATTTTCAAATGGAAAGTTGTGTCCATTATAGCCCTTAAAAACTCTTTAATACACTCGAAAGAAACTGAAATCTGGGGATTACTTATTAAATGATGTTTAATACCAAATGTTAAAATGTTGCAAAAATTAGAGATATTTGAATTTCCACTATGAGTTTTCACACTCCTTTTCCCTTATGTTCTCTACCTATGTTCTCAAATTCATAACGATCGATTAATTAGTTTAGGAGTGAATCGTCCACATAGGAATATATAAACATATAAACATACTTAGCTTTATAGAAATAGATATACTCTTGAGAAATAGAAAAAAGAAAGCAAAAGGCTTACAAAAGAAAAATAAACGTTTAGAATGTGTATGTTTCGAGTAAAAAGATAAAAAAAGTTATAGTCATTTAGTTTGGAATTAGAATTTCTGCAGAGAAATAAATGGTTGCTGAATCAGTGAAAGGAGAAATAATATTGATCTGGGAGTATCGAACACATCTTATTCCAAATATAGAAAACAGCAGCATTTTTGTTGTTAGCATTTTTTTTTTTTTTTTTTGCTGTTCTAAAGTGAAAAATCTAGCACCTAAGGAGAAAACACTTGTTGGCTTTTCGTGGATCCTTTTTTTTTTTTTTTCATATGCATTAGATTACAAGTATTCTTTTAGATCTAATGCCAGCTAAGATTATTGGCTATAGAATAATACAATTAGCAAGAACCGGCTTTACATTTATGGACTTAATAATAATAATAATAATAATAATAATAATAATAATAATAATAATAATAATAGCAGAACAGGAATCTGAACCAAGCGAAACAGACATTATAATGGCCAATTACAGGATGCAGTTTCAGCTTTTTTAATACTATATATACAGTAAAGTCGATTTCTACCCCTATTGTTTTGTATTAAATAGCATTATTAACAAAAAGATACATCTTATTTATCTTACTTCTACAGTGCAAATATTAGACACAATGTCAGGAAAGTGTGATTTGAAAAGCAAACAGAAAAAAAAACATTCTGGCATGTGTTAAGCAGATTTTATAAATTGACTCCAAAGCATATTTCTACCAGGTTTTCATTTATCTTTCTCTTAAGTCCATCCTTATCAAAAACTCCCATGTTTCCCTTGGCTTTCATAGTAAAACTTTAAAAGTTGAAAAGCAAAAAAAAACTTGTTTTGGGGATAAGTGTCTTTGCAAAACAAAATTCAGAGAGAGTTCAATAAAGGCTCTAGTGAATACAGAAAATGTAAGGATGAGTTTATACCAACACATGTTCGAATGTTTCATTTGGGCAATGAAAGATAGAATTAATAGAATGAATTTCTATGTATAGATAAAAAAAGTCAATGTCGGTGTGTGATGGTTATGTGTTTCTTATAGACAGAAATGTTTTAGCATCTACATAAAATCTAATAGTATATTCTTATGTAAAATTTAGCCGGGACAGCAATGAAGTATTTCCGAATCTACAAAAAGACTATGAAGGCAAAAGAAAACTTAAAGGTTCATCTTTATCCTACTTTTATGAAGTTGTAATCATATTTGATCATAGCTTCTGAGGAAAATAATGGAAATAGTCCCAAATCTCTAAGTGCCTGCTTAATATCATTTATGGGCCCAAACTTACTTTACAATTTCAAACATATCCGATTTTGGTGACATTAATATTAAATGCATAAAATTCTTCAGGGATAATAATGGATGTAATCCTGAATCTCTGTGTCAAAATATTAAATTTATGTGTTGAATGACTCCTGCCTCTAAGTGACCCATTGGGACAGAACCCACCCCTTAAAACTTTAAATACATATATCCTATTTTAAATAAACTTCAAACCATATACATAAGACTTCAAACAATAAAAACATGCATGGGTCAGACAGTTTTCAAATATTTTATCAGCTTCCGGCTATATTAGAGGGCAAGACAGAGGTAAGAATAGAAAGTGAACCTTATGGTTACTTTCAACAGCCTCATAGCTCTCTTATTTTGTCCTTTAGTTCTTACATTCCATGAGCGATGTTTCTGACAAAGGGAGAAGGATTGATGTTTTCTGGGTCAGAATCTATCCACATAACGTTTATAGTTGGCTATGTTTTGACTTTGAAATAGTATTTTTAGCTCCTTACATCAGATGGCTTCTTGCCTTGTCTGGGACGATTCTATGAAAAAAAAAAAAGAACAAAGAAAGTAATATGGTGTTATGAGCATAGTGAAGAAGTTCATAGTAGTGATCCTCCTTCAACCCGAGCAACGTCGAGTCTTCTTGCTAGTCGTACATACTAGAAGAAGTAATAGTATAGTTTGACTTGAGACAGGTGCCACATATCCATTAATAATAGATAATTTAGTGAACAGATGAAAATTTTGACAACATTGAAGGTCTTTTTGAGATGTTTGCAGCCAGTTTTGAACATGTTAAGAATCTGTTTTGTTTCCATGTCGTCTGGCGGATAGATGAATGAATAATACATGCTGGGTTGTCACTTTTCTTATATGGTTAAGGAAGTTTGGTAGAACAAAGTCATCATAGGAAAACATCTTGTATTATTAAAGACAAATGCCTTCACCTGTATTATAAAGTGCTCATTCTTTTGTTTCTACACACGCCATCACCTTCCACACCCATTTTAATAAATGAGATCGCCTGATTACTCCAGATGTAATACACAACGGTAAATGATAATTATCCGATGTTGCTGACTGCGAAGAATTAAGATTTTACTCACTTGAAAATGAATTGTTCTTAAATCTAATAAACTGCTGAATAGAATTTTGTTGTTATCATCGACTTAGAAGTGAAATTTGTTTTATTCAAAGGATATTCAACGGTCAATTTGTTTTACGAAAACGCGAAAGAAAATAGTAAGTATGAAACTATAACTTTTTTGATAGTTTTCCCACAATGTCATTATTATAATATAATATATATTATATAAATGATCAAGTATATCTGATCATCTATGATCAGATGTCATTCTTAAATCTGTACCATCAGTTTGTCAGTGCATGCAACTGGAACTACTCTTACCCATGGGATAACAGGATTTATTATGGAGGTTTACTCCTCTAGATCCGCCGTGTCCTGTCTATGTCCAAACATATTAACAAAATAATCTTAAGAAAGGTGTGGCTTTTCGCCACGCTCAGAAAGACATTCATTATGGAGAGGCTGTATTGTTCGCATCACATAATGCTGGGATGTAAGGAGACAGTTATCCCATTCAAGCAATGAAAGATAGAATTAATAGAATGATAAAAAAGCTCAATGTCTGTATGTGATGCGTGTTTGTGTGTTTCTTATAGACAGAAAGGTTAGAGAATCTACATAAAATATAATAGTATAGTCTTATGTAAAATTTACAAACAACAGTAATAAAAATATTCCTGAATCTCTGACTGACCCGACTACCTTAACTGTTTTACATTTAATAATCCAAAAACTCTCATCTAGTCTTTCAATGTGAATATACCAACAAAGTTTCTTGTTCTGCATACATCTGTCTATACTATCCAAACTAATATTTTTCTGAAACTATCAGATCTAAACCTTTCTTTAAAAGTCACATTGCACATCCATTTTATCAACATCTGCTGGAACAGTTTCACTTCCATACATCATCACACTATACACATGTCACAGACAAGAAGAGTTCCAGAGATCAACATTGGAGGCATGCAAGAATTGCCAACAATCATGCAAGATATCTTGCTGGAGGAGTTGCGTGGATTCTGTGGTGAAGCGTCCTGAAAGATGAAATATTTTGAGAAGTTTTGTTAAAGAAAAATTTGTGAGTTTAGCTTTATTGGGATTATTCGGACTACTGTTATTCTTACAATGTTTCGGCCAATGTAACTGCCGACCTTCTTCAGGTGTATCTGGTCGAATATGCTTTATCGAAGAGTGTGATTCTTACCTTGATTGGGATGACCGTCTTCTTGCATCATATCTTTATTTTTCAGAAAATACAACTTCTTTATAATTAATGGCCATCCATGCATAGCAAAAAGCCACACTCTTCCCAAGGGAAGAAATCTCGACAATGAATCCTGTTATCCCATGGGTAACAGTATTTCTAGTTGCATGCGCTGACAAACTAATGTTATTGATCTGAGAACAACAGGGTTTCAAAGATTATCAGATATATTTGACAATGGAAAGGCATAACAGCCCCAGTTAATGTAGTACTATGTATTGCATGTGGAGTGGTTTCCTGTGCTCTAAGATGATGTGTAAACAAAACTTCACTATAAATACACATAACTTCTCAAAGTGATAAAAGTTATTTCCGGTCCAATTGCCTTGAGATCGACATCTTATTTTCTTGGAAAATTCTCTAAAAATTCACGGGTGATTCCATACCAAACTAGTAAAAAAATATTTCGTCTGAATTCTTTAGAATTTTAAACTTTTTTTTCTAAATTTAAAAGCTATTAAATATCGATTTTAAAACAAAACTATTACTGATTGAATAATGAGTTTAAATCCAACTCTGCAAGTTCAAAGAAACTATTTTTTTTATATAAATAACAAATAGTAGGAGTTGTTATTAGTATATCCAACTTGAATTGCTAGAACTAAGTTCAGTCCACATAAATAAGGTGCTTGCTTTCCCCAAGAGATGTCATACAAATTGAGAGACGTTTTGAAAAGGAATCGGTTCTTCCATTGAAAGCAGAAAATGGAATTTTTGCTAAACCTCTTTATGAGACTAAAGTGGCCACTGGACTTTTTGTACCGATGCTAAAAGAGTAACAGACGAAATAAGAGATTAATTTAATTTTCTCTTAGAAAATGTCCTTTAGATATGAAAAGGATTAGAATTGGAATAGAATTTTTTTTGCAACAAGTAAGTCATGCTTTGCGAAAATTGATTCAAAAAACAATTAAACAAGAACGAATATTTTTGAAATACGTCCGTTCAATCTGCGCTCTTAGTGATGAAGATACTAAAATCTTAAGCGTAAAAGATGGACGGAAATTCTATTCCAAATTTAATCATAACAAATCAAAATAAATGCTATTTCCAAGGTAGAAAGTAGGCCTCGTCGATCAGGGCCAGGTTAGGGTGATACATTCTTTGGATGCTTGCCTCAAGATATGGAGGACAGGATGTTAACCATATAGCACGCCTCTTCTCCTCACGTCACAGATTCATACAGTCTGGCACAAACGCTGTTGCAGGAGCTGGTAGAACCAAGTTGTATATACCGCTGAACTGCTCTAGGGTTTCCACTCTGGATTTTTCCTCAAGATTTACTCCTGAAGCCTTTGCTGTGGATGGGTATTGCATAAGGCAGGAGAGGTTTGAAATCAGGCTTTACCTTCCCCTTGATGGACTGCTTTCTAAGACTAACGGGTTCCATCTACCCGAAGTTCATATTTGAGTTGAGAATAGAATTTACTTAATCTATCATGCATATTTCCACCTTACGCTTAACAATCCAAATAAATGCTATTTTCAAATATTTATTTGACCGGCCATGCTTATTTTCAACTTAACATGACAGACGAAATGAATGATACGTTTAACTTAAACATGGCAGACCAAATGAATGTGTTACCAACTTAAGCATGATAGACTAAATAAATGGTGTTTCTTACTGTACTGTTGGAAAAAATCATTTAGTCTGTCATACATATATATATATATATATATATATATATATATATATATATATCCAATTTAACGTTCCTTTTGATCCATCATGCTTATTTCCAATTTAGTATTCATGTGGCCCAGCATGCTTTTTTCAATTAGCATTCACTTAGTCTTTCATGCTTTAGCATTCATTTAGTCTATCATGCTTAACGTGCTTAGTTTAGCATTCGTTTATTGGTTATGTTTAATTCTAACTTGGTTATGATAAACCAAATAAATGTTATATTGAAATTTCAAATGAATTTGATTTCAATAAAAATAAACCAGAATGATTATTTTAAAATATGTTCAATCAATGAAGGCATTTTCAACTTAAGTACAAATGACAGACGAAATGCTATTTAAAATGCAGCCTTCAAAGACCAAGTAGATATTATTCCTAACATAACCGTAATGCTTAAGTTGAAAATAGTACTTATTCAATCCGTTATATTTATTTACAACTTAAGCATGCTTAAATAAATGCGATGTCAGATTAAGATATGACAGACTAAATAAATAATATTTCCAGATTAAACACGACAAACACAATAAATGCTATTTCCCATGTAAGCTTGACACACTAAATGAATGATATTTACAACTTTAGTAAGACAAATGAAAATGTTATTTCCTATTTAGACATAGCAGACCAAATGAATGCTATTTTCAACTTAGCATTCATGCTTATTTACAACTTAAGCATGAAAAACGAAATGAATGATATTCCTAACTGAAACATGTCAGACAAAATGAATGCTATTTCTAACTGAAACATGTCAAAAACCGAATTTATGTATGACAGACTGATGAACAGAATTTCTTAGAGAGATGCTTGGACGCATGTAATATCGCATGCCTACAATTAATCTGAGTGTTTACCTATTAAAATGGTATTTTAAACTATAGCATGGGTAACCTATGGCCTGGCGGACAGAACCCCAAACAGAGGTATGAAGACCTATCTCCAAAAACAAATTAAAGGATTTAAAAGATCTGAGAATAGTTTTAACTAATATTATTTCACTGTGTCTAAATTGAAACGAAGGAGATTTATTTATTTCATCTTATTTATTATTTTTTTTTTAAACATATAAAGGAAGAAATCTCCTGGGAACAAAGCAATGCAATTTGTGCTGCTTGCAAGAAAATACATTTCTCACGTAGATGTTTGTTGTATTTCATTTTTTTTTCTTTTTCTTTGTATAAATCTCCTTACAAGTTTGAAGAGAAAATATATCAGGAAACATTAATTTCTCTCTTCTGAAGCAAAATCATACACACGAAGAAAACAAAACAAAATGTTTTAATGTATTTTCACTACTTTCGTTGGAATAGTAAGAATTACAGAGCATTTAAGTCAGACAAGTTAGGGACGAAGTGGATGGAATATTAAAAATAAAATCTATGCATTTCATGCCTTTAATGTGAATACTAGGTTTGTGATATTCAGTAATATATACTATAATAGAAGGTTTGACCCGTTAAGTCATCCACTGAGCCTGAATTGATTGCTTGAATCAGGAAATGAGTTTAAAGCCAGATAATTTTTTTTTTTTTTAATACAGACAAATTCTAAAATTAGCCTTTCTGTTCACCAAATTCCCCTACACCTTCTCTCTTCGTTATCCTCCAGCTATGGTCTAAATCGAATTACTGCATATGATTACGAATGGGAATGAAACCTGTGCAGTGAGAGTTGAGGACATACGTTGCATGGAAAGGAAGGATATGTGAATGAAATGATGTTTGTATAATGTAAGTGTTAAAGACAGGCTAAGTTTTGATGACCACAGAGCAAGATTAAATTTAAACAATATAGGGAGATGTGTGCAGAAGAGTAAACTTCAATGGTGTGGCCACGTAAAAAAAAATTAATGAAATTTGTTGGGTTCGTAGATGTAGAACGGTTGAAATAGCAGGGTTAGTTCACAGGGTAAAGCCAAGAAAGACCACGTGAAGAAGTGATTAGGATGTACCTGAGAAAAAGAGAAAGAAATCAATACCTGGCCCAAAATAGGTTATTTTGTATTATTTCGATTATGATTTGTATTCTTTTTTGTGGAAATCGCTCCAGACAGGACATTAAGCCATTTGATGTAAGGAGCTTAATAAAACCTACTTCAGGGTAAAAAAAAAAAATAGCTAATAATAAATGTTATATAGATAGCTTCTGATTCGGCAAACAGTAATTCTTCTCCCTTTGTCAAAAATATCACTTATGGAACATGAGGACCCAAGGAAAAAATGAGGGAAGCAAAACTTATGAAGCTGCCAAAAGTAAGCCCAAGGTTCATCATCTTAAAAATCCATAAAGATAGGTTAGTTTGGAAATCAGTTTCTTAAAGCCATCCAACACATGTCATTATGTAGAGCAGATGTTAAACTGATGATAATGTTGATTTGTACTAGATTTGATTATTAAAAAAATACTAAATCAAAACAAAAACTGATTAAACTTAGAATAACACATTTTTGTTTGTTTGTTTGTTAGAGCTCTGATGTATTTGAATATTTATTTGATTTTCCAGTTGTAATTAAAAGAATTGAATGAAACATTTTCTACAAAATAAAAATAAAATAATAAAAGAACAAAAACACAAAAAAAAATAATGTAAAAAATAGGTTAATTCTAGAACTGGATTTAAAAGAAAAAAACTGATTTTAGATAGTTAATCATTATTTTTTTTTTGTCAAGAGTCCTTTTTTTAATCGTAGAATTATATCGGTTCTTAAATGTTTTTATTCTAGTGTAAAGAAAAATGCAAACTGATATCCTCAGGAGTTTTCAACTAACTTTAAAGTGAGATACTTAAACGTAGTTGTTAGCATATACCTTTGTTATTTGCTTTATTGAAATCAAGTGTCATAGAAAACCATGTTTGTTGAACTTCTATAGGTTTTTCTTAAGAGTCAGCTGAATAGATAAAAAAAAAACTAGTTTTACCAGTAGCTTTTGAATGAATCTGTAACATAAATTAAAGAGATTTTCCCAAACAGTCTAGTTTCAATTGGATAATTGTTGCTTGCAAATTCGAGATCCAACAAACTAAAACAATGATTTGTTTTTGCATTTTTATCTTTGACCATTTTCCTCCATTTTTACCCCATTTTTCCTTCAGTTTTCTTTTTCATTTGTGTGCGGATTAAAAAAAAAAATAGTTGTTTATATAGAGCACTCTGGATTTTAAAGTGGGTATTTACATATATCTATCAAGTTAGGTCTGTGTATATGTTGTTGAAAGTACTGCATAATCGTGTTGACACACCAATCACCAAAGTTGAGCAACGTTGAACCTGGTCACTATCAGATGAGTGACCATTTAGAAATATCAGGCGCTGTATGTTAAAAGTCAAATGTGCTCTACACTTAGCTATGAGCATCAGCAATCTGCATTGATTAGCATGGCGACTATGGCACAACCTCTGAATAAGGAAGAGATTTATCCTTCAGGAGTGATTATAAATTCTGATCGTGATGATATCAGTTTAGGAGTGAATCATATATTCATATGATTCACTTCTAAACTGATATACAAATCAATATACACTTTGAAACACAGATGCTAGGCATAAAAAATCGTAATGTGCGACAGATTTAGCTTCATTTAGTTTTAAACAAAGGAAGCAAATATAGGATGGAAGTTCTTCGTCCAAATTCAGATGCTCCCGATTTTTTTGTGAAAAAAGTAGGTATTTTTGGTGTCGATATTGACAATAGGTATTTTTAAAAAATTTATTTTATTATTTTTATTCTATTTTCACCCCAAACAAAGCACAGTGCCAATTAAAGTAGGGAGGGGCTACTATCGGGGACGTAAGTTGCAGGGATATTATGAGCAGCAAGATGTATGTTCACATTATATTTGAACTTCTGCATATCAGTACAGTTGAGAAAGCAGAATCCCGGAAGGACGTTCCAAAGTCTAGTAGTTCTGGGGAAGAAACTATTGGTGTAGAAGGCTTTCTTATGGCTAGGCATCTCTACTGTGTAGGGGTGGGATTTGGCCGCTTGTGGGGTTTGTTGAGGGTATTTACGTTGAGGGCACAAGTGCTTGTAGTTCGTCAGGTATTAGATATCAATTAATCGTAGAGAATAGTAGACCGAACAATCCAAATGCATATTTTTTATTTTTGAAACTTGCAATGAAATTGCCACACTTTAACCACTAAGAAAAACATAAAGTATTACTTTTTCAGGTTGAAAACATGGCTAAAAATCACTTCTACTTTTCCATGTGTCAATTCAACCCTAACACAATTTTCTTCTGACCTTCTTTATGTGCATCTTTTCAAACTTGGTCATCTTTATCTTTATTTAAAGTTTCCTTAGCCTGAAATGGAAAGATCCTTCTTGTCTGGGCTGAGGCAATTTTTATTTTTGTCCCATTGAGAGTGCCTATTTTGGGAGAGCTAGATATCTCCCACATAAAAAAACATCATTTTGAGGTCATTTTTATTTTTGTCTTATTCGAAGTGCATCCTTCGGGAAGCTAGATATCCCAACACATAAAAAATGAGCTTGTGTTTAATTGTCCTCATAGTGAAGAAAGCAAATAGGGACTCTAAAAATACACATATGGATCATAAATCTGTTGGTAATATACACAGCAAATAAAACTAAAGATAACTCTCGCCATGATAATAGTTTGTAAAAAAAAAACAATTTAAAAAAAAACTAAATATTTTTGCAATAGGAGCAACTAAATTGCTAGCGAGTATTATGTCATGTGCAGCATATGCACAAATCAAAATGTGCAAGTAGGTTGCATATAAATGTGCAGAAATTTTGCACCCTGCCATCTCTGGCACTTGTGGGTGGATGCCTTCTCCTCGTCCGCCACTGCAGCTGAGTCAATACGTAAAAGCATCAAGGAATCGCATTTCTGCTTGGTTGTTATTGTTGTTGTAGGCGAAACGAAAAAGTGTCTTTAATTTTTTTGTTTTGTTTTCTACTATGATTCATCCTTTTGATCATATATAGAAAATTATTGGACAATGATAGTTTGAGAATATCATGTTTTATTCCTTGTTGTGTAATCTTTACAGAATATAAAAAGTGGTTGCAAAAAGATTGGATAGTACTTGAAAAAGAAAAAAAAAATAACAAAACGTAGGATTATGGCTGTTTGCTAATGTTGAAGGTTATCTTAAGAATGAATATTATGAAATAAATTTTATCATTTTTTCCATGGCAATTGCTCATCCGAGCTCCAATCTCTGGTCCTCCCTCGCCAATCTTTCATGAAAAACAACCGTCTAGCTGAAACCACTGTCAGTAATTTTCCCCACTCTTTATCTGTGCCTAAATCAAAACGTAGATTCCATGAACAAAGCTTCTTTCTTAGAAGTGCACGCCTGTGGAACTCTCTTCCGTTTGCCTGTTTTTCATCTGACTACAACTTGGATGTCTTCAAGTCCAACATAAACAAATTCCTGATGAATCGCCTCCTAAAGTAGACACTTTATCAAATCTCCAATACTAACGATTACTACGATACTATCCCTTTGATTACTGTACACGCAATAACCCTTATCCCCGAGTGGCTTCCGGGCCTTGATAAGTGGTGACCCCCATGTAAAAAAAAATAGTTACAGCAAAATTTACTATTGTTTTATTGCTTGTCTTCACCATTTGAAAATAGTTTTGCATGAGGACTAGAAAAAGGCACTTGTTTTATTCGCTAACCCGAAAAGAAAAAAAATGTCACTCATGGAATCATTTCTGATACTTCGTGAGATCAAAACATATTAGGTTGCTGCAAAAATAATATCGTTTTTTGACGTTCAACTTCAATTGTCAAAAACGATATTATTTTTGCACCAATATTTATCGGTGTTCAAACTTCCAAAAATATTTGATATGTTCCTTTGAGTTTCAGATAAAGTTTCACTCTATAAAATTTATTGATTCCATTTGGATGAATCTTGCTTATTATTTACAATACCAAATTAAAATGTTTTATTAGGAAAAAGAAATCATTTAATGCAGGGTGATTGCCCCCCCCCTTCCCCAAATCCCACGCTTAGAACTATTAATAAAATTCACAATTCTTTTCTTTTAAATTGAACTATATTTCATACAAAAATAACCTGACTTGTCTATGCCTGATTTGTCCACCAAGTTTTAGTCAGGAATGTTTCACCGTAATAAAACAAAAACTTTTTGACATGCATGATCGAAGCTTTGTGGACAACGTTGAAACACAGGAGATAGATTGAATGCCTTTTGAAGAGAACTTGAGTGTCTAAGGTCTCTCCGTACAACGGTTTGTCAGGGAAACCTGGCATGAGGATACTTTTCGCTGCAATTAAACCTTGATTAAATATTCAAAATCACATTTTGTATTTGCAACCCCAAAAAGATCTCCTCGTTATGGATAATCCACACTGGCTTTTACAAGGAATGGTTCACCTTCTCCAAGTGATGTTACCTTAAGTAGCAACACGAAGATGGATACTCCACCAGAGTAGATGAATTTTGGCCTGGAATCTAGTAAGATTAAGTGACAAGAAGAAAGGTATATACTATAACATATTTGAACGATCAATTGAGGAGAGGAAAATTATGTTCTCAACTTTTTTACTCAATGTTTGAGACGTAAAGGAGAACATTAATGGAATATCAAAATATCCATGAATCTCATATAGAGATCAAGTGTTAACCCATAGGAAGCTGAGTAATCTATCAGACTAGATGATTTTTTGTCCTGGAATCCAGTAAGACCAAGAGACCAAAAAAAAAGAAGAAGATATTCATAGATTATCCATAACGAGGAGATCTTTTTTGGGTTGCGAATACATATTTAACTGGTCAATTGGAGTTCTGAAAGTTTCCCTCTCTCTCTCTCTCTCTCTCTCTCTCTCTCTCTCTCTCTCTCTCTCTCTCTCTCTCTCTCAAATACAAATACAAAATACTATTTTCCTGGATGCCATAATACAAATACAAATTACTTTTTCTTGTGATGTTAAAATACAAATATATTAAAATTGTATTTAAATACAATTGAAATACAAATACAATTGTATTTGATCCAACCCTAATTCCAGGTAAGAGTAGGGGGGGGGGGCTTGATTGCTGAGAATCTTAACTGAAGGAAAATGAAATCAAAAAGAAGAAAAGGTGCTAGTGTTCTTGCAAAAAGTAGTGGAAGATAGAGTAAAATCCAAGGACTTCTGTCATTACTAACCAGCAGAGCTTTACCACTTACAACCAAGAAAAAAGTCTATCAAGCATGTGTATGGAAGTGAAAACTGGCCAGTGAGGGTTGAGGATATGCGTTGCATGGAGAGAAATGATATGAGAAGTATACGAGGATGTGTGTAATGTGAGTAATAACGACAGACTTCGATCTGATAACGTTCAACGAAGATAAAACATAAGATATACGCAGAACAGGAGACTTTTATGGTATAGTCATGTTGAAAGAATGGATGAGAGTTCTTAAGTTAGTAGCTGCTGCACAGTTGAGATAGCATTGCCACGTCAAATTATAATCTGCAAAGAGTTGCTATAGAACCTCTTAAACTTACAATTTACCATAAGTCATTACTAGAGTGTGTATCCGTTGACTTCTTATATCCTTTTATGCAGAGTGATGTGGTTCTCGGTTGATTAACTGTGTCTAATGGTGTGGGATATATACTCAAGAGTCAAAACAATGATAAGAATATGCTGTTGTTATAGCCCTAGTCGTTACATAATTGGATGACACTTAGAAAAGGGAACTCCAGAAAACGTTGCACATGGAACCGTTAATAAGATTTTCAATCCTTTCTGAAATCCAATCATATTTGGTATAAATAAATGTCAGTTTGTAGCTGACTTGTCTACCAAGGTTCAATCATGAATGTCTGGAAGTCTTTGTTTTATTGCCATCAGTGATAAACACACTTATATACAATGTGCAAAACTGTCAGAGACTTTGATACTCCTCTCTTGGCACCACCCTGATTCTTTTCTGTCATCGCTCTCTTCAGTTCAGTTATAGTCTCATAGATAGTATCTTTGAAATAATTCTGCAGATAAATATCTGAAAGGAATGTGAAGCCCATTCTGGATCACATCTACTAATAAGGCGATCACCAAAGTGCCTCTACATATTATTAAATATCAATAAAACAAAGACTGTTGGGACATTTATGACTGAAAATTGGTGGACAATTAACCATTACCAAAAAAATTTAATCTTAGTAACAATCCATAGGTAACATTTTTAGAGGGTCATCCCTATATCTATCTATAATGATTTCATTTTTTTTTTGTGAAGGATTGTTTCTAAAACACTTATATATAAGGTTGATGAGTTTTGTTTGAATATTTTGATTGCAGAAATTCCCCTCTGGACCAAAGTATGTTTGCAATGACAGATGTCGCATACAAATTCAATACATCTACCCTGATGGCCACTATTTTATGTAGCTTACGACAACCATTTCTGCCACATAAACCCGTGATAATAAAATGCTATATTACATCCGATAAGCAACAGCATCACAATTGTCACGTCTTCAGAGGAAAAGTTCCTATTTTTCTCTCTCAATATTTAGTGCTTTCACTGCTAATAACATGGCGACACGGCAGTATCCCCCACCCCAAATAAAAATCTGTCCTGAAAAAAAAACAAAAAAAAAAACGTTTCCTTTTGCTTTCTTTTTTTTTACATTTATTATTCAGGTTAATGATTAGATATTTTGGTAATTATGCATAAAACCAGACCCTAACTTTCAAACACGCCAGCAGGTTTGTCAATTGAGGTATGAAAGCACAAAATGGGTACAGTATTTCCGCTACTTACTTATATATTTGGCCAAAATATTAAGATATTTTTTGTTAATATATTTTTCAAAACATAGTTACGGGTTTTTTAATGTTAAATATACTTAATTCAAACCTGCACAACCTTTTATTATCTCCGATTTAAAAATAAATATTTCAGCAATATTATCTACTGGATTTGTACTTGTTTGTTTTTTGAATGTAATGTTTTCTTAAAATAAAACTATTTTTATAATTAACTATATTTTATGTTTATTTCATCTATCCTTATAATAAAAATGTATAAAAATAGGTAAACTTTTTTATCAATTGATCTTTTTATTTTTTAATCGCATATCTTTTCAAATAACTATGTTTATTTAAGTTAATTATGTTATATATTTTGTCAAAGTGGTTTAATATGTTAAAAATATATTTATTTACAGAAACATGTAAAGAAAACAATGAATATGTCACATATTTTAATAGTTTTAGCAGTTTCAAAAAGGTGAATGTGTAACAGAAAATAGTTTAACAGTTTTACAATGTGAATATTTCGCATCTATATCTATATATCTATAAAAGTGAACTTATCTCTGTGTGGGTTTGTGTGTGTGTGTGTGTGTGTGTGTGTGTGTGTGTGTACATTTCTCTACGCAATAACTCTGTCAATTTTAAGTCTACAGACTCGAAATTTGATATAGAGGGTACTGAGATTTGTGAAAATCTTCGGGATTGGTTTTCGGCCAGAAATTTGTCTGTTAAGGGATCAAAGTTCAACGATTTGACCTTTGAGAACACTACCAAACTCCTCCGACAATTTTGGGTCTAAATACTTGAAATTTTAGATATAGGCTCCTTGGACATAGATCTAACTTAATAACTTCATTTGAGCCCAAAACAATAAATGATAAGAGGTCATAATAGGTCAAAGTTTAAAAAAATTGACCTCTGCGGTCTCTACAAAATTACTCAGACAATTTCTGGTCTAAACATTTGAAATTTTATATAAAGGGTATTCAGAGATAGGGCAAGCTTTTTAATCGGTTTGGGTCGAAAATTTTTAGTTACCAATATATAAATGTATGCATGTATGTATGCTTGCATGTCTGCCTAAAACTTTTGACAGAGACGACGGATTTTACCAAGATTAGTATCGTTTTAAATTCCGACCTCTCAGACGACAAATATCGAAAAACATTAATATCTACCTTCAACTGGGAAGTTTTCTACCGGGGGGGGGGGTCGCTTTTTCGCCGATATTTTTGAAAGTCATCCTCTCCTTTCGATTGTCTAGCCTTAATTTTAAAAAATGTCACTTCCGGTTTGGTGGTGGTCGTAACAGCATAGACGTAAGATTTTTTCCCCATTCTTTTCCTCCTTGGCAGTACGGGTTCGAGCCTGTCTTCCTACTACCACCTTTTTTTTTTTTTTTTGCTCAACACATCAAAACACCCGGGCAACGCCGAGCTGAAATGCTAGTCTATATATCTATAAAAGGTAACGTGTCTGTATCTATGTGTATGTGTGTCTGACTGTGTGTGTGTGTGCATTTACTTACGCAATAACTCTGTCAATTTTAAGTCTACATACTCGAAATTTGATATACTGGGTACTGAGATTTGTGAAAATCTTCGGGATTGGTTTTCGGCCAGAAATTTGTCTGTTAAGGGATCAAAGTTCAACGATTTGACCTTTGAGAACTCTACCAATCTCCTCCAACAATTTTGGGTCTAAACACTTGAAAGTTTAGATATAGGTTCCTTGGAAATGGATCCAAATCAATAACTTGTTTTGAGCCCAAAACAATAAATGTTAAGAGGTCATAATAGGGGTCAAAGTTAAAAAAATTGACCGCTTTTTTTTTTTTTTTGCTCAACATACACCTCCAAATACCTGGGCAACGCCGGGCTGAAATGCTAGTGTGTTAAAAAACATTAAATTTAAACAGTATAAGTACAAATCTAGTAGATGATATTGCCAAAACATTTATTTTTAAATCGGCAATGATCGTAATAGATTGCACCGGTTTAAATAAAGTATATTCAAAATAAAGTATATTTAAATAAAGTACATAAAAAAAAACGTAACTATATTTGAAAAAAAAAAAGTAAATGTGTTTGAAAAAAATACATTAACAAAAAATATCTTAATATTTTGCCCAAATATATAAGTAAGCAGTTCTGAAGAATAGCGGAAGTATTGTATCCATTTTGTGCTTCCATACTTCCATTGACAGACCTGCCGGCGTGTTCGAAAGTTAGGGTTTCGTTTTATTTACAATTACCAGTTGTTTTTTTTTACACCGATTGCAGTTTTAACGTAAATGTCATTACATAAGGAAACAATTACTTGTGTTTACACCAATTTTGAATTCTGTGGAGTATTGTCTTTTGTTTTCCGGACTGACTCTCGGAATTGCACGCATGCTAACTTTTTTTGGAGAGGGGGGGGGAGTAAATTTGTACATAAGGTTAACCTCCACAACCTTCTTTACTTTATATCTCTATAAGTACTTGTCACCGCAAAATTTGAATGATATTTTCTTAATCAGCATAGTCGAAAACGTATATGAGTTGTCATTCGACAACTCATATGCGTTTTCGACTATGCTGATTAAGAAAATATCATTCAAATTTTACGGTGACAAGTACTTATAGAGATATAAAAACCTGTATTATCCCCTGAATTCACTTGCTGCCAGGTTTGTACACACGTGCAGTAAACAAATCTACTTTCCTCCTATCGACACAGCCACCTCCAATTTTTTTTAGCATTTGCTGGTGGATATGCTGACAACGATTATCTTTAAATTTGGGAGAATTATTTCCCCTCCACCATCCCCAAAGAAGGAGGTTGTCCACTCCGAAAACTGTTCTTTACATGGGGTGTTGGGGGTGTCTATGTCGAACGCCGTTCTTAACATGAGGAGTTTAGGATGTCTATTCCAAACGCTGTTCTTCTTAACATGAAAGAAGTGAAAAAAGTTGTAATTGTTTTGTTTTACACTTTTAAAAAGGACGACATAAAACTGGAATTTAATGGAAGAGTTGAAAAGAAGAGGCAAGCTTGAACAACAAACTGAAACAGCTAGGACTGCTACCACTGATTTCGATCTAAACAGTTCATAAGACTTCCTAACTTCTAAAACTTCTGTTTTTACTTTTCATTATTATTCTAATGGACCATTTTTCATAATTTTATTGATTCATACTGATTTATGCATTCCCTTAATTTTTTTCTTAGATTCAAACAGTTCTTGTGGGTTATCACCCCAAACTATCACTAATCGCCTGTGAAAGCCAGATTATTTCATTTTGGCCACGGCCGCCAGCGTCCACAATTGTTCAGGGATAGCAGTGGCCACCAACAACAACAACAACAACCATAGTTTACTTTGTGTGTGTATGTGGGGAGGATTCCACCAGGCAATGCCGGTTAATGGGTCCTGCTAGTATATATATATATATATATATATATATATATATATATATATATATATATATATTTTTGGAATCCAACTATATTTGATACAGTCTCTACTTGACTTGTACACAAAGTTTCAATACATAATAATCTATGGAAGTATAGAAAGCTGTATCAGATATATTGCAGATTGAAAGAAAATAAGACACGTGAAAGTGAAATAAGTTTTTTGCTTTTTTCCGTTTTATTAAGATTTTATTAAGATTGCAGATTTTTCTTCAAAGTGTAATATTTGTTCTATCCCTGGTCGGTGAGGAGAGATTCTCCTGGACTGAGTATATTTTTATTTTTGTCCCAATCCAGAGTGACCCCTTTAAGGTAACTATGTTTTTCTACACTGAAAACCAAGCTTGTTTAGCGCTTTTCACGTAGGTGACGTGAGGGAACAATAAATAGAGGCACCACAAATCCGAAAATTTGTTGTGGAAAGAGACAGGTAATATCTGGAAATTTTAATTAAATCTTAATGTTGAAAACGGGCACGTGACACGTAATTTGCAAACGGTTCTGTCAATTATAAGCATAACTCAAATAATGTAAAGGGAGATAATTCCGACTTTGAACTAAAGAAAATAATGATTGTTTAGTTTACGACTAAACATTTATTTCTTTTACTGTATAAAAATGTGCACACAAACAAAAATTGAAACTAAAATGACTTTACTCCTTCTCGCATAACGTATAGGATAGGTATAGCTAGTATATAATAAATAATTTATGTTTTGCAAAAAAGAAAAACATTTTTGAAAAAGAATATTTTTTTTTAATGTATTTCCTTTTGTGAATTAATTTTTCATAGCGTAAATCACTGCATTTCTTCCATTTGATTATCTTGTGTCATTCTTTCTTGGTTTCTTTCCTTTTAGCAACCGGAAAATTCAGATGCAAACAAAATTAATGGTGTTTTTCCAAAAAAAAAAGAAAGAAAAATCCTCAAAGTTTGTTAAAGTTAACAAAGAAAATATTTGGTGCTCTTAAATCATTCCCATTTTATTTCAAGTGACAAAACAATAGCAAATAACAACAACACAATTTTTACATTATTTTCGGTTTCGTCTTAACCCTTTTCAGTATTTCAATACCAAATCACATTATTTCAAATGAATCAATTGTGTACTTGTAATTTACAATGTCATTCACCCGGGATGGGGGAGCTGAGTTGAATCCAAATTAGTTCATGGTGTCAAGGCGGCCCATCATACTAATCAGCAGCTAAGTCCTCAGCATAATTCAGCTATTCTGGCTACACTGATGAATAGGGTAATGACAACAGCATATTATTTTCCTTGTTTTGACTCTTGAGTATATATCCATTGATATCTTATATGTTTTTATGTAGAGTGATGTGATTCTCGGTTGTCTGTGTCAGATATATACTCGAGAGTAAAAACAATGAAAAGAATATGCTGTTGTCATAGCCCTACTGATGAACACAAACAAAAAAATTGTGTGTGTGGGGGGGTGAAGCAGCTACCAACTTCACATCTGTCTTCACTGTTTTAATCCATGGCTTTAGTCTATCGCCCTTGCAATTCTACTGGACAGCGGATTCGATTAGGGTCTGATGAATTCCTCCTTAGGGCATCGAAGAGAATAGTTCACTGCAAGTCTACCTTCACCGGGATCTTTCGATCACTCGGTTGTCTCAGTAAGGATAAAAATAAAATAAGATGTACTTTTCCATGATGCTCTTTTCTCTTCTCTGCAACCTTTTTTCCATGGTTATTTTTATGATCCTCCCTTTCCAAACTTTCAGAAAAACGCTTGTCTACTGACCCTTATTAACCCTTATCCTCGAGTAACTTTCGAGCCTTGATATGTGGTGACTCCCTTGTAAAAGAAAAGGAAAAAATGCAAGTTCATACCTTTCCTTTGCTTATTTTGTTTATGAAAAGAATATATTTAGGTTTTATTTTCATATTCCTTCCTGTCTGATTAAGGATTTTACAAGTGACAGTAATTTCACAAGAATCCATCAGTGTTGAGTCATTCCCCTCCACCCGCATCCTCATACCTGTTCCTATTATACGATTAATTAAACTAAATTTTGCTCATAGATCTAAGGCTGTGAGTGAGAATCAATTGTAAATTACACAAATAGATGCAATAGTTCTTTTTAGTAATGAATAACCATTTATTAAGGCAAAAACAAAAACGCTCGAGCATAAGATTTAATGAGACGAATAGATTAACAATAATGAATACTGTGAGAAGATTACAAATCTTCACATATTATCCACTCAAAACATTAACCAACCTAGAAAACAGCAGTTCTTCCCTCCGTCTCAGAAACATCAGCTATGTGAGAACTAAAGAACACAATAGAGGAGAGGTAAGAGTTACAAGACGCCTGAAAGTGAACCCACTTCACATATTAAGTTTGAATTTTTCATAGCCGACAAGCCATTCTCATCGACCTTCTGCACAAATACATTTTTTTTTCGAGTGACAATTTATCGCGAAAAAACAATCACATATTTCATTTTTTATTTATTTGCTTTCTCTATATCAAATCACACTATTTCAAGCAAATCAATTATATACCAATTATTGAATACAAGGTGCTATTTACCCACATGTAGGAAGGAATTATATTTTTCTCAAAAGAATTAGTGTGTAAGCGACCACTATCGATTCTCAGTTGTTTGACTGGTTAAAGCTTCCATCGACTCAGGCAAAACTTCATATATATATATATATATATATATATATATATGTGTGTGTGTGTGTTGTGTAGAGGTACATATTAAGGAGATGACGGGGGGGTTCATATTGGGACAATACATACAATGGATATAACGATAGTGATGATGAGGGAGAGAAGACATTTATATATCAGTTCTTATAACATTTCTTGCAGAAGGGGAGACATTTCTTGTGATAGAGGAGATGGGACACATATCTTGGAAGAATTTACACAAGAGTTTGTTACAAGATGATAAACACATTACCTTTTCTGTTGTAACTGAATGACGACACGAGACAACACTTACAAAACATAATGATGATTGCTTTATTCATCTGATCGGCCGGTCGATGACATCAGGAATTCACTTGTATCTACATGCTTAATCTTCTACCCTTTCGCTTCCAAGGGATTAACTGACCATTGACTGCCAACTGACTGACACTCAACTAACTCTCTCTGACTGCCTAATTGACTAACTGCCTCTAAAATCCGAACCCATAGAACTATATGGAGAATTGTCCTTTGTCTATTTATGTCAGAAGTGTGTTTTTCAAACGTGACTAATTCACGTGGCTGTTTGTTCAAACACACTTCTGCAGACAAAAGAATCTTCTCATAACCTATTTTTAACCTAACCTATTTTTTTTAACAATATATTTTTAATTTTCATTGTTAATTCTTTTACTGACATATTTTATATTCAGATTTCTAAAAGAATTTACAATAGACTTAATTTCTCACATTCTATTTCTTAACTTTGCTTACAGGGTTCGATTCTAGGCTTATCCTAATCTCATTTTCACTTATTTAATATTCTTCTTATTTATATGGAAAGGGAACAGCCCTTCCCATGTAACATTATATATATATATATATATATATATATATATATATATATATATATATATATATATCCCATGTAATGTCTCGCAGGTCATAATGAATGAAATCACATGGGTTCTTGTAATGGCCTGTAAATGACAATCATAACCGTACAGTCAAATCCCGTGTTATGTCATCCATTTCCTCATTAACTGGGAACCTAAAATTAATGTCTTATGAAGAAATGAAGAATGTTCTCGAATTAAAAAAAAGGAACATTTTTATTGAGATATTGGTATTGCCTTCTCTTCTGCTACTTGGCCAACTATATATACTCATCTGCCTGGAGCCCTTCAGTTTTGAGCCACTTGTCTTAATCTCTCATTCTTTGACACCACATGCACTTCTAACTACAAGGGTGAGATGATATTTGAGTACATACGGGCTGATCCCTGTGTACATGTCACTGTGGGAACCCCAATCATTATATATATATATATATATATATATATATATATATATATATATATATATATATATACTAGCAACATACCCATTACTATTTAACACTATTAAGTTAATCACATATCTCCTTTATACTTTGTGATTAATAACTTCCTTCATACAATACAAATGTTTGATTCTTGTTCACCAGCTTGGGGGTTGGGTGAAACGTTTGTTCATATTTTATGTCCATAAAAAATGTGTTGAGATTTAATTTATTTCAAAAATAGTTTATCTGCCTTAAAAGATTTAAAAAATTGACGACATCATAAATAATAATGTAAATTAATGATGGTGTGCATAAAATAAACAAAAAAAAACAATTCTTAAAGTTACGAGTTGACAATTGTTTGCTGCTCTTAAATCATTCTCATTTATTTCAAATGATAAACAATTTTATACGAAATAAGAACAAATGCACAAATGCTATTTTGGTTTTTGTTTTAATCAGTTTTATGGCATATGGACCCTTTACATATAATTTAATATTTTCGTTCATTCCTTGTCTGATAAGTTTCAATTTCATATAAGTTCATTCTTATCCCTTCTATACGAATGTATTTAATTTTATATTATGCAATTTATTCTATATGTGTGTGACTTATTTTATATGTATGTAATCTATTCTATATGTATGCAATTTGTTTATATATGTAATTAAATTTATATGTAATCTATTTTATATGTATATAATTTAGTTTATAAGTATGGAATCTATTCTATATGTATGTAATTTATTTTATATGCATCTAATTTATTCTACACGTATACAATTTATTTTATATAAGTGCAATTTATTTCATATAAATGTAATTCATTTTATGTGTATGTATTTTATATGTATATAATTTATTTTATATGCATGTAATTTATTTTATATGCATATAATTTATTTTGTATGCATGTAATTTATTTTATGTGTATATAATTTATTTTATATGCATGTAATTTATTTAAATACATGTAATTTATTTTATATGCATGTAATTTATTTTATATGCATGTAATTTATTTTGTATGCATATAATTTATTTTGTATGTATATAATTTATTTTATATTCATGTAATTTATTTTGTATGCATATAATTTATTTTGTATGTATGTAATTTATTTTATATGCATGTAATTTATTTTATATGCATGTAATTTATTTTATATGTATATAATTTATTTTATATGTATATAATTTATTTTATATGCATGTATTTTTTATATATATATATGTAATTTATTTTATAGATATGTAATTTATTTAATATGGATGTAATTTATTTTATATACGTGTAATTTATTTTATATAGATGTAATATATTTCATATGCATATATTTTTATATGCATATAATTTATTTTACATGTACATAATTTATTTTAGATGTACATAATTTATTTTATATGCATGTAATTTATTTTACATGCAATTAAATTATTTTATATGCATATAATTTATTCTCTCTCCCTCTCTCTCTCTATATATATAATTTATTTTATATGTATATAATTTATTTCATATGTATGTAATTTATTTGATATGTGCATAATTTATTTTATATGTATATTATTTATTTCATAGGCATGTTATTTATTTCATAGGCATGTAATTTATGTTATAGGCATATAATTTATTTTATATGTATGTAATTTATTTTGTACGTACATAATTTATTTTATATGTATATAATTTCTTTTATAGACATGTAATTTCTTTTTTGTGTCCATAATTTATTTTATATGTATGTAATTTATTATATGCACTGTCATAGACTTTGTATTGTCCAGAAAATTTATATGTATCTAATTTATTATTTGTGCATCTAATTTTTTTATATGCATGTAATTTATTTTACATGCTTGTAATTTATGTTACAATTATAATTTATTTTATATGCATGCAATTTATTTTATATGTATGCAATTTATTTTACATGCTTGTAATTTATTTTACGTGCATGTAATTTATTTTATATTATGTAATTTAATTTATATGCATGTAATTTTTCATATGTATGTAATTTATTTCATATGTATGTAATTTATTTTACATGCATGTAATTTATTGCATATGTATTTAATTTATTTTACATGAATGTAATTTATTTTATATGTATGTAATTTATTTTTAAAGTAAGTAATTTATTTTATATGTATGTAATATATTTTATATGTATGTAATATATTTTATATACATGTAATTTATTTTACATGCATGTAATTTATTTTATATGCATGTAATTTATTTTTTATGGACGTAATTTATTTTATATGTAAGTGATTTATTTTTTATGGATGTAATTTATTTTTTATGGATGTAATTTATTTTTTATGGATGTAATTTATTTTTTATGGACGTAATTTATTTTTTATGGACGTAATTTATTTTATATGTAAGTAATTTATTTTTATGGATGCAATTTTTTATGCATGTAATTTATTTATATGTATGCAATTTATTTTACATGCATGAAATTTATTTTATCGATTGATTTATTTTTAATCACAATTGTATTTGTTTCTGGTGAATTTTATTTTTGTCTTTCAAATTAGATGTACGTGTGTATGTACGTGTCTGTTTAGTGTTTATTGTACTTGATGAGGAGTGCACCATTTCCACATGTTGCAGTCATTACTATTTCATATGCTACAGTTGTCTTTCTGCACTTATTTAAAATTCTTGTAATTTTAAAATATTAAATATTCTGTCTAGATAAAGTCGGAATATTTAGCGACATCAGTCACTCCCTTTGCTACCATAATAAGGTAAACGAGGCACTCTAGCCTCTTTACTGATTTCGACTCTGTTACATACGAGCCGGGGCAATATTTAAATATAACAATAAAATGCAATAAAATGCAAATACAGGGGTATAGATGGGCATTTATGGATAGCAAACGCTTATCACAGGCAGACAAATCTTCTGCAGTAGGGGTATGTCCATGGGTCCCAGATTGGGTTCAAGTTTCCGTTTTTATACAAAAAAAGTTTGAAACAAATAAAACAATTATTTTCTATGAGACAAGCGGATACAAAATACACACAAAAATCGAACACAATAAGATTTGCAAGAGATAACGAAACAAACACTTTCAAATCATATAAAACTAAATTTATTAATGATAAGGGGAAAGAAAGATTTAACAAAAACAAATATATTCAAAGCTAATGGGATTGGGGAATATTTTTAACATACTAACTGAAAGAGAATCCTATAACAGACAGACAAAAGGTAACCGGCAGTAACCAGTCCACACGAGAAAAAGTCCGATCTCAAGCTCGACAAAGAAAGAAAGTAATTTTTTTTTTCACTTACAGTTTAATTCTTTTCTTTTAAACATGCCTGTCGGCATCCGTTTTGGATTACCCAAAATAGTTTGATCGAGGGATTAATTCGGATATCTTTTTTTTCGGTTTTTTGCCATCTTCGGAAATGTGACATCGCTTTGGTTGTCCAGAACACGTTTAACGCGGTCGAACTTTTTTTCACAACTCCTCGCAAGAGGGAATTATTATATTTTCTTTCTTTTTTTTTTTCGCCCTTCGATTCTAAAAATAGAATTGACGAAATCATGTTCTGGTTCCTTATTCTGCTTCTTGGCACGGCGCGGTCACTACGTGCGTTGACTGTAGGACAACCTGTCCCTTGCCTTCATATTGGAGGAGGTGGGAGGTGGAACGTTTTTCAACTCCCTCGGTCTCTGTTTTTCTTTCCCTTTTCTCTCTCTCTCTCTCTTCCTACGTGGGTGATGAAATCCGTAGTGGGTTTTTTCCTCTGCTTCCGAGATCGGATCGCGGTGTAGTAACTGTTCCGCCGTCACATGTCACTCTCTCTCTCTCTGTCTCCGGCCAAGGAAAGAGAATCTCTCCAGACTGATTTTAATATGAGGTTTTGGGTGGATTCTCGTTCAGTCACAACATGCCAATCAAAAATCTACTCTTATACTGCTAACAGAATACTAAAACAATACTTGATGTCGAGGTGGCTGTTTGTGACAATATACATAAAAGGTGAAAGGTAATTTTCCATTTGTACTACATACGAGAAAAAGTGAACTGCCTTAGTGTATTATTATACAGACGAGATTATCTCAAAGATAATATCTATTAAAAAAAATCTCCAAACTATTTCTGAACTGAAAAGGATCATATCACACAAAATCTAAGTATTGTCTAGGTACGGGCAAAAATGGGCGGACAAAAATGGGGGACCTAGTTTTGAAAGCCGATTTATCATAATTTTTTTGTAGGTTTCCGATTACCTTTTGATTGTATTTGAAAGATTAATAACTAAACTTAATTTCCAAAAGGAAAAAACTATTTGTACACGTGAAAAAAAAAAAAAAGTTGTGAAAATGTTTTCACGGCGAGCTACTCAATTCAGCTAAATTTTGAAGTTAAATAAATTCATTGCAAAAATTCTTTAAAAGATAAATATTAGAGTTCTGGGTCTATTTCTACGATAATTAGTAAAGTAAAGTCCTAAGATATTGAATTAAATAAGAAAAAAACACCTTGTTTGTACAAAACATAAATTAATTAGCCCAAAAAACCGAGTGATTCTGGCGTTCGCAAAATGCAACAAACTAAAATTTTGTAAACACGAAAATTACGAAGGCCCAAAATTTCAGGCAGTCGAAAGACTGTGAAAATGACGTCATGTAATTAGGAGGAAGTTCTTTTTTTTCCCCAGTCGCGCATCCGTACATTTCTTTTCTAAACATTTGTATTAATTTTTGCATTTTTTAATTTACTTATTTACTATGTTCCTGTTTTTAGATTAATTTTTTTTTAATTATTGTTCAAATAATATATAAAAAAATAAAATAATATTGTTCAAATAATTTATATAAAAAAATAAAATGAATAATATTGTTCAAATAATTTATATTTAAAAAAATGTTACGCCGAAAGTTTCACATTCTTGCAAGCAAGGAAATTATTAAAATCTTGCTTATAAAAATTATGCGAAACCCGTAATTTAAAATAAAAAGTAGAAATATTTTTAGCAATTATAATTTTTCTATGTGAAAATATTAAATAAGAAATGCTTAATTCAATGATAATATCGATAATTCATTTTTCTTAGAGTTATATAGAATTTAGTAATACAGATTTAGGGGCATTTTTCGTAATGTTCCTATAAAAATTATTTTATTTGATTTTTATTGTTACAAATTACGATGCTTTATTTATATAAAAAAGCAAAAATGAATTCTTGCGTTTTTTATTTACTACTGAAAACCATAACTTTAGTAAAGGTATTTTTTGTTTAAACAAAATAATACATTTCCATTAAGATTTGAATAAAAATAATTAGTTCATTATATTCCGCGATGATTATTTGATAAATACTGGTAATTTCATTAGAATTGGTTAATTTCCAGATTTTTGTTGAATTTTTAAGTAAAAGGAGGGGGTCAAAATGTTTATACTTTTTGAGCATCGGCATTCATTTTGCTCGTACGTAGTATTGTCAGAGTTATGGACAATTTTGCTTGTTGTTTTTCTGTATGCTTACAATTTAATTGCGATTAAGGAAAGCCTGTTGGACATGCATGATTGGAACTTAGTGGACAAGGCACATACTTAAGGTAATGACCTTATTCATACCAAATCACAAATAATTGTGATAAAACAAATACTGTTGTACACAAAATAAGAAAAGAACATCCTTTACAGCATTTGACGCTAGACGAGTGTTTGGTTTGAATGTGTTACAGGAGGGGGGGGTCTATTTTTTAAATTCTTTTTCGCTCCAAACATGAGATATTGTTCACTTGCAACGTACAGGGCTACAATTTGGAATCGTATCTAACAGGTGACTGTGAGAGGGATAAAAAGTGAGATATCTGTTCACACTATATTTCAACTTCTGCAGGAGGCAGGAAAGAGAGGGGGGATCCTAAAAGTCTAAAGAGTAGAGTAGAAGGCTTTCCGGTATATAATAGCAAAAGGTTGGGATTTTGTTGATTGTCAGGACAGTCGGAAGTATGTACATTGAGATGGCACATCACTGAAGTGTGATAAAACAAAGACTGTTGGACATTCGTGATTGAAACTTGGTTGACAAGCCAAGCATAGACTGAAGATCATTTCTGTAAAATTATGGTTAAACTATTAATAGAATTTCCACGGGTGGCGTGATTTAGAGGGTCACCTTGTATCTAGATATTTAATAACATATAATAAAAAAAAATGTTCCTTTTCTTTTTGACATCTTTTGTTTTAGTCAATTTGAAAGATTTTCTTGTAAGTTTCATCAATCTTGCTTTTAGAACAAAAATATCTCCTTTTTTTATTATTATTCTATTAACAGACATATGTGATTGAAAAACTGAAAAGAAATTGATATGTACTCTAAAAGCAAAAAGAAAAAAGGTTTTATATTTATTTATTTATTGTGGAACCGATAAAACGTTCATTATTACGGAGAACCATCCTTTTTTGTTCTTTTATTTATCCATTTAAACTTGAATGGCCTCAATACAATTTAAATACAAACTTTTATCACTCGGGAAATAATTTCACTATGATTGTACCTGCAGATACAGCTTGAAACTGCGAAGATGGAATTGGTTAAATAGTAGAAGAACGTGTTTTAGAGATGAAACAAAGTAAATCAAAAATAGCTTCCTCAAGGTCACAACGAAACAAGAAAAACAAGGTTGGGAGTTATAAGAGAGTATTAGACGATAATGAAAAAAGGATATTTTTTATTTTGGTTTATAATCATGTCTTCCATGTAAAACAAAAAATAGACACAACGCATCTCAATTTTAACAGAAATTTTATTTCCAACCAAGTAATCTCCTCTTTGCATCAATCCTATTTACCCCCCCCCCAAAAAAAAGCAGTGGTCATGCATAAAAATGCACGATTTTTAAATGAAACTTAAGATTAAATCTTCCATTTTTTTTTCATGTTTCTACAAATTTTTGTGCCAGCTTGATTTTCTGGTCCTTATTTTATTTTTTTTTAAAAATATTTTGTGAAAAAAAAAACTCAATTCAATAAGTATTAATAAATTGAATTTAAGAGTAATTCAGTTGAAATCTTTGATGTTCTGTAAGCAATATTGAGCCAAGGGTTTCAGGCAAATGGCTTTTCTCTCAAGTGAATCATATCAGTTTGAAAAAGCCTTTGTAAAAGTTCAGTTTTATCAATCTTTTCATTTCAACAAAAATGTATTACTTGCAAAAAAATAGGTAAAATCAAACACTGCTCATATTAAAGAGCCAAAAAGTAATATATATATATATATATATATATATAGAGAGAGATATATTATATTAGTGATGAGATAGTGCCAACATTTTTCTTGATTCCGATGCAATTTTCGATTCCAATTCCAATATTGCCTAGAAAGTAGTAGTTGATTGGGAGGATTTTCTTTTTAATGTGACAAACTTCTTAATATTTTTACTTCATGTATTGTATCTAAAACTTTGATAAAAAAAACATTGGTCGAGGTTCATCTATATTTTTAACTTGTGCCAGTAATAGAAGATTTAGTTTTAAATAAAAAAAGAAAATAAGTAAAAAAAATAAGTAAAAGTATCGTTTTTAGAATAAAAAATTGGTTTCAATTTCTTTTGATTCCGAAGCCCCAAACGTTCCGATTTTTCCGATTAATCAGCCAAACGCGCACGCACGCACGCACACACGCACGCACACACACACACACACACACACACACACACACACACACACACACACACACACACACACATACATAATGTTTGGCAAATTGAGAAATGAATAGCTGGTGTAGTTTAGGAGTTGGGGAGTAAATCAATAAATAAGTAAATCAGAGAGGAAAAATAATTATAAAAAATAAATAAATCAAATAAAAAAAATAACTAAAAATTAAAAGATTAAATGAATATGAAAATAGAAAACTGTAGAAATATCTAAAAATAAGAAATACGAAAGTGGGATACTCAATTTGAAGGGAATCGAAAAAATTAAGAAAGAAAGAAAGAAAATAAAATGAGGACGAATGAGTAAATCCAAACTGCTTGTTCCCTTAAAATAGGGATTATAATATATTCATTATATATATATATATATATATATATATATATAACAAATGTATTTTGGTGTCTGAAGAGTAGCTATTTTGGGAATATTTTTTAAATAACATAATGTTTCAATTTGTCCAAATGGTTACGAAAGAATTGTAACACATAAGGAAATACACTATATGATGCTTCTATTTTATGTTTTGTTGTCTTAATTTTTACAAAAATATTACATAGATATATATATATATATATATATATATATATATATATATATATATATATATATATTATATACTAGCGGGACCTGTTGAAATTCAGGGGACTCATTCATATGCGATATATTGATGTTGGCATTCTGTAGATGTTCAGTGTAAATGGAGGCGCTCTGATATTATTATAGCCTTTTTTGTTAAAAATGCAAAAGTATTTATCTAAGCCAGCACGAAAGTTTGGCAAAGCGAGGCTGTAAAGTACCCCTAAATATGATATTTTAATTCTTGTAGATTTCGTATATATTATTATAGAGTTAATGTTCTATCGATTTTTATATATTATAAAGTTGCGATTTCAAAAATAAAAAAAAATATATCCATATGACTTGGGTGCATTAGCTTGAATCGAAACTGAAATAAAAACTTATGATATATATATATATATAACTGGAGTTCCTTCAGCCATAACCAAAACTGAAACTTATGAAGAATTCTGTATAAAATTATTTATAAACAAAAAAATAGATGACAAGTGCCGTCAGCTATAATCGAAACCAAAACCAAATCTTATGAAGAATTTGTGGTAAAATTATTTATGACAAGAAATGAAAGTACAATTAAACGGCCCGGATGTAAGCGTGACTCAAAAAATTTTACCTATCCTGAGACGGGTCGCGTGTGTTAACACACACGCTACCCGTCCCAGGATAGGTGAAATCAATTCTGTGAACAAAAGAGTTTCTGCATCACTGTTATGTTCGCTAACGAAGATTAAAATCAAGATATAATAATAAATCATTATTTCTACTTTGATCATAATTCATTACATTATTTTTGTTTTAGAAAATGCCTAAAATTAAGGTTTGAAGCTTAAAAGAATATTAAGAAATTGAAAGTTAGAGAATATTGCTTAACTGGAATCTCATGAATATCCCTAGCAAATGTGATTCATTGTTATTTCCTCTCACGAGTTAATGTTTTCATTAGCTAATAGCAGAGCTTCTCTCAAACAAAGGTTTGGCTGACTTTTACTCCTTCTTTTGTTCTTTTATGCATTTGATACACATTTTTATGAATGTGTGATCTAATTTTAACATGAAATAGATTTTCTATTTTAGGTATTCAGTGTTGTATCTAATTATTTTATTTTATTTTTCTTGTGTTTTCATATTTTAAAGTGATGGTTATTCAATTTGCTTTTTTACATGCAATTAAAAATAGATGCCAACTCGAAAATCAAGTCGGGTTCTCTTGTGTGTATGCATATGACTTGGGTGCATTAGCTTGAATCGAAACTGAAATAAAAACTTATGAAAAAACTCATATAGCAGAAGTACCTGTCGTTGACTAGGTTCGAAAAGAGCTTTCAAAAAATTAACTCTGATTTATGCTAGTGTGAAAGAAGTCCAAAAGGAGTGCCTGTCTAAAGAGATAGTTTGAAAATTTAAGGTATCGAAACCAAAGCAAAATATGATGAACAAAAGAGTAAAATCTTGCGGAAATATATTTTTTTTTTGATATTAACATTGTTGCCCTTCGTAGCTGAGAGTGATCAACAAAATCATGTTTTTAGAAAAGCAAAAAAAAAAAAAAAAAAAAAAAAACGATGATTCTATTATCCGCGCCCATTGACCCATTTCAATTTCTCAATTGCAAAGAGAATGTAAAACTATGTAAAACAATATAATATTAAGCATGCCAGAAGTAACTTGAAAGTATTGAAATTGTGTGAAATGAAAGTTCCTTTAACTGTGAGGAATTGCTCCAACTTACGGCGAATTCCTAGTGCAATATCAGTTTTAGCGATACATTTCAATAACCAAAATTAACAATTCAAACGTAAATGCTTTAAATTAGAAATTACCAAGCTGTAAAATATAGAACTGTAGAATTGCATAGAAGATTGTCACGCAATCACCAAAACGAAAAGGATGTAAAAATACATTAAAAATATAAACAATGACTCACATATATATTCATTTAGTTACAACGAGAATAAATATACGCAGCCTTTACTGTTAAAAAAAAAGCATTTACGTTGGGAAGTTTTCGAAAAAAGATACAGAATAAAGTTTCGGAATTCTGTTACACTTTAAAGAATCGCATTTGTAAAATCGTTTTTTTTTATTCAAGGGGCAGGGTCATAAACAACCTGCGAAAAAATTAGTTCGTTAATTTCTCAGAAAAATACTTCTTTATAGATAATATTTTGTTTTACCATTATGAATGAATATGAAAAGATTATCCTTACTCCATACTCTAGAAGCAACGATATATAGCTGTCTGTGTAAAAAACAATCCTCTTCTTAATAAAAACCAACAACTTGTAGTATCTGACCTTGTGACTTATTGATAGACATTGTAAAAGACAAACGTATGGGAAACTGAACGTGTTTGAACTCAAAAGGCATGTTAGAAGGAATTTGAGGAATACAAATATCTTCGCGTTTTCCACAGCCAGAAATTAGTGTAGCGTCTAAAACATTTTTCATAGATTTCTTGATCACGAGTGTTATATGATGGCATAACTTTGGTGGTGAGAGGTTGCACAGAAGCACCTAATTTCAATCAAAGACAATGAGGAGGAGCACTTTTTGGCTCGAGAAAATTCAAAATTTCAATTGGATAATTGACTACTTCAGAATCTTCTATGACAGAGGCTATGGATTTATAGTTATGCTCAGTTCTTGGTAACATTTTCACAAGTTTATCGTTCAAACTATTCACTGCAATATTTTTCGTGCCAAAATTGCCTTTTCACACAACCAATCATGATTTGTAAAATTTGAAATTAATGATGAAAAATCTTTTCGATTAGTTCTTCAACTGAGTTAACCAAGATGGATATTTCTGATAAATTTATTTCACCTTTCCAATTCAAAATTTCAAAAGGGTATCAGCAAATTGTCCAGACAGAAAATCTCCATGTAAATGTGCCCTCATATTTGTATAAAGTTTTAAAAAGCTTTTATTCAGTTTTTTTATTTCCATTCTTTGGGAACCAGGCGCGTACGCAGACCCCACAATTATAATAAACCACTCCTATTCAAAATGTAACACACCCATTTTTGATCCTTGATACCTATTCTATAACTGTATGTAGTCATTTTAGTTTAATAGTAAACCATATAAGAGCCTATTCATGTATACATACACATTCAGCTTTATTATATACTAGCAGTTCTGCCCGGATTTGCTCGGGCCCTATGTACTGTTCATAACTTTATGTGCATATGTATATATTAGAAAGTGTGAATATGCATGGTAATGCCTACAATATACAATAGGCTTCCTTAACTACCATAGAGAAAAGTTGGTAGACACCGCAGACGTCAAATCTTTTAAAACTTTCACCCCAATTTTGACCCCTTAACATTTATTGTTTTGGGCTCAAATTAAATTAACATGTTTGACCGATGTCGAAGTAACCTACATCTAAAATTTCAAGTATTTAGACCCAAAATTGGCGGAGGAGTTTGATTGAGTCTGCAAAGGTCAACTCTGTAAAATTTGACCTCTTGCCAGCCAAATTTTCGGCCAAAAACTGCTTAAAAAGCTTGCTGCTTGTCTGAATACACTTTATGTAAAATTTCAAATGTTTAGACGCAAAATTGGCTTAATAGTTTGCTAGAGACCGCAAAGGTCAAATCTTTTGAACTTTGACCCCTTGGAAGCCAAATTTTCAGAAAAAAACGATTAAAAAGCATGCCCTATGTCTGAATACACTTTATGTAAAATTTCAAATGTTTAGACAAAAAATTGGTTGAGTAATTTGGTAGAGACCGCAGAGGTAAATTTTTTTGAAACTTTGACCCCAATTATGACTCCTTAAAATTTATTGTTTTGGGCTCAAATCAAATTATAAAATTAGATCCATGTCCAAGTAACCTATATCTAAAATTTCAAGTGTTTAGACCCAAAATTGGCGGGTGGGTTTGGTAGAGTTTTCAAAGGTCAAATCGTTGAACTTTGACCTCATTAACAGCCAAATTTCTGGCTGAAAACCGATCACAAAGATTTTCCTAAATCTCAATACCCCATATGCCAAATCTCGAGTCTGTAGACCGAAAATTGGCAGAGTTATTTGGTAGGGAAGTGTACACACACAGATAGACACACATTTTCACTTTTATAGATATATATCTATAAAAGTGAAAATGTGTGTCTATATGTAGAGGAGTTGAGCATATTGAGAAGTGATAAACAAACTGCGATTAACGTATTAAGTGATGCTCTTTGTGTAAACAAATAGAGCTTAGCTGTTTGGTCAATGTTTGAACATTGTTAATTCATACACCCATCTTTGCAGCAGCCGAAGATGGGTATATGTAACAGAAACATCAACTGTCGTCTAGGCTTGAGGTAATTGCTTGTCTAGCTAACCTAATGAGATGTGATACAGCGAAATGGATGAATAAATATATATAGTCTGTTTATTATACAAATATTATTGATTACATATGTGTATACATGTCTCAGTGGGATCCCTATTTAAAGAGACTTACATCGTCAAACCAAAGAAAGAAACTTATTGAAAGGAAAATCATGAGTCAAAGACCACTTCCTCTCCCTCATCTGAATCTGGAAAATAGGCCTAAACTAGGAGGGTACTGGAAGTTGAATACCTTCCTAATGGAGATACAAAATTTCTGGGTAAAACTAGCTAGGCTCATCCAAAAGGCTTTAGTGGGGGCGGTTACAGGGAGTAGATGGTGGGTTAGCCTAAAATCTAAGATCAGGAACCTCTCCATCACATACTCTCAACGCCCCACAGCATGAAGAAGCAAGCAGCTAGAGGAAAAATTAGCTAAGGCCATGGGTTTGATGGATACTGTAGGTCAGGATTTAGCTAAGCAGGACCTTTGATGTGAGGCGAGCGAGCATTATGAAGGCCAAGTAAGCTTAGGAAAATAGCCAACGAAGCCATGAATTGATGCAGAAACACGTAGGGAGGTCTCCATGTGGGGCTCAGAGAAGTATATAGCTAGCTTCAAGCACCCTGACGGACGCACCCTGAGGCTGACTTGGGAGATCTTTGAGGGATTTCAAGAGTATTTCGAAGAGCGTTTCATGCAACAGCCCGATCTCTCTGTCCACGAATTTGGTGACTATTTGGCCGACTCTCTCCAACCTGGGGCGGATAGAGTGGCTAGTTAAACGGGCAGGGTAACTTAGTAGGGGGTCCTGACAGCGCTGATGATGTGTTCAATCACTGGTTTGACGAGGGTTCGTCCCCAGGTCAAGTCACCAAGGAAGTGATCACACTTACTCATTATATATATATATATATATATATATATATATATATATATATTCATACGTTTGTATGTGTATAATATACAAAATATATTCTTGAAAATCCTCAATTTACGTAAAGGATTTACCTCACGTTCAATTCCCACTGTTTTTTTATACTCAAATAGTATAAGCTGTATCTATTCGGTGTTGCTCAGGAGTATTTTTACCTTCATTTTTATTTCAAGGTTTTCTTTTTACCAAATTATATTTTAAAGTTTAGTCTAATTATTACGTTTTCGTTCCTTCATGTCTTATTATTAAGCAATCTTGTTATAGAAATGTTTTTTTTTTACCTATGCAGCAGTTATGAGTGCTAAAAGCTTTCAAAAACTTAAAATCAGAAATGACAGTTAAAATGCTTCCAAATTCCTTTCACATTTTGGCAAAGCTCACAAAGTAAAGTGTTCACTTTTCAACTATTGAAAAAGATTAAAATGACTGTCTTGTTTACAAATTAACTAAAATGCATTGTGCTGGATTTAATTTCACCATGATTGTTAAAATTTCGGTTTATTTTGTTATCTTTTTTATTTCAATGAATCGTAAATTAAAAAGAAATACAGTACATTAATCATTCTGGAAAGCTGTTAAAAACCTGAATCATATTTTCTCAGTAACAATGATATAAAAGCGATTAATTCGTTGATTCTTATTCATAGACTATTTTTATGGATTTAATGGGTTAATATACACAATTATTATACAGCAGTTATTTTATTGTTTCCATACTTCGATGTATGATATAAAGTCTTGTCTTATGAAAAACATATTCCATTCGAAAATTTGGAAAAATAAATTCACTTGCATTTTTAATAAATAGCATTATTTATTAAAAACTATTTCACACTCGTCTGATCTTTCTAATTGTTAAATCTTCTATTCTCTGAAAGTGTTATGAGTTAAGACTATTTTTGTGTATATTTTGACCATTTTAATATTTCAAAAACAATTTTTTTACCATGTATTTGAAAATAGAGTTCCTAAGAACCCCCCCCCCCCAGATCTGAATAAAAATAAAACAAAGCAGGAATGACAATTCTGCATAGAACTGTGAACACTTCATCGGTTGTTTCGTTTCGGTTGCCATCAGCGAAATTTTGTTTGAAATTAAACCATTTCTGACTTTAACGTTTTTATTCTTTTTTTAATGAAAATTGTTTCAGTTCCAAGATATTCATGAACCGAAGATTATATGTACTTAAATGTGTAGGTTAATTTTTATTTGCGAAAGAAATAGTAGGGTGGATTAGTTACAGGTCTGGGTGAGTCAACTAGTCTAGAAAAAGGAAAACCCTGAAATAATACTAATATGTTACTGGTCGTTAGAGTTTGTTGCTGTCCATCATAAAAAAGGTAGAATTCAAATCCTGAAAATAAAAGTGAGAGTTCACCAAGATTCACTCATTTCTTTGATTGAAGTATATTTCTGCTCTATGTATACATAATCCCTTGCATTGAGATCTAGTTGGTTAAAAAAGGCATATATCCAATCAATTTGGGCGCTTCTGCACTCGCGCAGCTCTTGCTAATTTTCGGGTAACTATTTTCACGGGCAATTACAATCCAGTTTCTGTCAAGGTGTAGAAACGACAAAACGTCGAATCGCTGGCTCATCTCTCATCGTTACTTAGATAGAAAATGAGTCTCAAACGCAGAAATTAATCCAAGACTCAGTTACATTTTTAGTCTAATACACGGGTGAAAGTTTCTGTACATTCCTATATTGCTGTTAACATTATTAATAAAGTTGATCATTGTAAACCTATGGAGGTAACGGTAGCGAAGTGGTTAACGATACCGACTGAAAACTTCGGTGTACCGTGTTCGAATCCAAGTCATTCCATAGAAAAACTTTCATCAACCCACACTTGATCTTTTGTCTAACATCTGTAAAGGAGTTTTGTTGTTGTTTTTTTTTAACCTGGCGATCATTTTCTTCTTGATTTGAAGTCAGATAACAACAAACATGGCTAACTCAACATAAATGGTTATCTTTCATCTCAACACCAACCTACACCATAATAGTAAAAAAAAAACAAAAAAAAAACATTGTTAACGGAAGATCCAGAGAGGAAGGAATGTTTTTCCTAAAACATCCTGTACGCAGCAAAAAGAATGAACAACCGCGATATTAAAAATGGTTGGGTTCGTTCCAGATTTTAAAATTTTTCGGTGTTCCTCCGATTCTTGCATAACCAGTTGGCAATTTCCTTTGATTACAGCCGACACATATTCAAACGTCTTTTGTTGTTGTTGTTGTTGTGTTTGTTGCAAACCCTCAAGAATGTGAATTGCTTTTGACAGATTCCCAAGTAGATTTGAAGTTGCAGTACCAAACATCTTTTTAGGTGGGTGGTTGGATGCCAGGTTGTGGTAGGTGGCTTCATTCATTGAATCACTTCCAAAAGCTTTCGGAAAGATTTGAATAGGTTCTGAAGGCAAATCGTACCACAGTGAGTTACATCATTTTCAGATAAATATTGTAAAATAGATATTGGTACTTGTAATGATTGTGTATCCAGAGGTTATCAGTACTATTATTGATGGAAAAACACGAGCCAGTCAAACAAATGTGTGAAGCTATTTGTAAGCTATATTTTTTATGGATACTTTTTCAAATTTATTATTTTTCTTTGCAAGATTAGTGTTGGCGGTATTTTTACAGTTTTGTGGTTTTCAGATCATAAAATGCTTCGATCATTTCCAGGACCTGTTCTTAATTTACTTTGTACACTATAATCCGTTAGTCTTTCATTACAAATATTTAAATGTTCAAATAAAAGTATAAAGATTTGAAATATTTTTTCTAAATTTTCTATTAGATGCGTTTTATTTGGCATTGATTCTTTATATGTGTGACTATTTATAGGGACTGAAATAGCGAGGGAAGTAATATTCGTTTGTTTTCTGTGTTGTTCAGCCTGAATCAGCACAAAATACTGTTTGGTAGGACAAAATTTAACAAGAGAGTATGTTTATAACATTTATTTTCGACACGAAATAAGTAAAGCACAGAGTATTAATTTATATATATATATATATATATATATATATATATATATATATATATAAAGCTGAACGTCTGTGTGTGTGTCTGGTCACCAATAAGCTCCTATATGGTTGAC
>NC_136488.1:99898093-99905593 GCF_053919585.1 Euprymna scolopes | reverse complement strand
GTAGCTATGAATTTTGTTCAACAAAGCCTTGGAAAGAGGTTTTGTTTTACGTCTTCATTCATTTACAACACTCCAATTTATTGACCAAAATTTATGTCCCTCATGGAGAAGATCATTCGTCTGTACAAATTTGACGTATCCTCGGTTGACCCTTAGGCTAGCAAGCTTTGAAGATTGTGGTATCGTAACTTTAATTACTATTTATCAACTATTACTTCGTTAAACCCAGATAAACTCGAAATTCTCTTTTTAAACCTCGGCCCCACCGTTGCTGACGTTATCGAGGGTTGTTCGGGATTTGAACACGCTGTTGAATTACTGAAAGATGTTTTCAACAAGTCTCCAAGCGTTATTCGTGCTAGACATCTGCTTTCTACACGTCTGCAACAAGAAAACGAGTCCGTCGATCAATATGTTCAGGTCTTGAATTAACTTGCCATTGACTGTTACATTCCGCTGACTGTTACATTAAAGACGTTACTGCTACTACTTACATAGAAGAGTCTGTCCGTGATGCATTTATACGTGGTCTCCGGTCCTCAGTAATACGTGCTAGACTACTTGAAACTGATGCGTTAACTCTCAAAGAGGCTACTCAATGTGCTAGAGCTTCAGAACAAGCTCACTTTCGTGCTGAATCATACGCTTCCCTGATTGGAGCAGCCGCTGCTGCTACTAACAATGTGTCTACTGACAGTAGAATCAGAAATTTTAGTAATCGAGGAGGTCACTACTATTACTCAAATTTCTTATTCTACTGGTTCTCGTATGGAGTGTAACTCTGCACAATTTTCTGCTTCCCTTCCTGCTCATGACAAGTGTTACAACTGTGGAGGGAGACGTCACTTTAAGGATGATCGCCATCATTGTCCTGCCCGCGATAAGGTATGTCGAAACTGTGGTAAACTCAGTCATTTCTCCAAAATTTGCTGTTCTACTATGCCGACACCTTCACGTTCTACTTCTGCTATTATGGTATCCCATGCTAAAGGTGGTGATAGGTGCCCTCTCATTACTAAAATTGTTGAATTAAAAGGAAAAAAATTAACTTCCCTCATAGACACCGGCAGTTCTGATAACTTTATCAGTGTTCGTATTGTTAAAACAATGAAGCTGTCTACTTCAAAACGTAATTCCGTAATTTCCATGGCATCATCCGCCGTTTCCCTCAAACTATCGGAATATTGCACAGAGAACATTTCCTTCAATGGTTGCGAGTATAAAGAAATTGACTTTACAGTGCTTCCTGATTCCTGTATGGATATTATACTCGGAGTGACTTTTTTAAAACTACATCAGGATATCACTATTTCCTTTACTGGACCTAAGGATATTCTAAATATTTGCACCCTAACCAAGATCAGCTGTGCCCTTGTGAAATTGTTTCGAAATTTGAACCCTAATTGCAAATCTATTGCTACTAAATCTCGAAATTACTGCTTGAGGATTCTCGATTCATTGAAAAGGAAATTCTACAACTGCTTGAGGATGATGTAATTGAAACAAGTTATTCACCATGGCGTGCTCAGACTGATGTGACTTCGTCGCCTAATAAAAAGAAACGATTGGTGGTTGATTTCTCCCAAACTATTAACCGTTTCACCTTACTTGACGCATACCCTTTGCCTCGGATTGAAGATCTCGTGAACCAAATTGCCCAATATCATATATTTAGTACAATTGACTTATCCAAAGCGTACTACCAGATCGAAATTTGTCCCGAAGATCGACCCTACACGGCCTTTCGGGCTGGAAATCGTTTGTGTCAATTCAAGCGAATACCCATGGGTGTCACTAATAGGGTTTCTGCTTTTTAACGGTTTATGAATTCTTTAATTTCTGACAGCAAATTATCTGGAACTTTTTCCTATATAGATGAGATTACTATTTGCGATAAAACTCAGGAGGAACATGATAATTTGGAGTGTTTTTTAAAGGCTGCCTCGACCTATAACCTCGAAATAAACTGAGAAAAATCAAAGTTTTTACTTCGTTCCATCAATTTGCTTGGATACCAAATTTGTAGCGGAACTATTCAATCAGATCCTGAGTGTTTGAAACCTCTTTTACAAACGCTTCCTCCTTCCGATTCAGATTCGTTAAAGAGGTGTCTTGGTATGTTTTCATACTAAGCGAAATAGATACCTAAGTATTCATACAAAATTCGTCCACTGGTCGAAAATAAAATTTCCCATGCCTTCTATAGTTATCAATTCTTTTGAAAAACTTAGGACATTGCCGAATCGTCTGTAAAAGTTATCGATGATGAATAACCATTTACTATTGAAACCGATGCCTCAGAAAAGGCTATCAGAGGCACTCTCTTACAGGCTGAGAGACCTGTAGCGTTCTTTTCTCGATCGCTAAACCCATCTGAAATACGACTTCACGTAATCGAGAAAGAGGCTTATGCCATAGTCGAGTGCATCCGAAAATGAAGGGATCTCCTTGCTGGGAAGCACTTTATTATTGTAACAGACCAGCAAACCGTATCTTTTTTGTTTAAACCAGCTAATCGAGGAAAAATTAAAAATGATAAAACTATACGGTGGAAAATAGAACTTCTCCCGTTGTCATACGACATAAAACACCGCCCTGGAAGTAAAAAAATCGTTGCCGAGGCATTATCGACAGAGTGCTGCTACTTCTTCCTTGGAGGAACTAAAGTTACTACATAATTCATTAATACATCCTGGAGTACAGCACTTTTGGCATTTTGTAAGATCACGAAATATGTCATATTCAATGGACGAAGTCCAGCTTGTGACATCTGAATGTACACCTTGTGCCAAAATAAAACCTTAATTCTTCGATTCTACTAATAATAACCTGACCTGTTCTATTGCTCCCTCTTAGCGCCTCTCCATAGACTACAAAGGACATGTCCCGTTATCTTCGACAGGATATCGCTGCATATTTACTGTCGTCGAGGAATACAGTTGATTTCCTTTTGCTTTCCCTTGTCGCGATTGTTCTTCGCAAACCGCAATCCAGTGCCTGACAAATATTTTCTCCATATTCACACTCCCCTCATTTACCCATTCCGATCGAGGAATTTCGTTTATGTCAGAAGAATTCAAAAAATATTTGACGCGACTTGGAATTGGATCCAGCAACACTACTGCATACAACCCAAGAGGCAACAGTCAATGCGAGCGCTACAACAGCATTATTTAGAACACTCTGTTATTAGCTCTGGAATCTAGTCGATTACTCCTTAGCGCTTGACAGGATGTTCTACAGGATGTTTTAAATGCTATTCGCTCCCTGCTGTGCACTACTATAAATGCAACTCCTCACAAACGCATGTTCAACTTTGAAAGGTGCTTTACCTGTTTGGCTCTGTGACCCCTTGGGAGGTATTATTAAAACGGTTTGGTAACAGGAGCAAATATGACCCGATTGTCGAGGTAGTGGAACTCCTTGAAGCTAACCCTACATATGCAAGAATACAACATAATGATGGCCGGGCAGATTCAGTAGCGCTGAAACATCTAGCTCACTTTCCACGCTCTGATAGACCTCAAAATTCTGCTAAAAGTATTCAACCCGACATTGCGAATGCAGACTCAACCCAGTTGACCGAAACAAGTCCCATTAATACTACACCTAACACAGAAAATGAATTTGACTATAATAGTCAGAGCCCTGAGAATTAACCTCCCCAGAGGACCACCGGTCCTTCAAATAGCGAACTACCTCCACCCGATCTTACAGAATTTGCAGACCAGTCCAGCGACTGGATTTATAAAAAAAAACTATTTACAATCTCTATACAAGTGGGGAAAATTGTTATATTTTCATTTAAAGGAAACGCTAATGCAAATGGTTTTATTCTTATTGTTTAAAAAAAAATATTGGATATGCAAAATCAGTTTCTTGCCACATAATTTTGCACGCGTTTCTTTTTCTTGAAAAAAAAAATGAGTTCTTTCTCTCTTGCGTTAGTAGCTGTGAATTTTGTTCAATAAAGCCTTGGAAAAGGGTTTGTTTTACGTCTTCATTTATTTACAAAATTACACCCATTCTAAGGATTGGACCTTCAATCTTCAAGCCCCCCCCTCTCTCTCTCTCTCTCCCTCCCTCCCTCCCATTGCGCACGTGCAGAAGTAATCCTGTTCAATATCTATGGCTGTGTTTGGATAAAAATGTTTGAGTGACACCTTTACATTCAAAGGTGACCTCAAAGCAAAAGTCGATGAACCTACACAATGTTCAGCTCGAAGTGTTCCTGTTTCTTTAAGCAAGTGAAAGCAAAACGTGCCCGTTTCGCAACAAGAGTGAGGGTAGTTACGTGAAATGTGGCTAGCTGTAACAAGACAAACATCTACAGTCAAAAACCAAGCTGAGTTCAAAATGTAAATAGGTTGTTTGTAATATTACCCGCGTAAACAATAACATAAATAAAAAAGCAGCTTAATAAATAACACGCACACATATATGTACAAACACACTTTATATATATATAACCCAAATTTACAACCCTTCCTTTTCATACCTATCATACTTTTATAAATCAGAGTCCATTTTCTGTAGGCTTTTTTTTAACCCAGTCAACGACGAGTACTTTTGCGAGTATATATATATATATATATATATATATATATATATATATATATATATATATATATATATATATATATACTAGCAAAAGTACCCGTCATTGACTGGGTTAGCAAAAGTACCCGTCGTTGACTTGGTTCAAAAACAGCCTACAGAAAATGGACTCTGATTTATATGATGAAAGTAAAAATAAAATAGATAAACCCCATAAATTTATTATACGATACCTGTTCACACATCACTTATCACAATATTCCGTGGATCTATATTAAAAGACCTTGTTAAACTTTGTGACATATTTCTATTCTATGGAGGTCAGGCGCGAATGAACACTCCATAATTTTATTATACCATATTTCTTCAAACTGAAACATAATTATTAAAGTATACTTACGTAGATAGATATGAAAAGTCTTTATTAAAGTTTGTACCTATTTCCATTCTATGGAGGCCAGGCGCGAGCGCAGATCCCACAATTTTATTATACCATCCCTATTTAAGTTAAAACATGCTTATCAAAGTATTATTATAATTTACGATCTATATCAAAAACACTTGTAAACGTTTTTTTTTTTTTTAAATTTTTTATTTCCATACTTTGTGGACTAGGTGCGAACGCAGACCCCACAATTTTTATGAACCACCGTTCTGCAGGATCAAACATACCCATTCCTGTGTCTCGATACATCTTCTATCATTATATGAATCAGTTTTTTAAAATAGTCAACCATATAGGAGCCTATTCGTAACCAGATACACACACAGCTTTATTTTATATATATATATATATATATATATATATATATATATATATATATATATATATAAGTCAATTTTGGTTTGTGTTATAGCAATCGGTATGTTAACAGTTCGAATATTCAAATACGTTTCTAAGGGTTTAAGTTTATCAGAGAATCTAAATCATTTTTTTTTTCAATTCTATGATTATCGGTTAGGTCCGTTGAAATTTTTTTTTTTTTCAATTTTCATCCCAAACAAGGCATAGTGCCACTTTGAAGCAGGGGGATACTATCAGGTACATAATTTGCAGGGGCTTTATGAAGGGAGATGAGTAGAAAGATGTTTGTTCACATTATATTTGAACTTCTGCATATCAGTGCAGTTGGGAAAACAGAATCCCGGAAGGGAGTTCCAAAGACCTGCAGTTCTGAGGAAGAAGAAACGAACTTAATTAATGAAACAAAAATAAAATTAACAAAAAATATCTCAGTGAAAAATGTATTAAAAACGTTTTAAAAATTAAAAAAAAAATTATTCGTATTTTTTAATTTAAAATAACTAAACTAAAAAGGATTTTATTCAAGCTGTTTGTGGTTTGATAGAAACGTTAAAAAATGCAATAGCAGCAAGTATTTTTTAAGAACTCTACTACGCTAGGAGTTTTTTTTATTACTTATCTCATATTGGAAATGTCATTGAATTTTCTTTCAAGGCAAAATTTGTAAACATGATAACCTTGCAACCTGCAATATATCTTCATAGAACTAATATAATGGAAAACCAGACCCTAGGTTTCAAACATGGCGGCTGGTCTGTCAATTGAATTATGGAAGCACAAAATGGACAGAATACTTCCGCTATTCTTCAAACTGATTACTTTTGGACAAAATATTAAGACATTTTTGCTATTATATTTTTTTATAATATAGTTACGTTTTTTTTTTATATAGTTACGTTTTCTTTAATGTACTATATTTAAATATACTTTATTTACCATATACTTTATGTAAACCTGCGCAGTTTATTACGATCGTCGCCGATTTAAAAAAACAAAAAAAACATGTTTATAGTTAACTATATTTCACGTTTATTTTTACCCCCCCCCCTTATAATAAAAAAATATAAAAATACGTAAACATTCTTAATCAATTGATTTTAGGTTTTTAGTCGCATATCTTTTTCAAATAACTGTTTATTTTGTCAAACTGTTTAGATATTTCTATGCAATTAAAAACGCAAAATTAGTTAATAAAGAAAGTTTACGTATTTTTATTTATTTTTTATTATAAGAGAGTATAAAAAATAAACATAAAATATAGTTAACTATGACAATATCTTTTAAACCGGCGACAATCATAATAGTAGGGGTAGGCTATAGAAACAAAATTTTTCAAATAAATGCCAAAAGTGGCTTATTACCTTCATTTATATGTAAATAGATGGGAACAAGTGATTTTGTTCAAAACGGATCAAAATTGGAGGGTCGCTGGCCCCAAACGTGATTTGACCGCGTCGACGCGTTAAAATCGCCCAAATTTCGCCCCCGAACACACTTAATCACTTATTGAAAGCCACAGGGTGCATTTTTTGACTATAAATGCATTTGTATAATTAAATCTAACATTCCCATTGGCTATCCCACAAGTATAGGGCTTTTTAGGGTATCTCAGAGTCCAAAATGGGTCAAAATTACCCCAAAATTATCCAAAAATGGTCGGAAATCACGGATTTTCCAAAATGCACCTTCCATGGGCCCAAAGACACCTCTACATGGCAGAAACTGTTGGGAAATGCTTGAAGCAGGCACTCTCCTAACTTTTGCACTGTTAATGAGGGGTATAAGGACCTTTAAAAGGGGCTAAATATGGCCGATTTAGCCAAAGAGAGTCAAAAAGTCCCTAAGAATCAACATAGGTTGTCAAAAAGGGGCTTAATTTGAGTTATAGATGGAAAATTACCAAATAAGGAAATGTTTTTTTCTGTAGCAATGCAATGGCATCTTTAAATAGACACGATAACATTGCATTGCATTAATTGTGAATTTGATTGAACTTTGCTTTCTTTTTCAGTTAGTAAAATGCAATGAACATGGCTGGTATAGCAGGGCAGATTGACGAAGATTATAATTACGACGATTGGACTTATCTTCTGCTTGATTCTCTTCCAACTGAGGCTGAATGTGTTAAAGCTGTGCAA
>NC_136488.1:99800593-99893093 GCF_053919585.1 Euprymna scolopes | reverse complement strand
AATGCTGAGATTAGTGGCGAGCACATACAGCAACTGGAATTTGAAAAATGGTCATCCATTTTCGTACTGACCAGGCTCAACGTTGCTTAACTTCCCTGATCTGATGAGAACCAGTGTATCAACATGATTATGGCGCACATATAGAACACCTATTATTTTATGAGCATTATTTTATTTTATTTTTTTATAGAACACCTATTATTTTATGAACATTTTGTTTTATTTTTTTTATAAAACACCTATTATTTTATGAACATTTTTTTAAATTTTTTTTATAAAACATTTATTATTTTATGAACATTTTGTTTTATTTTTTTATAAAACACCTATTATTTTATGAACATTTTGTTTTATTTTTTTTTATAAAACACCTATTATTTTATGAACATTTTGTTTTATTTTTTTTATAAAACACCTGTTATTTTATGAACATTTTATTTTATTTTTTTTAATAAAACACCTATTATTTTATGAACATTTTGTTTTATTTTTTTTATAAAACACCTATTATTTTATGAACATTTTGTTTTATTTTTTTATGAAACACCTATTATTTTATGAACATTTCGTTTTATTTTTTTATAAAACACCTATTATTTTATGAACATTTTGTTTTATTTTTTTATAAAACACCTATTATTTTATGAACATTTAAAAAAATTTTTTTATAAAACACCTATTATTTTATGAACATTTAAAAATTTTTTTTTTATAAAACACCTATTATTTTAGGAGTATAGTGATAGAAATAACGGTCTAATTGTTCTTGACTTTAATAATTTATGCAATTTAATGAGCACTTACGGACTATTATCTGATACAATATTCATAAAAATTTAGTTGCTAATATGATTAATAATTACCTATATTAGACAATTTCATCTTCGTACATACGTCATCTCCACTGCTTCATTTTTTGAAAGATGGGATCGCCTGATCGCACAAAGATGAAATGCAAATAAAAAAATATTTCATATGATGTTACTGTTAAATGTAAAACTGAAACACTTTCTTAAGGCTATGATCGAAGTGTGGTATCTGTTCTGTTCAAAGATGATACAATAATATTGTTGAGTTTGCAGTCTTACTGGACATCTATAGAATGGAAATATGTCACAAATTCTGACAAGTGCTTTGTAGATAAACCCCCCCACCACCGCCAAAGCTTGATATATTTTTTAAAATAACATTAACAAGAAAAGGATGTTTCAGTTTGAACAAATGTGGTACAATATTGTGGGGTCTACAGTTGCGCTGGACGTTCATATAATGGAAATATATCACAAAGTCCTATAACGATACAACTATGTAATTTCCATGTCCGAATAGTTTATAAATAAATTTGCCAATAATCAACGAAAAAAAGTCAGGTATTAGATTGGTGCAAAAATAATGTCGTTTTTTTTGACGTTCAACTTCAAGTCAATAAACGACATTATTTTTTAACCAACTTAATAAAATATGACATATTTGATGGAAGTAATAATAATAATAATGATAATAATAATAATAATAATAATAATAATAATAATAATAATAACGAGCATGGATGCCCGGCGTTGCCCGGGTGTTTAGAGGTGTGTGTTGAGAAAAAAAAATGTGGTAGTAGGATGGCAGGCTCAGACCCGTGCCGCGAAGGAGGAAAAGAACGGGAAAAAAACCTGATGTCTTTGCTGTTACGATCACTGTCAAACCAGAGTGATGTAGGTTTAAATTAAGGCTAGACAATCGAAAAGAGGGGATGACTTTCGAAAATATCGGCGAAAAAAGTGACCCCTCCCTGTCAAAAAGTGCCCAGTTAAGGGTGAAGAAATGAATATTTTTAGCCAATTTTTCGATATTTGTTGTCTGAAGGATCGAGCTTCAAAACGATATTGATCTTGTGAGAAATCTGTCGCATCTGTCGAAAGTTTTGGGTAACCATACAAACATACATATATATATATATATATTAGTAGCTCAAATTTTCGACCCAAACCAATTAAAAAGCTTGCCCTATCTTTGAATACCCTTTATGTAAAATTTCAAATGTTTAGACGAGAAATGTTCTGAGTAATTTGATAGACTTAAAATTGACAAAGTTATTGCGTAGGGACACGTTCACTTTTATAGATAGATAGATAGATAGATAGATAGATTAAACAAAAATATATATACGTATTCATAAATATACATGGAAACAATTTTGTGTTTACTATAAACTTTCTACGCAAATATTATGCAAGTATAAATCATGTAGAATATCTGCATGAATATAATTACACGTAATAGTTAACTAAAGATGATCATCCCATACCAACCGAAAAAACTAATAGGGAATTAATTAAAATGAATGTTTAAAAGAATATGCAAATTAGCTAGATCTTTTGCTAGTGAATGCAATCCCACAACCCATATATAAGAAAATTGTATTTTCTATTTAAATAAATAGAAAATAGGGTTCTTAATATGAATATCAATACACACAAAAGAAAAACGAGTTTATAGGAGTATAGATAGATAAGAAGAAGGTTGAAACAAATGGAGACATAAAATTAGAAATTAAAATATTTTTAAGACTTGGATAAAAATTAATCATGCACATTTTTTTTTCTATATTATTTCCTTCAACCCTTTAACATATCAGTTTCCTCTTAGAGTTTTTTTTTTCTTTCAATTTAATCTAGAATAATATTCATCAGGTGTTATATTATAAAAAAGTAAAGAAATATTTTAATAAGAGCATAAAAATATTTGTACTATTTTGATTTTTCATCGACTTTTTATGAAGACATTTATGCCCCTATTTTGTTTTATTGCAGACAAGCACCTCCCCCTCCACGATATAGAGAGAGGGCGTACTAAAAATGTCAATCTTTATAACTCAGTTTTTAAGAAGACAATGTACAATAAAAAAAATTCCTTTTAATAAATATTTAAACCTAGTAAATTGGGTAGCAAGAAGGGTACTTGCGACTAATAGAGGGCAATCTCCTCCGAATGTTGATAGCATAACGTTTTATTTGATTTGTATTGCAAAAGTGTTATACACCCTCAATTAGCTTTTGTTATTACTTCCCACAGTTAGTTTAATTGTAACTTTATAGTCATGAAAGAGAAGACAACAACAATGTTTTAAACTTTAGATATACTTTATTAAATAAAATGAATATCGACTTTTCCTTAGGAAAGAGTTATTTCTAACTGGTTCTTTCTCAGGGTGGGGAGGTCTAAACATTCTTGTCCTTGAGTGACTTTTGGTCTGGATAAGAACCGACTGATTTAGAAATAAAAAAATTCAACTTCAAAGCGGTCTCTTCTGTTATGTATTATGTCACGTAATAAAACAAACGGACACTTTCATATACAGGGTCTCGACTAACCTCGAAATGCAAGTCTGTTAATCACACCTATTAACCTTATGCATTTAACTAATCACATCGATACTGGACTCAAAAAGCATATTACTATAAATTAATCTATATAATTATGAAATTCTGTGGACCGTCTGGATGCGCTTACTTGAATTTTGTTTGTCAAAAACATGGTTTTATATATATATATATATATATGCATATAGTTGTATATAGGCTCGCTGTTTGTTTGTAAATAAACAAGGAGCTCGAACACTGTAAAAGCAGCGGGCGAGTGTCTATTTAAATGGACATACGAGGAGACCATTTGCAGGCACCGATCCCATTGACCCGAAGGTTAGAACTGTTATCAACTCGGTAGTTGTAGGTTCAATCCCTGGCTAGGAAAAGGTGCTAATTTAACCATACTGATGAGCTGTGATACAACAAAACAGTACTGTATGTGGATGACTATATATATTTTTATACTAGCCCGGGTGCCCGGCATTAGCCGGGTGTTTGGAGGTGTAAAAAAATGTGCTTGTAGGCAGTCAAGCTCGAACCCGTGATGTGAAGGCGGAAAAGAAAATGAAAGAGAACCTGACGTCTTACCGCTACTCCATGACACGACCGGAAGTTCGGAACGTTGAAATTATTAAAGTCATTCCAACCGATACGATGACTTTCAAAAATGGCGACGCATAAAAACCGACTGTCCTTGTAGAAAACTGCCCGGTTGAGGGTGAAGGAATAAAAGTTCTAAGACAATGTTTCAATATTTGTTGTACGCAGGGTCGAGCTTTAAAACAATACTGATCTCATGAAAATCCATCAGCTTTGTCGAAAGTTTTAGGCAGACATACATACATACATGCATACATACATTTAAACAGACAGGTGAGATTTATATAATAGATATATCTCCATAATCCTTATCTGCTCTTTCCTCCTTCCTATTTTTTTTTTTTTACCTTTTTTATTTCTGTCTTTTCCTTTTTCTCTTATTTTCTTTCTTTTTTAATGATTACCATCATTTTTTTAAAAGATCCCAATTATCAATTTTGGTTTCGATTCTAGCTGATAGCACTCAAATCATATATATTTTTTTTACTTTTTAAATCATGACTATATATTGGGTACAATGTAATACGAAATAATTGATAGAGAATTGATTTCATAATAATAAATACGAAATCTGCGTAAATATCATATTTAAGCATATTTTTTGACCGGTCAACATCGGGCGCCCCTGATAGTCTGTAATAAAAATGTAGGATACAGCATAATGTTCTTCAAATCCAATGTTAACAAATACTTGTTTTAAACCGTCCTCAGATTTTGTACATTCTATTCATAATTTTCAATACTCTCATAATATTCTTCATCATTCATCTAACAATTTATCCATGTCCTTAACTTAGAATCCAAAAAATCATAATCGACTTGGCAATGATTTTTCTCACATTATACTATCTACACTCGAAGGAGATTGCCCTCTCTTAGTCACAAGTACCCTTTTTGCTACTCATAACACTTTGCATGACTTTTCATCTTGATAATCGGTAACTCATTAGAAAATAAAATACTGTTGTCACCCATGGATTGTCTTCCTACCACTACTGCAAAAAAATTTTTCTTCTTCCGCATGCCTATTATCAAAGGGAATTTCCATGAGCAAAGATTCTTTCAAATAACTTTACATGTGTGGAACACATTACAAGATGGTTTCCCGGAGGGCTACAACATGGTCATCTTCAAATCTAATGGCAATAAACATTTGTTATAAACCGTTCTCATAAGTAAGTGTTCTTTAGTCCATTTATTTTTTTCAATCATTTTATATTTTTTGTCATTCAACTAACAATCTGCCCGGTTGAAAGTTACAAATTGTCATTTACAAATTCAATTGCAACAATTACTTGTCATAAACCGTTTTGATAAGTCATCATTTGTTGGTCATTCCATTCACCATCCTCAATCCTCTCGTAATATTATTCATCATTCAACTATAACGCAGGATCTCGTCATACAACTAACAATCTATTCAACTCATTTTTAAAGTGAATTTTCACCTTGATAAACGGTAACTATTCATAAACCAAACGAGAAAGATATTTAACTTCAAATCTCAGCAATACTTGAACCGCCCCCTCCTCCTCCTACATAACTCATGCCAGTAATTATTTTCAAACTTTCTGTAATATTTTGTTTTAAAATTTTAGAGACGGGAATTAATAATGTATATAATGACGATTATTCAGACTATTGAATGAATAAAAACATTATTCAGGCTGTCTTGACAGAATAAAAAATCGACTTTGATATCTAGTGGGGCGAAGTGATCTGTTCTCTTCTCTACAACCCTTTCTAGAGACGTTACTAGTTTCTCTCTACTCTATCGTTATTTCCATGTCAGGTGCTCGACTGAGCTCTAATCTCAGATTCCTCCTTGTAAAACATTTATAGAAACAACTCATCTTCTACCATAGTTCTAACTGATAGTTTTCTCAATGGTGGAGGTTCACTTCTCAGTACAGGCAGTACTAAGAATACAATGACAAATTACTTAATACTTCTACCTAGTCATGAATAGCAGAATGAGAGAAAACTACCTCTGTGAAATAAATCAAGGGTTCCGTACAAAATTCTGTACTGATTCCAGAGTTCTGAAGAATGCTGGAGGTTACATCGGCTGAAATGTTGTTAGAATAATATCTGATGTATCCAAATAATACAAATTCTCACAGATATTCTTTATCATTCAACTGAGAATCTATTCATCTTACTAAGCTTTATTCTCGAGTGGCTGTTAGACTTGATATGCAGTAGTAAAAAAAAAAAAATTGGGTCGGTAGAACGTTTTAAACTTTAGTAGGCAACCGGTCCAGGCAAAGGGTGAATCCAAATTTCCAAAAGTGCGAAACGCATTCGTTACGGGTACGGGTAGATGATCAAACCCCTGAATTTCCTTAAGTGATCGAATAGGACAGTAATCTGACTCGATGGACGAAACTAAGAAGTGAAAGGTGGACTGAGCTGACAAACACAGAAACGCACTTGTGTCGAACGTCATAATGCATTATCTTCAAGATGACAGGTGACCGCGGTTATGCGATATTCTACCATTGGAGACCCACTGAAAGCGGAAACCCTTCACTGAACACCTGCATATTTAAGGGTCACTGAATAACTAGAGTGCCTGTCCATTTGATCAAAGATTAAGAAGGAAATCCAAGACGGAACAATGGTTAAATAAGAGACTGTTGCTATTATTTCAATGACATGACTTATAAGAAACCTGCCTATTTTTATACTAGTAGTTTTTTTTGTTTTTTGTTCTTACATTTCTCCTTTTTAAAAGCTAAAATAATTGTTATTTTAAACCTATGATTACAAAACACACCTTGATCATTTTCATGCAAAACAATTAAAGTACAATTGTTGTGATCTATTTTTTTTTATGGCAGATCAACACTTTTAAATACTATTGTAAACGAGAGGGGAAAGTGTATGCAGAGGGGAAATACCTTTGCAAGTTGGGCTCCAGGGATGTCTTTAACCAATCTCTATATATTCCAGCACTATATAATGTGCAAAAACATAGTCTTCATAGTGAATGACTGTCTATGAATGATAAAGAGACACAGTTTGTGAATATGCATAAGTAGACAGAAGATGGCAGATCTAGAGGAATAAACTTTTACCACAAATCGTGTTAATGTGATGAAAACTGATGATCTTTTTTTGAAAACAGTATGTCTTCACAGACGATCGATCATGTATATTGAATTCTTTTTTAAATAGAAAAATTAAGGTTAAAAACTAAATGAATTTTTCATAACCCAATGTCTAAAAGCATAACTATTGAACATGCATTTACTGTATCAAGTCTATACTATATAAGAGATGTCTGTGTCTCTTGCTCACTGGGGATGCAATTAAAACACATCAGCAAGAACTCGCCTTACTACCACAACTGTAATAAACCTTTCTTTCTTCCTTCATACGCCTAATAATAAACAGAATTTCCAGAAACTCTTTCTTTCCAAGAACTTCTCATCTATCGAACACATCACTATGGGATTGCTTTCCTAAGAGCTACAACTGTCGTTTCCAAATCCAATGTCAACAAGTATTTGTCATAAACCATCCTCATATGTTCCCAAATATCTACCTGCTGATGCAATTCTCTACCTATATAAGGGACAGGTACGTCCAAGGATGGAGTATTGCTGTCACATCTGGGCAGGGGCTGCAAGGAAACCTTATCCTGCCTTGACAGATTTCAGAATAGACTTCGTAGCCTAGTGGGAGATGCCCTTTTCTCTTCCCTGCAATCTTTTTTTCACAGAAGAGACGTTGCGAGCCTGTCTCTGTTTTATCGTTATTTTCATGGCAAGTGCTCGCCTGGGCCTCAATCTATGGTCCCATCTTCAAGTCCAACGTAAACAAGTTCTTAATGAGCCGTTCCCCTTTTAAAGTAATCCAATTTACCAAATTTACGCTTCTAACAATTACTAAATTGTCCTTTAGACCACTGTACACTCTTTAACCCTTATCCTTGAGTGGCCTCTGGGCTTTGATAATGGTGATTCCCTTGTAAAAAAAAATGCTGATTATTCCTTTCATTCGAGTGAAAGCCTAGAATATTTTATCGTTTTTCAAGAATACAAAAGTGAACAAGTTAATGAAATACTTCTACAGAAAAATATATGCTGTGAGCACTACATTCGCTGCTATCTTGCTTCATAGATTAGTGATATCTTACTAATCTATACCTATCTACTTATTGTATTATTAATTGCAATACATGTTTATTCCTTTATTCGACAATCGTGTTGATTGTTCCGTTCACTTGAGTAACAATCTTATCTATTCGATCAGTTTTAAAATGAAAAAAAATAATATTAAAAATGAGATCATTTTCTATAACTCAATGCACTTAAAAAAGATTTAAAAGCACAATCATTAGAGCATGCATCTACTGTATCAAATCTATACTATATGTATTTGCCAGTCTAACTCTATTCAGAAATGCAATTGAAAACAAATTCGTATATTAAGATCAAACATAACATCAAGAACCCGTCTTACTACCACAACTGCAAATAAGTTTCTTTTGTCCATGTACCTAAAATCAAACAGGTTTTCCATAAACTGTTTATTTCCGAGAATTTCACAGCTGTGAAACACGTTACTATGGGATTGCTTCCACGAATGCTACAGCATTATTGTTTTCAAACCAAGGTCGACAATTACTTATTTACGGAATTCTTATAAGTAATATCAGTTTGTTTATTCTCTTTATTATTTTCAATCCTCATTTTAGTTGCGATATTCTTTATCACTCAACCGAAAATTTGAAGATATATTGTAGCCCTTTTCAAATCGACAATAATTTTTATCATATTTCGCATTAAACACATATAAAGAAAATTTTCCTCTTTTGACGGCTTCAGTTTCGGCACAAATGCAAAGCAAGTTTCTCGTCAAGTATGAAACTATCAAAGTCTATCAAAACAATCAATTCCTGAACAACCGAAAGTTCATTTGTATCGATTTTTTGGGATCACCTTATTCAATAAACTTCCCCTATACAATAGATTTCTAAACACTCAACACTCAGATCATAGCAGTGATGCATTATAGCTATTCATCAAGGAAGGTGATTGGTTAAACCAAGTAATGCCTACTTGTCTTTAAACTATGACATCCAACGACTTCTGATCTGTTTTCTTTGTATCAAATTTCACCTATAAGACTTCCGTCAACACATGACATACGGTTTTCTGGGACTAAGCATCCATTAAAGCTGTAAAAACTGAATTTTTTACTTTTAATTGTACAAACATAAAAGTAACTTACCTCTTTTTGTCGGTTTCATTCTCTGCGTTAAAATAAAAAGTGCGAAGTGATTTCTCTGGAGGGTTGACTACGAAACCATACTTCTTTTCTGGGAGAGCATTTTCATCAACTTCATAACCATGAAAGTGAGCTACTCCTAAAAAATACAGAAATAAAGGCTGCATGATAATTATAATTGCAAAATTAATAATCTAAGTTGCCGCATAAATGCATTAATAAATCATTTCTGTTCTTTACTGCATTCGCAAAACTTTATCCGAATCATTGCATTTTAGTAAAATAATATTTTAAAAATAGGCATTCACGGAATAATTATGTTGGTATCTTGAAACATTATCAAGAAAGACATTTTCATAAATATGAAAATTTATTTCTGAATTTTTGAGATGGGATTGATAATTTGGATAATTGTTTTCATTTTGAGCATTGTTCAATGTTTTGACCTTTATAACCTGCAACCATTTGCATGGAATTTCGACTGGAACTCTTTAGGGGGTAGTATGCTTTAGGAACTCGGAATTTTGACAGGAACTCAAGGGGGTAACATGCTCTCGTTTCGTCAGTCATAATTGTGTTGATCTACCTTAAGAACCCCTAGCATAAGTACTAGATAAATTCAGTTGTGGCACTCTTTTGTGCTATTTCTTATCCAACTGACAATGGCTCAAACGGTAACGACTCAGACTGAAGCACTATAAGTTTTGGTTTCGATTTTAGCCGAAAACACCAAAATCATTTTTTGGTTACTTTTAAAATTACTACTATGTATTGGGTACAATATATGTAATAATCAAGAGACTTGACTCTATAATAAAATTTACGAAATCTGCATAAATTAAAATATCATATTTAAGCATATTTTACGACCAGGCAATGCCGAGCGCCCTCTGCTAATATAGAAGTAAAGACTTATTTAATTACAAAATTGTGGGGAATATCTTTTTGTATTCATTTTTTAAAATTATCAGTTATTAAGCTTAAGCATCCTCTTCTTTGTTCATAAAATTCAGTTTGCATATATGGTTATTACTGTATTTATTTTGTTATTGTGAGTTATTAAGATTAAGCCTCCCTTTCTTTACTCATAAAATCAAATTTGCATACATGATTATAACTATTTATTTTATTATCATCAGCCATTATCAAGATCAAGCTTCTCTTTCTTTGCTCTTAAAAATAAATTTGCATGCATGATTACTAAAACGAGCCGGACACACACATATATTCAATTTTATTATATACGATATGGATATAGCCTGTTCTAGAACAGTGAAAAAAAGAAGTTAGCAGACAAGTGAAAAGACAGCAAGACCAAAGCTGACATGTTTGACAGCAATTGGTTTAGTCAAAAGGCAACATATGTCCAAGTGCATTGCTGTGATGACCTGTCAGAGTGTGACAATGCAGGAATATGAGCAGAACAACAACAGCAAAACCAAAAAAAAAAAAAAAAAAAAAAAACGAACTCGCTCGAAATAGGTCAACACGAGGGAAAAATCTTCTCTGCAGACTGTAGTAATTTGTAATTCACTAATCATAGCTCGGATTTGTGCGGCTGGAATCCAATCTTCGTTTTGTTTTTAAGGCGTTTTTTTTTTATCCAATTCCACAGCTTTGGTGATTGGCATTACGTTATTTTTCATCTTGGAAGGAATGCTCACCTTTTTAAGGAAGAATTAAAAACAATAAATAAAAACAATAAATAAAAAAAGTGGATAGGAATCGGCAGTGTCTGCGAAAGGAACCGATAAAGCTCCTCCTCATCTATCATACGGAGAGGGGACCAGAATAATGCATTTTGTAATCAAACCAATGTGTTATTTTTTATTGTTTCCTTTACAGTGGACGCACCCTATCAGACAGATGACCAAAGCCTTCTGGAGCGATGCCTCTATTTATCTGCCTGCCGACGAGGGCACAGTAAGGTACTAGGTCAGTTTTTAATGTGGAGAAAGTTTACTTCTCCAAAAGAGCACTCTAAATTGGGATAAAAATAAGCATTGCTTCAGTTTAGAACGATTTCTCCTTCACTGGTCGAGGACAGAAAGGATAAAGTTTAATATTAGAATAGACACTACACTTTACAAAATTAATTTATTTATGAAAAATAGAAAAATAAATTAGGCACTAGGGTATTCTTTAACTATTTGCTTCTACACGATAATAAAATGTGACACAAGATCCTTTTTAATGTTGAGGATAACCAGCTCCCCAAGAAAGTAGGGAAAAATAAAAATACTAAGGTATAGAAGGGTTTCCTCTACATTGACTAAGAATTAAAGGTTCTAAGTGTAGAATCAAAACAAATACTACATTGTGATCTTAGCCCAACAGCTGAAAGTTTAAAGAAGTCCCTATTTACTGGCCGGAGATAGAAAAAAATTGAAGTTTAATATTAGGATAATTAGTACATTTTGCTTATAGCTAAATAGAGATCCAGGTTTCAGTCCAAAATAGATTTATTTTAGGCCTTTTATTGCCAGTCTCTTCGTGCTTCCTCAGTCGGGAGTCAGTCTGTTTAAAACAGCATTTTCGATGGTCATGATTTTTCACAAGATGGTTGTATCATCTCGAGAAATTTGAAACAAAAAACATTATCTCTTCTGTATTCTTCAGCCTCTTTCTCACACAAGATACATTATTAATCTTTCTCTACTCCATCGTTATTTGCTGACTAAGCACTAATCTGTGGTTACTCCTTCTTAGACATTTACAACAATGACTCATCTATCTATCACAACTGCAAAAAAACTTCCTTTTTTCCTCCTCTGTGTACCTCATCAAATCTTAAGAGACATGTTCTACTGTGACCACGTCTGAGATGATGTCGATCAAAGCACCGCGTCTTGCATTGAAAGAATATAAAAAAAAGACTTTGCAATCTAATGTATTCTTTACAGCCGCTTTCTCACAGAAGAGAAGTTGCTAGTCTCTCTCTACTCTATCATTATTTCCATGGAAGGTGCTCAACTGTGTTTCAATTCCTGATTCTTTTCTTTTCTTTTCTTTTCTTGTGAAGGAATTCCATGAAAAGGGAGATAATTATGGAAGTTTATTATAACAGTGAGAGTGGCTAGATGAGATACTTTATATATATATATATTTTTTTTTTTTACTAAAATATGCTTCTCTATATGCATCAAATGTTTTTTTTAATTTCAAGTGATATGTTGTAATGGTTTTAAGTGCACTGGCAATCAGTTCATCAAGTTCGGAATGGGTTTCAAATTTACCAGACCATAAGTCATTCATTGCAAAAAAAAAAAAGAAAAAAAAAAAAAAATAATAGTTTCTTTTACTATTAAGTCACCACTTATATATAATATACACGAATATGCAGATGAATGGATTGTCAGTTGAATAATGATGAATATTATGAGAGAATTAAATTAATAAATAGAATGAAACTAAATAAAATTCACTTGAATTATTACTTTAACTCTGGTAACCGGAGAGCGACACAGCATGTCACTTCCTGTTTCTTATAATTCTCTCTCTTTTCCGCTGAACTCTCGACAAGTCAAGACTGGTTGGCTTAGTCAGGCCAACCAACTTTCCTGACCAACCCATCAGCTTCAACCGCAAGTAACGTTCCTCCTTTCTCAACATCTTATTTTTACTATCTATATCCTTATTATTTCTCATGCATATTTATGTAAATAAATCTACATTCTTTCACTAATATATATCGGTATGTTTTCGTCATCATTATGCAACCTTTTGCTTTTCAATCATTCTACCATTCATTAACAACATGGAGGATGGGATCCCAACCACATCCTGTCCCTCCACATACTTATGACGTGATTGCATTAGTCACCATCTCAAAATATGGCATAATCATACAATTTTCATTCAAGAATTATGTTGGGGAAGACAGTCATCCTATATATATAAAATGAACTTATTGTCCCCTCTGATTTTGACCTTAATAGGATTAAAAATCAAGAAATTTTATGCAAATGTAATATGCACAAACTGCAGAACAATATCTGAGGTGTGTTATAGGCCTATTACCTCTCCACTTCCACAAAAATCGTAGATTCCTATATTTTTTCTGGTGAGAGTTAACTGCCAAAATCGGTTAACATTAAGTGGTAAAATCTTTTCTCTCTAATAAATTTCTCCTTCCCCTGCCACCACTTAACACCATTGCGGGATCGTTCACAAGGGACAGTTATGAAGGAACACCGGTTTGGGTTTTCTTTACTTCATAGTTGCTTGAAAAAAACTCGAATGGAATTTTAACGAATCGAAGGGTTATTTATGCCATTTTATTTTTGTTTTTCGGTTATGTATGCCATTTTTTTTTGTTTTTCACTGTTTTTTTTTTTTGTTTTTCCAAACACGTCCATCATTTCTTTCCCTGCTTTATGCTTTTCGTTTTTCCGATTTCTTTTTTAAAGAACTTTTAAGTTTGTTTGCTGTTTTTTTTTTGTTTTGCCGATTTTTTAAAGAAGTTTAACATCGTTTTTTTTTTTTAAATATTAAACAGGGTTATTACTTCGCTTATTCTTTACCCCCACCCCTTACACACACTTCCAAACAACCGGGCAATGCCGGGTACCCCCGCTAGTTACCAATAAAAAGCTCAACAAATTATGGATGACCCTGTGTTAACCTCGCTCTACAGGAGCTGGGTCATCACTTTTTAGATCAACTGATCAGCAAACATTGTATTCGCTGGATTTTAATCTTTTTTATGTTTTGGTAAGATTATTATGTACCAGAAAAATCTAGAAATAACTGCAGGACTCAATAACCATAATCCAGCAGATCTGTGATAAACCAATGGTAGAATATGCCAGGATATTTGACAACTTTGCTCAACAACTCCAAGTATATTATCAGTGCTTTTGCGTTTAGAATATCTCTTGTAACATTTTAATTTTAGAACAGATTCTGAATGAACACTGATTTCAATTCTTATTTCAACTTTTAAGAAATCATTTTATTCAAGATATTTTTACAGAAGGTCGGCTTTATTAGACATTGCAATGCTAGTATTCTTGTTGCTATTTTAGCATACAAGGCAGCCATCTTTGAGTTATCAGTTCTTTTAAGATTTCCGTTTAAGGGAGATAATTCTAGAAGTTTATCATAATAATAGGTTTATTGCTTTTCGTCTTAGGTTTCATCATTATTTCATTCATCACAAACTTTTCCAACAGATTCAATATACAAGAAAGAAGCAAATATTTATCAACAATATCTTGTATTTCATCCAGTTCTCAGAGTGTGTATGAATTTATTGCCAGTCTCTTGATGCTTCCTTGGTCGAGAGGCAGTGCTGATGGCCTTATACATTATATATTTTTGTTCCTATTTTGAGTGTCCTTTTTGAAGAAGCTGGATTTTCAACACTTTGAAAATAGATCTTTGTTTAATTTTGCCAATCGTAAGAAGGCAAGTAAGTAGAGACAATATCTTGTATTACCCACGCCTTTCCTGTTTTAACTCATCACAGTTTATTAGATGTTACAGTTCTAGTATTTTTATTACTACCGTAGCATGAAAAGCAACTATCTTTATCAGAGTTCTTTGAAGAGTTCCATTAAAGGTAGATAATCTTGGAAGTTTATCACTGCATGAATAAAAAATAAAATTTAGGTCGATTTTAAAAATAACCGTTTTCCCCCGTTTTCTAGTTTCTTCAGAAGTCTTTGTTTTCTTCACTTATACAGATCATTGAAGCCGACCAAACACGGAGCACATGCTGAGTTCTCAGTTTGAGAACTTTTCTTTTTGCAAACGTCATTTTTCTAAAAGTAAATCAATTATTTCACATACAAATTTACGACTTAGAAAGTGTTAGTTTTCTTAACCTGAAAATATAATAAATATAGTTTTATGTGAAAAGTAAACAAGTCTATTTATTGTTATATTTATAGAAAAAAGGCTGTCAGTCTTGGCATCTGTGACGTCATGTGTGATGTCCTGACGTCTCTTTGTTTTATTCTACTTTAACCCTAACTACCTTACATGACATTTCTGTCTCTTTTGTCGGAACTCGTTTAAACTTTGTGTCACTTCAACTGTTATTTGTTCGACCCTTGTCAAAATTAACTTTAGTGTATATGCCTACTGTCTGACATAGGGTCATCCATTATATAACATGAGCTTTTGCAAAGAATTTCAATTTTTTCTTAAGATCTCTTAAGCTTAGGCCTTAAAATTTAAAAATTTTCTAGAATCAAAATCTTGCAATAAATATGTCTCGAATAAGGTTTAGTGGTATTTTATCTTAGTTTTAATCTTCATCGAATATAAGTTGTGATAAAGTGTTCTGTTCAGAGAATTAATTTTACATGTTCTGTGACGTGTATTTTCCTAGTTGATTATAGAGTAAGGGAATTCTGAAGCAGATTAAAGGAACCAAGACGAGTATCTTCTCTACATCCCATCTTCGCAAATGAACTCTAAATAAACTGACAATTAATTGAAGGTTCGTGCTGCTCGAGCACTAACCGTTTATGAGGTGACTTTTTTGGAAAGGATCGTTAGCCACATGAACAGACAGTTTACAACTTGAGGTTTTGGCTTTAATGATAACAGGGCTGAAGATTCATAGAAGTTACCATTATATTACAGCAGGCAACAGCAAGACGTCTCAGAGCTCTGCCCATCTTACTAGTTGTTTTTAGCAGCAGCAGTCAAGCTTTGGCTTTTCAAAGACCCATATCTCGGAAATCTTCTCCCAAATTAGTCAACAGCAACAGACGGTATCCCGGCAACAACGTAACTGTTTTGACTGAGTTCAGATCCTGCGTCACACACAAATCAAAGAGCTGGGTCTCCTCATCCCCCATCCGATTTCCTGGCGAGTTAAAGTTCCTGCACATATGCAAAATGGTTTTATCTCTTGAAATATTTCCTCTCAGGTTCGTTTCTTATGCAACAGTAATAACCAACTCTATATTCCTAGAAACAAGCCACACATATCTCCTTAAAGAATAATAAATTCACATCTACAGCTAAAAAAAAAATAATAAATTCACATCTATATCTTCTTTATACATAATCAGATAGTAAAATATCAGCAGTAGCGAATCATTAACATTTCAATACATTTTTTGTACAAACAGGATCACCACTTATCAACCCTAAAATCCACATAGGGATAAGAGCTACTGAGATGGAATGATTGCCAGTTGACATATGAAAAGCCTCATGAAAGGATTGAGGATGATTTAGACCCAGTAACTATGTGTAGGATCCAAAGAATGAAACCACTAAGAATCAAAATAAGCCTTACTGAAATAAAGGTTCCAATTGGCAGCTGGTTGACAGAAAAGCTCTTACTTCAACAGAACAATATTTATACACTATAATGGCCATGCATAGACTAGCAACTAATCAGAAGTTAGAGAATAGACTTCCTCATCTAAACACAATAGAACATCTCAGTCTACTTATAACTCTCTGGTTTCTATTTATTTTTTACTGAAAGTGACACCACTTAGAAAGGCCAAAGTCAACTAAAGGGTTAATGAGATATAATAATAGTTAATTGAAAGATGAAGAACATCATAAGAGGATTAACGATAATTAATGGAATGAACTAAGTATGATTACTTTGGAAACAGTTTATGACAGGAATCTGCTGACGACCTGCAGGGAAGCAGTCCCACTGTAATATGTTCCACAGCCCTAAAGTCCTTGCAAAGCAGCTGTTTTTGGAAATTTAACATTAACACTATCATCATGCCAGTTTCTTGTCTATCAGTAAGGCTTTCTGGTACCAGATATATGTAATCAATTGCCTGATAACAACAGACATGAGTCATGTTGGCAACAAACTAATCTCTTTCATACCAACAAGATTTTTACTTACAATTTATATACCCTTGGTTGATCATTTGATAACAATAACTGTCTATATAATATGATGCAGTTTGTCTCAAGCAGTGTGTGAAATATGTAGTTTAGAAAGGAAGTGGATTTTCATTTATTTCTTTTTACTTGATTTAGTCTAAACTTCTAGACAGAGATCTAATGTGTGTAAGTGTGTTTCATAATAATATTTTGAGGTGAGACCTCTTTATCAAATGGTAAGTGTTTTAAACTTTTTAAAGCTTGTGCGATCTTAAGCACATTTGATATTGTTTTCTTTCTGATTATCACAGTCAATGACACGGATATCCTCCACTAAATTAAACTTAGATGTTTTAAATTATCAAATAATTTCTGTTATATGTATTTATTTTTAGTAATTGTATATATATTCATTATTATTATTATTAGTAGTAGTATATTATTATAGTCACACAGGCCATCATCATCTCTTTGATAACAACTAGAATGACTCCCTAGATTTCCATTTCGATAACCATTGCAAAAGAATTTGCATGATCACAACAGCCACTTAGCATTGATTTCTCATTTGCAGCAACCATTGGTCTTCACTGGAATTTGTGTGGCAAAAAAGCTTCCCCAAGGTCCCAGTCCTCTTTGCACTCATCCAGCAGAGGTCTGGGTAGTGCTTTCTCTGGCCTCACTCTTTGGGAGGGGGGCAATGGAAGACGGGATAGAAAACTTATAGATATGCAGCTTGAGCGTTCTTGCTTCCATGTAACGCTTATACATGTTTTGCCTCTGCAGCAGTTTGTCTGGCCCGCACATGTCGCTCATATGGCTTATACAAGGGTTTCCCTTAATATTTCAGCTGTTTTCATTATTATTATTCGTTACAGCTTTCCAACCCTTCTACTGATTCCAATTTCTCTCATTCTTTTTTCAAAGTTTTTCGGAATTGTTCCTAGTACACCTATTATTATAAGCATTATCTGCATTTTCTTGATCATTTATATCCATTTCAGCTCTCTGGTTAGCCGTGTGTTTGCTCTGTTTTTCTTTGATATTCACCCTATGGTCAGCTGGAACAGTAAAGTCTACAATTTTACAGGACTTTTCGTTTTTTGTTAATTATTATGACTTCCGGTCTTCTTGCTTGGATGGGTTTATCTGTTTCATAAGATTTTGTGATTCTCGTTTTCAAGTACTGTTGCCGGTTTTGCTCGTGCCATTTGTCTGTACGTTCGAGATGCAATTGTTTGCATAATTTATTATTATTATTTTATTATTATTATCATCATTATTATCTATATATTAATAAGATAGCGTGTGTGTTATTTATTTTGTGTGTTGCGTTTACATCCGAGTGACTGTCATTCAATTGTTGTAGACTTCCATTTCTTGTAATAAATAATTTTACCAAGAATTCTTCATAAGTTTCAGTTTTGATTATAGCTAATGGCACTTCAGTAATTTATTTTTTATCAAGAATTATTCATAAGTTTTGGTTGCAATTATAGCTGAAGAAACTCAAGTTATATTTATATACATATATTTTTTTCATAAGTTTTGATTTTGGTTTCGACTCAAGCTAATGCATCCAAGTCATAAGGCTATATTTTTTATTTTTGTAATCAAAACTAAAAATTGATAGAACATTAACTCTATAATAGTATACATACGAAATCTGCAAGAATTAAAATATCATATATAAACATACTTTGCAACCGGGCTATGCCGGGTATTACTGCTAGCTTAGATAAACACTTTTGCAGTTTCAACAAAAGAGCAGAACGTCTCCATTTACACTGAATATGTACAGAATGCCAACATCAATATATTACGTATGAATGAGTCTCCTGTAGAATTTCCACAGGTCCCACTAGTTATTATTATTGGCTCACAAGGAGCTTTCACAAGGTCATCTCTCCTTGAAAACAGTCTGTAGTGTTCCTTGGAAGCTGAGTGACAACAAGATTATTATTATTATCTTCATTATTATTATTATTGGTCCCCTGACAAAAGAAGGGTGGACCTGTAAACTCACCCTTGTCCATTCGTCCGTCCACACTTTTCTCAATAACTATGCCTTGGAATTTTTTGAAATTTTGCACAAACATTAAACATGATATGAGTAAAATGTACCAGAACGGATTTTCCGGGAAAACTCCGGTTTTCCCCTTAGGGATGCCTTTCTGGTTAAAATGGCTAAAATTGACACTTTTGTGCTTATTAAAAATATTGATGCCTTGGATTTTTATAAAACCTTCTGAAAAGTTGTAATTAACTGATTTCTATATAATTCTGTTTGTCTATACTTCGCGATAACTCTTGGATGTGCCCCAGGGGCTCTTTTAGGGCTAATAAAAATAATCCACTTTGGGGACTATTTTACCATATTTGTGCAAAATTTTCTGTGTATGTCTATTTAGCAGTTTTGTATGGTGCTGAACTCAAATTTAGATATGTTAAGCCCTTGGGGACTTTTGGGGCTAAAGGGGAGGGGGGCAAATGATGGACTTAGTCATTTCTTTTTTTGCATGGTGCAGAACTCAAATTTACATATGTTAAGGCCTAAAACTGCACTGTTTGTTCATTTTTTACCAGGATTTGATGTCCCTGGGGACTTTGGGGGCTAAATGAGGAGGGGGGGGGATGCTGAAGTTAGTCATTTTTTATGTCTCATTTATTGTGCACTCATGGGGGACCATGCATGCTTCACTTATTATTATTATTATCCACTCACTAGCAGTTTTCACACAGGCCATCACCAGCGATCACTCACTAATAATAACCTGTGGTGGAGACTGAGTGACAACAAGTCTTCCCAGATTTCCAGTGCTCGCAAATGTCTTTATATTACAACAGCCGCTTACCTCTGCTTTCTCACTGGCAATGGCCATTGGTATTTCCTGGAGTTAAGGTGGTAAAAAGCCTTCCCAATGCCCCAGTATTCTTTGTACTTTTCCAGTGGAGATCTGGTTAATGCTCTCACTCCTGGTACCATCTGATGTAGACGCTATCATTTTTCGGGGAAGGGGGGGGAGCATAGTTTTGATGTTTGTCGGTTTTAGTTTTCTTTGTTTCCTGTGTTCGTATTCTTTCTATTTTTTTTTTTTGTTTTATTTCTATTTTTCTATTCAAGTTAGTGTTCGCAGTTTATGTGGATGATTTCATCATTCTCGGATTATTTTTAAATGATTTCAACGGTTTTCCTTATTGCTATTGATTGTATCTTCTCATCCCCTTCCCTCGATTTTAATTTCTCCTATTCTTTTTCAAAATTTTTCAGGATAGTTACTAGGGCTCCAATGATTCTGGCCAGTTCCTTGTATTTCCTTCACTTCTCCATCTCCTCGATGTTCACCCTGTTGTCTGCTGGGAAGGTGAAATCTACGATTTGGCAGGATTTCTCCTTATTGTTAACTATTATGACATCCGATCTCTTTGCATAGATGGGTTTATCTGTTTGCACCTTCATATCACAAAGGATTTTATTATTTCTGTTTTCAATTACTTCTACTAGTTTGTGTTCGTAGCATTTGTCTGCGTGTTCATGATACAGTTATTTGCATAGTTGCCAGTGCACTACATCCTCTACCTGGTTGTGCTTATATTCCTTTGGAGATAATTTTCAGCATTCACACATGTGATTTCTCATTTCGTCCCTTTGTTGACAAAGTCTACATTTGTTGTTGTCTTGGTTTTGTAGATCTTAGCTTCGATATAGTTGGTTCTAATGGCGTTATTTTGTCTGGCTCTTAATAGTGATTCAGTTTCTCTGTTTAAATTTCCTTTTCATAGTCAGATCCAGGTGTTTTTGCGAATCTCACCTTTTGTCATCCTTATGAATCGTCCGTATGGATGTTTCTCTCCCCATCATTTCTTGGCTTATCTATTGCCCAGTCTTCTTCCTCCATCCTTCCTCTTCAGATAGAGTCAGTTAGCATCGTCGTTTGGGTGTACTGCATTGTTGTGCATGATCATTAGTTTCTTGGTCTTCTAGTCAAGATGCCTCAGTTCTTCTTTGGTACAGATTATGACCTGCCCAGACCTTTTACAGATGATACTGTCCATGTGTTTATTCCTTGTATTAGGTTCTTGCTAATTTAGCTTAAAAAAATTGCTTCTTATTCTTCTTAGGTATTTTTTCCCAAATAATAATAATATTATTATTTTTTTCTTTATATCCCTTTCAATGCTCTGTGTATTTGTTTCGCTTCTCTGTTTCTTTGATCTACACTCTGTGACACTAGTGTTATCTTTGTTCTTTTTCCTTGATATCATACGTTTGATATAACATAAATATGGCATTAAGCAACCCCCAAACGGGTTGATACATAGTAAAATAAAATAAAACTAATTCTAAACTCCAGATACTCAGACTAATGCCTTTATCTTCTGGAACAGGTGGCCTCATCATTAGTAATTAAAAAAATCAATGGCCTTGTTAGGCTTTAATGCTCTCTTTTAGTGATAAATAAATAAAAAGCAATCTCATGTGAGCCTTTAATCAATAAAGAACAACAAAGAAATAGCAGCACTTGATAAGATCTTTGCAGAAACAGATAAAGAAGGAATTGTATTAGATTATAGGCTCTTCTAAATAGTACGAATCCTACACCAGTAAGTAGCCGTTAAGTAAGCTTGTGTGAATTTTAATGAGGGTCACTTTTAGTGCATGTCACGATAATCTATCTGTAAACTGAATGGTACCCAGATACAGGTGATATGAGTTGAAGCAAGGGGTAGAGGTGAAACTCCATAGATAAAAAAAATCTAACGATAACAGGATATGACTAATGAGTTACGTTTTCAAATAAAAGAAAAATAAGGGTTTCAGCTCAGTCTCACCTTGGAAGCTGTGTGGATGAGATACGACCCAATAATGTCAAATAATCTAAGGCAAGTCTCACTTCGACGTCGGTCCATCTGCGTTTCCCATTTCTTAAGTTAAGCAACTAAGTTAAGGAAATAATTTTAGTTATTTAGTTTCTCTCTCCTCCTGTGCATTTTCTCCAATAAAGCCTTGAAAAACTAAGCGAACGTATTGCAGTAGAGATTTTATTCATCTATGTTAAACAGACAAGACAACACGACTACTCATGAAACGGTCATAATTAAACGCGGTGAAGATGAAAAGAGGCGAAAATGTAGAGAATTAAAAGACCTGGTCACCTGCACGTATGTAAATACCATCGCGTGTATAAAGAGACATTTCATTTTATTTAGTTTATTGATCGCTCATTGATCAAAGCGTAACATTCGAACACTGATACTTTTTAAAAGTGATATTACTAAATAAAACCATTTAAATGACTAATGCTATTTAGCGACACGTGGCACTAAATATAAAACAACAATCAATTCATATTTACCGCTTGTCTATCATTGATCAATATCAGAGACACCTATAAAAATTTAATATAGCCGAAACTATACTATTTAAAAATATTGTACGATCTTCCAATGTTAAGAAAATGCAGGTAGTATAGTATCTGTTATCTGGTACCATTTTCCCAGGCATTACATCCTTGAAACATATAATATTTGCTATCAACAATTAAATTATTATAAGCAATATTTAGTTTTGATTAAAATACATATTTAGAGTGTATTGTACTAGCTGTTCCGACTTGACGTTGCCCAAGAGTATTGCAAATGTTCAAAGATATTCATTTTAACTATTAAATATATAAATAGCGATTATATATAACTGACTAATTCCACAAATTATATTTTTTTACTAAATTATTTCATATACGTGTCCTCAGTAACAGTTGAAAGCATGATGAAAAATAAAGTACTGCATATAAGATCTACATCTGTAAGTCTTCGGGGAATTAGGGAGTGATAGTGAGAGCTCAGGTGCGAGTCTACAGAACTCTGCAAATACTCACTGGCTGAAGCAAAATGACAATAGTGTTGTTAGACGTCAACATGAGATTAAACAAAGCAACGACTTGTTGGAGGCAAGTAAATTTGGACTAAACTATATATAATTTAGTAAATGTTTGAAATTTGTTTAAAAACATTTTGATTAAAACAATTGTTTGTGCACATTTCAAAACACATTCTCTTCAGAATAAAATTGAAAGTATTCTCAAAAAGGCTTAATCAGCAAATGCTTTTTACCATCACAATTTATCCCCCCTCCCCCCACACACACAAATTCGAACATGTGGGTAAAAACTGTTATATGAGGATAATTATTAATCTCATTTTCTTTCAAAATGTCTGCCGTTAAATGTATGCTTTGTAACAACTATTTGAATTGAAGCATTTTTTTAAAACAAACTCGGAACATTTACTAAATTATTTTATTTTGAGCTCTGCTAGTGTATACATTATTAGGCTCCTGTAAAGGTAGTAATGATTTAAAAAGTTTAAAAAATATATGACCTGGGTGCCTATAGAATTATATTTGCTAACTTTATTCCGTATTTAATATACATGAATGGTTGATATGCCGTAAAACATGAACAAACAACAATCTATGCCTGACTTGGCAAACCAGTTTAAATTATTTATGTCAAAAAGTGTTTCTTGTATCACCATTTGATGGTATGTGTGATCCTGTTCTAAGGTATCAGTAGTCATCATCCACAGCCTACAGGTCACCCCATTTACAAGGTGAGATCCTGAATGAGCTTTACACTAACCAGACTTTTACACTCTAGTCTTTTGTCTGTAGGGTTATCTAAACCAAAATCAATTGTATCTTAGTATGAAGGTGAACATTTGAAGCATATCATTGAATGACAATAAAACTAAGCTAACAAGGTTTTATGGACTAATATATATATATATATATATATATATATATATATATATATATATATATAATGCTTGTATAGATTGATTTCCTAGATGGAAATCCAATGAAACCCACGTGATTATTAAAGGGTGCTCAATGGAGGACAGAGCTGGTATATAGTCCATTATTATACAAGCATTATTGGTTACATATGTGCATACATGTTTCAGTGGAATCCAAATTCAAAGATACCACTTCATCAGACCCAAAAAAGGACGACATTCCTTTTTTCACCACACCTCCCTCCAAAACCTTCACTGCTCACATTGATAAAGTATACACAACAATTTTTTTCAGAGTGTAAACCACACCCGAATATATTGTATAAAAACAAATGTAATCTTGACTCTCGTTTCAATATCGCCATTTTTTTGTCTGATGAAGTGGTCTCTTTGAAGTGGAATTCTACTGAAACATGATGTATGCACATATGTAACCAATAATGTTTGCATAATAAACGGACTATATATATATATATATAACTTACGGTACAAAAGCTACCCAGCACTTTTAAAATAATATATGAACAAAACCTAGGAGCTCTTTTCACCAAAAAACTCATCAGAAGTTAATCGTTGGTTATCAAAAGATGCAAAAGAAAACGAATTAAATTGTCATGCAAGAACAATTACTCGGAGATATACGAGTAAAAAGAGGGGGGTAGGAGAAAAGGCGAATGGGAATTTGTGTGAAATATATATACAATAATATAAAATATATATACAATTGAGATGGAGGGGGTATGAGAACGATTAAAATATATCTCCGAGCAAGTTTTATGATTTAATGAATTATTTCTGTCGGCAAAGCGACAGCTTGCATGAAAAAATTGAGACTGACTTCAAAATCTTTAAATGATTTTGAGAGTCATCCCGGTGCAATATTTTGAAACAATCATAGGCATTGGCAGAAGCTGGATTTTCGATTAGATGTTGGCTAATGGCAGATTTCAAGGCAGAAGAGGGACGAAAACGTCGTGACTTGCCTAGTTTAATTTCTGTTGATGTATGTTGGTTAATGCATGTCTGCAGCGCACTGGCAATTAAATTAATAAGCAATATTACTTTGCGTGGTGTGGGATAAACCGTCCTTCATAACTAGGGGGAATGCAGATCTTACACCAAAAACCAATCATAATACGATAGATGGGAAACAATTTGTAACAGACTTAATAATATGTTTGCCCAAACACTGATCAGCAACTTCAATCCATGGTAGTTTGAAATTAACAGGACATTTGGACGGACCCAGAATTGTATTTTTCTACTTAATTATTAATAATATAATTAATCAAATTCTCCTGATAACCATTACGAATGAAAATGACTTTGACATTATTCAATTCATGTTCGAGCTTGTTGGAAGAACAAATTCTAAGGGCTTTATACACTAATGCCTTAATAAGCCATATTTTTCTAAAGATAGGCACAAATGAATATAAAAACTATATAAAGACCGGTAAAAGTCAGTTTGCGATCAACTATAGTAAGAAAAGAATTCTTACTACGCTCAATCAAGACATCCAAGAAAGGTAAGCAACCTTCATTCTATTTCTCCATAGTAAATGATAATGCTGTGTAAAGAGAATTGAGATTATCAACGAAAATTGTTGCTTCACTCTCAAAGGCTGCAAAAGTGCCATCGACGTATCTGAAATATATTGAAGGCTTCAATCTATATAATTATAAAACTCAAATGATCTTGTAACGATGTATGTAACTTTCCGGTTTACAACATCTGGTTGCGCATGCGCGCATGACCTGCGCACTGAAATATTAACGTTATTATTTCGAAATTATTATTTAACATGGGAAGTGTGGGGTTTAAAATAACTTAAATGTAAAACAGAAATGAACGATGTAAAAGAAATTAAAAGAGCAGACAGTATTAACAATTGTTTATTTGGATAATTTAAACGTTAAAAAAAAAAAAAAAAGAACAATTGGGACGCAGAAATATTAATGTTATTATTTCGAAATTATTATTTAACATGGGTAGAGTAGGGATGTAAAAAAAAAGAGAAAATATATCAAAATTTGAATTTAACTATAATAAGTATTATGGTATCTGTTCAGTAAACATTTACCTATAAGTATGGCCAACCACTTATAATTCAGTAACTGTAATTTTTTTTTCAAAAATAATCAATTATAATAAACAGAACGACTCATAGAAATCTATCTATATTCTTTTTTCATTTTAATATACTTTCATAGAAATGTTTCTGTTATGTCAAAAAAAACTATTTTCTTTACGTCAGAAGTGTCACGCTCATACATGAATTCCATAGCTAATATAATATACTGACTCAACGGGTCACGGGTAGTCAAGTATATTATTAAACAGTGTTGACTTATAGAATCCTGCAAAAATATCTGCTAATGCAGGATTCAGGGGGCTTCCCATATGAACCCCGTTGATCTGACTGTACATAACGTTATCAAAGCTAAATTTTACTGACTTAGTACTAAGTCAGTAGAATTTAGTTCAACAAAATATATTTGAACATGAGTTCAACAAATATATTCTTAGGGAAAGGTAAGGTGGGAAAAGTTAGATTGCTATTATAAAGTGATTCGGCACTAATACCAATACAATAGGGTGGAAACGTTTAATGAACACATGACGTTGTTCGCAGAACTAGGTTGGAACTTATGTAAAACCTCAACCAACCAGAATGAATCAGTAATGCAACATTTAGTGTATAGAGCATGACCTAGTTCAATAATAGTCAATAGCCTAGGCAAGCCACGTCGTTTTCGTTTCTCTTCTGCTTTGGAATCTGCCATTTGCCAACATCTAATTGAAAATCCAGCTACTGCCAATGCTTATGAAATGAATTGTTTCAGAATATTGCATCAGGTTGACTTTCAAAATCATATAAAGATTTTGAAGTCAGTCTCAATTCTTTTACGCAAGTTGTCGCTTTGCCGGCAGAAAGAATTTGTTAAATCATAAAACTTGCTCAACGATATATATTAATCGTTCTCATGCACCCTCCACCTCGAGTGTATATATATTTTATATGATATATATATATATATATTATTGTATAGCTACTTCATTTACTCACATAAATTTAATATACGAAAGTATAGATTTATGCGTAAACTTTAAGTATTTACTTCAAAAGTGCTCAATATTAGGTAGAGCTAGTTAGTAATTTATAAAATATATATGGCGATTAAGCTACACTGAATATTCTGCGTTTCATCCACTATAGGATACATATATAAAAACAAGAAACAACCACAGAATTCGCGCATAACATATATAAAAACAAGAAACAACCACAAAATTCGCGCATAAGGCTGACGAATCCTATAGTGGATGAAACGCAGAATATTCAGTGTAACTTAATCGCCATATATTATTGTATATATTTTATATTAGTGTATATATATTTTATATTATTGTATATATATATATATATATTATATTAGTGTATATATATTTTATTAGTGTATATATATTTTATGTTATTGTATATATATTTTATATATATATATTTTATATTATTGTATATATATTTTATATTATTTTATATATATTTTATATTATTGTATATATATTTTATATTATTTTATATATATTTTATATTATTTTATATATATTTTATATTATTTTATATATATTTTATATTATTGTATATATATTTTATATTATTGTATATATATTTTATATTATTTTATATATATTTTATATTATTTTATATATATATATATATTTCACATGAATTCCTATTCGGCTTTTTTTCTTTTTTCTTTCTTTTTACTCGTATATGTCCAAGAGTTAGCTCTTGTGTGGCAATTTAATTTTTTTCGCATCTTTTGATAACCAACGATTAACTCTTGATGAGTTTGTTAGTGGAAGGTGCCCCTAAGGTTTGTTCGTATATTATTTTCAAAGCACTACATATATAAATATATATATTATATATATATATATATATATATATATATATATATATATATATATATATAATTTAGAAACAACCCCAATGCAGCAAATATATTTATTATAACATTAATATTATTTTATCGGTTGTATGGGAGGTCTTACACGTCTTTCGTTGAATAGTAGAGATTGACTCATCAGAGACCCATATAAATCTATTAAAAAATACATCCTTTTTGGGGGGTCCAAAGATGGAAAGGAAAATAGAAGATCTTTCTTTTTTCTTGTAGTGTATAAGTGCTATTATAGGTTACATATAAATCGTTCCAGAACGAAAAAAAGAATTTGAAAGCATATTTTAAGAATTTAAATTTGGAAACCACACAAAATGCAAATAAATTTTTTCTTGACTTTCATTTTAAATTTTTTTAATAACATATCCATCGTCACAACAAATTTAAAAGTATTGCCATTATGAGTAATAGCGTCCTTAAGAAAGGTCTACCAAGAAGAAAGGACCCTACTAATCATAAACAACTGGTAATACCTTTATTTGCTGTGAAAAACTTTTGCTCTCAGACGATGGATATGTTATCCGATAAATTTATCAGGAAAATAAAATGAATGTTTTTTAGTAAACAAAATGTTTGCATCTTAGACAAGGTTTTCAAATGTATTTTACTTATTTTCATACTCACACACACCTGCACACACACACACACACACACACACCTGCACACATATATATTTAAGCAAACATTGTTAAAATAACAGAAAGCACAGCTTATTTTTTCCGATCTTTTTTTATTTTCACGGAAAAATGAAAAATAAAAAATATATAATTAAGCAGAATATTTGTGTTATTTTTAACACTGTTTGCTTAAATAAAAAATGCTGTCTAAATGCACATACACAGAATATATATATCATTAGATACGCTTAAAACTCGTGGTAGCCGTGTATCTCAAATATTGTTGGCTGCAAAAAAGATCGCAGATTTTGTTAATCTATAATATAAATCTCACCTGTCTGTTTAAATGCATGTATGTATGTTTGTATGTCTGCCTAAAACTTTTGACAGAGGCGACCCTTCGGAACGACAAATATGGAAAAATTGGCTAAAAACATTGATTCTTTCATCCTAAACTGAGAACTTTTCTACAAGAAGGAGTCGCTTTTTTCGCCGATATTTTAGCAAGTCATCCCCTCTTTTCAATTGACTAGCCTTAATTTAAACCTATGTCACTTCCGGTTTAGCGATGGACGCAACAGCTAAGATGTCACGTTTTTTATGTTCTTTTCCTCCTTCACGGTACAGGTTCAAACCTGCCTACTACCACTTTTTTTTGCTCAAGCACACCTCTAAAAATCCGGACAACACCGGGCAACGCCAGGCATCCAGCCTAGTAATTCTATAGAAGGGATTTATCTAGCATTCTAACAATGTGAACAAACAAATGAATTCTTCTATTCACCTCATATCTTCCAGAGTTCAACATTCAAACCCCTTGGGTTAATATTCACAAGTAACATGAATTAGAACAAATGTGTAAAAGATGCTGCCAAGTCTGCTGCAAGAGATATGGTCTAAGTGATTTCAGGTAAAGAAACTTCTCACAGCTGTCAGTATCACTACAAAGCCACCATTCGCTCATACATGGAGCTTGTTGCCACATCAGCAACAATACTCCATAGATGACTAGTTTCTCTCTAACCTTATAAGTCCCGTACTGTCTATCATGCTCCAACCACCTTCCCATCACCACTACGTTGCATTCCTATGCTTGTTTTACAAGTACTTCCACAAAATTGGTTCTGATGAACATATTACACATAAATACCCGACAACAAACCTGACAATCAGAAAAGTTCCACCTCATTAACTGTAGAGATCCCCAAATGATGAAAAACTTTATTTCCTTAAACTACTTGGCTTTAGAATGCCTTCCCAACCTCTCCTGACTGTAACAACATGCAGAAATTTAAATGTAATGTGAACAAACATCTCGCTGCTAAACTTCCGACTTAAGATGCCCTCCCACCCTATAAATCTGACCTCTAATTTACAGCTTTCCCTTACGTTTCTGTGACAATATTCTTTACTTGGAGTGAACAAAAGTAATAAATAAAATAACATAAAAATGTGTACATTTTTCTTTTTTTAATGAAAATCGCTCCAGACAAGGCATGAAGCCATTTGATGTAAAGAGCTTAAATATATATACTACGTGAAGGTTAAAACTAGCCAATGATAAGTTTCAGATAGATAGATTTCGACTAATAAAACAGCAACTCTACCTCCTTTGTCAGAAACATCACCTAGGGAATGTAATAAATGGAATGGATAAAATAAAAGAAATACGAGTTACAAGGCTGCCAAAAGTAAACCCAAGGAGACCACAAACTGTTCTCCTAAAACTGAGGACATACGTACCCTTTGCACTAATCGACTCAATATTCTTATAGTAATAGACGCATGCATCTTTGAGGATGCAATAGCGTCTGCGCCACACTTTCCTGTTCAATCCCATCTTGTAGAGATAGCCACTGCAGTCTGGCCGCTTGATCTCCAGGGCTGGAATTCCGACATTGTGACTCGTCACATCAAGCCAGGAATCTTTCTACAAAAACAAAAAAAAGATTTTAAATGACATAACATTCATATTATTTTATTGGTTGTATGGTACGTCTTACACATGTTTCGTTGAATGGTGTAGATTGGCCAAACAACTCATCAGAGACCTATGTAAATCATTCTTACTTCTCCCCGCTTTCGCTCTCATATTCTATATCCTCCCTCGCCCCAAGGTTGTTATTGAAAAGGGAGTCATCATTGCTTGGTTATTGGTGAGTCCTGTCTTTGGGGATTATTTTCATTCGTGATGTGTTTGGAAATTTTGGAGATGAGAATTGATGATGATGTGGATTATTCAGACTGTTGTCCTCATCTTGGATGTTATTCTCATATTTCGGCTAGTGTAACCTCCAACCTTCTTCAGGTGCATCTCGTCAAACTCTAGAATCTATGTGGGATTTTGATTGAAACCCTTTCTTTAATACATGCAGGTAAAGTGCTCTTGTTTTGTCAGCCATGATCAGGAAAAAGTTTTAAGTAAATCGAAATTGTATTCTTAATATCACTTGTACTGACAACTTGTACTTATAACTGGTTATTACTTAAACACATATATTTATTCGATGTGCCATTACTAAAGCAAAAATTTGTTTATAGCTCCTAGAATTCATACTAGAATTGTCTGCAAAGAACCCACAGTGCACCATATAAAAAAATTGTTTGCAAGAACCCATGATACAACATAGAAAAGAATTGTTTGCAAGAACCCATGATACAACATATAAAAGAATTGTTTGCAAGAACCCATGATACAACATAGAAAAGAATTGTTTGCAAGAACCCATGATACAACATAGAAAAGAATTGTTTGCAAGAACCCATGATACAACATATAAAAGAATTGTTTGCAAGAACCCATGATACAACATATAAAAGAATTGTTTGCAAGAACCCATGATACAACATATAAAAAAATTGTTTGCAAGAACCCATGATACAACATATAAAAAAATTGTTTGCAAGAACCCATGATACAACATATAAAAAAATTGTTTGCAAGAACCCATGATACAACATATAAAAAAATTGTTTGCAAGAACCCATGATACAACATATAAAAAAATTGTTTGCAAGAACCCATGATACAACATATAAAAAAATTGTTTGCAAGAACCCATGATACAACATATAAAAAAATTGTTTGCAAGAACCCATGATACAACATATAAAAAAATTGTTTGCAAGAACCCATGATACAACATATAAAAAAATTGTTTGCAAGAACCCATGATACAACATATAAAAAAATTGTTTGCAAGAACCCATGAAACAACATAGAAAAGAATTGTTTGCAAGAACCCATGATACAACATATAAAAAAATTGTTTGCAAGAACCCATGATACAACATATAAAAAAATTGTTTGCAAGAACCCATGATACAACATATAAAAGAATTGTTTGCAAGAACCCATGATACAACATATAAAAAAATTGTTTGCAAGAACCCATGATACAACATATAAAAGAATTGTTTGCAAGAACCCATGATACAACATATAAAAGAATTGTTTGCAAGAACCCATGATACAACATATAAAAAAATTGTTTGCAAGAACCCATGATACAACATATAAAAAAATTGTTTGCAAGAACCCATGATACAACATATAAAAGAATTGTTTGCAAGAACCCATGATACAACATAGAAAAGAATTGTTTGCAAGAACCCATGATACAACATAGAAAAGAATTGTTTGCAAGAACCCATGATACAACATATAAAAGAATTGTTTGCAAGAACCCATGATACAACATATAAAAAAATTGTTTGCAAGAACCCATGATACAACATATAAAAAAATTGTTTGCAAGAACCCATGATACAACATATAAAAAAATTGTTTGCAAGAACCCATGATACAACATATAAAAAAATTGTTTGCAAGAACCCATGATACAACATATAAAAGAATTGTTTGCAAGAACCCATAATACAACATATAAAAAAATTGTTTGCAAGAACCCATGATACAACATATAAAAAAATTGTTTGCAAGAACCCATGATACAACATATAAAAAAATTGTTTGCAAGAACCCATGATACAACATATAAAAGAATTGTTTGCAAGAACCCATGATACAACATATAAAAAAATTGTTTGCAAGAACCCATGATACAACATATAAAAAAATTGTTTGCAAGAACCCATGATACAACATATAAAAAAATTGTTTGCAAGAACCCATGATACAACATATAAAAAAATTGTTTGCAAGAACCCATGATACAACACATAAAAAAATTGTTTGCAAGAACCCATGATACAACATATAAAAAAATTGTTTGCAAGAACCCATGATACAACATAGAAAAGAATTGTTTGCAAGAACCCATGATACAACATATAAAAAAATTGTTTGCAAGAACCCATGATACAACATATAAAAAAATTGTTTGCAAGAACCCATGATACAACATATAAAAAAATTGTTTGCAAGAACCCATGATACAACATATAAAAAAATTGTTTGCAAGAACCCATGATACAACATATAAAAAAATTGTTTGCAAGAACCCATGATACAACATAGAAAAGAATTGTTTGCAAGAACCCATGATACAACATAGAAAAGAATTGTTTGCAAGAACCCATGATACAACATATAAAAGAATTGTTTGCAAGAACCCATGATACAACATATAAAAGAATTGTTTGCAAGAACCCATGATACAACATATAAAAGAATTGTTTGCAAGAACCCATGATACAACATAGAAAAGAATTGTTTGCAAGAACCCATGATACAACATATAAAAGAATTGTTTGCAAGAACCCATGATACAACATATAAAAGAATTGTTTGCAAGAACCCATGATACAACATATAAAAGAATTGTTTGCAAGAACCCATGATACAACATAGAAAAGAATTGTTTGCAAGAACCCATGATACAACATAGAAAAGAATTGTTTGCAAGAACCCATGATACAACATATAAAAGAATTGTTTGCAAGAACCCATGATACAACATATAAAAAAATTGTTTGCAAGAACCCATGATACAACATAGAAAAGAATTGTTTGCAAGAACCCATGATACAACATAGAAAAGAATTGTTTGCAAGAACCCATGATACAACATATAAAAAAATTGTTTGCAAGAACCCATGATACAACATATAAAAAAATTGTTTGCAAGAACCCATGATACAACATATAAAAAAATTGTTTGCAAGAACCCATGGTGCAGCATATAAAAATGCTAAGTTATAATCAGTTCTAAGAGAGACTTCAAGTCGAATGGAAACAAATTTTGTTGAGCTGTCCTCTTAAATAATCAAATTCTCCCTATCATCACAGTTGTCTTACCGGTCATCTCACACTCATTAACTTTTATCTTTGAGTGGCTTATGGGCCTTGATAAGTAATGATTCCCTAGTAAAAAATAAGTGACAATCTTCTGGGGGTTGATGGTTCAATCTTGAGTAAGAATACAATTATGAATTATTGAAGCTTCTATCCTGTCATGGCTGATGGAACTAGAGCAATCTTTCCCCATCGATAAAATAAAAGGGTTCACAGTTTGACATTCTGCACAGATGTACGAGTTCAATATACAGATTTTTTTCAATAAAAATTACTCCAATGCATGAAGCTACTTGATGTAACGAGCTAAAAAACACAAAAAAAAAATAATACTTCAAGATAAAAAAACCAGCCAATGATCAGTAGGAGATGAATGAATTTCAATTTAGAAAGCAGCAATTATTCCCCCTTTCTCAGAAACATCGCTTATGGAATGTGAGGATTAAGGGACAAAATAATGGAAGCAAAAGTTATGAGGCGGCTGAAAGTAAACCCAAGTTCTACTTTCTACTCTCCTGATTATACACTTGCAGAAGTAGGAGGTTACATCGGCCGACACGTTGTGAGAACAGTAGTTTGAATAATCGATATGAAATAAAATTAAAATGGTAATGAACCACAGGTGAATGTCAAATGTAACAGCTCACGACAGATTCTTTGAGATAAGCTTCCAAGATGGCTGAATGTAGTCATTTTGAAAAACATTTAAAAAAGAAATGCAAAGATAACTTGATGGGTTAGCAATTAAGTAGTGAAATTCTTATCTATGTAAAAATTTATGGGTCGACCTAATGATTTTAAGTGCAAAGCACTGACTAAGCTCGAATAATCCAATCTCTTCTTTTTTTTTAGTTAGATATGATGCTGGAAAAGTTTCAGGTAGAAATATATAAAAAGAATGAAGCTAGAAGCAAATTAAAAACCAGTTTTTTTTATGTGATTTAGAAACTAATGTCTACATTAAAATTGAAGAGGATGACAACGTAGAAATTTATATTGATATTAGAAAAAAAAAGGACCCGTCGGGCCATCCACTGAGCTTGCGTAAGTTTCTTTCAATCAGAAGAAAGTGAGTCGGCACAGCCAGTTAAATGTAAAAAAAAAATAAGGCAAAAATGAAAAATGAGTCTTTTGCTGTACATTGAAGAGTTCTCACACATATATCACATCTGTTCCCTCCTTTCTATTCGGATTGTTTCCATCTTCTTCTTACATACCTTCAAAGTTTTCCTATGTGGCATTTTGTTCACCTTAGGGCTACAGAGAGATTCACTTCTTCTGTGTCTTCACTTTCGCTCTTATCTTTCTGCCCCCTCTCCTCCCCAGGTTGTTGTTGAAAGGGGAGTCATCATCCCTTGGTTTTTGGTGAGTCCTGTCTTTGTGGATTCTTTTCATTTGTGAGGTGTGTCATAAAATCAGTTTGTCACCTCATGTTATAATATTAGGTTGGTGCAAAAATAATGTTTTTTGACGTTTAACTTCGAAAAAGCATAACACTTTCCATAATAAACTTTGTTAATCGAAATAAGAATCATTAGAATCGACACATTTTTGCCAACGAGAAACAAGTTTATTTATCCCATTAGTATATGAAATTATTTGAGCATATATATATATATATATACTAGCAAAAGTACCCGTTGTATTTTTTTTTTAATTTTTAAATTTTTTTATTTCCATACTTTGTGAACCAGGTGCGAACGCAGATCCCAGAATTTTAATGAACCACCGTTCTGCCAGATCAAAGATACCCATTCCCGTGTCTCGATACATCTTCTATCATTATATGCAATCAGTTTTTTAAAAATAGTCAACCATATAGGAGCCTATTCGTGACCATACACACATACATACACACAGACATTCAGCTTTATATTATATATATATATATATATATATATATATATATATATATATATATATATATATATATATATATATATAAATGTGTGTGTGTGTGTGTGTGTGTATGTGTGTATAAAGTTAATGAGAGATACCCCCAGCAAAGGGGCTTAACATTTACTTATATATGTATTACAGAAGATCAGAGCAACATAATTGGTCCGGATTCTCTTCAGCCTGAAAGAGGCAGATATAAGCAAAAAGTCTAATAAAAAAGGTCATTTATAGGTCTTCTTTGTTTGGATTTGAAAACGAAGATACTCCTGTTGCTCTGATATTGTGTAATACATACATATATATATATATATATATATATATATATATATATATAGAGAGAGAGAGAGAGAGAGAGAGAGAGAGAGAGCGAGAGAAGATATATTCTTGTGTTAACTGTTAATAGAATTCTCATCCAAAACCAAAACCAAAAATGTTCTTATGACTGACAAATTTTCAGGAAGTCTGACGATGTAAAAAACGAAAATCTAATCTCAGAATAATGTCTAAAAAAAAAAAATTGCCATTGCAGGGATTCTTTCAGATATAAGCACATGCAATTAAAAAAACGAATAACTTTTAATTGAACTGTTATTTGAACTGCATTACCTTCTGCGATTAGCTTCTTAATCACTGAACCGGTCAGACCTATTGCATTCACTTGCACAATAATACCACTGTGAAAGGTATGAGCCTAACCCTCACCAACTATAAATAAACTGTAAACTTGGATTCCATGAACCGTTTCCAATAAACATTTCATTTCAGCTTTAAATAACCCTAAAAGGGTTAATATCTCGAAAAACATACAAAACTAGGGTTATGAGACATTCCGAACTCTATAATATGTAACTCATCTTGGTCTTTGGGCTGAGATCAGAGTGCAGAAGTTGTTTTATTCTTTGTTGGTGAAGAAAAGTTCTTTCTAGACTGATGGAATTAAAGTAGAACCCCGGGATGCAGCATTAATTCGTTCCAGGGTTGGGATTTTAAGATGAACTCGCCGTATGGGGAGCCTAAGCAAAATTTTAAACAGTACATATTAAAAATTAGTAACAAAATACAGTACTGTATATATTACACACATATATAATCAAATAACATTATGAATAACACCGTAAGGCGGGTTAAATAACGTAACCAGGGGCTGGAAAAATGTATTTTACATCATAACCTGAAAAAAAAAAAAAACGCATTCCATGGCCACCTATGCCGGGGTTCTACTGTACTCGTTTTATTCCGATTCAGCAGCTGGGTTTTAATAATACTAAACATACAGCATAATCGCTTTAACACATCGATTCTCATTAAATCACCTAAAGCAACGTGAAACCTGGCTAGTACCAGATGGGTGACCATTTGGGAATGTTAAATGCTGCATGTCATCTTACCATGACCATGTAAGTTGATATATTAGCAGGTTGAGACCGCTTGTGAATTTAATAATCCTTATAAACTTTGAGCTGGATTCTGCTCATATTAAAACTGGCCTTGTATTTAACTCTCTCGTCGTGCAGAGGCAAGTAAATGTGAGTACATCCTCCTGTTTTGAAAACACAATGGATACTCCCTTCCCCTTCTCCGAAAAGGTACCTTGATGATGAGTATATACTGAAACACTAAGTGTACATATGGTCAAATCACGTTGGCATACCGGTTTTCATAAAATCACTGAAGTAATCATCTGAGAATACCAAGTATTATAATGATACTCAATCTGCATGAATTAAAATATCATATTTAAGCGTATCTTACGACCAGCCAACGCCGAGCGGCCTACTAGTATATATATATATATATATATATATATATATATATATTATATATATATATATATATAAAATTGATAAAGATAAAAAATAATCTTTAAACAATAATAATATCAAGGTAGCTAAAGCTCTAGGCGTTGCACTTTCAACTCTTCTTCATATATACATAAATATATACACACGCACACATATATACACATAAATATATATATATATATATATATATATATATAAGTGAAACAACATTGATACACACATATAATATTGGGTTTCACTTTATACACACACATATATATATATATATATATATATATATATATATATATATAGCTTCTTATGGTAACTTATTAAAACCAGAAATATTTGTACATGCTTATAGAGATAGTTGATAAGTAAAAATTATCTAAAATATAGATACAAGTTCATTCCAAAACTATCCATATATCTTTATTGTTTTGTTATTCTCTAAGAGTTTTTTTTTTTTTTTAGTTTGATTATTATTTCCCATCGGAAGCTGTAAATCAGTTTGCTTAGTTCTTGTTTTTCCTTTTTTTTCTTCTTCTTTTGTCTCATGCATTTTCAATGAATACCATTTATTTTCAAGGATTTTCTATTGTTTTTATCGTTTTGTTTACCGATTCATCTTTTTCGCAAGATGTTCGACTGTTTACAATAATAGATAAAGAATCCCGGACAATGCAGGAACGGAAAGTTTCATGATGTGTTCAGAATCAGTTTTCAAATGGCGAAAAAAAAAAAAAAATGAAAAATGAAGATTTCATTTCAAAATAAAAGCTCAATGTTATCAAAACACGTACGTTAAGACATCAGGGCCTTTTAAGAAAAATATAATTTATATTTTGATATTTTCTATGATTTAAATCATGTGATGTATTTTGATCACAAAGTAAGAAATCGATAATTATAAATTTTGAACACAGCTGTTAGGCATAAGAATAAATAATGTGGGCTATATTTAGTTTGATTTAGTTTCATGCAAAAGTGGATGGTAGTAAAAATTCAGATAATTTTTGTGATATTTTTAGAATAGATATTAGACATAAATTAATAAATATTTTTAGAATAGATATTAGACATAAATTAATAAATATTTTTAGAATAGATATTAGACATAAATTAATAAATATTTTTTCAAATTTCAGTTTCTTTTTGGAGTATTTTATAAGGATTTTTTAAAGATTTTAAACGTTATAATATGAAAATCCAAATATTTATATATATATATATATATATATATATAAATAAATGAAAAATCCAAATATTATATATATATATATATATATATATATATATATATATATATAAAGGAAAAATCCATATATATATAAAGGAAAAATCCAAATATATATATATATATATATATATATATATATATATATATATATATATATATATATATATATAAAAAGGAAAAATCCAAATATATATATATATATATATATATATATATATATATATGTATATATATATATATATATATATATATAAATAAAGGAAAAATCCAAATATATATATATATATTATATATAAATGAAAAATCCAAATATTTATATATATATATATATATATATATAAAGGAAAAATCCAAATATTTATATATATATAAATGAAAAATCCAAATATTTATATATATAAATGAAAAAAATTATATATATAAATGTTTATATAAAATCCAAATATTAATATACATAAATGTTTATACAAAACAAGACTTATTCGCCACCAGTTGGGTCACTTTATGTTATATCTAGCTATTCCCTCATATTTATAAACGTGATACTCGTGACGAGAAGATATTTAAAAAATCGCATAAATTGATCGATTCTTTTTTGTACACAAGGAAAACATTTTGTGCGAAAGTTTATTAATATGAAAAATATATGGATAGATTACTCTGAATCGTTTCTAACATAAAACTTAATTATACTTTCATAGGCACGGCCAAAACGGAAGATGGGAGTAAGTAAGTTTTGAGGGAGTCTCTCTTTAAACTTCTACTAAAAATCAAGTAATTAATCATTACAAAATTTTTACTGATTATCAAGTGAAGAATGAACTTTATAATTGTGTACTTTTTTTCATAATCGATATTATATTTTTCGCCAACAAACCCCCTTTCTTTATTTATGATTACAGATATGCTTCAAATAACAGCCGAAACTGAACAAAATATATTATATTGTGGGGAGGGAGAGATTATAGATAAAACAACAAAAAAAAAACACTTGTGCAGGTATCAGATTTTAAGGCTGAAAATCCGAATTTTAAATATGTTTGAATTTTTATCTTTTGTGTTTTGAAGTGAGAAATTTGTTGAATATGTTAATAATAATTATTCTTTTAGATTAGCAAAACATATATATTTTCATTATTTTTACGAAAAAAACTACTTTTAATTCTTTGAAAAATAATTTAATACTTTCCTTTTTATTGCAGATATACTATTAAAGAAGAAATGCTTTGGAGAATCGATACCAAAATAGAAAAAAATCGGTAACCGCGCTTTTTTTCTAAAAATACTATAATTTCTTTCAGCAATTTGTCGTTACGTCACCTATGGTAGACCATAAAGCCTACGAACATTTGTCCCCCCTCCTTTTCCTTTTTGTTGTAACTTGCACTTGTGTATGGGACTTGCATCTACCACACTCTTGTCTAGAAACACTTGGACCTGGTGGCAAGACAGAATCAAAACGACCAAGCGTGATATGAGATACAGGAATTGTCTCCAACACATACGGCATCTCGAATTCCCAAAATGGTCACCCATCTGGTACTGGCCAGTCTGATTGTTGCTTAAACTACGGGGGTTATGTAGGCAACAAATATGCATGTGTGTGTGTGTATAGCTTATCCAAAAAGAATTAAACCTTTATAAAGTTGATTCTTCACTTAATTGTCAAAACAAACGTTAAAAATGCATGAAAATTTACAGGACCGAATGAACTTCATTTAGGCCTATAAAGGCTTCCATGGTTTCTTCCAAACTATCATTAAATTTTGGATTCTTTAATTTCGCCACGCGAAATCTATAGAGTGAGATAACAGATGGAATTATTTGAAATTCGTGTACTTATGTTCTAATATTTTTTTGCACATTTTATAGAAAATCACCCTAAATCTTATTTAGACAAAAATTAATTGATTCAAAAACCTTTAAAAAAAATATTTAAATGTGTTTATTCATCGAGACAAAAATTGCGGTGAATGGCCTTTTTTTTTTAATTTAAAAAGTTTTATATTAGTCTGTTTTTCATATGATAAAATTCAGGCTTTTATCTTTCTGAGAAAAAAAAGTTGCTCAAGAGTAATAGATTTTAGTTCGTTTTTAAAAAAACAACTACCGCTCCAGAAGATATCTCACTACTGATGCAATTCTCTATCTGTATAAAAGCCAAGTACGTCCAAGGATGGATTACTGCTGCCATATCTGGGCAGGAGCTGCTAAAAACAGCCTATCCTGCCTTGACAGTACAAAATAAACTTTGTGGCTTAGTAGGGGATGCCCTTTTCTCTTCTCTGCAACCTCTCTCCCACAGAAGAGACGTTACGAGCCTGTGTTTGTTTTATCGTTATTTCCATGGCAGGTGCTCGTCCGAGCTCCAATCTCTGGTCCCCTTCGCCTATCTTTCACAAAAACACCTGTCTAGCTGAAACCACTCTTTATCTGTGCCTAAATAAAAACGTAGATTCCATGAACAAAGCTTCTTTCTAAGAAGTGCACGCCTGTGGAATTCTCTTCTGTTTGCCTGTTTCCGACCTGACTACAACTTGGATGTCTTCAAGTCCAACATAAACAAATACCTGATGAACCGCCCCTTTAAGTAGACACTTTATCAAATCTCCAATACTAACTATTACTACAATACTCTCCCATTGATTACTGTACACGCAATAACCCTTATCCCCGTGTGGCTTCCGGGCCTTGATAAGTGGTGACCTTCATGTAACCCCCCCTCAAAAAAAAAACTTGGTTTTTCTTCATTTTTTTGGTCGTGCCTTTACTTTATGTGATTAACTTCGCTTATATATATGAGAGCAAATAATTAATAAAATATGTTAAAAACACTTTGAAAAAGAGATAAAAACATTTAATTTGAAAAGGAAACACTAAATAAGTGGATATTCCTTAATCCGCGGAGTTTATATAGTATATAAAGGGGGGTAGAGCAATTTTCTATAGAGCAGAGTGTATTTTAATGTTATAGTAAAAATACTAATTTAATTAAAATACAGGAAAAGAATAATGCTCGTTGTAAAGCCGATGTATCAAAGCTCAATAGGCAAATATCCTAGAGCTACTTTTATGTTTGGTAAGGTGATTGATAGTTTATAATTCAAAATTAAAATTAAAAATCCGTTTCATAAGAAGGAGCACAACAAAGCCAAAAAATTTTACGATCGTTTCAGAAATTATGTTTTAAAAAAAAACACCTAATATTTTGCTGATGAAGAGACTTTGTTTTCATAAAAAACTATATGCTAAAATCATTGTCCTTGGCTCAATGTCTGTCACAATAAAAAACATCGCTTCCGAAACGATCGTACAATTTATTGGCTTTGTTGTGCCCCTTCTTATGAAGCGGATTTTTAAATTTAAATTTTAATTTTGAATTATAAATTATCAATCACCTTACCATATATATATATATATATATTGTGTACAGAAAGTTGTTAGTTGAGACAGATCATTGGTACAGTCGGTTTCAAGCCCGATAATAAGGCCCGTTTAAGGTATCCTTATCAAGCTCTCTTCAGCCAATATTCGTAGACAGATCATTGGTACCGTCGGTTTCAAGCCCGATAATAAGGCCCGTTTAAGGTATCCTTATCAAGCTCTCTTCAGCCAATATTCGTAGACAGATCATTGGTACCGTCGGTTTCAAGCCCGATAATAAGGCCCGTTTAAGGTATCCTTATCAAGCTCTCTTCTCCGACGAATATTGGCTGAAGAGAGCTTGATAAGGATACCTTAAACGGGCCTTATTATCGGGCTTGAAACCGACGGTACCAATGATCTGTCTCAACTAACAACTTTCTGTACACAAAATATAAATACGCTCTTACAATTTGGATTTTCCTTTTAATTGAGCACACTGCTGGAATTCTTTTTCCCAAAAAAAACAATCATATATATATATATATATATATATATATATATATATATATATATATATGTGTGTGTGTGTGTGTCTTCACTTGCTTTAAACTTATGTGCGTGTGATTATCTACACACACTTTCAACATAAAATAATTTAATAAAAACTATTTCTTTTACAAGAAGAAGCAATTTTTCATTTGTTTTCTAGAGTAAAAATAATTTAAGTATAACGCAAATAGGTTACAAATGTTTAGAAAAATAACTTCATTGACCTATAAACTTGTGTGGCATTTGACCTAGATAAGCAGTGACTCATTTCATATTATAACCTCTCTTATATGTAACATAAATGATTAAAATATTGATTATAATTTTTTTATTTATATATTATTTAATTTTTTAAATGCGAAACAAAAATTTAATCCTTTTACTTTCGGTCATTCTAAAGCGTATGGAAAAATTATTCTCCACACAAAATGAGGCTCCTTCTACAGAATTTGAACCGAACACAGTTTAATAATTTGCTTTCCAATAACAGCACCAGTTTTAAAGTGTAAGAAAGACACTAATCGACATATTTGTTTTTTATTGCTTTTACAATATACGTTAAAAAAAAATGGCGAATTTAATTATCAGTCAAATGCCTCAAGTAGATGTTTTTTGTTTAAACAAAAACACTATCAATAATTCGTTTGCAAACTATGCCGACCATCGATTGTTTTTCTTTCGTAGTTTACAATTTCCTCTTTGTTTTATGATAAGAAGAAATAGGTAAGAAGAAGAATGTGTGTAATCGTAAACTGGAAAAATGGTTTCAGCATCACAAGCATGTTGATCTGAGTTTTATATATGTATATATATATATATATATATATATATATATATATAGAGAGAGAGAGAGATGGATAGATAGACTTGATCTAAGGTCATTTGACTCTAATCAAGCAAGAATCCCTGAATTTCAATTTTTTATGAGATTACTTAAGCTTAAGCTCTCAATTTTTAACAAATTTTAAGCAAGGATTCTCCCCACAGATGCTAGGTTAAGCAGAGCCGAAAAGAAAAAGATAGCGAAATATCAAGGTTTTATGTACATGAAAAGAAACTGGAATCTTAGAAAGAGCTCTAAAGATTTAAAAAAATATATCTACCAAATATAGATTGATGTGGAAGCAAGTGCAAAAGACAGTCGCACTTAAAGTGACGATTAGAATCTTTAAAAAAATTCTTTGTTGGAATGTATGAAAAAGTGCGTGAATATCTGACATTTGGTAGGAAAATGTTATATATATATATATATATATATATATATATATATATATATATATATATATATATATATATATTAGTGATGAGACGAATCCAAAGTTTTTTTCCGATTCCGATACCGGTCTAAATTTCCAATTCCGATATGATTTCCGATTCCGATTCTTATAAAATTAATAAATAATTAATTAGAGATTAAAATATCCAAAATGTTTTTAAATGTAATTTAATTTCATGACCACAGGAGATCACAAGTAATGAAAAAACGTAATAATATCCCACATCTATATATCTATCACATAAAGCTACTTTGGTGAAATAAAATTTATTATTTTTATATACAAACATTGTGTCTGAGTTGATTGTTATTTACTGTCGTCGTTGTATTTTATTTATTTTTATTATAGGAAGAAGGTTTCTACCTATATTCTGGTATCTCCTTGTCTTGTCTCTCCGATTCCGATATGATTCCCGATTCCGGCAGCCCCATACCAGCACATGGATTTTTAAAAAAAGTTAGATCGTTTTAGAATCGAAACATCAACTTCAGTTTCGTTGCATAGGTTGGATTTTTAAAAATAATTGACACATTGGCTCACTGGCCTACATTTTGGCATACTTTTGGCAAACCAAAATGGCTGATTAAAATCTGGCGTGCCGGTGTCCCAAAAATAATTACCTGACGACTGGTATGCAAAATAAGTAAATTTGCCGATGTCTGTACGCGGCATACATGTATGTAAACAAAGATATTACTTGCTATAAACCATCCTTGGTGCATGAATATTATTTCCTGAGAATTTCAGTGTTATGTGATCAGTAGTTTAAGAGTTTACCTGTTAAATATTTACACAGACACAAACATGTACTGTTTTATTATTTAATTGGAATTCATTACTGAGATGGAGTATTATTTATTTATTGCGGACTATTATCCTCATCTTTCTTAGATGTTGTTTCACAACGTTTTGGCCAACTATTCCTCTGACCTTCATCAAGTGGTAACCGCGAGAGGATAGGAACTCCGAATCTCCTAACTGCATTCTCAGCAATTACTGTCATCTGTAGTTGTTGTCGTCTCACCACATTTCGGCCAAGTAAGCCTCTGGCCGGCTTTGGGTAGGATTGAAATCGCTATGAAGACATGTTTGGACATGTTTGCTGCAAAGCTAAAAATTAAAACAAACCAATAGCTATTACGTTACGCATGCATATTCATAATGCCGTCATTCACCCTTCAACTGGCAAAATCCATGTTTTTTAATTTCACGCTTTTGCACCGATTATTTCCCGGCTAACACCCAAATATAAAGTGTTGCACAAAATATAGTGAAAATAAAATAGCATATAGTCGGCAGTCCAACAAGAAAGCAGAGAGATCAGCACAAAGAGAAAGCGAAGAGGAACAGAATGGCAATGATAACTCAAAATCAAAATAATTAGATTTTCACATCTTTTTCTTTTTCTGGCTTATTTTTTTTTTTATACAAACAATCAGTACCCGAACGGTGCTGAAATAAAAACATATAATCCACAGACAGAATAAGGAGAAAATAAAGTGCCCCAGGTATTACGCTTAAAGAGTCTTTCAGTTTCTCCCCAGTAATTAGAAAGTCATAGAGAAGTTTTCTCGACTAAATGATCAATACGACGATCCAACGGGACCCTGGAAATGTAGGAAAGATGAGGGTTTAAACACAAAGAAGTTTTCTTGGCTAAATATTCAGTGGATGACTCAACAGGCATCGGCCGCATCCACGCGCCCTTAAAACATATAACAAAGTGGTGGAGGGGAGTAAGAATTTGGCATGAATCTGCAAACTAAGGCTAGCAAAAGAACATATCACCGACCTGTTTCTTTTTGGCATCATTCATAATCGCTTCGCTACACCAAGGAGATGTATCCGATTCGTTGTATAAAAGTTTCAATTTACAGAGATGGTTACGCATATCTTATTTCATTCTCGCCGTAATATTCAATGAGGGACCTCCTACCCCTTGGGGCAGGAAATCGCCCTCCATGATTGCTCCATGTGTGTTTATTGTGATTGAGCCCCTTTTTTCCGAGCACAAAGAAAATGCGTCCTTTCACGATATGCTCATAAGAGTAGTGGTAGATGGACAAAAATCGGAGGCCTGCAATATAAATGCTGGGGTCCCTCAGGGGTCAATCCTGGGCCCAACTCTCTTCCTGATCTACATCAATGACCTCCCTAAACACATACTTAAATCATTCGTTGACATCTATGCTGATGACACGACCATCTACAGCAATACATCAAAGGCTGTAAATGACAAAGTTCTCTCTGATTCTCTCTCCTCTGATCTCGAGCTCGTGGTCCAGTGGGGGAAGATGTGGCTGGTTACCTTTAATGCATCCAAAACCAAACTCCTATCCTTACATCATCAACGCTCTGATCCCCAGCTGGCATCAATTGTGATGGATGGCTCTCGTCTGGGTGAGGCCCCGTGTTTTGACAAGCTTCTGGGTTTGACCTTTACTCCTGATCTGAAATGGAACACGTACATCAAGTCTGTTGCCAAGGTCGCTGGAAAGATGGTGGGATCCTTCTACCACTCCAGAAGATATCTCACTACTGATGCAATTCTCTATCTATATAAAAGCCAAGTACGTCCAAGGATGGAATACTGCTGCCATATCTGGGCAGGAGCTGCTAAAAACAGCCTATCCTGCCTTGACAGAGTACAAAATAGACTTCGTGGCTTAGTGGGGGATGCCCTTTTCTCTACCCTGCAACCCCTCTCTCACAGAAGAGACGTTGCGAGCCTATCCTTGTTTTATCGTTTTTTTCATGGCAGGTGCTCGTCTGAACTCCAATCCCTGGTCCCCCCTCGCCAATCTTTCACGAAAAACACCCGTCTAGCTGAATCCACTGTGAAAAATTTCCCCCACTCTATATCTGTGTCTAAATCAAAACGCGGATTCCATGAACAAAGCTTCTTTCTTAGAACTGCACGCCTGTGGAACGCTGTTCCGTATGCCTGCTTCCCTCCGGACTACAACTTGGATGTCTTCAAGTCCAATGTTAACAAATTCCTAATGAACCGCCCCCTTAAGTAAACACTCCATCAAATCTCCACACTAACGTAATGTACTTGCAATAACCCTGAGTGGCTTCCGGGCCTTGATAAGTGGTGATCACTGTGTAAAAAAAAAAAAAAAAAAAAAAAACGACATCAACTGAGCGAGAGAGAAAATCTTTCTCTTTTTTCCTTTTTCGTTTTTCATGCCACATGCATGACGTCATCCGCTCCTTGGTTTCAATCGTGCATCATAACTAAAAATAGAATATCTGGCCATTAGGCAAATTTCCTCTCACCTACGTGATCCTTCACTCTGATTCAATGGTGGTGTTTACAGCTGCCCCGTTGAGTCAGTATATATACCCACACATTTTTAATGTCTATTTTTTCTGAATATACATTATTGTATGTTTGCATATATTTTATTATATGTTGCATATATTTTTTAAATGGTGAAAAAAAAAAAAAAAAAGAAAAAGCAGTTTTACAGTTCTGAACTTTTTAGATAAGGGATGATTGTATTATTTGGATCAATCGGACTAATATTCTCATCTTGAATGTTATTTGTACAACGTTTCGTTCGGTGTAACCTCCGACCTTCTTCAGGTGTATCAGTCGCCATGTTTGGTTAAGGAAACAAACACAGTCACTTACACACCTGAAGAGCGTCGAAGGTTACATTGATCGAGACATTGTGCAAATAACACCCAAGTTGAGAACATTAGTCCGATTAATCAAAATAATACAAAAGCAGTTTTATTTGAAAATAAAAGTTGAACGTTACCAAAATACAAATATGGCTTTTTAAGAAAAATCCAATGATTTGCATGAAATCATTTGAATGTTGGCATCTACATAATATTATGCAAAGTCATTTCATGCTAGTACGAACGCCATCACTTTTCACGGAGCTTTAAATCAGTTCAATCAGTAAAGTGGATGATTGGTGATTAATCTAATGTTGCCACGATAAAAAATTCTGACTTTAATGAGAATTGTAATCAAATCAAGTTCTCTCGAGCCATTGACTAAAATTTAAATAAATACATTTCATAAAGTGATACTCGTTTATTCAGTTAAAGAATGTTTAGCTTATATTTTTTTTCCGATAAGAAGACATATTTGTTTGTTTAAGGATTAAATTATTACAATTTTATACAAATAAATAATATACATACTTAACTTTATTTATTTAAAGAATATTTAGATGACATTGACAAATATTCAGAAAGAATTATTTTAAGTACATTGTATATTATGTACTGATAGACATTGGTTATTTCAAAAGCTGTATTCATGACAGTAAATTAGAAAATTTGGGGAGATGACAGTAGTCAAGTCGTTAATCACAAGGACTGACGACCTGGGTGTTTCAAGTTCGAATCCAGTTCGTTCCACAAAATCACTTTCACATAGGATGTTGGCAACCGTTCATAAGAAAGAATTTTAATTAGGAAAATACCGGGGAAACGAATGCAAACAATGGAATTTTTGGATTCATACAACATGCTGATGAGTAGTAAATTATACAGATTGATTTGGAAATTTCCACAGGCTCCCACTTGTCTAAGAAATAATACACGAAGACAATTTTAGGTTCGTACGTACGTTATCACCCTGTGCCTGTTTTCTCAAAAATGGGATCCCCCGATCCCCAAATATGCAATGCAAAAAAATAGAAATCAAGAAAAATTCATCTGATGCTACTGTTGTATCGAAGGTGAAACTGAAAATAAAATTGTGCTAGAATCAAAGCCAACATTAGGATTATTCTAAGTAAATATTACAGTGAGTACAAGGATTTGAATGAAAAGTAGGATATCAAAGATACCTGCTTCCCACACTTTTGATAGCCTTGTGCCTAATTTGTTAAAATTTATTTTTTTTGCACCCAAATAATTCATAGTGTAGTATCTGTTCTGTCCAATTATGGCATTGGATAATGTGGAACCTTATGGATTTGGGCAGAAGAATACTTTGCAGGTAAATCTCTGCATATATCCGATATTCATTGTATTTGAAAATTAATAATAATAATAAAAATAATAACTATTATTATTCTTATTATTGCAATAATTATAATAATGTACATATGATAGATACTTTCGTCGATTTTGACAGATGATATCCGTCACAACAACTAAGTTGTTTGGAAATCCACAGATGATTTGTTTATAGTCATGAAGATTTTGTGTAGAACCAACCATACTTTTTGGTAAAACTGCTAATCTCAATCGGTGTAGTGGCTGCCACACGACAAAGCAAAGAGTAAATCTCAGGTTTTACAGAGTTTTTCTTTTAGATGTATGGCTTAACGAAAAGGCGCATCTCTCCCACTAGTTTGATACATAAAATGCCTAGCATTGCCAAATAGTCATAAATCTGGTACTGGCCAGGCTCCTCGTTGCTTAAATTTGGTGATCTGACACGAACCGATGTGTCAACACGATTATGCTCTATATTGACTGATTTTCTATATATATATATCTATCTATATAATTATAAAACTCAAATGACCTTGTAACGATGTATGTAACCCACTTTCGGTTTACGACATCCGATTGTGCATGCACGCATAAACTTTAACCCATAACAACGTAAACAAATAAACACAAATCGCTTCTTTTGCAGATTTTGACCTGCGCACTGAAATATTAACGTTATGATTTCAAAATTATTATTTAACATGGGAAAAGTGGAGTTTAAAATAATTTCAGCATAATACAGAAATGAACGATATAAAAAAAAACAGCAGACAGTATTAACAATTGTTTATTTGGATAATTTAAATGCGGGGAAAAAAAAGAAAGAACAATTGGGACGCTAAAATATTAATGTTATTATTTCGAAATTATTATTTAACATGGGAAGAGTGGGATTTAAAATAACTTAAACGTAATACAGAAATGAACGATGTAAAAAATTTTTTTAAAAAAAGCAGATATATCAAAATTTGAATTTAACTATAATAAGTATTATGGTATTTGTTCAGTGCACATTTACCTATAAGTATGGCCAACCACTTATAATCCAGTAATTGTAAATTTTTTTTTCAAAAATAATCAATTATAATACACAGAGCGACTCATAGAAATCTATCTATATTCTTTTTTCATTTTAATATACTTTCATAGAAATGTTTCTGTTATGTCACAAAAAAACTATTTTCCTTACGTCACAAGTGTCACGCTCATACATGAATTCCATAGCTTATATAACATACTGACTCAACGGGTCACGGGTAGTCTAATATATATATATATATATATATATATATATATATATGAAGTTTTAATTTATAAAAGCAAACTATATTTATAAATTTTAACAGTTTTTCTTGTTTGTTTACATCTGAAAATTAAAAATTCAGCTTACCCTGTGTGAACTATGGGCTGCAGTCTGGAGGGCTTCTACCCATCTGAAAAATTTAAAAAATTAAAAATTACTTCAAGTTTTGTCATACCAAACCATTCTTAAAAAATTGTATTATGTGTGATAATACCTTTAAGTAAACGATTAATTTAATCCATGCTATTGAAAATAATAAAAAAAATCACAATGAAAAATGAGACTCCAACATTTTTTTTTTATTATCTTTCAAAACTTTTGAGATAAAGATTGACAATTTCTATTATTTGGATTATTCGGACTACTGTTCTCATCTTGGATGTTATTCTCACAATGTTACAGCAGATGTACAACAATTTACGCTACAAAACAACCAAACCAAACATCATGAATAAATATTAAAGGATATAAAGAACTTAAAGCATGAAAACTTCTACACAAATGATTGGATTTGACATTAAATAACTCAAAAAGAGTTGATATGGCATCAAACAAAACAACCGAACTGATCTTATTCAGAGACATCTTTTCGAAGTCGGAAATCTTCTACTCGAACATGGTCACGTGGCACAATGGATAAAAGTGTTAAATGAAATCAGTTCTGAGTGATAATCTTCGGGGCGGGGGGGGGGTTGAATACACTACAGGCATTACAATGAATAAAAACAAAAGTTACTTAACATTCCCAATTGGAACATGGCTGAGAGAGCGAGAACAATATACCCTCGCATATTAAAGCAATGGTTCAGTTCAAAATTCTAGATAGATTTGCACGTTCAATAAAATATACCGGCTGTGCTGAAAACATATTTTTTCATTTTATATTTAATAAAAAATTTAAACTTTTCAACAATAACAAAATTGCTTATTTATTTTATTTGGGCTACTGTTCTCATCTTTAGTGTTATTTTCACAACGTTTTCGTCGATGTAACCTCTGACCTTCTTCAGATGTATCTTGTAAAACTCAGGAATATTTCTGTTGAACTCGGGAATCTTTCTATCGAACTCAAGAATCCGCACAGAATTTCGAATGGAGCCCTTTATTTAATCCACAGGGGTAATATACCCTCCTTCTGTCAGCCATGATGAAGTAAAAGTCCTCAGTAATTTTGTATTTTGAGTATTGACTTAACTGAGGATTGAAACTTTAAACTCGAGAAGAGTGTAATTTACAACTGAATTTTTCCAAGTATCTTAACCGTTACGCCACGGGTCCTTGAAGAGGTTACATCGACCAAAATGTTGTGAAAATAACACTCAAGATGAGAACAGTAGTCCAAATAATACAAATTATCAGTCCTCAGCTAAAAAATTCAGAAACATAAAAAATGCTTATTTCTGAGCATTTTTTTTTCGTGAAGAAAAATGTTAATTTGGTGACGTCTTTTTATTTGTAAAATTAGAGTAAGTACTATGATTCGGTAGATAATATAAGTTTAATGGAAATATTGGATTCAGAAATTTCGATATGTGACTTTTACATCGAAATGATTTCTTCAAGAAATATATTTTTCAGAATTAAAAATGGAAAGAACTTACGGACAATAATTTTAACTTTGTAGCCTAAACTTGTCATTTAAAAAGGAGAAATGAGGACGCAGTTGATAAATTAAATCCATCTTTCAAATTTTGAAATCAGTTCAATCTATTTGTATTATATCATTCGGACTATTGCTTTCATGTTAAATGTTATTTCCACATCTTTTCGGCTGATATAAGGTTCATCTTGTCGAACTTGAAAATCTTTCTGTTGAACTCAAAGATCTGTACAGAATTTGTAAAGGAATCCTTTATTTAATCCTCTGGTCGTGTGGATAACAGATATAAGTGCTATGTATATTCAGTGACAGTCTTCTAGAGTTTGAAGGTTCAATTCTCAGTGCGATTTATACTTTTAATACAATCCTGAATTAACTAACGGAATGAGAACAAGCTGCCTCCTTGAATTAAATAAAAGTTCTGTTCAAAATTTCATGCACAGTTCCCAAGTTTCCATTTCCCAAGAAATTCAGAACAAGATACATCTAAAGAATGTCGAAAGTTACATTGGTTGAAACGTTGTGAGAATAACATCCAAAATGAGAATAGTCGTTCGAATTATCCCAATAATACAAATTATCAATCCTCATATCAAAAATTCCAAAACAGTTTAATCTATTCCCACACTCAATAAAATCTCTCATTACAATTCTAAACACTTTTAACAGCTAGTATTTGAAATAGTGAAAATGAACTTAAATGAACTGAAATTATGTAGATGAAAATGATATTGATTGAAAAATCAGATCTTTGGGGAGACTATCTTTTCTAATAGTGGCTCAAAAATATTTGATCTGTTATTAATTTGCACGGCTTTCTTTAGTTCAAAGATAATCTAAGGATTGTTTTAATAGACATTGTTTTTGAGATAGTCCAACATAAAAAATCTTGTCCAAGAATGTACTGATTAGACGATCACCAAAGTGTCCTTGTGTATCATGGAATGGCGATAGAATAAAGACTCTTACGCCGTTACGCCTGAAACTTTGACGAGTGATGTTTATTTGTAGCAAGTATGATTGAAATGCAGAAAGGATTGTGAATTTAATGCTTGTCCAAAATCTCCCCCTCTTATAAAAAAAAGCAAAAATAAAGAAAAAATTTGTATGAAATATGTTCGTGTACATATGTATCTGTACTCGTGACGAAAAGAAAATATTAAACACCAAAAAATCATGTGAACTGATCAAGTAGTTTAATTTTTAATTAAGAAAGTCAAATTTTATGGCTAAACTAGATTTAAAATTGATTTAGATCTGATCTTGTGATGTTATCTAGAAAACAGTCTGGAAAAACAAGAAATATGGGAAGAGAGGGTCATGAGAAAAACTCATATTTGCTTAAAATGATTTTCTTTATAAAAATAAATACTTAATCAATTTACATGACTTTTAGTATACAAAATTTTCTTTCCATCACGGGTATGTACATCCAAATCCTTTTTATATATTTTTTTTATTGTGGAAGAGAAATTCGGGATAAGCACCATGAATTTTATTAAAGATTACCAGAGTGCAATTTTTTAGGGTTACTCTGTAATTTCCATTCATGAATCTCTTGGAATAATCAATAGACCTGATGGATGGTACTTAGGACAGATTTATCCAATGCAAATATCCTTGTGATTCAAATAACGTAGCAAGGAGGGGATAGTATGATCCTTCAAAATAGAATTGTTGACCAAACTATTTTTAACAATTCAAAGCCAGTGAAAAAGTTGAACTAAAATTGCAATTTAATGAACAAGAATTTCTTTGAATGGTACTTATGGCATTACTAACAAGCAGGGCATTACTACTGTCAACAAAGGGAAGGGTCTATCAAGCATGTGTAAGGAGTTTGTTGATGTATGGAACTGAAATCTGACTAGTGTGTGTTGAAGATATGTGTTGCATGGAGAGAAATAATATAAGAATGATAAGAAAAATGTGTAATGTAAATCATAAAAGTAGACTTGGATCTGAATGAGCTCAGAAGATAAAATTGTGCAGAACAGGGAACTTTGTTGGTTTGGTCATGATGAAAGAATACAGGGAAGTGCTCAGGTTTGTAGATGTAGAACATTTGATGTAGCAGGGTCAGTTGACCAAGGAAAAAACAGAAGAAAAAGAGGCACTTGTGCAGAATTTGGACCAGGCATAACTTACTGGAGCATCGCCAATTATCAAAGCAAAATAATGCTGCTTCAGAAAAATACTGACGAAAAAATTTAAAAATAATAAAATCACTAGAAAAAATAAATAAAAAATATAACGAAAATCAAAAATAAACAATGACCTACCGTAACAATTTTTGTTTTATTATTGTACCAATTTTTTTAAGTGAAAAAATAAAATATATATAAACAAGTAAATTGTATATTTTTTTGTCAAACAAAATCGAACAAAATTAATAAGAAAATCACTTTTTGTGTGTTTTTCATATTTTTTAACAAAGGTTTAAAGATAAAGCACTTTTTCAAGTAATATTTATTTTGCAGTTTTTTTTTGTGACTAATGTAAAGTAAACTTCTATTTTGATTTTCTTTTTTCTTTTTCTGAATATTTTTTTTCTGTCGGGTGGGGCTGTACAAACGATTTTTTTTTTTAAATTAAATTAAGACAGCCAGGATATTCCCTTAGGATTAGGTAACCTTTTCTACGGTCGTATTAGACGATATTAAAGTGGGGTGAGAAAAGATAGTAGATGCAGAAGGAATTTCGCTAACCCAATCTGGCAAGTTTGCCAATATATGGTTTAAGATGGAGACAAAAGAATCATTACCAAATTTCTGTTTTCCCATAAAGACGAAAAGATAACTGTCAAGAAGTTCTCAGCTGGTCCCGTTGATTTTTTTTCCCCCACAATATTTTCCCCAAAGATCGTCTGCTCCTTTGCCATGTATTAATTAGCATCTTAACGTCAGATTACAATGAAACCCAAGCGCATGATGTCATGTTCCAAGCAAAGCCGAGCGGACGATGAGTTACATCTGTTTCACATTCTGTACAAGTACCGAAAAAGATAAGGATTGATTCGCGAGAAAGTGGAATAAATAAATACCTGGCCTGGAAAATATGGGAGGAAGTGATAAAGATAGGCGTGATGTAAACACCTGGCCAGAGATAGGTTAGTTTGGATGATAATATGATGATAGTACAAGTCTCAACATTGCTGTTTGAAATTGAAATGTGTACGCATGCGTAGTAATAGCCCCTCTTCTGTATGTAAGTTTATTGTTGAATGTTTTCTGTGTAAAAGGTTTATGAGATCAAAGATAATAGAATGGCTACCATCAAGTTCTTATCTGAATCCGATTGCAAATCTATGGTCAACTGTTTCAGATGGTCTACTATTAAGGTGGAAAATAATATGCCTGCTAAGTGGACTTACGGGGAACAATAAAAATAACCATGTCAGAAATTAAACATGCTGAAATAAAACATTTAACAAAAGCAAGTGATATTGATAATCGATTAATGTTGTTATTGAGAAGAAGGGTCATTATATTAAGATGTAGGTGCTGCATAGACTTATTGTGTGCTTATTTGTTCTTTTCCAGATACTGTTTGCATGAATCCATGATGCAACGGATGAAGGCGTTGAGTATCAGGCAATTCTAAGTGAAAAAAAAAATGACTTGCTTCCCATGGCAAAAAGTGAATTTAACATGGAGGGAAAATCCAATGCTGGTATAAATATAGTTGAGAATAGACCCTTATGCCTACTTCAGGAATCTAATATAATAAATAATATTTTAAAGAAGGAGTTAATACCTGACAGGATGCATCTCATGGGATGGAGTCAAACTGTATCTCATCCCAACAAGAAAAGCCCTGATGCTTCAGTTAAGACACTAAGTTGTCAAAACAATACCAAAATGAACATTGGCTGGTATGACAGTGGGGCCAGGACTAGGACCAATCTGAAACAGAATTGTATCAGAAAAGAAAGGGTCAAGAAAAACTTCTTTTTTTTTTTATTCACCCCAAACAAAGCACATTCCCACTGAACTGTAAGTGGCTATTGCAAATTAGGACTTGATTTATAGTATTCTAATTAGTGAGTTGAGCAGCAAGATGTTTGTTCACATTACATATAAATTTCTACATATTGACACCCTCGTGGAAAGAGGGAACAGGGAGGGAATTCCAATAGCAAGCTGTTCGAGGAAAGATGCTATTAGAGTAGAAAACATTCCGGCATTTGAGGACCTCTACGGTGAAGGGGTGGGAGTTTGCTGATTGCCGATTTGATTGGGGATATTTATGTTGAGAGGCACAAGTGCAGCAAGTTCATTGGAGCACATTCTATTGAAGTACTTGTAAAACAGGCACATGGACACAACATTGTGGCGATGGGGCAATGGCTGGAGCTTAGTAGACAGTGTGAGACTTATTAGATTAGAGGCTTTTTTTTTTTTTTTTTTGACTCTGTCTAAAAGGGGGATACTAGTGGTTAGCATTGTTGACCAAGGAAAGAGTTCGACAATGCTACAAGGGCCACATTGAAAGAATGGATGAGAGTGATTTGGGTTAGTAGATGTAGAATAATTGAAGTCAATCGGTATACATGAAAAAGCAAAGTCTATCGATTTATCAGAGAAGTCCATGGAAAACATGGAAGTAATAAGAATAAACTTGAGAGAAAGAGGGATAATAAAAGACCTGGCTAGAGATAGATTAATTTGAAAATCCAATTATATAAACCCTCTCACAAGATCGAGCATGTAAAACGAACGTTAAACAGATGATAATGATGATGATTGATGTATCCATAGAGCTTTAACTGTCACGCGCGTATTTCCAGCATTCCTTTAATCGATGACTCCGAATGTTCACCATATTGAAATTGGGGAAATTATTAATCCAGGATAATTTCTAATTTCCAGATTCAACCAACAATTGCTTTAGTCAGCACCGAAGATTTTTTGTTGTTAATGGCTTTTCATTTGGGAATCCTCAAAGGATGACTGCATTAGTCGTTAATGAGTGTGTCCGATTTTGAACAGTTTTTGAATGCAGCTGCAAATTATCCGCTGCCTTTTTCAGGCAAAACAGAATGTGTGCAAGGTTTAGGTGGGGGTGATGAAATAATTAAGCAAACAATCCTTTGACAGTTCAAAGAATTTCAAAGCATAATCTAATTCGGCAGCGGCATTGTTTGATCATTCCAATCACGGATATTTGGCGGCATCAAAATTTAGGGATATCAACTGTTAAGAGTGCATTCATCGTTTGATTAGGGAATTTTTTGTTTCAGATTTTATTAAAAAAAAAAAAAAAAAAAAAAAAATTCTACATTAATGGGCGATAATTGTATTTGTCTTTGTTTAATTTTTCAGATTAAAAAAGAAAAAGGAGAGAACACCTGTTTTCATGTGTTCGGCCGTAAAACTTCTTTTCGAATCCAAATCGTTAACGGATCAAATACTTTTGAGTCGCCATTAGAAAAGGTAGTCCCTCTTTGCTTGGCTCCCCACGAGGGCAGAAGTAGACACAAGGCAAATTTTTAATGTGCACAAAATCCAGCGCCACCAAAAGGGGACATTCGGGATTAGGCAAATATTAAAATTATCTCACCCTAGAAGAATTTCTCCTTCACTGGCCAAGGACAGAAATGATACCACATTTTCAATTATCTATTTGCAAAAAATTAGACATGAGGCCATAAAAAACAGAATAATTATAAACAGCAATGTGATTTGTATTATTATTGTCACTATTAGAAAGGAAATCAATGGATCAAATGTTTCTAAATCACTGCTAGACATACTTGATCCATTTTTAGACGACTCCACCCCCACATCGAGAGAGGAGTTTGACATAAGATCAGTTTAATTTGAAGAATCCATTAGTGGCAGTGGTGAAGTGTATTACAATGCAGACTGACGACCAGGATGTGCCAAGTTCTAATCCAAAGTAAGAGCAACACTTTCACTATGGATGTTGGCAACCTTCGAGTAATCTCTCTTGTAAGTACCTGATTCTAAAAATGAATTATGGAAACCAATGCCGGTCAAAAAAGTCCTACCATGTTTATTAAAATATGCTTCATTAGCTAATATATAAAGTCGGTCAGATTTTTAAAGTTAGATTTAAGATGACAAATCAAACTTTGATTTTGACTAGCCGATTTTCGTTTATTATAATAATTTTTTGGCAATAATACTTTTTATCATTTATTAAAATAATGGAAGGTGGTTGTAGCAAAGCAAATAATTACATAGACTGGGTGTGCTAAATTTTAATCCTGCCGATTTCCTAGCAGCAATTTCTATATTGACATAGGCTACCTTCATGTGGTCTCTCTTTGAAGTACCTTATTCTAGAAGGAAATGCCAACAACAGAATCAGTCTGATCGCATCATGCTTGTTCATGTGAATTTAGTTTTAGTAAAGGTAAATATAAAATTATTTTTGAAAAATATTTGATATTTTTAAAGGTGACTCAGAAGAATAGTTAATCGGTCAAATATTTATTAGTCGCTATTAGAAACTTAGTTATTCACGGTATTTTATTTATCTGCTCAGGTCCCCACTCACAAGGGTAACGTTTAGAAAATTGCCTGAAAATATTTAAATAATCATTTGATCAAATATTACTATTTGAAAACAAATCAATTGATCAAATGTTTCTAAATCCCTGTTTAACATATTTGATCTATTGGCTATTTTTTTAGTGTCACCTCCTACCTCGAGGGGGAATTTCGACACAAGTTCAATTTAATTTGGAGAATCCATTTACCCACAAAAAATAGCACTGAAGATGTATCTTGGATATGAACTTAAACTATATCCAGTAGTGAGGCCCAAACTTGCGGGCCTTAGGGAGTGTGGAGCCACCCTTTAATTGCCATTGCTCCAAGGTCCACTCTGACCCGGAGTGGTAGTACCTGTTAGGGTCTCAACTATGGGTTAAATAGAAACCGACTTGAAAACAACAAATATTCTATTAAAAATTTTTCTTCAAGATCTTTGAATTCGACATTAAATAACCTGAAAAGGGTTGATATGCAATAAAACAAAAAACAAAAAGAAGATTTATCATTGGCTGTTTTATATGTTGGCAAGTTTTGAATAGCTTTTAGAAATTGATTTCCAAAATAATCTATCTCAAATCAGGTCTTTATTCATCACTTTTTCTCACAAATCCATCTTTTTCATGTCCTTTGATGCAACCGACCCTGATACGTAAACTGTTATATGACTACTAATCCAAACACTCTCATACATTCATTCAATGTAACCAAAACAATAAAGCTTCCGCCTCAAAGCACTACTCCCTATACTGTCCTCCTTTTTTTAGGTCTTTTAAACTAAGCCTCTTTAAGATTCACATTGTACATCAATCTTATCATTTCTTTGCATTTTCTCAAGCTCTACTGACGAGGTTTCATTTCAACACATTATCAGACTGTGTGCATATAACCTGAAAAACTTTTCCCTCGGTCAAGAGTGGGAACACTCTGCTGCATAGTAATGACAGTTCTCTGAACCTAATCTATCCATTCCTACTTGGTGCAATCACACTAGAACTAGTTTCTCTCTGTGCTCCAATAATATCATACCATCAAGGTAACATAATTAGTCTCGTCATCCAAATATACTTCCTCCACATCTGAGTTTTCATCTATTTTTGTTTTTACATAGGCATCACCACTTATCGAGGCCAAGAGGCCACTCGAGGATAAGGGTTAAAGAATGTACAGTAGAAATTGGACAATATAGTAATCGTTAATAATGGAAATTCGGTAAATTTGTTTACTTATATGGAATAGTTCATCAAAAACTTGTTTACGTTAGACTTGAAGACAACCATATTGTAGTCAGCTGGAAAGCAGGAAAACGGAACATAATTCCACAGGCGTACAGTTATAAGAAAGAAGCTTTGTTCATGGAATCTACGTTTAGGTTTAGGCACAGATAAAGAGTGGGGGAAATTAGTGATAGTGTTTTATGCTAGACGAGTGTTTCTTGTGAAAGTCTGGCGAGGGGGGACCGTAGATTGGAGCTCAGCCGAGCACTTGCCATGAAAATAACGATAAAGCAGAGACAAACTTGCAACATCTCTTCTATGATAAAGAGGTTGCAGGGAAGGGAAAAGGACATCCCCTACGAGACTACAAAGTCTATTTTGAACTCTATCAAGGCAGGATAAGTCCTTTCTAGCAGCTCCTGCCCAGATGTGGCAATAGTACTCCATCCCTGGACGTACCTGGCTCTTGTATAGATAGAGAATTGCATCAGCAGTGAGATATCTACTGGATCGATAGAAGAATCCCACCATTTCCAGTGTCTTCTACTTCTCGTACACTAATTGGTTAACACACTTTAATCTACCTGTAATTCTACTGTATTTCTTATGTACCACAAAAGATTGAGTTGTTTTTAAAACCTTTTCCACAAATTACGCAAGGGAACTTTAATCTTTCTGGGGGGTTTTGCAGCACTACAGTCATTATCATTTTAGTCTAAACCCTATCGTTTACTTTCTGTAGTTTTCCTTCAAGTCTTATTTGAACAAGAAAATGTTTCATTGTCTCAAGCTAGTGCTTGCTTATGAAACAGAAAATGGTTTAATAAACTACATAAAGCCCCTTTTCCAGACAAACCTAGGACAACACTTCTAAGATACACATGAAAAGCAACAGACTGAGTGCACTCTCACTTCAAGTCAAGCTATAAATTCTAACACAAAATTGAACATTTTTGTACATTAACAACTTACTAGTTCTTAATTTACACAAAGCCTACCAGACAACATCTCCCAGCGTTCTCTCAAAAGTTTTCTTCAAATCGATAAAATCAAAATACAGGCTTTTATTTTTAACAAGATACTTCTTTTGCATTGGCATCAAGATAAATATACATCAGTGGTAATTTGGCCGGACATAAAACCAAACAGCATTTCATCTATATTTTTCTGACTTCTTGTTTTTAATCATTTTTTCAATCACTTTCAAAATCTGATCCATCAAATTTAATCCATTGTCTAGAGCTTCTAATTTACTCATAATATTTCCCAAATGTACTAAGATCCCTTAAAGGAAAGAAGGAAAATAACAACTCCGAATAATCTACAAGTGTCTTATATATTGATTCCAATAGTTTGACCTCATTCTCATTAATCTTTCATTGCTCAGCCCAAGTGCCTCCTCCTTACACTACCATATGGCATCTATAGCCGTTACGAATAAGTTCTTTACCAATCTTCCAACTACTAAAAATAAAGTTTATCAGAAACACATACAAGGTACAAAGTAAGAAATAAAATCCTAAAATATACATAAAATAAAATAAAAAAATTATTGGTCAATCATTTCATGTTTTTATATTCATATTTTCATGACCTAAGGGAAAACATTTAATTGGACCAGAAATCTCTTGTAAAAATACGTTTTTATAGGAGTAATGTTCACATTTTTAAAATCAATGTCTATATTTCATATTCGAGAGAAATGAAGTCCTACTTTTATCTTATAGCTACCTTCGCTAATTAGGTAATTTTTTTGCAGGGAGAGGGGAGGTCGAATTTGTCACTATTTTTGTTTGTGCACAGCTTAGCATCCATATTGCTTGACCAATCGTCACGAAATTTGGTCAAAATATTAGTCACAGTCGAACTTGGAACTGATTTAATTTTAGGAATCTAGGTCATAAGTCAAGATCATGCAAAAAAATGAACGCGACACATTTCCATGGCACACTTTCGAAATACTATATACAATATGAGGAATTAAAACCGAGAAAAGACTTTGGCCTCTTCTTATACTGTCAGGCGAAATTAAGCAGTTACACCACGAACTTATGTTGTTTTTCAATGAAAGATATTTTTTAACTTATTTTATTTTTGGAAAAACAGATTACAGGAAAAAAAAAATTCGATCTGATTTCTTCCAGAACATACTTTCAACATGTTGAATTAATTTTATGTGGATGCAACAAGAAAAGAGAATAGTAGAACGTGACAGAGGCATGGAACTCGTCAATATAGTGTTATTTATCTTTGTTTAGATCAAGAAATAAGAGCTAACTAGTCTTGATTCCAAGAAGAAATACTGTAGATACGTGATAAACTGATCATCAGTCCTGTATTCTGCTTCACCGTTACGAGCTACATCTTAAGTAGACCACTACATCACTCTTTCTAACTCTGAAAAGGAATCAGATTATTGACGTTACTGATGAATTTCCCTCATTAATGCTGAAAATGTATGACAAATCAGTGAAAACGTATAGTGGGAGTGATTTGCTGACAAAAGCAGATTCGGCACCATACATGAACTGACACAATGAGATGAACTGTTGCCAGCAAACACGAAGGATGCGATGCAGAATGTAATAGAAAGTAAAGGTCTGACAGTTATATCTGGTGTGTGAAAGTTTGCAGCTGTCATCGGCCAGGACTCATACTCATAAAGTAAGATGGTATGGACAGGATGAACTCATATTTTTATAGTTAGATTAACTTCTCATCATATTTTTATGGCTAGATTAACTTCTCATCATATTTTTATAGTTAGATAAACTTCTCATCATATTTTTATGGCTAGATTAACTTCTCATCATATTTTTATAGTTAGATTAACTTCTCATCATATTTTTATAGTTAGATTAACTTCTCATCATATTTTTATAGTTAGATTAACTTCTCATCATATTTTTATAGTTAGATTAACTTCTCATCATATTTTTATAGTTAGATTAACTTCTCATCATATTTTTATAGTTAGATTAACTTCTCATCATATTTTTATAGTTAGATTAACTTCTCATCACATTTTTATAGTTAGATTAACTTCATCATATTTTTATGGTTAGATTAACTTCTCATCAGGCTCACAATCAAGATTGTAAGTAACAGAAAATTGCTCACGTTCGAGACCAAAATTTAGTAACTTTCTGTATTTGTCACATCATATATACATAACTTCAAAACATATTACTGCAAAGTAATATGAAACACATGTTCGATATGTTAATCAATGTAAGATTTAACATGTATTTCGCCATTTACATACAATATTCAACCCAATATTTAGTAACAGACAAATCCAAATATACACCAGTAATAGTCAACAAATTATGTTTGTCAAATCGTATCTACACTTAAGTTTTGTGGCGAAGGTAAATGCAAAACGTGACTTACACAAATGACGGCGCCTCTGTCTATCCTATCACGTGACGGAATCAAGGAGGAAAAGAAAAAGGGAAAGCGTTTGCTTGTAGACAGTTGAAGTCAATAAGGATCAGTATGTTCTCAATGATAATATCTATCAAAACAATCCCCATATACACATGCTATTAATTTGTATATGAGAATAGTGACGGCCGTGAAAAAGAGCGAATTGGAAAGCACAAAGCGAGGTTTTGACAGTCAAGAGAGATAGAGAATGAGCGGTGAAAATTACAGTTGAAGTCAGCAGTTGACAAGAAGTGTAACATTGCCGTTACATACAAAGGAAATAAATAAATAAAAATCCGGGTCGGCGGTTTTTCTTTTTTAACAAAAGTATTTTTATTAACGTTATAATTGTTTGTATCCCATTAAAAGTATTTTTATTAACGTTATAATTGTTTGTATCCCATTAAAAGTATTTTTATTAACGTTATAATTGTTTGTAGCCCATTAAAAGTATTTTTATTAACATTATAATTGTTTGTACCCCATTAAAAGTATTTTTATCAACGTTATAATTGTTTGTACTCCATTAAAAGTATTTTTATTAACGTTATAATTGTTTGTACATTAAAAGTCTTTTGCCATCATCCATCTCGCCTAGTGTACACTTTTCCTCTCTGACCCTACGCCAGCCACAGCCAGCCATTTCTGGCCTTCGTTTTACTCATCCATTTTCTTCAGCTCTAGCACTTTGTTTCTGCCTGGTGAATTTTTCTCCATTTTTTTTTTGTCTTCTTCTTCTCGCGCACATTTCCTAATATACATATGTGCGTTTTTTGGCTACTGCTGTGGCTAATCTCCCTGCAAGCCAATTATCTTTCTCTCCCACAGAATATTCTTCTCACACACTCATGTGCACTATGTTACAGAAGGAGTTCGAACAAATATTTATTTTATTGATTTTATTTTATATATATATTTTTTACTCAATTTTACTAGGTAATATGCAGCAATATCTACAAATCCTCTATTAATATTATCTAACCGACAAAATATTCCCTTTAGTAGCAGAAAAATCCGGATATACACTTAATATTAATTAATAGTTTGTATTTTATGTTCACATAACTTTTAAACTGTTAAGTAGTATGCAGCAATATCGTATTTGGGGTTCTTTTCGCAAAGAGGTTACCACATGTAAAGACCTAGAAGCCACTCGAGGATATAGGTTATATTTGTATTGTAGTCATTGCAACAGTTGCATAATAATTGTTTGCAGTGGTATTTGGTATAATGATATTATTTACGAGGACGGTTCAATAAGAATCTTGTTTACAAATTATTTTCCATTCTACTTTTTTATTTGTCAAATCATATCTACACTTAAATTCCAAAGAATAACACTACTAAGTAATATGTAACAACCTAAAAGGAATCATTTTTATTTCTATTATTCCGATTGATATCCATTATACTCTGCTCTTCCAATGATTCTTAGTAGATTTTTAAGAATTAGATGTATCATCTGAAATTTTTTTTACCAATAAAAAAAAAAAAATAAATAAATTGTCCAGTTATAGAAAAATAACGTACGAGACTGATATTCTTGGAGCACTTTTTGCATCGATCTGAACAAGTCAAAGGTCAATATTTATTGCATCCTAATCACTTCAGTATTATTTGTATTTATTGCAGAATAAATAAAATAAAGTCAAGGAAGAAAAGTCAGTATTAAAAAAGCATTCAAAACATAAGTGGATAGTTGCTTGCCCGGGGCTGAAGAAGAAGAAGAAAAAAGAAATCTTGCAATTCTGGTGTGTTTATATTATTTGGTATGAGGATAGTATTTTTATTTTTTTATCAGAGCATTTCTAATGATGCTAAAGCTTCAAGCAACATTCGACTGACCAATAGCATTGAAACAAAGTAGGCCAGCAGTGCTGATCTTATCCTGTGTTAACTCAGCTTTATTTCTCAAGTGGCCATCTTGTTTTCAGTCTCCTTTCCTCAACAGCCAGCAAGGAGAGAAGATATGAAAGATTAAAGAGACAATCTTTCCACGCAAGCGCACGGCTGGTTAAATGTATGGATCCACTTTGTCTCGCAGACAATCTGGGCAACTATCCAGAAGAATATGGGCCAGTAGGAAAGCGTTTATTGAGAATCATTAAAATGAAGTCAATAAGGATCTTTTCTTGGAATCAAGATGGTGGCTTACGTTTTTAACCTTTTAGAAGAAGACAGTATTGAATATTGAATAAATATTAAATATTGAATAAAACACAATAAAAAAAAATATTAAATATTTTATTGCAAAATATTGTAGAAAAAATATTGAACGAATATACATTATTATCATTATTATATTGATGAAAGCTAAAAGACTAAAATGAATATTCAATATTTTAAATTACGACTTTTCTACCCAGGCATTACCAAATATTTGTACTCCAGTCTTGCTGCCGTGTAGCTCTGAATATCTTGGGTATAACCAAGCCAACAGAGCTGCTTCTACCAACGTCTGAACACCTCAGGTTTGACAAAGCCAACTGATATGGTTAGATGACAGAAAGGATTTTGAAGTTTATTAACAATTCCTCCGGTGTTTTTTTGTTGTTGTTGTTTTTTTTGTGTGTCAACCCACAGTTCATTACTAAACATATATCTTGTGAAAGGAATATATCTGCTTTAAATAGCTGAGTGGTCTTGGCTGCATAATTAGAATAATAACCTAGTAAGTCGTGTTCCTGAATGAATGTTCATGGTTAGAGCTGGTATATCCTTAGCGTGAGGCATTCTGCATAATTTTGGATATCTCTCCCAAGTGGCTCTACCAATCGGTATTTATGGCTTAACCAGCAAATCATCTTCTTGTAATGAAAAACCCGGATGTACTCATATTCATTACGTCATAGACATTAGCTTTTACTCCTAAAACTGTTCTTTTAAGGCCTTCAGGTTCTGTGGGATGAAGTTATTTCATGGTTAATTATTATTTTACTGTGTAATATGCAACAATATCTACAGATCATCAATTACATACTATGTCTGGCTCTACATTTCTTTTAGTAATGTGAAACGTCATTGAGACACAATGAGAAAGAGAGAGAGAGAGCAATTTAAGCTGCTACCTTTTTAAACATATATTCCCTCTTCGTTTCTAAACTGAAAACTCTCACTTCGTCGATCATATCACGTGACGTGTCCCTTACTTCCAATTCTCTGTCTGGTAATATTTAATTTATTAAACTTTCTGACGTTGACTTCTTAGCCCAGATCAAACCAATAACTAGCAATATAAAAGATGCGTTCTAATAATTGATAGTATAGCAGTTATATTCTTATGATCTATTTTCTCCTGAGCAGATTTATCCTTCCATGCAAAGTAACTGATAAAATATCGAAGCAGAGAAATTTGCATAGAAGACACTTCCACTGAACGGTTTGTTTTCCAGCTTTTTCACCGGTCAGTCAGTTTTTAAAAATCAAGTTCAAGAAACGGGTTTCATCCCAAACAAATGTACATGAGACATCTGAATGAAAGACCTAATCACTTATACAATTGTATGTGCGCCGTCAACTCAGTTTCCTTTTGTATATCTAGTGATGTGACCGTTTTATGGTCCCTGGCTGTTTGAAGGCTGAAACTATGTATAAATAAAACTAATTTAAACCTAGAAGAAAAGTCTGTTTCCTTATAATCAAGCAAACAATCATTTTTCTTCTTTTTTTTTTTTTGCATAACGAGGTTCAATCTTCAGTGTGGGCAATGCTAAGAGCACAACTATTAATTATTTAAGTTTTCTCTCAGGTCATGGCTGACGGAACGAAAGCAAGCTACACTTGTTAATTAAATAAAAGATTATGTTCAAAACTGTACAGATTCCCGAGTTCAACAATATTCATCTGAAGGAGGTCGGAGCTTACATCACCTGAAACGTTGTGAGCATAACAACGAAGATGAGAATAGTAGTCTGAATAATTTAAACATAAATTATTAATCCTCATCTAAAATTTCCCAAAGATGTTCAACTTTTGATGTTCAGCTATTTCAATGTTGAACTATGTTTTTGCCATCTTAACCTTGGATCTTTATTTCTTTTAACTATGAATTGTTTTACAACTCTATTCAGAGAGGGGAATGAGGAAGTATAAGCGCCCCTATCTATCAGAATATGGCATAATCACGTTGACACAAATTAAGCAACGTTGAACTTGGTCAGTACCAGATGGGTAACCATTTGGGAATACAAGGCACTGTATGTTGGGGAATATCGAGTCCTCTTTGCAAGAACTGCAAAACCTGAACGTCATATCTCCCCGGACTGGGATATACATGTGACGGCAGAACGCTTGTGGACTTTATATTCATATTAATAAGATTACTCTTTGAGGACAGCTGTTACCGAAATGCCAGTAGACGATTGATTACTTTTAGTCATGTGATATAAGAAAGAATGGAAGTTGGATTTCAGTTGCTGAAATCCAGCTTCCATTATTTCCTATATACCACGTCTGTGTGAGGAACCGTCTCTACCAAACTCCTCTGTCAAGTTTTAGCCTACAGACTTGAAACTTGATATATAGGGTATTTGAACCTATGGAACAAATTCGATTTGTTTGTTAGCCAGTAAAAATAGTCTCTAAGAGGTTAAAATTAAAAAAAAAATCATTGGAACTTGGCAGTTGTAAGTTGACTAAACCTGTATCTCCTATGCATGCATAACTATACATTTATATTTTCAACCACGTTATTTTTATTTTTTTAAGTTTTTATATGCGTCAGACTAACGACTAGATAAGAACTAAAATAGAACATACGTTTTGGTTTAGAGTCTACCTGATAACATTCAAATAATACTTTTTAAATTACTACTTGGGTACACTTATACTCTTATGATCTATTTTCTATTCTCTTATGATCTATTTTCTATTGGATAAATGATAGGATATTGATTCTATAATAATAAATATGAAATCTGCACAAATTAAAATATAATTAATTCTATTTTGTTACCGGGCAATGCTGGGCAGCCTACTAATATATATATATATTACTACACATATGGACATGTTTAGGTTTAAAACTCCCGAAATCCACACTATAATTTTCCAGGCGGAACCAGACGGAACCATGGCATAATGGTTAATGATATTGATTAATAATCAGTTTTACGTGACAGTCGTTTGAAGATCGAAATTTCAATCCTTACTACAGACGAACTAAAAATAGCATAAACAAACATTTATACCCGATCACGGCTGACGGAATGAGAACAATATACCCCCTGTGGATTAAATAATGTATTTAGTTGGAAATTCAGTACAGCTTCCTGCGTTCAAAAGATTAATCTTGGGAAAGTGTGAGGCTACAACCACCGAAACGTTGTGAAAATAACCCTTTAATGAGAATAGTTGTCCGAATAATCCAAATGATTATATAAAGTTATAAATCAAGAATGTAAAACTCTTTAAAATAGATATTAGACGTCCACATTATTTACAAAAATCTGGCTGGTTTAATTAAACCATCCGTTATTAAGTCGCCTTTACAGTTACTGTACTCACTGACCTTCCACAGGTGTCTTGTGAACTCAATAATCTTCCGGGAATTTTTAAACCTTTACGAACAGAATTCCAAAAAGGTTACTAAAAGAAACTTTAAATATAGCATCCAAAATCTAGCAATAACAACCAGCTTAAAAACGACTCGGTATAATAATGTTAAATTTTCTTGTAGATTAGTTTAATAACTCTGTAGATTATATATATAGTCATCGTTTGGCTTAATATTGAGGTTAGCGTTTAGCAAGACCAATAGATACTCGAAGATAATGAGATGGGAATGAATACTAGCTGAAAGATAAGGAACACTATGTGAGTACTAATATGGATGTCGTAACTTTGATGTCGTAAGTTGCTTTGCTTATTTTCACAGGACTGACTCGGAGCTGACTTTACAGAAACTGAAATCCTCTGTGTGCCCATTCTTTACAAGCACTCCAAAATATGCTCATATTTTTCTAGTAAATACTTTCAATCTCAATGAATGAATAGAAAATAAATTTATATTCATGTAAATCTATACTCCTATAAATTTGAGGGCGCTTTGTGTATTGATATTTATATTAAAACTCCTTTTTTATTTACTTAAAAAGAAAATAAAACTTTGTTATATATGGGTCGTGGAATTGCATTCATCTGCAAAAGATCTAGCTAATTTGCATATTTTTTAAACATTTATTTTAATAAACTATTAGTTTTCTTATGGGATGAGCATCTTTAGTTAACTATTACGTGTAAGTATATTCATGCAGATATTGCGCACAATTAATATTTGCGTAAAAGGTTAGAGTAAACACAAACCTCGTTATATCGTTATATATGTGTGTATATATATATATATATATATATATATTATATATATATATATATGTATGTATGCCTAAATATATTTGTTTAAAAAATTTTGCCTATCAAACTCCTCCTAGAGTTTTTAATCTACGGACAATAAGCTTAATATATAGAGTATTCGAACCCATGTGAAACTTTATATTTGGTTTTTAGCCGGGGAAAATCGGTGCAAAAGTGTGAAAATCTAAAAAAAAAATGGAATTTGCCAGCTTAAGGTCGAACGACTGCATTACGAATATGCATGAAAATGTAATAGCTATTGGTTCATATTTTAATTTTTAACCTTGCAGCAAACATGTCTTCATAGGTCAGGCATTAACGTCAAAGGAAAAAGTAAATCGCAAGCTAAAAGTTTTGGTTTCGATTCTCGGTGGTAGCGCACGAGTCATTTTTTTTTTTAATTTTAAATCATTACTAATACGAAATCTGCATTAATGAAAATATCATATTTAAGCGTATTTTACGATCTAGCAATGCCGGGCAGCCTAAACGATTTAATTAAATAAATATAATATGTACAACTATGATATCAAAACAAACAATAAGTCTCTATTGATTTGAAAAATTAAAACAGCGTGTTTTATTATTATCATTATAATTATTATTATTATTATGACGGATATCTCCGGTAAAACTACATAATTTATTCATGAAATGTCGCAGATGATAACTCTATTCAACTTGTACTAAGGATTAAATAGAAATTCTTCGATGGGTTGAACAAGTTCTCAAATGATTTTTGGAAAATTATTAGCAACCGTTTCCGATATCTCCATTTGCCCCATCATGCTAACACACGGTTAAATACCGATGAACATGATCAGTACCAGATGGGTTACCAGGTTGGAATACCAGGCACTGTATTTGAGAGACAGCGTCCAAATCATCTCCCAGGATATAATTTCAAATGGGGACCGCCTGATATTCATACGAAGGACGTTTCAAAAGTAATGCCTTCTATGTTTTTATCCCACCCGAATAGATCAGAGGGGATTGCAAATTGCATTGTTATGATCACTGAACTTATGCATTCATGACCTGAAAGTTTCATCTCTCTGCTGCAGCTATTGACGATGGGAGACTAAAAAAAACAACCCCTGTCATGGACATGCGTCAGAAGCAGAGATGCCTCATAAATTCTTCCACACAGAAAAAACTGAACCAATCAACATTCACCAGCGCTTGTTGAACGTTTGCGAAGCCAATGCAGTTGATGTCAGCACAGTTAGGAGATGGGTTCGTCGAGTTTAGAATGGTGATAGATATATGAAAAAGTATGCTCTGGACTTGTATGACCTAGGTATCAAAAGTGTATTAAGAATGTTAGTGACTATGTAGAAAAATAAATTCTAGACCACAACATTTCGCTCTATTTATGATTCAATAATACCTCTCCCGTCTTCGTAGCTCTTCAACGTTTTAGTTAAAATATATATATATTTAAACGATCCTCATAATATTTCCTAGGAATTTCTTTCTTGAAGGAAGAAATCGGCTCAACCATCCCATGGTAAATGCCACCCAGATACTTTTTTACTTCCTTGTAAATTGATTTTCAAACTACCTTATCTTTAGACAGGTCTTTATTTATCCTTCTTTAACTTACATCCATCTTTATTACTTACGTCCATCATTTCTCTGACCAACTGATCCTGCTACTTCATATACTAACATGAAAAATTGATTGGTGCCTTCCTTTGGATTCATTATTTTTCATCCCTATTTCTAGATTTAAGGATTACCAAGACCAAGAACCACACTTGTTTTTTATATTTACTGAATTTAACTCATCATTGCTAGTTTAACGCCTATATGTTTGATATGTGCTGAACGACTTTTGGAAATTGACTTTTAAAGCATCCTATTTCTGGACAGGTATTTATTTATCCCCGGTGTTATTCAATCAATCATTATATTTTCTGACATGTTTTGTCATAGCCTTTTTCTGCCAACCGACTCTGCCGCCTCAACTGTTGTACGTCTACTAAATCAATCATTCTCATCCATATATCATCATCATCATGTTCAGTTTAACATCTGTTTTGCATGTTCCCATATGTTGGAAGGATTTAAGGAATTTGCTTCCAACTAACCTATCTCTGTCCAGGTCTTCAGTTATCCTTCTTTCACTCACATCCACCTTTGTCACTTTCTTTCACATTTTTCTTGACTAACTGACCTTGCTACCTCAACTGTTTTACATCTATTAACAGAAGAACTCGCATCCATTATTAAAATGTGACTAAACCAACCAAATATGCTGTTCTGCACACATATCTCCCTATATTGGCAATATTAACTCTTTCTCTGAAGTCATCAGATCTAAGCTTGAATTTAAATTCAAATTACATACGCATCAAAAAAATAAATAGTTCTATTACATTTTTGTTTTATTGATTTTCTTTTTAGATTTATCAAGGAAATTAGTTCATGTATTAAAATAGAACGAAACTATAGCAAACAAGATTCCTACTTAGAATTCTGAATGTTTGTATTATTTGAATTCATCGGACAATCTACCCAGCTTTTTATCTCATATCAGTCACATTAATAACATAAAAACCCTGTTAAAATAAACTGACAATGCAAGATACAATCGATTAAGCATACTGAAACCAGCATTTCTTATTTCCATAAATGTTATGTCTCTAAGAACTTACAATTGATTAATTTAATTAAAAGTTAAATCATAATATGTAAGAAATAATACCTCCCAGGGTTCCCTAATAATTTAATTATGTTTATAATTTGTGTACACTTACTTTTAACTAGATCCAAAACTTCCACCTCTTTCTCCTGTCAAAAACATGGGGACTTTTACACTTGAGGAAGGTTGAAGGTTACATCGAACCAAAACGTTGTGCAGATAACATTCAAAATAACAATAATTGTCCAGTCCTGGATATGACCTTAAACTATATCCGATGGTGAGTCGCCAGCTTGCGGGCTTTGGAGAGTGTGGAGCCACCCTTTAATTGCCATTGCTCCAAGGTCTACTCTGACCCGGAGTGGTAGTACCTGTTAGGGTCTCAACTATGGCTTAAACAGAAAATGACTTGAAAAAAAAAAATATTCTATTAAAATTTTTTTCTTCAAAATCACTGGATTCGGCATTAAATAACCTAAAAGGGTTGATATGCCGTAAAACTAAAACAACCAACCAACACTAATTGTCCGATTAATCCAAGAAATGCAAAAATTCTTAATGTTTTTCAACCTATTAATTCTTTATCTTTTAAAGTTTCCAAATTTCTCGTTACTGCATTTTAATAGTCGTTCTACTACAACTACTCTAAGACATTCTTACTGATCTCTGACCTCTACCCTATATGTTGTTACCTTAGGTAAATACTTATATTTTATAATTCTAGCTTTTAACAAAGTTTCCAATCAGTATTTTATAATTGAATTACATTCAATTATATGAATGTTTTCAGGTAAATTTGAAATAGATTTCTTCCTTGTCAAAATCAGGCAGCATGCTAATTCGGAAAATTTAACTAAACCTAACGAAATCAGACGTAATGTTTTAAAAGCAAAAGAAACACATAACAATCAACAAAATGGCTGTCGTAATGAATTAACTATCTTGCTGAAATTTTAAATTTTCAGTTCTGCTATTTTGTTCTGTTTTCTTTGTGAATATTTTCCCAAACTTTTCACTTCCAAATAGCATTTACCAAATGCATTTATTTTTGAAGGTTAAATCTGTTTATGCAGGGGGGACCGCAACACTCCAGATTGTGCCCATTCACTGACTTCATTAGTTTAAATGCTTTTCAATTATTAAGAATCTATTTAGTATTTTGTTGTTGCGTTTAGAAATAAATAAATGAAATAATGTATTATAATTATCGTTTAGGGTGCATCAGCTTTAATATGATGCCTACTCATCCGTATATTAATTTGTAGAAGCAGTGCATATATTGGGTAACAATGCCCTCCTAAATAGACTTAGTAAAGAATTCAATACAACATGGGAACAATTTGTTATAAATAATACATTAGAACACGATAAAAAAAATTAAATAATTATATATATATATATATTAAGTAAAGTGATTTTTAATTTAAAAATTTAAAAAAATTTTTTTAAATTTTAAAATCAAATTTTAATTAAATTAAAAATCAGTTTCATAAGAAGGAACAACAACAAAGTCAATTATCTGTACGATCGTTTCGGAAATCCGTGCTTTTTATTTGTGGTATACATGAAGTTATGTAGAACAATTATATATAGTTTTTTTGGTAAGCACGGTCTCCTCATCAGCAAATTTAGGAGGATTTTTATTGAATTTAAAAGACACCATAAATAAACCTAGCATTAAAAGTAAGGCAGATGAATCTTTTAGTTTTTCTTTTTTTGAAATCAGGAACTGTGTTTAAAGTAGTCATTTAGATGTTTGCTATAGCTTTTTATTTTATTTTTTTTTAAATTTTTAAATTAAAAATCACTTTACTTAATATTGAATTAGCTCTAGGACATTTAACTATCGAGCTTATTATATATCTAAATTACAACGAGCATTTCCTGTATTTTAATTAAACTAGTAATTTCACTGTTACATTAAAATACACTTAGCTCTTTAGACTATTATTCTAATCTCCTTTAAATTATATATATATATATATATATAACAGTATAGCTACATTCCAAGTTCCAGATGTTTATTTTTCTTACCAAATTCTTTCAACTGTTACAAAAATAATGCCTCCTATTTTTTTTATCCCGCCCGAATAGATCAGAAGAGATCGCAAATTGCACTGTTATGATGACTGAACTTATGCATTCATGACATGAAAGTTTCATCTCTCTGTTGCAGATATTGACGATGTGAAAGTCTGAGAAAATAATGCTTAATCAATAAATAAAAAAAAAACTTACAGTTTTATTGGCATGACAATCTTTTCATGTACATACTCTTCAGAAAAATATAGTAAAAAGTAGTAATAAGACTACAAATCTAAAACAAGAATAGGTTTAAGGCTTCCAAACTCTGTACTAAAATTGGCTGCAAGGAACGATGGCGCAACGGATAAAAGTACTAAGTATAATCAGTTCTAACTGATAGTTTTCTGGGGTTGAAAGTTACATTTTACAAACTAAACTAGACATGGTTCTATGGTTGCGATTTATGCTTTTTCTTTAATTTATAGATCGTAACCTATTTCCTTCCAATCTATTCATAATCAATCATTTAATAGAGTGTTGCTTACATTTATGAAAACTAGAAGAATTTTCAGAATAGAACAGTTTTGCACCACCTTGATGTTTCCTTACGAAGATTAAAATCAAGATCTTATAATACTAAACGTTATATCTAGAATACCTATTCCAATATTAATCAAAATCCATTTCATGATTTTGATTCTATAAAAAAAAATGTCTATAATTTTGGACTTAAGAAATTTAAATTCAGGTAATTTGTGCCGGTAGAATATGGCCGTGCTGAAATCATAATATTAGTTTTTTAAATCCACGAGGAGAGGAGGGCGTTTTGGAACTATTCTATACTTTCACTTAACAATTTAATAAACAAAAGATACTTTAAAGCTTGAATTAAACTTAAAAATCCTGTCAAAAAATAACACGATCCATATTCTGTTATGCAGAATGCAGTTATGGTTGAAATTTAATGCAAATCTGAAATATTTGAATTTTTCAATGAAAGTTTGTGTCCATATCATACTCTCTAAAACTCTTTATAATACCACAAAGAAAGCGAGGAATATTTATTAATTGATGTTTAATTCCTAATTATTAAAGTTTTTAAAATATTGAAAGTATCTGAATTTTCACAATAAGCTTCTACTCTTTCTATGCCCTTTTGCATGAAATTCAATTAAACTAAATATAGCTCGCATTACTCTTTCTTGCGTCTAGTATATATGCTTCCAAAATTCATAATGACTCTTAACTAATTTTAGACTGAATCCTATCCATAAAAACATACAAACACACCTAACTTTATATAAAACAGTCCCGGTTAAAATCCAACGAATATTCCAAGTTTATATAATAGTACTCAATAACAAATAGAGCTTTTTATATTAATTTTTATTTATACAGTCATGTACATATTTTGCTACATCGACATGACAATGTTTCAATCTGTCGTTATTAATAACTAAAATCTTATCAGGCGAAAATGACTGTCTTTTTTTTTTTAGGAGTTTAAATTGGAAAGCATTTTGGGGTGAAAGTCATGTGATCCGGAACGTGGTGGTGAAGGAAATGCAATATTAAAGGATGGGTCTGTTTGACTTGGACTGGCTCTCTTTTTTTTAAAGTTTTTCCTTTCTTTTATCTCCCGTTTCGCTACCATAATTTCCTATTTCAAAAGAATAACAGTCTAAGTCAAGCAGGTCTTCCTTTTAACATTATGTGTCCTTTCTTCACCCTTCTTTCTTTAATGTCTGCGTTCGAATGATATATTCTCTCTCTCTCTCTCTCTCTCTCTCGCCCCCTCTTCCTTTCTCGATGTTACGAGACAACAAACCCAAATTCGTTGCTAAAAATAATCCTTTAACTCTCTGAGCTCATAACTTTACCACGGCTGTTTAAAATATTGTTTTAAAACCAGATAAGAACACCTAAAGAAAAAGACAGTTTTTTTGTTTTTTTTTTGCCTAATGAGATCTTAGTTATTAATAACTACAGATCGAAACATTGTCATGTCAGCGTAGCAAAGCTTATATTAATATCTATTTATACAGACATGTATAACTCTATATATAGATGTTTAAAAGTATTTTCTTCGTATAGTGATGTCTTTTTCCTTGACGATCTGCTTCAGGAAAGGTCAATCCACTGCCTACTCTAAGTAATTACCGATGACACATGGCACGTGCCTGAAATCAGAGCTGACTTCTTTTTAGATAATAAGTATACTTTATCGCAATATCCGTGATAAAATCTGCATCAGCATCCTCCATCACTCCATCCCTCGGCTTATATATTTCAGTTTGTGTGTGACCTTTTTTCTGTCCCAGTTACTTCATATTTTCTACATTTTCTCTCTGACTTTTTGGCTTAATTTGGTCTAGCTTATCAGAAAGGGGGAAAATGGGGTTTCTAGTTTATGTTATATCTTTTTTTTTTTTTACAATGAAGTCACCACTTACCAAGGCTCGAAGGCCACTCAAGAATAAGGGTTAACGAATGTAAAGTGGTAATCGTTAATGTTGTAGGTTGGGTAGAAGTTGATTATTTAAGGGGACGGTTCAACAAGAACTTGTTTACATTATGTATGAAAGCTACCATATTGTAGTCGGTCGGAAAGTAGGTCAATGGTACAGGGTTCCATATGTAGGCAGTTCTGTGAAAAAAGCTTTATTCAGGGAATCTGCATTTAGATTAAGGCAAAGATAGAGAGTGGGGGTAATTGTTGATGGTGGTTTTAGATAATCGAGTGTTTTTGTGAAAGTTTAGCAAAGGGGGAAACCATAGATTTGGACCTCAGACGAGCACTTGCCATGAAAATAACAATTGAGCGAAGACAGGCTCACAACATCTACTCTGTGGGGAAAAGGTTGCAGGGAAGAGAAAAGGGCATTATCTACTAGGTTTCGAAGCTGGTTTTGAATTCTACCAAGGCAGCTCCTGCCCATATGTCACAACAGTACTCGATTTTAGGACGTACTTTTGCATCGGCAGTGATATACCTACTGGAGCGGTAGAGTGATCCAACCATTTTTCCAGTGATATTGGCAACAGATTTCATGTATGTGTTCCATTTCAGATCAGGAGTGAAGGTTTGCAATCATGCGAGCTTGGCTATATATTAAGTAATAAAGAAAGTCGACTGTATTCAAGGGTGACCCGAAGTCTCCTTTTTCATTGGCTACTGCATCTAGATGAAGGTGAGTGAACTCCCCCTTTTTCTGGCTTACTCCACTTACCCTTGATCCTCAGCTATCATCCGAGGAAACATGTCCGTTACGATGTCATCCTACAGCGTCTTGAGAAAGAAGACAAAAAATTTTGTAAAACTAAAAGCAAATTATAAATTGGTTATAATCATAATTATAATATTATTTGCTATGTTACAGGGTGGAACGATAAATCGCTGCCATAGAAAAGACGACATGATTCCATTTCTGTTTAATAAAAACTAGTTTTCTTTTTTGTTGCAAACCATTTTAGTTGGCCGGTTGTGTATAAATCCCAGGAGCGATAGGAGCCTTCTATCATGTCTTTTTCTTTAGTAGTTTAAATTGGAAAGCCATGTGGAGTGAAAGTCAAAGTGACACAAGTGAGATCAGAGACACACTGCTGTACAACTCAAGCTCTCTACTGATCCAAGTTATGACAACAAAACTATTGTTAGTATTCTCAAAATGCAAATCCAGATGGTTCAATGCTTGAGGGCACAGCTCAATGTATCGGACGACCCACGATTATGGTCTTTGGTGTGGTTTCAAGAGAGGGCAACATCATGCCACCTCACATCTTCAAAGTCGACTTGAAAGTCAACACCAAAGTGTACCTGGATGTGTTGAAGAGTTTGGTGATCCCCAAGTGCAATCGGTTGGCCGCTGAAAAATCCTGGGTGTGGCTGCAGAATTCGTCAGGAACATCACTAAAACCAGCCTGATCGCCGTCATCTGCCGAGTAGTCACCAAGCTTCTGCTGGCACTAGTGGAAAAGGCATGCTCCCAGTTCTGAACACATATCGACGCGGTGATTGAGGCTGAAGGCGGCTACATTGAATAGATATCAACTCTACTACATAATCAAGCTACCTGAATTGATTTTTTTCAATGAAAGTTCCACCCTGTATTTACTGAAATAAAATAACATCATGCTCTCTCATACACACAAGAATGAGACTTGGAAACCCGCAGGTTGGGATTAGGGTACAGTATCTGTACTGTCCTCAGTTGCAAGGAAGAAATCATTCTTGACTGGAGCAATTTTTATTTTTCTGATATTCCAAGTGCTCCTTTTTTGGGAGTTCTTATATCGTCCACATAAAAAACGACTTTGTTGTTGTGAATGTAAAATCTTTCTTCATTATTTCTATTTAGTTGACCTCCACGTCACCCACAGGTAGGGTTAGACACAAAGTCAGTTTTTAAGGTGGAGGAAAATTGGCACTCTGGACTGAAAGAAAACTAAAAAATGGTTTGGACTTCTCCCACAACAGTCAAGGACAGGAAAGATCAAGAGCAGCATCAAGACAGATACTATACTGTCTCCCAATCACAAAAAAAAAAGGAATTACTTTCTCCCTATTTATTTCCCTCCCACGCCAGGATGATGTGACACAAGGAATAGAAATCGAAATTGAAGAGTAATCATCCTAGAGGAAGAGCACTTTGGCCTGCAAAAAATGCCTGAGCAATCCTGTCAACATTGCCCAGTAGGGGGTGTCTCAAAAGGTTAGCAATAAACTAACTCCTTCTTAAAAAGGGAAGGTAAAGCCTGGGAAGGTGGACTTCTTAGACTTGCACACCTCAACCAACAGGGAAGTAGCCATCTAAACAATGGCCTAAAATCCGTTGGTTTTGAGACTGAGGGAAAATCCCTGGCGTCTCTATCAATGTTAAATGTTTAATCATATACTCGTGGGACTTCCACAGTGGACTCTTTCATATGTAATATATTGATGTTGGCACTCTGTGGATGTTCAGTGTAAATGAAGACCTCTTGATATTATTTAGCTCTTTTGTTAAAACTGCAAAAGTATTTATCTAAGCTAGCAGGGACACCTGGCGTAGCTCGGTTGTAAAATATGCTTAAATATGATATTTTGATTCATGCACAATGTGTATATATTATAGTGTCAATTTTCTATCGATTCTTATATATTATAAAGTTGTGATTTTAAAAGTAAAAAAAAAAAACCATATGACTTGGGTGCATCAGCTTAAATCGAAACCGAAACCAAAATTAAAAATTCTTGGTAAAATTATTTATTACAAGAAATCGAAGTTCATAACAATTAAACGACAGCCACTCGGAAGAAAAAAGATGTAAGCATGACACACAAATTAACACACACGCTATCGTATTAATATATAGATGATACCATACTCTTTGGTGATCATTATTAATGTAATTGCTTTGAAGGCGTGAGAAACAAAATTAAGAATGCAGATAAGGAGAAATAGGTGAGAGGTTTAAGTATTAAAAATACTAATGAATCACCAGGGCCAAAAAACACTCAAGGTTTAATGAAATTCTCAGTTAGACTTCAATAGCTTCTCCAAGTCAAATATATTTTCTCCACATCTGAGTGCTCATCCGGCTCCATTATCTTACACTTCTTGCAGAAAAACTCGTCAGTGAAGAAGTCCTTCTGGACTAAAGCAACTTTTATTTTTGTCCTAATCTAGAATGTCTCTTTTTTATTTCTTTATTAGTATTTTTTTTTTGTGATTCACACAAATTCATCTACTTAAAAAAAAAAACAACAACAACAAAAAACGAAACTTCTATGAACAAAGATTCATTCCTAGAACATTCTGACTGTGAAACAAGACCGATTAGAGCATGATTGTCTTCAAGTCTAATGTAAACAAATACTTGCTCAGCCGTCATCTTAGATAATCAATTCCTCTTAAGTAATCTTTTGCTTTTTTTTTCACTCATTGTTTTCGGTGTTCTTGTGGAAGCGATTATCATCAAATTGACGATCTCTTTAATCTTTATCCTCGATTCATCTCCAGGCCTTGATAAAAGGTGAAACACAAATTAGTAGAAAAGAAAAGGAGAACTACTTGTTTGCCTCAAAACTATGTTATTAGTCAGAAGTTGAAAGAGAATTTAACAGTTCTTTTGTTTCTTTGTTTAGTTTAGTATATCCATGAAACATTCAGCCTGAATAATACTTTTCATACCCATCTCCTGCACCCGCCTCTCATGAAAGAGAGCTTTCATCATAAAGATCGAAACACAAAACACCTGTCAGAAAGCTCAACATCTTGTGCTTCTCATCATCTCCAAAATAAAGGTTAAAAAAAAAAACATTTACATCGAAAAAATAATTTTATTTTTTATTTTTTCTTATTTTGTTTTCATCTTGTTATTCTTATAGGAAGGGAAAAAATAAGATTGGCAAAATGAATCTGACCAAAAACAACAACAAAAAAAAAAACACATACAGAGAAAAAACAAAAAATAGCTACAAAATGGACATTTTGGAAGTTAAGGAACATTGAACTAGCAGACAGATCCCATCATCTAACTTTAGTCTGTGCAAAAGAAATCAGAAAGAAAACTGTTAAGGGATTCAGTATTGTTTAGATGTTCCTATTAATGTTTCTTTCAAAAACTAATATATATATATATATATATATATATATATATATATAGAGAGAGAGAGAGAGAGAGAGAGAGACATATATTTTAAATATAGACATATATATATATAGTATTATATGGAAAGTTTTGAAAATATATATGGCAATTTAGCTACACAGAATTTTCTGCGTTTTACCCTCATGAGGATTCGTCAGGCTATTGCATGGAATCGGGGTTACTTTGTGTTTTTATATATTCCCGTGCTACTGGGTTTGCTAGTTACCCAATCAGATTATTTGTTATTCACATACCCATTTATCGCAGCCAATGAACACGTATATATATATATATATATATATGTGTGTGTGTTTATGAAGATGTATACGCTTTTAATGTATATGTTCCATAATTATTTTTTCTAAATTGTCACAATAATAATGAATTTACACTTTCAGGCCATATATCGAAAGTAAACATTCCAAACCAAGAAATATATCACACTTATTGTATTGTATTATTACCATTTTACACGTGTTTCGTTAAATGGTAAAAATTACCAAACAACTCATCAGAGACAGATTTATGCTCATCGGAAAGACACAGAGATTTTTTTATAGTATATACTAGTAAAGATACCGGCACTTCCTGTGGGATTTTACTGCACGTTTGAGTACCTGCTTTACAGGCACCCTTGCAGTAAGTGGATGTTGTAAGAGCAACTCTTTCTTATGGTGTTTAAACATTTTTTAAACTACTTCCTGAAGTGACTGAAATCCAGCTATGAACTTTAAAGCAAATATGTTATATCCAAATTGACACTTATATTGTTGCATATAAAAATTGAAACAATTACAAAGAATCACAATGGTTACCATTTGTTTAGTATCACAAACACATTTTTATCAAAGATATAGCTAAGATATCTACGCTTCGTGCAGGACTTTGCTGTGCGCTCAAGTCAAAGCTAAGAGATACAGTGCAATAAATTTTGGTCTATGTTAGGGACCACTATCATGCCAAATTTCATCAAGAATGGTCGAGGGAGTGAGGATGAAGAAGGGTGATCTGATTCAAATTCACAAAGAAGTTGGTTGCCGCCAGGACGGTGGCGAACCCAAACTTGGTGTGCAAATGACTTTGATCGTGACCTTGAAAATTGGTGTGTACCATTCCTAGATTGGAGACCATCATCGTGTCAGGTTTGGTCATGATCGGTCCAGTGGTGTGCGCGTAGGAAAGTTATACACAAACACAACTACTTATATGAGTTGTGTGAATATTATATACAAACAACTCCAACTGAGAGATCTATAATAAAGAGCAATGTGTACTTATAAATATATATCCATTCTATCACAGAAAATTAAAAAGCCTCAAAAATACATATGAATTTTACATAGTTTCTTATTTGTGAATTTTAATAAGTTTAATAGTTTACATAAATGGGTTCATATGCAACTGAAAACGTTATGAAAGTTCATCGCCTCTTTTCAGAAAATTCGCTAAAAATGTCAAACAGGAGAACACATAAATCAATATATATATATATATATATATATATATATATATATATATATATATATATATAAACAGTAATCCAGGTGAGGTTGACATCCACAGAGTAAAAATCCAAAGACTTTTTACTGTATAAAAGTGATCAACACTAAGTAGCGCTGTTTAATCGTTATACAATTGATTTTGTTTTTGTACAAAAATTATCTGCAAAGGATATTTCAGTCACACCATTTCAAGGCTAACATCTTTTCTTTATTGGTTTTATTTAATGAAACATCTATCCTCTAAAAAGACATATAAGCAATTCAAATCATCTTAAAATATTACAAATCGTTAAGTTTATTTTACTAATTAATTAATTCATCTAAGTTTTGAATAAGCTGATTAAAAATGTAGTTATAATGACATAAACCAAAAATGGTATATTCCAAATGTTATACAAAATGATGTTTGTATAAATAAAACATAATAATGAATAAACAGATAAATGTGTAGCTTACTATTTCGTACTAAGTGTTTTGGACGATTTTAGATGCAAAATAAATCCTATTTGCTGTTGGGATATTTTTTTACTATAATATCTGTATCTGTCTGTCAATTTATCTATCTCACATATAATTATTTTTTACTATAAAAATTAAATACCTACAGACACTAGTGTTTCATCCTTTCGGGAATCTTCAGTGCAGGGTGTCATGATTAACACCAGTCGACAGATTCGAACTCGGCAACACGAGTCATCTCTGGCTCGATTAGCAAAGACCGTATCCAATCGGCTACCATTAACCGTGTGAAATAATGTTGAATTTATACATTTTAACATTAAATGTTCTTTACGTCAGAACAGTAATCTAATCGTTATACGTAGATCCATGCATAAGAGCTAAATTGATATATATTTATATATATATATATATATATATATATATATATATATATACACATTGATTATATATATAATTGCTTTGAAGAAAATAGCCGGCAGAACCCGAGGGGCCCCTTTCCTCAACAGACTCATCAGAAGTTAATCGTTGATCATAGAATAAATAAATAAATAAAATATCATATTTTATTTATTTATTTATTTATTTTTCTATTATCAACGATTAACTCCTGATGAGTCGGTTGATGAAAGGGGCTCCTCGGGTTCTGCCGGCTATTTTCTTCAAAGCAATCTATAAGTTTTTTACCGTCAAAAACCTATATATATATATATATATATATATATATATATATATATATATAATTATTAAATGTATCCACATGAAATGTTATAATCAGATATATTATATATTGATTTTCAGTTCTTTAATTTGTATAAAAGTAAGAAGAATAAAAAAGTAAAATAATTCAATAAAAAACTAAAGTAAATCAACACCTAATATAGAAAAAAAAAATTTTTTCAAACAAATAATAAAATAAGATCAATTGTTACTTTAGCACATTCACAAAATGGTGTGTTATCCCTATACAAAATGGTGTGTTATCCCTATACAAAATGGTGTGTTATCCCTATACAAAATGGTGTGTTATCCCTATACAAAATGGTGTGTTATCCCTATACAAAATGGTGTGTTATCCCTATACAAAACAGAACAAATAAGAGGAAGTAAAACTCATCAGAATCTTCGTTTGAGAGAAGTCCTGCCATTGGCTAAAGAAAAATTAACATCCGGGAGAAAATAAAAATGTAAGAGAACCAAGTTCTATTGGAATAATCAACGTTTTCTAAAATGTGTTGTTTTTTTTTTGTTGTTTTTTTCAACCAAGGCAATAATGATGACTCAGAAATATTTTTTCGACAGTTTTTCTAACCCAGTTTCACATCAACATCCACAAAAACCTAAGGACCCCATTCCTGTTTCTGTTATGGTGGTCTAGACCATCACTAATGTTGAACCTTGTCCCCGGGTAACAAGCCTCTACTCAGAATTACCTGTCTGAGATTAAACCTGATCATTTTCAATGTTAACATGCTACTGAACATCAAGTTTCTTTTCATCACTGAAATCCATGTTAGGGAAACATGAAACTCCTTTCATCATATATGCCACAGAAGAATTTCAGCATTTTGCTTTTATTTGTCAACAGAGCTGGAAGATAGCAATTGTTTCTTGTGGAGTTTTGTAAGGAGATGTTTGAAGAACATTTTAGAGAATGGTGAACATCACTCTAATGGATACTTTCGCCTCTTTTGCTAAATATATTTGTGTTTTATCTAGCTTCCCCCTAGTGGATTTGATCGGTTTTGTCCGAGCAGTACGAAAATGACCTATCTCTGGTTTATTAGTAAACTCTCCAACCTCTTTAAATCATTTGACCATTCTTTGGACCGAAAGTCTGTTGACATTTACTGATTTAACACTATCCCTTAATGACTTTCCCAACCTGTACAACTCTATAATCACAATTCCCTTGTTCAAATCCTGTGCCATTTTCCTAGAAGTGATAATTAAACCTTAAATAAGTAAGGATATATATATATATATATATATATATATATATATATATGAAGAACATGAACATTTTATAGATTTTAATGAAAATGGATAATAATAAAATTGTAACAGTAAATATTGAAACCCCCTATATGTGTGTTTGTGTGTGTGTGTTTATATATCCACAGACAGTTGTTTTGTCACCTATGATTTATCAGTATGCTAGACGTAGCAAGTGTATTCATGCTGAAATCCAAAACCAGTCCATCACATACTAATGTGATGGAACAGTCCCAGTACCTAACTCCTTTCATCAACGCACATCGTCACTGGCAGTAAAAGAAATCCAAACGCTGTCTATGTAGTCTCTTTGTTTATGTTCATTTTTTTTATTACACCTGTTTGAAAACCCAAGAAATCTGTTCTTAACAGAAAATGATTTATTCATGCTAATGGGAAAATATTTACACTTTGTGTGATTAAAATATATAGTAAGAAATATCTATTTTGATCACAAAATGTTACTTAGTTCTGAGATTGAGGTATGTTTGGAACATGTTTTAAATGTTTAAATTAGCTATAATTTCTTTCTATATTGTCTTGCTACAACCACTGTCAATAAATTTTCTGTCTCCATCTTTACATCTAAAATTAAACAAAGCTTCCATGAGCAAAGATTCTTTCCTAGAACTAAATACTGCGGGGCTTCTTCCCACATGACTACAATATTGTCGTTTTCAAGTACAGCGTAAACAAATTCTTGTTAAACCGTCTTCTTTAAGTGGCCTTTGTGTCTCTTTAATAAAAGAAATCTCTCTCGCTCTATATTGATTCAACCAAGTTTCAATATTTTGTAATGTCTGTGTAGGCATTTAAAGAAAGAGTGACTCTTTCTTCAGTGTCACCAGCAAACTTACACAACACAATAAGCAGGTGAATTAGGTAGCAAAATAAAAAAGTTTTTACTTTTATATAATAATTAGATGTATCCGATGTTGCCTGGGATTAAACGTAATGTTAAATTCCTTAAAATAAGTAAAATAAAAGAAACGGAAGGAAACTGAGACATATGCATGCGAGTATTATGTTTTTTCTAATGTTCACTTCTTGTAAGTAAAAAAAAAATATATGTATATATATACTAGAGTTGAGATCGAAACCAAAACCTAAATAGTGAGTCAAGTACGATAACCATTACATCGTCTTGACAGGATCTTTAAAATGTGTTTTCAAACCTTGTGAAACAGTAGACGAACAGACAAAAATTCGATGACCCCCCTTCCAAGTACCAATTTTCCGATTTTGACCCCTTAGAAGCACTTTTTTTTCTGGGTGAAACCCGATTAAAAAGTTTTCCACATGCCTGAATACGCTATATATCAAATTTCAAGTATATAGATAAAAAAGTCATTGAGTATATAGGCTAAGAAATGTACTCACACACATTCTCACTTTTATAGACATACAGATAAGAAGAGAAAGAAGAAAAAGAAGGACAATATAGTATTGGGATTGAGTTATGTTTGAACAAAATTCCATTTGGATTGTACTAATTAGCTGTAATTTGCAATTAACTCAAAAAGTGACATCTCTTACTAAGTTTTTATCACTCTCACCCTCTCTTATTGTATGTTGCTTTACTCGTTCTTATTTTATATACTGTCTATAACTCTCGCTTTTATCACTCTCTCTCTCTTTCTTTGTTAATAGTTTAAGGTAATAAAACTAAGTTATAGATTGAAATAATCCATCATGAATAAAAAGAAAATATCTCCACTCGAATGTTCACTGATTTATCTCTATTAATTCTGAAGTAGCATTTCCATCATCAAATTCATATATAGGATGCATACAGCTTAATATAATCTATTACTTGTTTAAAAAGGAAGGGAACTGATTGATTTAGGTCGAAAGCGAACCAAAGGTTTCGTTTTCATTGATGTAGGGGAGGGCGCCATTCCTTTATCAGTATTACTCTATTTGATCCTTAAATTGTAATGCTGAGTGATTAGGAAGAGAGTATCAAGTACTATTTTTTGAGCCTTTGGTATTACTTCACCGAGGATTGAACCATGTTCTCTTGGTCGATTAGTGAATACTGTAAGCATTATGTGTAATAAGATACAAACTCACAGAGTTTTCTAAAATGTCATTTCTTCCATTGCACAAATGGTTATATATCATGTCTTTGATTTATCATTGGATCACCATTTATATGCTACGGATTAAATAGAGTTCTATTCAAAATTTAGTATAGAGTCCCAAGTCCGACAGAAAGATTTCCGACTTGAACAAGATTCACCTAAGAAGATCAGACGTTACATCGGCTAAAACGTTGTGAGAATAATACACAACATTAGTTAAAAAAATCCAAGTCATACATATGTTGCACTTGTTCTTCATCTTCCTTTGGAAATGCTGGGTGCTTAGTAGAATATTTTGAGCCTTTTGTATGTACGACTCAACCGAGGATTGAACTCTTGTCTCCCAAATCATTAGTTAATACTTTAACCATAATGCCAAATAAGCCACTTATTCATGTCTTGATTTGTTTAAATAATAACCAAATATCTTGAATTCCTAAAACAAGAGATTCATAATCATGAAGAAAATAGGACATTACATTCACACCTATTTTTGATGCGCGATTGTTTATTCATATCGTCGTCGCTAATTGAGTTTCAAGAGAAAGAGAGAGAGTATACTGAATGCATCACAGATTCTCCAGGGTGCACTTATGGGCTCAAATTATGGAGATCTTCGGTTTTCCCAATCACCAGAATTCTTCTCGCAGCCCCACCGATGGGATCTTAAAGGAACTGATCATAAAATTTTGTCACCAGAGTTGTTAGAGAATTACTCGTATTCCATCCGATCGTCTTTGGGGATCGAATCGTCTTGGCATTATTTTGAAAGTTTTTCTTCTTCAACACTAGTTCTCTCCCACACAATGTCACTGGAAAAATGCTTTAAACATATTAATCAATATGTACTCGAAATAAAATAGACATGATAAAATTTGAACACAGGAAAAAATAAATTTGATAGATTTTGAAGATGAGAAAGAATGATCCAACAGGGGTTGAGCACAAAAAACAATCTGATAGAATTTGAACACTGAAGCAAAATAGATCCAATATGAACACAAAACAAAATAGATATGATAGAATTTGAACACAAAAACAAAAGAGTTCTAATATGATCCCAAAATAGATCCAATAACATTTGAACAACAAAAAAATATAGTTTGAACACAAAAACAAAATAGATCCAATAGGATTTGAACACTGGCATAAAATAATTCCAAAATCGTTGGAGCACAGCATAGTAGATTCCATAGTCTGCTTACATAGATCATCTCTCCTCCAACTAGTATGAAATTAGATTCTTAGCATTTTAAAAGTATTAGCAGAATTGACAAAAGGATCCCAACAGGAATTTGAACACGACATTCTCTGCCAGGATTCAACAGCAAAAGCCACTGCACTACACATTTATCCATTTTATCACGCTTTGTCTGTCTTGCCACCTTAGAATGAGGATAATTATTTTAAAATTTCGAATGATTTTCAAAATAGGCCTGACCTAGAATTTCTAATTTCAGCTGATATAAAAAAATATAATGGACTTATTTTTCCCTATATATTAAATATTTAAAATTCTGGTTAGCTTCTCAGCTCGTTAATGAGACTCGGCTTACATTACTTTTGCATTAGTGTATGTGACATCTTTTCCATAATGAAATAAGACTAAATGCATGTCATCAGAAAATTAAGAAACGTACACACATGCTTCCAATCAAAGCGACAGCATCTGAAAGCATTTCGAAAAATATGAGCAAGAAATCAAATTTATTCATAATTAAGGAACGTGTGCACACACATACACACACACTTGTATACACAAGGCTGTCAAGGTAGATTCAGCAAGCTGAAAAATCTGTGACTGCGAGAAGTTAACTATGTATAAGGAACAGCTTGTAAATTATAATCTACTAGCTATTCCGACCCGGTGTTGCCCGGGATGTAGTGACATTATTTTAGCTTATAAGTTTTATTTGTTTGCATATTTTACAACTTAAGGGTAGACAGCTTATATTATCTTTTAGACAATATGACAGTTTTCTGTGTTTACACTGATATTCATATAAAATCATAAGATTACATCAAAAATTTATTTTCTATATGAAAATTATTATCATTTCTAGTGTTGTGTAGTGGGGTGTCTACATCAGGAATGAGACATTTATAAAAGAGGATGATACACGGCAACGGCTACGACGGTGACCATGACAATTACTTGTTGAGTTCATTATTTGTAGTAGAAGGGATACAGATGTGAGCGCTATGTGAAATGGACAGTTCTTTTAAATACAGAGGGAGAAACATTGATGAGGGAAGATTCAGTTACACTTTTAAGGAGGGAGACAGACAGTTAACACTTTGGAAGGGTATTACAATGTTCTTTTACAAAGGCGAATCACAAAAACACATTACTTTTTTTATGTTAAAAGATGAGAAACGAAGACTTACAAATTACATAATGATATTTATTCTACAAGCTGTTTATGATGATGATGATGATGATGATGATGATGATGATGATGATGATGATGATCAGGGATCCGATGCCTTAGATTTCTATATTGTCTTGCCCCTCTTTCTGGTTCGCTTCAAAAAGGGCTTCAACTAACTCAACTCTCCTCTCTCCCGAGTCTCCTAGCTGTGTCTCTGAACTCTGACTGAGCTGACTGATTTCGAACCCTCTTAACTGAATATATTGATCTATCTTTCTTTGTGACGTCAAAACGTGCTCAACCATGTGAGAGTCCCTTACCTGATTCTACATATTACACATGTCTTCACACGCACATGTAACACAAAGAAAATTCCTCAATCCATTGTCTATTATTCCTAACTGGCCTATTTTTGTTTTATAATTATTTCTACTATAATGGCAACTCACTAAATTCCTGAGATCACATCTAAAATAGCATTCACTTTTAACATTTGATTACTGAGTTCAATTCTAGCCTTTTCCTTTAATAAATATTATTTACAAAACTTATTTACATCGTCCCTTTAATTACTGGGATCTGTCCTCTTCCATATATAACACTAGTGACCAAAAGAAAAAGAAACACCAACTGTTTACATTTTTATTTAGAATGATAGATTTCTTTCTGAATTTGTTTGAGACGATCGGGGTTGCTTGACTTGCAATTTGTTTTCACATTTTCCCTTAATGCATAAAATGGTTTCGCCAAGCATGTTCTTTACTCAGTAACTTTCTTTACTTTAGATCATCAGAAATGATAATTATAACTTATTTCGAAAAATGGTTTTATATGAATATTAGAGTATTATATTAGCACAGCTATTTTTGTAATTTTTGACGGAAGGTGAGCACAAGTAATAATATAATTTTTTTTTTCATAAATGCGCGTTCAGCGAATATTTTGCAAGTGCATTTGTTGAAGTCATCTTGCAGAAAATCTTTTTTAAATAATTTCTTTTTTTTTTTTTTTCAAAGAGCATCTCTTTAACTTTGACTAAAAAGAAAAAAATGGCAAGGAAGTGGGATGGAAGCAGTAACTGAACAGTGAACCTCTTGAAATATATATATTAAAAAAAAATGTAAGCTCATCCAGGTATGGTCAACTTTCTATCTTCTTACATTACAGTGAACTCCTTGAGAAAAACGATTCTGAGAAAATGTCAAAAATTGTTTGTTTTCATTTTTTTATCGCACAATATAGATTAAAATCATTCACTACAAATGTCAAGTCAATCATATTTAGTCAGTCTCTCTCTCTCTCTCTCTCTCTCTCTCTCTCTCTCTCTCTCTCGCTATCCATACACACACAAACATATATATAGCAGTACTTAATGTACTGGGTATATCCCAGATGCCAGACAATGTTGAACTAATAAGTAAGCAGCTAAAGAGAAAATGTCTCACCTTTTTTTCTTCTTTTTTTTTTAAGTAGGAGAGGCTACAAAAGACATGGCCATCAATGTAACAGTACTAAAATTGAGCTCTCAAGCCGCTATATTCTTATAGGTCAATAAAAGAATGTTCATACTTTGATGAAAACATTTTTTTATATAAAAGTCCAGAAAATTTTCTCAGTTTAACCTTTCTAAGGTTTTGTTCAGTTTTTTAACTGATTTTTGTCTTTTAGAATTCTTGCAAATTTGTCGATGGAATTTAATAAATTAAGAAAATAATGTCAGAAAAAGAAGCAAAAGACCAGCATTTTGGTAATACTTGGTGTGGTAATCGACATGGACTTCTACAAAATAAGGAAGTTTCTAGTAAATATCAAATTCACGGCCGCATGTATATCCCAGTCAGGGAATATGATATACAGCCTAGTATTCTCAAATGGTTATCCATTTGATACTAATTGAACTTAACTCAATTTCGAAATTCTAATTAGAATCAGTAGGCCAACGTGATCATGCTCTATATAGGGTGGAACTATAAAGTTGTCGCCCTAAAGAAAACAATACTTCAGTTTTATTTCAAAACTTTTATTGAAAAAAATCGATTCTGGTAACTTAATTATGTAGTAAGGCTGACATCTATTCAATATAGCCGCCTTCAGCCTCAATCACCATCTCGATATGGGTTCGAAATTGAGAACATGCCTTTTCCATAAGCGCCGACAGGAGCTCGGAGGATACTGGCGACCAGGCTGGCGTTGGTGTTGTGGGAGATCATGTTGGTAATGTTCTCAACATATGACTAAACAAAATAGTCCAGCGAGTTAAGGTCTGGGGAGGAGAAGAGCCAGTGAGAGAAAGGTACAAAGTAATAGCAGTCCTGAAGCTTTGGGCTTGTGTTGTACAATGGCACATCTCCAATCTTGCTCGATGAACATTGTGTCATTTTCAGGCATGATTTAAGCCTCCTATCGTTCTTGGGATTTGCAAACAACTGACTAACTAGTAGATGATCTGCAATTAAAAAAAAAGGAAACCGATTTTCATCAAATGAAAATGGAATCATGTCGTCTTTTCTTGGGCGACAATTTTATCATTCCACAATACTTCAGTTTTATTTCAAAACTTATGTTAACCCTAAGAATTAAGAATGTTAAGAATTAACAATAGACATAATAAAAGATAATTTTTAGGGAATTATTGTTGCATTATGAGAACCAATTCTTTGATCTCAACAGATTATTTGGACAACAGCTCATCTCGTAGACAGGTTGAGTCTTTTTGGATTGTTGACACGTCGCAGTAAATCATTCTTTTTCCTCTTCTTTATGATGGTAATTCTGCATGTTTGTTAAATAATGATAGCACAAAATCATTTGGGATTTATTAATTTGATAGGGAGGGTTTTTTTCATTGCAGTATACATGCATACACACGTACTAACCCCAATGAGGGAGGAAACAGTTATCCAATAACCTGACCATGCTGTCTTTTTCTCGTTTTTCAGTATATTTCCGCATTGAAAATAGCCTTCTATAAATTGTCTATAAAAACATCTTCTTATTCTTATGAGAGAGAGAGAGAGAGAGAGAGAGAGAGAAGGAGAGAGAGAGAGAGAATCTCTTCAACAAAAAAGAAAAAACATGGGAAAGTCAGTAAGGGTGGTAATTGAATCACGAATGTCTTCAAATGTAGAAAAAAATATAAATTCATCCAGATATGGTCATCTTCTTACATTAAAGTTATCTCTTTCTTAGTATGAACACGATTTTTTTTGTATTACACAGAAAACTACATCAACCTCTTAGTATTATTATCAGTAGTAGTTATCCTGATATGGGCATATTGATAGTTTGAGTCTTGTTGAGTTGATAACACGTTGCAACAGTTTTTCCTCAGTTCACTTCTTTTCCCTTATTGTTCTAGCAAAATATTACCTTAGTAAATGATAGCAAAAAATCATTTAAGGTTCAACAATCTTTTAGGCTTGTTTTTTTTTTTTTATCACATATATGCCTCCAAACAATTTCCCATAAGGGATTGTAGTGAAAAATATTTTATGATGTACGTGTTGCATTATTGCTTCCAGAAATAGGGATACATATTAAAATATGACGGAGACATATATAACGATGATGAGGGAGACATTTATACGGTTCTTATATTTCTTGGGTACTTCGTATTAATAGTTCGT